>NC_068422.1:7362119-8092285 GCF_023373465.1 Oncorhynchus keta
TAGGAAAGTCAATTAAGAACTAATTATTATTTTCAATGACAGCCTAGGAACAGTGGGTTAACTGCCTGTTCAGGGGCAGAACAACAGATTTGTACCTTGTCAGCTCGGGGGTTTGAACTTGCAACCTTCCGGTTACTAGTCCAACGCTCTAACCACTAGGCTACCCTGCCGTTTGTGGACCTGTTGGGGTGGTATGCAAACTGAAGTGGGTATAGGGTGGCAGGTAAGGTGGAGGTGATATGGTCCTTGACTCGTCACTCAAGGCACTTCATGATGACAGACGTGAGTGCTACAGGGCGTGAGTGCTACAGCTCAGTTAACTTTGCCTTCTTTGGTATAGGAACAATGGTGGTCATTGTGAAGCATGTGGGGACAGCAGACTGTGATAGGGACAGATTGACTATGTCCGTAAACATACCAGTCAGCTTGTCTGTGCATGCTCTGAGGACGCGGCTAGCAATGCCGTCTGGGCCAGCAGCCTTGCGAGAGTTAACATGTTTAAATGTTTTACTCACATCGGCCACGGAGAAGGAGAGGGGGGGCCCGCAGTTCTTGGTAGCAGGCCGCGTCGGTGGCACTGTATTATCCTCAAGAAAGACCTTGGTGACCGTGACATGGATGGTTTTCTTTTTGTAGTCTGTAATTGCCTGTAGACCCTGCCACATATGTCTCATGTGTGGGCCGTTGAATTGCGACTCCATTTTGTCCCTATACCGACATTTTGCTTAATTGATTGCCTTGCGGAGGTAATAACTGCACTGTTTATATTCAGCCATATTCCCCAACCTCTTTCCATGGTTGAATGCGGTGGTTCGCGCTTTCAGTTTTGCACGAATGCCGCTGTCTATCCACGGTTTCTGGTTGGGGTTTTAATAGTCACACTGGGTACAACATCTCCAATGTACTTCCTAATAAACTCACTCACCGAGTCAGAGTATAAATCAATGTTATGGTTTGAGGCTACCCGTAACATTTTCCAGACCACGTGATAAAAGCAATCTTGAAGTGTGGATTCCGATTGGTCAGACCAGCGTTGAATGTTTATAGTCACGGGTACAGCATTTTTGAGTTTCTGCCTATAGGACGGGACGAGCAAGATGGAGTTGTGGTCGGATTTGCCGAAGGGAGGGCGGGGGAAGGCCTTGTATGCATCACAGAAGTTAGAGTAGCAGTGGTCCAGTGTTTTGCTCGAGCGGGTGCTACAGCCAATGTGCTGGTAGAATTTAGCTTTGTTAAAATCCCCAGCTACAAGAAAATGCAGCCTCAGGATATATGGTTTCCAGTTTACATATAGTCCAGTGATGTTCTTTCAGGGCCTTCGAGCTATTTGCTTGGCGTGGATATACACAGGTGTGATTATAATCAAAGAGAATTCTCATGAGAGATAATGTGGTCGGCTTTTAATTGTAAGGAAAGGACTTGAGTTCCTGTATGTTGTTATTGTTACAGCATAAGTCGTTACTCATGAAGCATACACCCCCGTCCTTCTTCTTACCAGAGAGATGTTTGTTTCTATCAGTGCTACGCATGAAGAAACCCTGTGGCTGTACCGACTCTGGAAACATACCCCGAGTGAGCCATGTTTCCATGAAACAGAGAATGATACAATCTCTGATGTCTCTCTGGAAGGCAACTCGTGCCCTTCGTCCACCTTGTGGTCTAGAGACTGGACATTTGTGACTAATATGCTCGGAAGCGGTGGGTGGTGTGCTCGCCTTCTAAGTCTGACCAGGAGGCAGCTCCGTCTGCCTCTCCTGGGCAACAACGTTGTTTTGGGACGGCCTCTGGGATTAAATCCCGGTGGAGGTCCGAAATAAAGATCCGCTTCGGGAAAGTCGTATTGCTGGTCATAATGTTGCTAAGTTGACGTCTCTCTTATATCCAATAGTTCTTTCCGGCTCTTTGTAATAACACTTGAGATTTTCTGAGCTAACAATGTAAGAAATAATACATAAAAAAAACGAAATACTGCATAGTTTCCTAAGGACTTGAAGCGAGGCGACCATCTCTGTCAGCGCCATCTTGCAAATGTTATAGACTACAGTTATGGAGTTTCCATAGGACTAATTTAGGCAGTGCCATTTTCCCATAGGTGTCCTTGCTATTTTTTATCTATGTTTTTACCTATGGGGGGGATGTGTGTTTGTGTGTCTGTGAGTGTTTTGTTCTGTGAAGTGGCTCTTACACTCTTTAAAAATACCTGTCTGTCTCAACAGTTCAACAAGTAGCATTCAAATACACCCTACCCTTTTGTTTGGCAGCTTTTTGAGAGGTAAGTCACTTACCACGTCAATGTAGCTATGTAGCTTCCCCCAGACCATTGGCTCACACTAAACTTCTCTTGGCTCTCAGACATGTAAAGCTGTTGAGGAGAGAAGAGAGCAAAATTGTTCCCTTCCAGGCAGCTTCTCTTGAATTCCCCTCTGGTCTTCATTCACACCCTCCATGCAGACAGACAGACTGACTGAGGGATGTGGCCGCTGTTGCTGCTACATTACATGGGATGGAGTCTCTCAGGCAGAGCTGAAACCACAGAGCCAGGTGGTACAGTGTCAGACGGTGTGTGTGTGTGTGCGTGTGTGTGTGTGTGTGTGTGTGTGTGTGTGTGTGTGTGTGTGTGTGTGTGTGTGTGTGTGTGTGTGTGTGTGTGTGTGTGTGTGTGTGTGTGTGTGTGTGTGTGTGTGTGTGTGTGTGTGTGTGACAGTGTGTGTGTGACAGTGTGATGTTGTAAGCAGTCCCTGACTGTCTATATCACACACACACAAACACACACACACAGCACTCTATGGGGACTACTGGGGAGTGTCTGTTAATGGCTCCTGGTCTCTGGTATCTGCTATGCTATCTGATTTTTCATGAAGGTGTTGGCCAGTTGGCTTCACAGCTCTGTCTGTCCGGTGGGACAAGGCCGTCTGGGCTGGGCTTGGATGTGGTTCTGTATGGACAGACAAAATGGCTGAACAGAGTGTTATACAGAAGTGTTAGTGTGCTAGGAAATGTGAGAATTAAAAATGTTTAAAAAATTGGCAAACAGAACTTGTGATATTTGGAGGAAGGTGTTGCTGTGGTTTAGTGATTGCTCCTGTGTTCTTTCATGAATTGAGCTCCCTTATGGTTTGGTTGTCTTTGGATAATGGTTGATCTCTATTGTAGCTACATATCTTTGATGTTATACACCAGGTGTGCCCAACCTTCTTTGACGTGAGATCTGCTTTTTCATTTGCCAGCCTGATGAGATCTACCAGTCTCTAAATCTAAACCAACAAACAAAATGAATGAAATACAACACACCACTGAGTATGGACCTGCCATTATGATACCTATTTGATACACAAATATAATGTGGACCAATAACATGTTTTCCACAAATAAGTGTAACTAATTTAATTTCCTACCTTAGTGGGACTTTTGGCATTGGGTGGAGCCAAGTACTTTTTCATAGTCAGGGCTGTAGCAGCGTGTTGCAAGTCTCATGCAGGCCACAAAGGTGGTCATCGGTCATAGTACAGTCGTGGCAGAAGATTTTTGAGAATGACACAAGTATTAATTTTCACGAAGTCTGCTGACTCAGTTTGTATGATGGCAATTTGCATATACTCCAGAATGTTATGAAGATTGATCAGATGAATTGCAATTAATTGCAAAGTCCCTCTTTGTCATGCAAATGAACTGAATCCCCCAAAAAACATTTCCACTGCATTTCAACCCTGCCACAAAAGGACCAGCTGACATCATGTCAGTGATTCTCTCGTTAACACAGGTGTGAGTGTTGACGAGGACAAGGCTGGAGATCACTCTGTCATGCGGATTGAGTTCGAATAACAGACTGGAAGATTTAAGAGGAGGGTGGTGCTTGGAATCATTGTTCTTCCTCTGTCAACCATGGTTACCTGCAAGGAAACACCTGCCGTCATAATTTCTTTGCACAAAAGGGCTTCACAGGCAAGGATATTGCTGCCAGTAAGATTGCACCTAAATCAAACTTTTATCGGATCATCAAGAACTTCAAGGAGAGATGTTCAATTGTTGTGAAGAAGGCTTCAAGGCGCCCAAGAAAGTCCAGCAAGCGCCAGGACCGTCTCCTAAAACTGATTCAGCTGTGGGATCGGGGCACCACCAGTACAGAGCTTGCTCAGGAATGGCAGCAGGAAGGTGTGAGTGCATCTGCACGCACAGTGAGGCAAAGACTTTTGGAGGATGGCCTGGTGTGAAGAAGGGCAGCAAAGAAGCCACTTCTCTCCAGGAAAAACATCAGGGACAGACTGATATTCTGCAAAAGGTCTTGGACCGCTGAGGACTGGGGTAAAGTAATTTTCTCTGATGAATCCCCTTTCCGATTGTTTGGGGCATCCATCAACTTCAACAGTGGTCCTTCTGTAGCACAGTTGGTAGAGCATGGCGCTTGTAACGCCAGGGTAGTGGGTTCGATCCCCGGGACCACCCATACGTAGAATGTATGCACACATGACTGTAAGTCGCTTTGGATAAAAGCGTCTGCTAAATGGCATATATTATTCATGTAATTGTCAATAAAATACTTTGACACTTATGAAATGCTTGTAATTATACTTCAGTATTCCATAGTAACATCTGACAAAAATATCTAAAGACACTGAAGCAGCAAACTTTGTGGAAATTAATATTTGTGTCATTCTCAAAACTTTTGGCCATGACTGTAGAGCTGTACTTGGACATTATTATTTTCATGTGAGAAAATTCAGACTCACAAAGGTAGGTTGATCCAAAAAGGGCTGATAAATTGAGAGATCTTCTTATGTTGGGATCCTCTAGGAGTAGCTCCCAGAACTCTTCCTTCATCTCAGTGGTTGCCCGCGATTTCACCCAAATGTCATTTTGAAGGGTGAGAATTTCAGTTTCTGCTACAGTTGTGTCCAACTGAAAAAGCGATCCCATTTTGGAGGCAAAGACTTCCACATTTATGTCTGTGCCAAATGAAAAGCACATATAAGTGGCAATAGGCTCAAGTGATGCAAAGTCAGTGAAACTACTGTCAAACTCAGATAAGATGCTCTGGACTTGCTCCACGTAATGTGCACTACTATCAATTTCTGAATGCATGTGTTGAAAGAAGTGCAGGTCTTTACGTTGCGGTTTTCTTGTATTTTGCATTTAAAAGTGTTCACAGAGCTGATCATGTCGATAACATGTTTGCCTTTTCCTTGCAGCTCTACATACAGTTCATTAAGCATGTAAGTTAGGTCAGTGAGAAAAGCTAAATCCAGGAGCCACAGCATGTTTGGAGACCTTGAGAACTCCTTGATTTCAGGCAACAACTCACTGAATCTCCCTAAAAATGTACCTTGGCTCGGACACCTCACATCCGTGTGCAGTAACAGGTCTGTATGCTCCGCTTCAGTCTCTTCTAAGTGAGCGCGAAATAGCCTCCACTGTAGGCTTTTTGCTCGAATAGAACACACAATCTTCATAGCAATATCCATCACCTCTTTCATGTTTAACATCTTCCACACAAAACTCGCTGATGAATTACGCAGTGATAACTAAGAAAGTCCGTGAAAGAATCATCTTGTTTGCACAATGCAACGACCCACTGCCGCCTACCATAGCGGGTGCCCCATCGGTAGTGATGGAGACAAGCTTACACAAGGGCAGTTGGAATTTGTTAGCAAACTCCATAAAAGCTTGAAAAACATCTTCGCCTCTTCTATGTGGCAAAATGGTGAGTAGTTCCTCCTTTGTTCTCATGTTGTCAAATACCATTCTGATGAAAATGCATAGCTGTGCCACATCTACCATATCTGTGGACTCGACCAACTAGAGGGAAAAACACTGGCAGTTGTCAATATCCTTCTTCAGTTGATCCCGAGGTTCTCCACTATTCCCTCACTTCTTCTTGTCACCGTATTGCTGGACAACTGAATGCAATTGGCAGCCATAATTTCAGTCTTATTCTTAAAATCCCCAAACAGCGAGTCTACAGCCTCAATAAATGCTTCCGTAATCATCTCCCCATCTTTGAACAACTTTTTATGCTTAGCAAGAACGCGATTCACACGATTAGATGCTATTGTTGCCGCCTTCCCTTTGGTCACAGGCCTTGTGAAAATTGACTGCGACGCTGCCAGTAGCTTTTTTAGTTCTTGTACCTTTCTTATTCGTAATTCAGTTTTTGCTGGAAAATCTCTTTCCTGGGTTTTGTTTGTGGTATTAAAATGTAGTTCTATGTTACCTTTATTTGGGATAGCGGTGCCATTATGCCAGAGGCTAATCTGAAAACAACACTCCCTAAATTGTATCAGCATATTGATTGCGCAACCAGGGCTGGTAAAACCTTGGATCATTGCTATTCTAACTTCCGCGACGCATATAAGGCCCTCCCCCGCCCTCCTTTCGGAAAAGCTGACCACGACTCCATTTTGTTGCTCCCTGCCTACAGACAGAAGCTAAAACAAGAAGCTCCCGCTCTGAGGTCTGTTCAACGCTGGTCTGACCAATCTGATTCAACGCTCCAAGACTGCTTCCATCACGTGGACTGGGATATGTTTCGTATTGCGTCAAACAACAACATTGACGAATACGCTAATTCGGTGAGCGAGTTCATTAGAACGTGCGTTGAAGATGTCGTTCCCATAGCAACAATTAAAACATTCCCAAACCAGAAACCGTGGATTGATGGCAGCATTCGCGTGAAACTGAAAGCGCGAACCACGGGGCAAGGTGACCGGAAACATGACCGAATACAAACAGTGTAGCTATTCCCTCCGCAAGGCAATCAAACAAGCTAAGCGTCAGTATAGAGACAAAGTAGAATCGCAATTCAACGGCTCAGACACAACAGGTATGTGGCAGGGTCTACAGTCAATCACGGATTACAAAAAGAAAACCAGCCCCATCACGGACCAGGATGTCTTGCTCCCAGGCAGACTAAATAACTTTTTTGCCCGCTTTGAGAAAAATACAGTGCCACTGACACGGCCCGCAACCAAAACATGCGGACTCTCCTTCACTGCAGCCGTGGTGAGTAAAACATTTAAACGTGTTAACCCTCGCAAGGCTGCAGGCCCAGACGGCATCCCCAGCCGGGCCGTGAGAGCATGTGCAGACCAGCTGGCTGGTGTGTTTACGGACATATTCAATCAATCCTTATCCCAGTCTGCTGTTCCCACATGCTTCAAGAGGGCCACCATTGTTCCTGTTCCCAAGAAAGCTAACTTAACTGAGCTAAACGACTACCGCCCCGTAGCACTCACTTCCGTCATCATGAAGTGCTTTGAGAGACTAGTCAAGGACCATATCACCTCCACCCTACCTGACACCCTAGACCCACTCCAATTTGCTTCTGAGCCCTCTCCTGTACTCCCTGTTCACCCAGTATTTCAGCCTCCAGTATTTTTGCTGCAGTAGTTTATGTGTCGGGGGGCTAGGGTCAGTTTGTTATATCTGGAGTACTTCTCCTGTCCTATTCGGTGTCCTGTGTGAATCTAAGTGTGCGTTCTCTAATTCTCTCCTTCTCTCTTTCTTTCTCTCTCTCGGAGGACCTGAGCCCTAGGACCATGCCCCAGGACTACCTGACATGATGACTCCTTGCTGTCCCCAGTCCACCTGGCCATGCTGCTGCTCCAGTTTCAACTGGCCTGGGCCCTAGGACCATGTCCCAGGACTACCTGACATGATGACTCCTTGCTGTCCCCAGTCCACCTGGCCATGCTGCTGCTCCAGTTTCAACTGTTCTGCCTTACTATTATTCAACCATGCTGGTCATTTATGAACATTTGAACATCTTGGCCACGTTCTGTTATAATCTCCACCCGGCACAGCCAGAAGAGGACTGGCCACCCCACATATGCTCTCTCTAATTCTCTCTTTCTTTCTCTCTCTCGGAGGACCTGAGCCCTAGGACTACCTGACATGATGGCTCCTTGCTGTCCCCAGTCCACCTGACTGTGCTGCTGCTCCAGTTTCAACTGTTCTGCCTTATTATTATTCGACCATGCTGGTCATTTATGAACATTTGAACATCTTGGTCATGTTCTGTTATAATCTCTACCCGGCACAGCCAGAAGAGGACTGGCCACCCCACATAGCCCGGTTCCTCTATAGGTTTCTTCCTAGGTTTTGGCCTTTCTAGGGAGTTTTTCCTAGCCACCGTGCTTTTACACCTGCATTGTTTGCTGTTTGGGGTTTTAGGCTGGGTTTCTGTACAGCACTTTGAGATATCAGCTGATGTACGAAGGGCTATATAAATAAATTTGATTTGATTTGATTTGACTGCGTGGCCACACAGGCCTCCAACTCAATCATCAAGTTTGCGGACGACACAACAGTGGTAGGCTTGATTACCAACAACGACGAGACGGCCTACAGGGAGGAGGTGAGGGCCCTCAGAGTGTGGTGTCAGGAAAATAACCTCACACTCAACGTCAACAAAACTAAGGAGATGATTGTGGACTTCAGGAAACAGCAGAGGGAACACCCCCCTATCCACATCGATGGAGCAGTAGTGGAGAGGGTAGTAAGTTTTAAGTTCCTCGGCGTACACATCAGAGACAAACTGAATTGGTCCACCCACACAGACAGCATCGTGAAGAAGGCGCAGCAGCGCCTCTTCAACCTCAGGAGGCTGAAGAAATTTGGCTTGTCACTAAAGGCACTCACAAACTTCTACAGATGCACAATCGAGAGCATCCTGTCGGGCTGTATCACCGCCTGGTACGGCAACTTCTCCGCCTACAACCGTAAGGCTCTCCAGAGGGTAGTGAGGTCTGCACAACGCATCACCGGGGGCAAACTACCTGCCCTCCAGGACACCTACACCACCCGATGTTACAGGAAGGCCATAAAGATCATCAAGGACAACAACCACTCGAGCCACTGCCTGTTCACCCCGCTATCATCCAGAAGGCGAGGTCAGTACAGGTGCATCAAAGCTGGGACCGAGAGACTGAAAAACAGCTTCTATCTCAAGGCCATCAGACTGTTAAACAGCCACCACTAACATTGAGTGGCTGCTGCCAACACACTGACTCAACTCCAGCCACTTTAATAATGGGAATTGATGGGAATTGATGTAAAATATATCACTAGCCACTTTAAACAATGCTACTTAATATAATGTATAATACCCTACATTATTCATATCATATGTATCATATACTGTACTCTATATCATCTACTGCATCTTTATGTAATACATGTATCACTAGCCACTTTAAACTATGCCACTTTGTTTACATACTCATCTCATATGTATATACTGTACTCGATACCATCTACTGCATCTTGCCTATGCCTCTCTGTACCATCACTCATTCATATATCTTTATGTACATATTCTTTATCCCTTTACACTTGTTACATTTACATTTACATTTAAGTCATTTAGCAGACGCTCTTATCCAGAGCGACTTACAAATTGGGTGCATAAGGTAGTAGTTTTTGAATTGTTAGTTAGATTACTCGTTGGTTATTACTGCATTGTCGGAACTAGAAGCACAAGCATTTCGCTACGCTCGCATTAACATCTGCTAACCATGTGTATGTGACAAATAAAATTTGATTTGATTTGATTTCCATGGCTCTTGGTTCCGCAGTCATTTTAATTTACACTGAACACTGTAAGAAATCCTACATGTAGTGAAGAAAGTACTTCATATTAATACCCTGTTCACAATGCCACTAGAAGCACATGTATAATGCCTTACACGTTATGCAGAATGTAATACAATGCACAACAAAGGCACTAATAACTGTTCTTAAACATCCATGACTATCCATAACTATACTCACCTAAGTGTTGTAAATTTTGAAATATATGCTTAGAATACATGATTATTATGCTGATGATTCTGCTTCCTCCTGCAGGTGGCAGTATAGACAGTGACTGTGCCTTTGAGGGTGACTACGCCCTGCCCCCCTTGTCTATGACCGACGGCATGCAGCACATCCGCATCATGGAGGGCGTGTCACGTTCCCTGCCCTCCTCCCCACTGCTCACACACCAAACCATCAGCGTCCGGCTGCCGACCGCCAAGAAGCTCACAGGTACATGCAACACAGCAGAACTCCCATAGGCCAAGCTGTGGTGCTATCTGATTAACCAACCACCTAATGTCACTCATTCGTGTTAGAATGTCGTGTGAGGAAATTCAAAACAGCCAGTTACATGATGGTAACTGTGGTGGGATGCTTACGTCAATGATCACTGATGCGGGGCAACAAAATCCATAAATGATCAACCACAGCCCTCCCAGGTCAAGGCCCACTAATGATCACTCCAGCCTTACCTAATAGCTGGGCTGGGATGCCAGGTCAAGACCCACTAAGAATCACTCCAGCCTTCCCTAATATCTGGACTGGGATGCCAGGAATGGCAGATATGAGCTGTGGTCGGTCATCTGTTTTTTATGTGAAAATGTATGAATATAGAAATGCTGCCTCAGTATTTTTGCCTTAAGTATCTGAAGTGAGTGAGTGTGAAACACATTATCCACATTCACCATTAGGGTGCGGGCACCACTCTCATCCTCTTAATTTAACCTAGTTGTATTAACCCTCTCCTATTCGTTACTGGGCCAGTTAAAAACTGTCGTCTTCACTGAGGTTGCTGCTTGCTGCTGCTGGAGGAGAAGTCTTTGTGTTGTTGGTGACAGGAGCATGGATAGGTGGGGTTGGATTGAAGGTAATGGGGCCTGAAAATTAGATTTCATTGCAAGCTAATCTTCTGCAGCCAAATATTTTTTTGTCTATTCAATTCAAGGGCTTTTTGGCATTGGAAACATATGTTTACATTACCAAAGCAAGTGAAATATGCATCTCTCAATAGCAAGGCTACGCTCACAATAGTCTCTACAGAGTCAAAGCTTTCCCTAATTTTGGGTCAGTCACACTGGTCGGGTATTCTGCCACTGTGTACTCTCTGTTTGGAGAGAAATAGCATTTATAGCATAGTAATTATCTTCTTGTTTTCTCATGATTTGGTCTATTTGTGTTGCTGTCCTGGGTCTCTCTCTCTCTCTCTCTCTCTACCTTTCTACTTCTCTTCCTCCCTCTTTCGTGCAGAACATTCAGCCTAATTTACTGAAAGCACTTTCATCTGCTTCTGGGAGCTTCATTGTGTTTGTTGTTATCTTGTTGACGGTTGTCTCATAGAGGAACGCTGTTGTCAGTGTTGTTAAAGAATAGCTTGATGAATGACCCAGACTCGGTTCTCATTCTCCCTTAGTTCTGCATGTCTTTACCTCACAGTTTGGGTGTGAGCTCTGTAATTGTGTATAAATTCACAGTAATTCATTTTATGATTTTTAATTTGCCTTGTTCATACAATATAGTCATGATTATGTTTGGCCAGTGTAGGCCGCCGTTGTAAATAAGAATGTGTTCTTAACTGGCTTGCCTAGTTAAATAAAGGTTAAAATAAATAAATATAAATATTACAATGAACAGATTGGGCATGATCTCGAGCACCCCGGCCTTCTTCCCACTCTAATGAATTCAACCCAGTGCCACTCCTTAAACCACCTGTCAGTGCCAAATTACAGTATGGGCAGTGGGTTATCTGAATGGCACCCTATTCCCTTTATAGTGCACTACTACTTGTAGTGCGCTCAATGTCAGTGATGGCTGTTTCAATAGTCTTATGGCATTGAGATAGAAGCTGTTTTTCAGACTCTCGGTCCCAGCTTTGATGCACCGTTACTGACCTCGCCTTCTGGATGATGGCGTGATGAACATCGATGGGGCTACAATGGAGCGGGTCGAGTTTCAAGTTCCTTGGTGTCCAGATCATCAACAACCTATCATGGTCCAAACACACCAAGACAGCTGTGAACAGGGCAACACAACAGCTTCCCCCCCACCACCCCCCCAGGAGACTGAAAAGATTTGGCATGGGTCCAATTTTATTGTGTTAGTTTTTATCATTATTATTTATTTATTTTACTTTAGTTTATTTGGTAAATATTTTCTTAACTCTTTCTTGAACTGCATTTTTGGGGCTTGTAAGTAAGCATTTCACGGTAAGGTCTACATCTGTTTAGGAAATCATTGAGTTTCTAATTGAATCCCCTCCTCTCAGTCCGCTCTCTGCCTGCATGGAGGTTTCACCCAGGGGGTCTCAGCTGCTCTGAACCCAACCTGTGAACTGGATTGGAGAGGTGGGCAGGAGCTGGCAAAGGGTTACCTATGGTTTTTCCCCGTTACAGAGCCAGCAGTGCCATGGTTTGTGTCCCAGAAGGCACACTATTCCCTATGGGCTCTGGTCAAAAGTAGTGTACTATGAAGTGCCACAGTTACCCCGGCTGGTGGGTTAGGGATAGAGTTAGGGGTAGGTTGTTGTTCGGTGGAGAAAACAAAGTGACAGACACGCACACAGGAAGGCAGGAGAGAGAAGCTATGAACAGCAGACGAAGAGAGAGAAAGAAAGAGAGAATTAGAGAGATCACACTTAAATTCACACAGGACACCGGATAAGACAGGAGAAGTACTCCAGATATAACAGACTGACCCTAGCCCCCTGACACATAAATTACTGCAGCATAAATACTGGAGGCTGAGACAGGAGGGGTCAGGAGACACTGTGGCCCCATCCGATGATACCCCCGGACAGGACCAAACAGGAAGGATATAACCCCACCCACTTTGCCAAAGCACAGCCCCCACACCACTAGAGGGATATCTTCAACCACCAACTTACCATCCTGAGACAAGGCTGAGTATAGCACACAAAGATCTCCGCCATGGCACAACCCAAAGGGGGGCGCTAACCCAGAGAGGGAGATCACATCAATGACTCAACCCACTCAAGTGACGCACCTCTCCTAGTGACGGCATGAAAGAGCACTAGTAAGCTAGTGACTCGGCCCCTGTAATAGGGTTAGAGGCAGAGAATCCCAGTGGAAATAGGGGAACCGGCCAGGCAGAAACAGCAAGGGCGGTTCGTTGCTCCAGAGTCTTTCCGTTCACCTTCACACCCCTGGGCCAGACTACACTCAATCATATGACCCACTGAAGAGATGAGTCTTCAGTAAAGACTTAAATGTTGAGACCGAGTTTGCGTCTCTCACATGGGTATGCAGACCATTCCATAAAAATGGAGCTCTATAGGAGAAAGCCCTGCCTCCAGCTGTTTGCTTAGAAATTCTAGGGACAATTAGGAGGCCTACAACTTGTGACCGTAGCATACGTGCAGTTATGTACGGCAGGACCAAATCAGAGCGATAGCCCATGTAATGCTTTGTAGGTTAGCAGTAAAACCTTGAAATCAGCCCTTTCCTTGACAGGAAGCCAATGTAGGGAGGCTAGCACTGGAGTAATATGATCACATTTTTTGGTTCTCGTCAGGATTCTAGCAGCCGTATTTAGCACTAACTGAAGTTTATTTAGTGCTTTATCCGGGGTAGCCGGAAAGTAGAGCATTGCAGTAGTCCAAACTAGTAGTAACAAAAGCATGGATTAACTTTTCTGCATCCTTTTTGGACAGAACGTTTCTGATTTTTTCAATGTTACGTAGATGGAAAAAAACGGTCCTTGAAACAGTCTTGATATGTTCGTCAAAAGAGAGATCAGGTCCAGAGTAACGCAGAGGTCCTTCACAGTTTTATTTGAGACGACTGTACAACCATTAAGATTAATTGTCAGATTCAACAGAATATCTCGTTGTTTCTCGGGACCTAGAACAAGCATCTCTGTTTTGTCCGAGTTTAAAAGGAGAATGTTTGCAGCCATCCACTTCCTTATGTCTTAAACACAGGCTTCTAGCAAGGGCAATTTTGGGGCTTCACCCCATGTTTCATTGAAATGTACAACTGTGTGTCATCCGCATAGCATTGAAAGTTAACATTATGTTTTTGAATGACATCCCTAAGAGGTAAAATATATAGTAAAAACCATAGTGGTCCTAAAACGGAACCTTGAGGAACACCGAAATGTACAGTTGATTTGTCAGAGGACAAACCATTCACAGAGACAAACTGATATCTTTCCGACAGATAAGATCTAAACCAGGCCAGAACTTGTCCGGGTAGACCAATTTGGGTTTCCAAGCTCTCCAAAAGAATGTGGTGATCGATGGTATCAAAAGCAGCACTAAGGCAGCACTAAGGCCTAGGAGCACGAGGACAGATGCAAAGCCTCGGTCTGATGCCATTAAAAGGTCATTTACCACAGTCTCAGTGCTATGATGGGGTCTAAAACCAGACTGAAGCATTTTGTATACATTGTTTGTCTTCAGGAAGTCAGTGAGTTGCTGCGCAACAGCCTTTTTCTAAAAATTTTGCGAGGAATGGAAGATTCGATATAGGCCGATAGTTTTTTATATTTTCTGGGTCAATGTTTGGCTTTTTCAAGAAAGGCTTTATTACTGCCACTTTTAGTGAGTTTGGTACACATTCGGTGGATAGAGAGCAGTTTATTATATTCAACATAGGAGGGCCAAGCACAGCAAGCAGCTCTTTCAGTAGTTTAGTTGGAATAGGGCCCAGTATGCAGCTTGAGGGTTTAGAGGCCATGATTAGTTTCATCATTGTGTCAAGAGATATAGTACTAAAACACTTGAGTGTCTCTCTTCATCCTTGGCCCTGGCCATGCACTTAATTCTGATACTATAGAATGGAAGCGTGCTATGCGATCTAGCCGGTGTTCGACTGAGTGACAGCAACCCGAATCAGGGCAGTATATGCAGCCTAACAATGGTGTTGTACCGCGGCTGGAGCCCTGGGAGAACCCTGGGTTTTTGCAGTGTGTTGAAAGTGAGTTGTCCGTGGAGCAGCAGCTGGTGGACAAGAGTGAGCAGGTGGCGGCGACTGCGGCGGTGCAGCCAACCATTCAGATCGGTGTTGAACCATGCTCGGAACCGAGGGAGCAAGGCTGCGTCGGGGCGACTTCCATGGAGAGCGAGAGTGATGAAGGTGGCGGTGTGTCGTCCAGAATTGAAGGTTGGAGTAATGGAATGTTGACTGAATTTGAACACTTTGCTATGGGTTAAAACCCTTCAGTTAAACGAATTGACAATAGCCGCACCAGTCTATCCCGAGTACGGGAATTCCTCCGCCATATGTCAAAGAGCAAGGCCGATGAAGGACTGTGTGCTCTGGATGACTACAGACGTGTGTCTGAGTGGTATGGCCTATGTGAAGACCGTGGTTTGGCACCATCCACGTTAAAAATGTACCGAGTCCATGTTCGAAGTTTCCGAAATGATCTTATTCAGTTACGGCTGCATAGTCTGTAGGCTAAAGCCAGTGGAATTCGAAAGGTGTTAATCTGCTTGGAAAAGATTGACAGGGATTCGCGGCAGAGCCAGGCAACGCACAGGGCAAAATTTTGCGAGGTGCTCAGCGCTGCAGAGTGAAGCCGGTTTGTCGAGCTAAGTAATCAAGCTATTCCTTCGGTTCTCAGTAGGCTGGAGGTCCGAGCCACCTTTGCTGACAGACTTAGGTTTTAGGCTCTCATGTCCAGCCGTTTGGCCATATTTAATGGAACTCGATGATCCCCAGTCACCATGTTCAGTGAGAGGGAGTTTTCTGAAGTAACCCCGGAAAGTGGGGGTTAATCAGATGTGCGTTTCAAGCCACAAAACTAACTATAGCTTCGGTGATTGCAGAATTGTTTATGTGAGGAGGAATACACTTGGCTTAAACGATTCCATCAGATCAGGCCTCATCTGAGTGGATTCACCTCAGACACAGCACTTTTTTTTTCACGTCCTGCGGTCAACTGTACAGCAATCTCTGTGAAAGTTCGGCATTGGAAGTAAAGTGACCTTCGGTACAATTTGACAAAGCGTTGCTACATTGAACTTTAATCAAGGCTCAGTTACAGACCGGGGAACTGTGGCTGACCATATGTGCCATTCTCTGGAAACGCAGGCACGGTACTACCGGTACCATAATTTGCCTCGTAATGCCAGCCGGGCGGGGTCACTAATTGAGGGACAAATCAATCCATGATTCACTGATAAATAAAGAACAGTTATTTGAATTTCATCCTTGTCTTTGTGTGTCATTTGGTCACGGTTGAGAATGTATGGAGGCCTGGAGTCTTAATGACCAGGGTGTTATGGGGTACCAGGTGCACCGAGCTGAAGTCACAGGCTGAGATAGAGGGCAGGCAGGGTAGAGAGAGTAAGCCCAGAGAAATGGAGATATGGAGCCCCCTTGGTAACCAGTTCAACCACCAGGTACACATGCTGGACTTGAATTAAATTGGGTTACCAGGTGACCTTGGTGGGGGCCCCCCTATGGGGTGTATGGACACGGGTTAGGGAGACCCCATAGGAGGAGCCACCCCCCCTCCCCCCATCATACACTGGTAACCCGTTCAATCACCAGGTCCACAGCCAAACAAAGCTTGGACTTTGTTTTTCAGAAGATTTTTTAAAACCTCCATAAATTGACAATTGGTGCCCTCCAGTGACTTTTCCCAGTAGTGGGATGGTTGCATAGCGGGCATCGAGGTCTGTATGCCCCCTAAATGCATTTAAAACCTTTTTGAAAATCTAGTCTTGGTTACCCAAAAATAATACTAGGCCCACAGTCAAACAGCCTGATTTCTGAGAAGTGGGGACTTTCTTTTCCAAACCTCCATAAATCACTAATTCCAGACCCATTAATTTGGGCCCATGGTATGGTGGTTCCATAGTGGGCATAGAGGTCTTGATGTCCCCTATATCTATCAAATATTATTTTGAAATTTTGGTTACCCATTCAATCACCAGGCCAAAAGTATGTGGACACTGACAGACTATGTTTTCTTTCTAAAAACCTCCATAAATCACTAATGCCGGCCCCCATTGATTTGGGCCCGTAGTATGGTGGTCACATAGTGGGCATTGAGGTCTGGATTTCCCCTAAATGCATTTAAAACCGTTTAAAAAAATCGGGGCCTGGTAACCCATTCAATCACCAGGCCCACGGTTACCCTTAGTCTCTGGAGCGAAAAGAAAAAGTGGGCACTCTCATTTTATCTACCAATTTCTGAATTTAAAAAGAAAAATATAAAAAAATACTTCCCTTGGGGCTAGAGGTCCCAAATTTTGGCTCCTATCCTCTCTCGCGATTCCTCCGGTAGGGGGGAAGGTGTACGACCAGAAGGGAAATTAAAACAATAAGTTCAAAAATATAATTTTGAATAAAAATTCAAAGTTATTTATATTTTTTACATATATATTTTTTAAATATATTTTAATTTAAAAAAGTGTATATATATATATATATATATATATATATATATATATATATATAATAAAACATATATATATATTTTTCCATTTTTTTTTATATAGATATATATATAATTTTTTATTATTTTCTATTTTCTTCTTAATAAATAGATGTATTTTAGTCTAATCTTAAATATATTTTTATATAGATCTCGTCTATTGCTGCTTTATACTTATACTACTTTTTATACTACTTTCCATTTATTTTATATTGAAGTATTGATAAGACTAGACGACACATACCAAGGGGGCGCCACTAGGGGCCTACCCAGAGCACATGGGGCATACATGAGGTTGTCCATGGTCCGCGGGGAGTAAGCTAAGATGATAGCCTCGGGCGGACATAGTAGGGAGGCGAGGGCTAGCCCAAACCCTCCATGCATGGTGCTAGTCAGGAACCGGGACTTCCCGAAATGGTCTCACATCTTTAAGCGGGTTGAGTATTTAATGTCTTCCCAGCCCTCCCGGCGCTTTGGCAACGCCGGCGGCAGAGCACCCGGAGGCCCCCCTAACCTGAAACCTTTGTCTGCGAACTATGGTCTCTCGCTCTGACGAAGGGCGGGGGAAAGGAGGGCAACCTCCCCAACTCCGCCTAGCCACGAGCCTCTGGTTGAGGTAGAGCAAACTGTCTCTGGCATGTTAGCACAAGGAGGTAAGAGAGGCAGCCTTCTAGTAAAGGCTCTTTCAACCCCTCCTTGTAGTCCACCTGCTACAGGTGTCGACAACAATGCAAACAAGAGCTACCTCGTTACCGGTCCGTTGCAAAGAGGGTCCTGCTGATGGTGACGGCTACCGATCGCTAACGAGAGGGGGTAGTCGTTCCTGGAATATGTGAAATATGGGGCTTTTGGCCAAGCATGAAAATGTGGTGGCGGTTGAACCAGACTCGATGACTTGCAGCGGAGCTCTTGGACACGAAGCCTGTCCACCTAGACAGGCGGCCAATCAGAGAACGATGTCCTGAACGCTGCCCCGGCTCCGGCTGGGAGAGTTATTGGGAACGGCTGATTCAGTGTTCTGCCGAAATCAGTCCAATCACAAAAGGCTGTGATGAAACAAAAAGCCTGCATACTTGGACAGCTCTAAACTGCGAAGGTTTAAATCGAACGATCGCCCGATGAGAGTGAACATTAAATTACCACAGAAATAACTGGCTTGTGGCGGCCAAGCGTTCATAGCGACGCCGCTTTTTGATCCTTCGATGTCGGCTCTTCCTATCATTGTGAAGCAGAATTCACCAAGTGTTGGATTGTTCACCCACTAATAGGGAAGGTGAGCTGGGTTTAGACCATCGTGAGACAGGTTAGTTTTACTCTACTGATGATGTGTTGTAGGAATAGTAATCCTGCTCAGTATGAGAGGAACCACAGGTTCAGACATTTGGCCGAGGAGCCAATGGTGTGAAGCTACTGAACGCCTATAAGTCAGAATCCCCACTAAACCTAATGATACCGTAGCACCGTGGAGCTTCGGTTGGCCCGGGATAGCCTGCCTCTTTTGGCAGGTGAGTAGGGCCATTTGTGACAGGGCCGGGGTGTGGCCGAATGAGTTGCCGCCCCTCTCCTGATGCGCACCACATGTTTGTGGAGAACCTGGTGCTAAATCACTCGTAGACGACCTGATTCTGGGTCAGGGTTCCGTGCGTAGCAGAGCAGCTCACTCGCTGCGATCTATTGAAAGTCAGCCCTCGATCCAAGCTTTTGTCGGGACGGAAGGCGCCTTCCTCCGCCTTCCCCCTTCTCTACTAACGGGTTACCAGGTGCACAGAGAAGGGCCAGGAGCCAGAGTCCGGGGTTCCCAGAGAAAGAGTGGGAAAGCAGACTAAAGAAGGTGGGGACCCGGGTGTAAAGTACCACCAGCACCTGGTAATCCATGTGTGTGGAGTCTCTGAGCGGAAAGCGGCTGGGTGACCAGGGGCACGAAGGCCGTTTCGGGTGACCAGGGGCACAAAGGCCATTTTGGGTGACCAGGTGCACATAGGTCGTTTCGGGTGACCAGGCGCACGAAGGCCGTTTTGGCTGACCAGGGGCACGAAGGCTGTCTTGGTTGACCAGGTGCACATAGATCGTTTCGGGTGACCAGGGGCACGAAGGCCGTTTTAGGTGACCAGGTGCACGCGGTTCGTAAAAGCGGGGCTATATACTTTAGTGTCCGAGGAAGGGTGCTTAAGTGTGGGTGCCCTGGGTCACCTGGTGTGCGAGGTTGTGGAGGTGGGGGGTGTCCCCGGCTGGAAGTCATGCCCAGAGAGATGGGTGTAACCCGGGCAGTGAGTGAAGGCCTGGAGGTCCGTAGTTCCAGGGAGTAAGCTCTATTCTCAGGCCCGCAGAGATGGGTGTTACCCGGGCAGGGATGGAGGATAAGAGGCCTGGAGGTCCGTAGTTCCACTGTCCTTTTGTCCGACTGGGTGAGGGCTGACCCCTGGAGACATTTTCCATTCACCACCTGTTAACCCGTTCAATCACCAGTAGCACGGCTGGATATAGTCTCTGGAGCAAAAGTTGAACATTGTGCTATTTCTTAAAAAATTCTCATCAAAGCTCTCTCCAGGGCAGCGCTGGGCCTTTAGTCCCATTTTGGCCTGGGCATTTGGGCCTTTTTTCTCATTTTGACCTGGGCATTTGGGCCTTTTATCCCATTTTGACCTGGGCATGTGTGCCTTTGGTCCTTTGGGCTAAAATGTTAGCTTGAAGCTGTGCCTTTAAGAGAGAAAAAAATGTGGTTAATCCCAGGTGGCACACCAGCCCAATTAGCCCCGCCTTGGCCCACAACTGGGGCTCATTAAGCCCTTGATTAAATAAAGGTTAAATAAAAAATAAAATATTGTGTGTAGAACGATTTACGATTTAGTTCATTTTAGAATAAGGCTGTAACCTAGTGAAATGTGGGAAGAGTAAGAGATGTGTGGCTGAGATATTACTGTACTGTACTGTTGGGCTACCTTGGGCCTAGGAGTGTGGTACATATAGTATTTATATAATATCTCTGTCTGGCTGATTCTGAGACTGGCATTTATACATTTCAATCTCCTCCCCTGCAAATCTCTTTACCTAGCCGGTTCAGCTTCCAGGGCCGGTCGTTCCCCAATTACAATTTGCTTGACCAACAATAACCCTCCCTCCTTCCCGCACATGTAAAGTCATTTGTTCCGCCAAAGGGAAATGTGACATTTTCAGCTCCTCCTTTCCACAGGTGGAATAACAGAGACACGTCTATATGAGAAGGTAATTAAAAAGGAGGAATATAATGTCATGAGAACCAGTGGACCTGAACACGCCAATACTGACTGACGAAATCTCTGCATCCAGATTTGCACCTTAATCCCTATTTCGTGCGCTGCCAATAGAGCTCTGCTCAAAAGTAGCGTATAGGGAATAGGGTACCATCTAGGACACACAGTGTTTATCGTTTAGCAGATTTCAGTTAAATAAACCTGTGGTTTTCAGACAATGCCATCCACTGTGTCTGCTTCAGTAAGCTCTAAGGGTTTGTCAATACTGTATGGGTGCGGAAGTCCACTGAACTCTTTTTCACTGTTTTGGAAACACGTGAAACATACTGTATGTCATCGACATGTGAAGTGGCATTTGTTAGTCTTTTGAAATACCACAATATCAATGACTGAGAGATGGAAGTCCATTGAGGTGCAGATAAGCTATACATAGTCAAACAGAATCTTATTAGTCATAGACGAGGAGCCTTTCGTCTGCCTTTAGATGACCAAGATAGCTCAGTAGTTGTAACTGTTTGCTAGTATTCCAGGTTTTGATGGGACCAGCTTAATATAACAGGTTATGAGTTTTACAGATTATACATGAGTCTGCCTGTCTTGGTCTGCTAGGTCTGATGAGAACAGAAAACGTTGTAATGATGTCTACGCCTCATTAGAAGAGAGAGCGCGAGAGAGGTGAAGACAACTAGAATTACAATTTAGACCGTCACGGAGGACCAGATTCAATCAACATATTGGTCTATGTTTCCTGCATATCTTTAGGGCAACAACAGAGCATCCCCATCCCTTTATTTAATCTATCCCAAGTAATCCCACCAGCCAGAGAGGAAGAAAGGAAGTTACTGAGACTAAATGTTATGCAGGTGAATGAGGACCCAAAAGCGACTTAACAAAACAGAGTCTTTATTCCAGTATTTGACAAAAGTGATAATCCTGGAAATATCAAGGTGAAAACAAAACAGGAAAACTGAAATCCACTCGTCAGTAGAAAGGACTGACTGGAGACTCGAGCATAGACTGCAGGTTGCTTCGGGAAGGCACCGGCCGTAGCAGACCTAGACACCTGCTCACACGCAGCATCTGAAGACGGTAAAACACGACAGGGCGAGACAAGGACACAGAACTGCGAACATCATACAAGGATCCGACAAGGACAGAAGCGGAAAACAAGGGGAGAAATAGGGCTCTAATCAGAGGGCAAAAATAGGGAACAGGTGTGAAAAGAGTAAATGAGTGAGTTAGGAGAATGAGGAACAGCTGGGAGCAGGAACGGAACGATAGAGAGAAGAGAGGGAGGGGGAGAGAGAGGGATAGAAAAAGGGAACGAACCTAATAAGACCAGCAGGGGGAAACGAACAGAAGGGAAAGCAAAGAGACAAGACATGATAACCAATGATAAAACATGACAGTACCCCCCCACTCACCGAGCGCCTCCTGGCGCACTCGAGGAGGAACCCTGGCGGCAACGGAGGAAATCATCAATCAACGAACGGTCCAGCACGTCCCGAGATGGAACCCAACTCCTCTCCTCAGGACCGTAACCCTCCCAATCCACTAAGTACTGGTGACCACGTCCCCGAGAACGCATGTCCATGATCTTCCGTACCTTGTAAATAGGTGCGCCCTCGACAAGGACGGGGGGAGGGAAGACGAACGGGGCGCGAAGAAAGGGCTTGACACAGGAGACATGGAAGACAGGGTGGACGCGACGAAGATGTCGCGGAAGAAGCAGTCGCACAGCGACAGGATTGATGACCTGGGAGACACGGAACGGACCAATGAACCGCGGAGTCAACTTGCGAGAAGCTGTCGTAAGGGGAAGGTTACGAGTGGAAAGCCACACTCTCTGGCCGCGACAATACCTAGGACTCTTAATCCTACGTTTATTGGCGGCTCTCACAGTCTGCGCCCTGTAACGGCAAAGTGCAGACCTGACCCTCCTCCAGGTGCGCTCACAACGTTGGACAAACGCCTGAGCGGAGGGAACGCTGGACTCGGCGAGCTGGGACGAGAACAGAGGAGGCTGGTACCCCAGACTACTCTGAAACGGAGATAGCCCGGTAGCAGACGAAGGAAGCGAGTTGTGAGCGTACTCTGCCCAGGGGAGCTGTTCTGCCCAAGACGCAGGGTTTCTAAAAGAAAGGCTGCGTAATATGCGACCAATCGTTTGATTGGCCCTTTCTGCTTGACCGTTAGACTGGGGATGAAAACCGGAAGAGAGACTGACGGAAGCACCAATCAAACGACAGAACTCCCTCCAAAACTGTGACGTGAATTGCGGACCTCTGTCTGAAACGGCGTCTAACGGGAGGCCATGAATTCTGAACACATTCTCAATGATGATTTGTGCCGTCTCCTTAGCGGAAGGAAGCTTAGCGAGGGGAATGAAATGTGCCGCCTTAGAGAACCTATCGACAACCGTAAGAATCACAGTCTTCCCCGCAGACGAAGGCAGACCGGTAATGAAGTCTAAGGCGATGTGAGACCATGGTCGAGAAGGAATGGGAAGCGGTCTGAGACGACCGGCAGGAGGAGAGTTACCAGACTTAGTCTGCGCGCAGTCCGAACAAGCAGCCACGAAACGGCGCGTGTCACGCTCCTGAGTAGGCCACCAAAACCGCTGGCGAATAGAAGCAAGCGTACCCCGAACGCCGGGGTGGCCAGCTAACTTGGCAGAGTGAGCCCACTGAAGAACAGCCAGACGAGTAGAAACAGGAACGAAAAGAAGGTTACTAGGACAAGCGCGCGGCGACGCAGTGTGAGTGAGTGCTTGCTTAACCTGTCTCTCAATTCCCCAGACAGTCAACCCGACAACACGCCCATCAGGAAGAATCCCTCGGGGTCGGTAGAAGCCACAGAAGAACTAAAGAGACGGGATAAGGCATCAGGCTTGGTGTTCTTATTACCCGGGCGATAAGAAATCACGAACTCGAAACGAGCGAAAAACAACGCCCAACGAGCTTGACGTGCATTAAGTCGTTTGGCAGAACGGATGTACTCAAGGTTCTTATGGTCAGTCCAAACGACAAAAGGAACGGTCGCCCCCTCCAACCACTGTCGCCATTCGCCTAGGGCTAAGCGGATGGCGAGCAGTTCGCGGTTACCCACATCATAGTTGCGTTCCGATGGCGACAGGCGATGAGAAAAATAAGCGCAAGGATGGACCTTATCGTCAGACTGGAAGCGCTGAGATAGAATGGCTCCCACGCCCACCTCAGAAGCGTCAACCTCGACAATGAATTGTTTAGTGACGTCAGGAGTAACAAGGATAGGAGCGGATGTAAAACGCTTCTTGAGGAGATCAAAAGCTCCCTGGGCGGAACCGGACCACTTAAAGCACGTCTTGACAGAAGTAAGAGCTGTGAGAGGGGCAGCAACTTGACCGAAATTACGAATGAAACGCCGATAGAAATTAGCGAAACCTAGAAAGCGCTGCAACTCGACACGTGACCTTGGAACGGGCCAATCACTGACAGCCTGGACCTTAGCGGGATCCATCTGAATGCCTTCAGCGGAAATAACAGAACCGAGAAATGTGACAGAGGAGACATGAAAGGCGCACTTCTCAGCCTTCACGTAGAGACAATTCTCTAAAAGGCGTTGGAGTACACGTCGAACGTGCTGAACATGAATCTCGAGTGACGGTGAAAAAATCAGGATATCGTCAAGGTAGACAAAAACAAAGATGTTCAGCATGTCTCTCAGTACATCATTAACTAATGCCTGAAAAACAGCTGGAGCATTAGCGAGACCGAACGGCAGAACCCGGTACTCAAAATGCCCTAACGGAGTGTTAAACGCCGTTTTCCACTCGTCCCCCTCTCTGATGCGCACGAGATGGTAAGCGTTACGAAGGTCCAACTTAGTAAAGAACCTGGCTCCCTGCAGAATCTCGAAGGCTGACGACATAAGGGGAAGCGGATAACGATTCTTAACCGTTATGTCATTCAGCCCTCGATAATCCACGCAGGGGCGCAGAGTACCGTCCTTCTTCTTAACAAAAAAAAACCCCGCTCCGGCGGGAGAGGAAGAAGGCACCACGGTACCGGCGTCGAGAGAAACAGACAAATAATCCTCGAGAGCCTTACGTTCGGGAGCCGACAGAGAGTATAGTCTACCCCGAGGGGGAGTGGTCCCCGGAAGGAGATCAATACTACAATCATACGACCGGTGTGGAGGAAGGGAGTTGGCTCTGGACCGACTGAAGACCGTGCGCAGATCATGATATTCCTCCGGCACTCCTGTCAAATCACCAGGTTCCTCCTGAGAAGAGGGGACAGAAGAAACAGGAGGGATAGCAGACATTAAACACTTCACATGACAAGAAACGTTCCAGGATAGGATAGAATTACTAGACCAATTAATAGAAGGATTATGACATACTAGCCAGGGATGACCCAAAACAACAGGTGTAAAAGGTGAACGAAAAATCAAAAAAGAAATGGTCTCACTGTGGTTACCAGATACTGTGAGGGTTAAAGGTAGTGTCTCACATCTGATACTGGGGAGAAGACTACCATCTAAGGCGAACATGGGCGTGGGCTTCCCTAACTGTCTGAGAGGAATGTCATGTTTCCGAGCCCATGCTTCGTCCATAAAACAACCCTCAGCCCCAGAGTCTATCAAGGCACTGCAGGAAGCAGCCGAACCGGTCCAGCGTAAATGGACCGACAATGTAGTACAGGATCTAGATGGAGAGACCTGAGTAGTAGCGCTCACCAGTAGCCCTCCGCTTACTGATGAGCTCTGGCCTTTACTGGACATGAACTGACAAAATGTCCAGCAGAACCGCAATAGAGGCAAAGGCGGTTGGTGATCCTCCGTTCCCTCTCCTTAGTCGAGATGCGAATACCTCCCAGCTGCATGGGCTCAGTCTCAGAGCCGGAGGGAGGCGATGGTTGAGATGCGGAGAGGGGGAACACCGTTAACGCGAGCTCTCTTCCACGAGCTCGGTGACGAAGATCTACCCGTCGTTCTATGCGGATGGCGAGTGCAATCAAAGAGTCCACGCTGGAAGGAACCTCCCGGGAGAGAATCTCATCTTTAACCTCAGCGTGGAGTCCCTCCAGAAAACGAGCGAGCAACGCCGGCTCGTTCCAGTCACTGGAGGCAGCAAGAGTGCGAAACTCTATAGAGTAATCCGTTATGGATCGATCACCTTGACATAGAGAAGCCAGGGCCCTGGAAGCCTCCTTACCAAAAACTGAACGATCAAAAACCCGTATCATCTCCTCTTTAAAGTTAAGATAATTGTTAGAACACTCAGCTCTTGCCTCCCAGATAGCTGTGCCCCACTCCCGAGCCCGACCAGTAAGGAGTGAAATGACGTAAGCAATCCGAGCTCTCTCTCCAGAGTATGTGTTGGGTTGGAGAGAGAACACAATATCACACTGGGTGAGAAAGGAGCGGCACTCAGTGGGCTGCCCAGAGTAACATGGCGGGTTATTAACCCTAGGTTCCGGAGACTCGGAAGACCAGGAAGTAGCTGGTGGCACGAGACGAAGACTCCGAAACTGTCCTGAGAGGTCGGAAACCTGGCCGGCCAGGGTCTCAACGGCATGACGAGCAGCAGACAATTCCTGCTCGTGTCTGCCGAGCATAGCTCCCTGGATCTCGACGGCAGTGTTGCGAGAATCCGTAGTCGCTGGGTCCATTCTTGGTCGGATCCTTCTGTTATGCAGGTGAATGAGGACCCAAAAGCGACTTAACAAAACAGAGTCTTTATTCCAGTATTTGACAAAAGTGATAATCCTGGAAATATCAAGGTGAAAACAAAACAGGAAAACTGAAATCCACTCGTCAGTAGAAAGGACTGACTGGAGACTCGAGCATAGACTGCAGGTTGCTTCGGGAAGGCACCGGCCGTAGCAGACCTAGACACCTGCTCACACGCAGCATCTGAAGACGGTAAAACACGACAGGGCGAGACAAGGACACAGAACTGCGAACATCATACAAGGATCCGACAAGGACAGAAGCGGAAAACAAGGGGAGAAATAGGGCTCTAATCAGAGGGCAAAAATAGGGGACAGGTGTGAAAAGAGTAAATGAGTGAGTTAGGAGAATGAGGAACAGCTGGGAGCAGGAACGGAACGATAGAGAGAAGAGAGGGAGGGGGAGAGAGAGGGATAGAAAAAGGGAATGAACCTAATAAGACCAGCAGGGGGAAACGAACAGAAGGGAAAGCAAAGAGACAAGACATGATAACCAATGATAAAACATGACACTAAAGAAAGATGAGGAGGAGAAAGAGAGAATATCTACACTATATATACAGCAGTATGTGGACACCCTTTCAAAATAGAGCACACAGCCATGCAATCTCCATAGACAAACATTGGCAGTAGAATAGCTGTACTGAAGAGCTTGGTGACATTCAACGTGGCACCGTCATATGATGCTACCTTTCCAACAAGTCAGTTAGTCAAATTTATTCCCCGGTCAACTGTAAGTGCTGTTATAGTGAAGTGGAAATGTCTAGGAGCAACAATGGCTCAGCCGTGAAGTGTTAGGCCACACAACCTCAGAACGGGACCGTCAAGTGCTGAAGCGCATAAAAATCCTCTGTCCTCACCCACTACCGAGTTCCTAATTGCTGCTGGAAGCAACGTTAGTACAATAACTTTTTGTTGGGAGCTTCCTGAAATGGATTTCCATGGCCAAGCAGCCGCACATTAGCCTAAAATCACCATGCGCAACGCCAAGCGTCAGCTGGAGTGGTATAAAGCTCGCCACCATTGGACTGTGGAAACGTGTTCTCTGGAGTGAGAAATCACGGTTCACCAGACGGCCGAATCTGGGTTTGGCGGGTGCCAGGAGACCGCTACCAAGCCTAAGGTATAGTGCCAAATGTAAAGTTTGGTGGAGGAGGAATAATGGTCTGGGGCTGTTTTTCATGGTTCGGGCTCAGCCCTTTAGTTCCAGTGAAGGGAAATCTTAACACTACAGCATACAATGACATTCTAGACAATTCTGTGCTTGTGGTAACAGTTTGGGGAAGGCCCTTTCCTGTTCCAGCATGACAATGCCCCTGTGCACAAAGCGAGGTCCATACAGAAATGGTTTGTCGAGATTGTGTGGAAAAACTTGACTGGCCTGCACAGAGCCCTGACCTCGACCCCATCGAACACCTTTGACTGCGAGCAAGGCCTAATTTCAGTGCACGACCTCGCTAATCCTCTTGTGGCTGAATGGAAGCAAGTTCCCGCAGCAATGTTCCAACATCTAATTGAAAGCCCTCCCAGAAGAGTGGAGGCTGTTCTAGCAGAAAAGGGGGGACCAACTCCATATTAATGCTCATGATTTTGGATTGAGATGTTTTATAAGCAGGTGTCCACGTACTTTTGATCATGTAGTGTATAAAAATGGCTGCGGCTGTGGGGTAAAAAGGGTCAAATGCGGGCGCATGGAGTCTCGGGCCCAAGAGGGGATTGAGTAACATATCCATAAAGAGACCCTGTCTCCCCCCAGATGATTCTGCCTTAGTTTTTACCCAGATATGTCCTCAAAGCTTCTCACCACTGTGAACTCTGAAACAGTGCCACTTAAATACGACCCTCCCTCCCTTCCTCCTCTTTTATTCCATGCTTTTCTCTCTTTCCATACTCACTCCTTCCCTCCCTCTTACATACCCTCCTCCTCCCTCTCCGTCCTCCCCGGTGGTTGCCATAACAACAGCAGCACTGCGCCATTCATCTGCTGGTGTACAGAGGAGTCCTGGGCTCCCTGCTCCTGTGGAACTAGCAGTGCCTCTCACATCTATACATAACACTGCTCGCTAAGCGCCGGTCACGGACACGAATGAACTCGCAATCCATCTATTGGCCCGTATTTGCCTCTGCTGCTTAGGAAATGTCTTATTTTTTTGGACGGAGAAAGCTGGCCGACTGTCCAAGGATGAGTGAAGATATCAGAGAGAATGTAATCTCAGTGTCCCTCTCTCTCTCTCCCTAGTGACACAGTGACTGCTGCCTGGGTGCCTTCTTCGTCCTCCTCCTCCTCCTCTCGCTTTTCTTGTCACCCTGCCATATCTGCTTCCTGCAACCCATATCATTTTCCGTGGCTGAATCGAGCTGACTGAACGGCGTCAGCAACACTGAGACCTGTAGAGGATTACTTTGAAAGAAGAGAGGAGAGGAGGAGAGTCGTTATTATTTTTCCTCCTCTGCTTGATTTGCTGTGCCGCTTGCTGTGTGGGTACCGACCAAGGGGTCATCGTTGAGGGAGTAAGATCTGTTTGTGTCACTGGACAGAGAAGGAGGGGAACTGGTGCCATATTCCAGCCTTCCACAATCATGCAGGATCTGACTTGAGAATGGTGAGCCACCTCCAATTAGGGATGGGCACGGTTATTAAAATATCTGAATGGATGTTAGTATCTGATTAATTGTGTGAGTGTTCATTTTTGTAGAGATTTAGATTTAGGCCTTTAATTTATCCTTGTGAAATTGTTACATACACAAGGATATACCATACCACCTCTGCTGTAATTTACCTGGTGTGTTCCAGGCCTGGCCCTGGTTAACAGCCTCTCTGGGGGGACAGTGTGGAGGAGTGGAGTGGATGTATTCGTCATAGGCTTGAATGCTATTGTTGGTACAGCAAGCTGGGCTTATAAGGAGAGAGAAGAGGTAGGCTAAGGTCTTTGGAGCTGTAATCAGAATTTAGGCTCAGTAACTGTAGTAACTGGCTACTGATGGGTGACTGTAACACTAACTGACTACTGGTGGGTGACTGTAGCAGTAATTGGCTAATGATGGGTGACTGTAGCAGTAACTGGCGGCTGGTGGGTGACTGTAGCAGTAACTGGCTACTGGTGGGTGACTGTAGCAGTAACTGGCTACTGGTGTGTGACTGTAGCAGTAACTGGCTACTGATGGGTGACTGTAGCAGTAATTGGCTACTGGTGGGTGGCTGTAGCAGTAACTGGCTCCTGGTGGGTGACTGTAGTAGTAACTGGCTACTGGTGGGTGGCTGTAGCAGTACCTAGCTACTGGCGGGTGGCTGTAGCAGTAACTGGCTACTGGTGGGTGGCTGTAGCAGTATCTGGCTACTGGTGGGTGGCTGTAGCAGTATCTGGCTACTGGTGGGTGACTGTAGTAGTAACTGGCTACTGGTGGGTGGCTGTAGCAGTACCTAGCTACTGGTGGGTGGCTGTGGTATTAACTGGCTACTGGTGGGTGGCGGGAGTAGTAACTGGGTGACTGTAGCAGTAACTGTCTACTGGTGGGTGACTGGAGCAGTAACGGGCTACTGGGGTGGGTGGCTGTAGCAGTAACTGGCTACTGGAGGGTGTCTGTAGCAGTAACGGAATGCTGGTGGGTGGCTGTAGCAGTAACTGGCTACTGGTGGGTGGCTGTAGCAGTAACTGGTTACTGGTGGGTGGCTGTAGCAGTAACTGGCTACTGGTGGGTGGCTGTAGCAGTAACTGGCTACTGGTGGGTGGCTGTAGCAGTATCTGGCTACTGGTGGGTGGCTGTAGCAGTATCTGGCTACTGGTGGGTGGCTGTAGCAGTAACTGGCTACTGGTGGGTGGCTGTAGCAGTACCTAGCTACTGGTGGGTGGCTGTGGTATTAACTGGCTACTGGTGGGTGGCGGGAGTAGTAACTGGGTGACTGTAGCAGTAACTGGCTACTGGTGGGTGGCTGTAGCAGTAACTGGCTACTGGTGGGTGTCTGTAGCAGTAACGGAATGCTGGTGGGTGACTGGAGCAGTAACGGGCTACTGGTGGGTGGCTGTAGCAGTAACTGGCTACTGGTGAGTGACTGTAGTAGTAACTGGCTACCTGGTGGGTGTGAACAGGTGTAAATGGTATGTTATGTATCTCTCTCTCTAACTGGCTACTGGTGGGTGTCTGTAGCAGTAACGGAATGCTGGTGGGTGACTGGAGCAGTAACTGGCTACTGGTGGGTTACTGTAGCAGTAACTGGCTACTGATGGGTGACTGTAGTAGTAACTGGCTACTGGTGGGTGGCTGTAGCAGTACCTAGCTACTGGTGGGTGGCTGTGGTATTAACTGGCTACTGGTGGGTGGCGGGAGTAGTAACTGGGTGACTGTAGCAGTAACTGGCTACTGGTTGGTGGCTGTAGCAGTAACTGGCTACTGGTGGGTGTTTGTAGCAGTAACGGAATGCTGGTGGGTGACTGGAGCAGTAACGGGCTACTGGTGGGTGGCTGTAGCAGTAACTGTCTACTGGTGGGTGGCTGTAGCAGTAACTGTCTACTGGTGGGTGGCTGTAGCAGTAACTGTCTACTGGTGGGTGGCTGTAGCAGTAACTGTCTACTGGTGAGTGGCTGTAGCAGTAACTGTCTACTGGTGGGTGGCTGTAGCAGTAACTGTCTACTGGTGGGTGGCTGTAGCAGTAACTGTCTACTGGTGAGTGGCTGTAGCAGTAACTGTCTACTGGTGGGTGGCTGTAGCAGTAACTGTCTACTGGTGGGTGGCTGTAGCAGTAACTGTCTACTGGTGGGTGGCTGTAGCAGTAACTGTCTACTGGTGGGTGGCTGTAGCAGTAACTGTCTACTGGTGAGTGGCTGTAGCAGTAACTGTCTACTGGTGGGTGGCTGTAGCAGTAACTGTCTACTGGTGGGTGGCTGTAGCAGTAACTGTCTACTGGTGAGTGGCTGTAGCAGTAACTGTCTACTGGTGGGTGACTGTAGCAGTAACTGGCTACTGGTGAGTGACTGTAGTAGTAACTGGCTACCTGGTGGGTGTGAACAGGTGTAAATGGTATGTTATGTATCTCTCTCTCTAACTGGCTACTGGTGGGTGTCTGTAGCAGTAACGGAATGCTGGTGGGTGACTGGAGCAGTAACTGGCTACTGGTGAGTGACTGTAGCAGTAACTGGCTACTGGTGAGTGACTGTAGTAGTAACTGGCTACCTGGTGGGTGTGAACAGGTGTAAATGGTATGTTATGTATCTCTCTCTCTAACTGGCTACTGGTGGGTGTCTGTAGCAGTAACGGAATGCTGGTGGGTGACTGGAGCAGTAACTGGCTACTGGTGGGTTACTGTAGCAGTAACTGGCTACTGATGGGTGACTGTAGCAGTAACTGGCTGCTGGTGAGTGACTGTAGTAGTAACTGGCTACCTGGTGGGTGTGAACAGGTGTAAATGGTATGTTATGTATCTCTCTCTCTAACTGGCTACTGGTGGGTGTCTGTAGCAGTAACGGAATGCTGGTGGGTGACTGGAGCAGTAACTGGCTACTGGTGGGTTACTGTAGCAGTAACTGGCTACTGATGGGTGACTGTAGCAGTAACTGGCTGCTGGTGAGTGACTGTAGTAGTAACTGGCTACCTGGTGGGTGTGAACAGGTGTAAATGGTATGTTATGTATCTCTCTCTCTAACTGGCTACTGGTGGGTGTCTGTAGCAGTAACGGAATGCTGGTGGGTGACTGGAGCAGTAACTGGCTACTGGTGGGTTACTGTAGCAGTAACTGGCTACTGATGGGTGACTGTAGCAGTAACTGGCTGCTGGTGGGTGACTATAGCAGTAACTGGCTACTGGTGGGTGACTGTAGCAGTAACTGGCTACTGATGGGTGACTGTAGCAGTAATTGGCTACTGGTGGGTGGCTGTAGCAGTAACTCGCTCCTGGTGGGTGACTGTAGTAGTAATTGGCTACTGGTGGGTGGCTGTAGCATTACCTAGCTACTGGTGGGTGGCTGTAGCAGTAACTGGCTACTGGTGGGTGGCTGTAGCAGTATCTGGCTACTGGTGGGTGGCTGTAGCAGTATCTGGCTACTGGTGGGTGACTGTAGTAGTAACTGGCTACTGGTGGGTGGCTGTAGCAGTACCTAGCTACTGGTGGGTGGCTGTGGTATTAACTGGCTACTGGTGGGTGGCGGGAGTAGTAACTGGGTGACTGTAGCAGTAACTGGCTACTGGTTGGTGGCTGTAGCAGTAACTGGCTACTGGTGGGTGTCTGTAGCAGTAACGGAATGCTGGTGGGTGACTGGAGCAGTAACGGGCTACTGGTGGGTGGCTGTAGCAGTAACTGTCTACTGGTGGGTGGCTGTAGCAGTAACTGTCTACTGGTGAGTGACTGTAGTAGTAACTGGCTACTGGTGAGTGACTGTAGCAGTAACTGGCTACTGGTGAGTGACTGTAGTAGTAACTGGCTACCTGGTGGGTGTGAACAGGTGTAAATGGTATGTTATGTATCTCTCTCTCTCTCTCTCTCTCTCTCTCTCTCTCTCTCTCTCTCTCTCTCTCTCGCTCTCGCTCTCTCTCTCGCTACACCCACATGCAAATGAAGAACGTTGCACATTAGTAATGATAGTCTGTCCAAATGAATTTAAGGTTAATTTGGTTATCAAAGGATAACCAGTGGAGCATAAAGGGTATTCATTCTCTTCACTAAGTAAGAGCCTCTGGGTTGGTTCCTGCATGCTGGAGCTTCGTACAGAAAACCAGCCAGCTTGCCACTGAGAGAGAGAGACTGGATATGTCTCAAATGGCACCCTACTCCCAATGTAGTGCACTACTTTTGACAAGGGCCAATAGGGCTCTGGTCAAAAGTAGTGCACAATTTAGGGAATAAGGTACCATTGGGGGCATCATAGACACTGTCTCCTTAGAAAAGTGGGAACAGTCTGTACTCTGTATGGTGTGACACCCCAGCAATAAATCAAACATTGACAAAACCACTCTCCTGTAAAAACCCTCACATTGTCTCTCAGAGCGAAAGGTTACAACAGGAATCTCATTATGTTTGCTGTCTGGCTTGCTGGTGGAGTAGTGGAGAGGTGGAGGCTGTTGAAAAGTACTTAGAGCCCATCAACTCATCCCATCATCTCAGTGTCACCGTGGCAACACAACTCATCCACAATTTTGTTGCCATAATTAACCCTTCACTATGAGTTAATGCAGGTAAAAGGGATAGTTCACCCAAATTACAAAAGTACATGTTGGTTTCCTTACACTGTAAGCAGTCTATGGACAAGGTGTGTCAGCAAGCTTCAGTTTAGTTTCCTTGACACTTTGTCCACAGGCTAACATTTTAGCATTTGTGGCACAAATCCCATTCAGGACATGGTACCAATATTAGCATCATGTTCAAATCATCTATAAGTGACTTTGTTGAACTTCACAATATATTTTCGATTATTTTTGATGATTTGGAAATGTAATGGACTATTGGTCCATTTTTATGGAATTGAGTTTCGTTTTGTTAAGACCCTCCAAGAATGGACTTGTCCAGAGCAGATTGTGGATAAATACTTTTTTGTTCTTTATATCTGTAAAATTCTAAATTGACAACATACAGTATCAACAATTCCCTCTGGGCAAGTCTGAAGAAAATACACTTAAATCCACTTCAATCAGATCAGTGGTCACCAACCTTTTCTGAGTAATGATCACTTTTTGAGACAAAATGCAAGCCGACCTCTACCGCTCAGATTTGGTTGTTGTTCAAACATGACTTAAAAAGCATAAATATATGCAACATTAACCAATTAAAAACAGTTCTGTAGAAATAAGGTTTTTGCAGTAGGTTATAGGCCCAATACATTATTACTGCACATTGGCTATGCTTGAATTGACCTGCCAATGTTGTTCTCCTCAGACCATTTTGAAATGATATTTGTAAAGAAAATGTGGTATATGATCACACTGGTAATAGATCATTTGACTGAGCATAATAATGAGCTTTTTTTTTTACTGGACTGATGAACTTCACCTGATGGTCAGTCTGAGGGTAGAGAGGTAGGGAGCAGCAATAAGGCTGCCTGTCACCCAACTCACCGTCCATCTGCTCTCCCTCCCTCTGCTGAGAAAAGGGGACACAGTCTTCCAGCTGATGGGGAAACTCAAGTCACACTGCATTATTTCTGCCTCATGCACCAATTCATGTTGTTACTCCTATGACCAGAGAAAATGAGATATTCTTAGATATTAAAAAAGACAAAAAAGACACAAGCCGCTAATAATAACCACACAAGTTTATCGGAACACTTTGCTGTAGTCATTCATTACAGCTGTAATGCTGGTTGTAGAGATCCCCCGGTTGGTGACCGCTGGTGTAGATGAAGGGGAGGAGCTGTAGTCATTCATTACAGCTGTCATGCTGGTTGTAGAGATCCCCCGGGTTGGTGACCGCTGGTGTAGATGAAGGGGAGGAGCTGTAGTCATTCATTACAGCTGTAATGCTGGTTGTAGAGATCCCCCGGTTGGTGACCGCTGGTGTAGATGAAGGGGAGGAGCTGTAGTCATTCATTACAGCTGTAATGCTGGTTGTAGAGATCCCCCGGTTGGTGACCGCTGGTGTAGATGAAGGGGAGGAGCTGTAGTCATTCATTACAGCTGTAATGCTGGTTGTAGAGATCCCCCGGTTGGTGACCGCTGGTGTAGATGAAGGGGAGGAGCTGTAGTCATTCATTACAGCTGTAATGCTGGTTGTAGAGATCCCCCGGTTGGTGACCGCTGGTGTAGAGGAAGGGGAGGAGCTGTAGTCATTCATTACAGCTGTAATGCTGGTTGTAGAGATCCCCCGGTTGGTGACCGCTGGTGTAGAGGAAGGGGAGGAGCTGTAGTCATTCATTACAGCTGTAATGCTGGTTGTAGAGATCCCCCGGTTGGTGACCGCTGGTGTAGATGAAGGGGAGGAGCTGTAGTCATTCATTACAGCTGTCATGCTGGTTGTAGAGATCCCCCGGTTGGTGACCGCTGGTGTAGATGAAGGGGAGGAGCTGTAGTCATTCATTACAGCTGTAATGCTGGTTGTAGAGATCCCCCGGTTGGTGACCGCTGGTGTAGATGAAGGGGAGGAGCTGTAGTCATTCATTACAGCTGTAATGCTGGTTGTAGAGATCCCCCGGTTGGTGACCGCTGGTGTAGAGGAAGGGGAGGAGCTGTAGTCATTCATTACAGCTGTCATGCTGGTTGTAGAGATCCCCCGGTTGGTGACCGCTGGTGTAGAGGAAGGGGAGGAGCTGTAGTCATTCATTACAGCTGTCATGCTGGTTGTAGAGATCCCCCGGTTGGTGACCGCTGGTGTAGATGAAGGGGAGGAGCTGTAGTCATTCATTACAGCTGTAATGCTGGTTGTAGAGATCCCCCGGTTGGTGACCGCTGGTGTAGATGAAGGGGAGGAGCTGTAGTCATTCATTACAGCTGTAATGCTGGTTGTAGAGATCCCCCGGTTGGTGACCGCTGGTGTAGATGAAGGGGAGGAGCTGTAGTCATTCATTACAGCTGTAATGCTGGTTGTAGAGATCCCCCGGTTGGTGACCGCTGGTGTAGATGAAGGGGAGGAGCTGTAGTCATTCATTACAGCTGTAATGCTGGTTGTAGAGATCCCCCGGTTGGTGACCGCTGGTGTAGATGAAGGGGAGGAGCTGTAGTCATTCATTACAGCTGTCATGCTGGTTGTAGAGATCCCCCGGTTGGTGACCGCTGGTGTAGAGGAAGGGGAGGAGCTGTAGTCATTCATTACAGCTGTAATGCTGGTTGTAGAGATCCCCCGGTTGGTGACCGCTGGTGTAGAGGAAGGGGAGGAGCTGTAGTCATTCATTACAGCTGTAATGCTGGTTGTAGAGATCCCCCGGTTGGTGACCGCTGGTGTAGATGAAGGGGAGGAGCTGTAGTCATTCATTACAGCTGTAATGCTGGTTGTAGAGATCCCCCGGTTGGTGACCGCTGGTGTAGATGAAGGGGAGGAGCTGTAGTCATTCATTACAGCTGTAATGCTGGTTGTAGAGATCCCCCGGTTGGTGACCGCTGGTGTAGAGGAAGGGGAGGAGCTGTAGTCATTCATTACAGCTGTAATGCTGGTTGTAGAGATCCCCCGGTTGGTGACCGCTGGTGTAGATGAAGGGGAGGAGCTGTAGTCATTCATTACAGCTGTAATGCTGGTTGTAGAGATCCCCCGGTTGGTGACCGCTGGTGTAGATGAAGGGGAGGAGCTGTAGTCATTCATTACAGCTGTAATGCTGGTTGTAGAGATCCCCCGGTTGGTGACCGCTGGTGTAGAGGAAGGGGAGGAGCTGTAGTCATTCATTACAGCTGTAATGCTGGTTGTAGAGATCCCCCGGTTGGTGACCGCTGGTGTAGAGGAAGGGGAGGAGCTGTAGTCATTCATTACAGCTGTAATGCTGGTTGTAGAGATCCCCCGGTTGGTGACCGCTGGTGTAGAGGAAGGGGAGGAGCTGTAGTCATTCATTACAGCTGTAATGCTGGTTGTAGAGATCCCCCGGTTGGTGACCGCTGGTGTAGATGAAGGGGAGGAGCTGTAGTCATTCATTACAGCTGTAATGCTGGTTGTAGAGATCCCCCGGTTGGTGACCGCTGGTGTAGAGGAAGGGGAGGAGCTGTAGTCATTCATTACAGCTGTAATGCTGGTTGTAGAGATCCCCGGTTGGTGACCGCTGGTGTAGATGAAGGGGAGGAGCTGTAGTCATTCATTACAGCTGTAATGCTGGTTGTAGAGATCCCCCGGTTGGTGACCGCTGGTGTAGAGGAAGGGGAGGAGCTGTAGTCATTCATTACAGCTGTAATGCTGGTTGTAGAGATCCCCGGTTGGTGACCGCTGGTGTAGATGAAGGGGAGGAGCTGTAGTCATTCATTACAGCTGTAATGCTGGTTGTAGAGATCCCCCGGTTGGTGACCGCTGGTGTAGATGAAGGGGAGGAGCTGTAGTCATTCATTACAGCTGTCATGCTGGTTGTAGAGATCCCCCGGTTGGTGACCGCTGGTGTAGATGAAGGGGAGGAGCTGTAGTCATTCATTACAGCTGTAATGCTGGTTGTAGAGATCCCCCGGTTGGTGACCGCTGGTGTAGAGGAAGGGGAGGAGCTGTAGTCAGAGTAGGAGTTAAATTGGAAAGTAAAATAATTTATTGGGAATGACTGTTGTTCCATTGGGTTCACACAGGGTGATTTAACAGTGCAATACTTGTCAAGAAGCAGCTATAGATTTGGAATGAGTCAATTTAACCCATTAGTAGGAGTCAGTATATGTTGGAAACTAAGTGAATTTATTGTCAATATCTATAACTTTTTTGTTCAATTGGGTTTTCCATTGGGTTCTTATACAGTGGAAGCTTGAGTCCCAAATTGCACCCCATTTCCTATACAGTGCACTTTTTTGACCAGGGCCCATAGCAGTGCACTATATAGGGAATTGGGTGCCATTTGGGACGTACGCCAAGACTGTTCTAGAATAAGCTGCATTAGTGTAAGAATGAGAAACCCGCAGTGTGCTATTAATAGGCCTGATAATGATTTGCTTACAAAACACAGCAGTGGGATTACCATGCGTTACGTACCCTGACTACTCCACCACTCATCTGCTAATGATGATGCTACCAAGCTCAGAAAATCAGGTGTCTGTATATCTGTCTGTGTGTCCCTGCCTGTGTGCGTGTGTGTGTGTGTGACAGTGGTTATGTTGAGCCATGTATGTTAGTGTTTTAGGATTCAGGGCACCACACTAGTGTTTTCAATGGGTGATACTAGTGCTATAACTGTAATTAGGTGAATGGATGGCCTCCATTAAGCATTGCTCTTCTCTCTATTCTCATCCTCTTTATAGGAAAATTGCTTTCACTATAACGTCAGTGACTTTAAAGCATTTTCACTCTGTTTCTCCTCTCCCCTGTTGAGCTCCAATCACCTCCACTCTGTTTCTCCTCTCCCCTGTTGAGCTCCAATCACCTCCACTCTGTTTCTCCTCTCCCCTGTTGAGCTCCAATCACCTCCACTCTGTTTCTCCTCTCCCCTGTTGAGCTCCAATCACCTGCACTCTGTTTCTCTTCTCCCCTGTTGAGCTCCAATCACCTCCACTCTGTTTCTCCTCTCCTCTGTTGAGCTCCAATCACCTCCACTCTGTTTCTCCTCTCCTCTGTTGAGCTCCAATCACCTCCACTCTCTTTCTCCTCTCCTCTGTTAAGCTCCAATCACCTCCACTCTGTTTCTCCTCTCCTCTGTTGAGCTCCAATCACCTCCACTCTGTTTCTCCTCTCCTCTGTTGAGCTCCAATCACCTCCACTCTGTTTCTCCTCTCCCCTGTTAAGCTCCAATCACCTCCACTCTGTTTCTCCTCTCCCCTGTTGAGCTCCAATCACCTCCACTCTTTCTCCTCTCCCCGTTGAACTCCAATCACCTCCACTCTGTTTCTCCTCTCCTCTGTTGAGCTCCAATCACCTCCACTCTGTTTCTCCTCTCCCAGTTGAGCTCCAATCACCTCCACTCTGTTTCTCCTCTCCCCGTTGAGCTCCAATCACCTCCACTCTGTTTCTCCTCTCCCCTGTTGAGCTCCAATCACCTCCACTCTGTTTCTCCTCTCCCTGTTGAGCTCCAATCACCTCCACTCTGTTTCTCCTCTCCCTTTGAGCTACAATCACCTCCACTCTGTTTCTCCTCTCCCTGTTGAACTCCAATCACCTCCACTCTGTTTCTCCTCTCCCGTTGAGTTCCAATCACCTCCACTCTGTTTCTCCTCTCCCGTTGAGCTCCAATCACCTCCACTCTGTTTCTCCTCTCCCGTTGAGCTCCAATCACCTCCACTCTGTTTCTCCTCTCCCCGTTGATCTCCAATCACCTCCACTCTGTTTCTCCTCTCCCCTGTTGAGCTCCAATCACCTCCACTCTGTTTCTCCTCTCCCCTGTTGAGCTCCAATCACCTCCACTCTGTTTCTCTTCTCCCCTGTTGAGCTCCAATCACCTCCACTCTGTTTCTCCTCTCCTCTGTTGAGCTCCAATCACCTCCACTCTGTTTCTCCTCTCCTCTGTTGAGCTCCAATCACCTCCACTCTCTTTCTCCTCTCCTCTGTTAAGCTCCAATCACCTCCACTCTGTTTCTCCTCTCCTCTGTTGAGCTCCAATCACCTCCACTCTGTTTCTCCTCTCCTCTGTTGAGCTCCAATCACCTCCACTCTGTTTCTCCTCTCCCCGTTGATCTCCAATCACCTCCACTCTGTTTCTCCTCTCCCCGTTGAGCTCCAATCACCTCCACTCTGTTTCTACTCTCCCCTGTTGAGCTCCAATCACCTCCACTCTGTTTCTCCTCTCCCGTTGAGCTCCAATCACCTCCACTCTGTTTCTCCTCTCCCCGTTGAGCTCCAATCACCTCCACTCTGTTTCTCCTCTCCCGTTGAGCTCCAATCACCTCCACTCTGTTTCTCCTCTCCCCGTTGAGCTCCAATCACCTCCACTCGGTTTCTCCTCTCCTTTGTTGAGCTCCAATCACCTCCACTCTGTTTCTCCTCTCCCCGTTGATCTCCAATCACCTCCACTCTGTTTCTCCTCTCCCCGTTGAGCTCCAATCACCTCCACTCTGTTTCTACTCTCCCCTGTTGAGCTCCAATCACCTCCACTCTGTTTCTCCTCTCCCGTTGAGCTCCAATCACCTCCACTCTGTTTCTCCTCTCCCCGTTGAGCTCCAATCACCTCCACTCTGTTTCTCCTCTCCCGTTGAGCTCCAATCACCTCCACTCTGTTTCTCCTCTCCCAGTTGAGCTCCAATCACCTCCACTCTGTTTCTCCTCTCCCGTTGAGCTACAATCACCTCCACTCTGTTTCTCCTCTCCCGTTGAGCTCCAATCACCTCCACTCTGTTTCTCCTCTCCCCGTTGATCTCCAATCACCTCCACTCTGTTTCTCCTCTCCCCGTTGATCTCCAATCACCTCCACTCTGTTTCTCCTCTCCCGTTGAGCTCCAATCACCTCCACTCTGTTTCTCCTCTCCCCGTTGATCTCCAATCACCTCCACTCTGTTTCTCCTCTCCCCGTTGAGCTCCAATCACCTCCACTCTGTTTCTCCTCTCCCCGTTGATCTCCAATCACCTCCACTCTGTTTCTCCTCTCCCGTTGAGCTCCAATCACCTCCACTCTGTTTCTCCTCTCCCCGTTGATCTCCAATCACCTCCACTCTGTTTCTCCTCTCCCCGTTGAGCTCCAATCACCTCCACTCTGTTTCTCCTCTCCCCGTTGCGCTCCAATCACCTCAATAACAAGAGAACTCAATAACCAGAGGTCTTAGCGTGGAATGGACGTAAAGTGTATTTTATGGTTTTAGAAAAGTGCTGTATAAATCATTGGTATAATTAACCTTCTATTTGACTCCGTGTCAGCCAGGGTATCCATCTACAGCAGGGGTATGAATATCTCACCCTATGAGGTCCGGAGCCTGCTGGTTTTCTGATCCGTCACTGATTAGAGAGGAAAAATGAAAGAAAGCATTGGAACTGGCTTCAGAGTACAGATTTGAATTGAAGGGATCTACAGTATGTGAGGTTATTCACAGTATTGATGAGGATGTTTTCTGTGCTTCTGCTTGCTTTTTGGAGTCTAGGCCGGGTTACTGTAAAGCACTTTGTGAGAAACTGCTAATGTATAAAGGGCTTTATAAATACATGTACTTGATTGATTGAGGGTTTAGGGTGGGGGAATAGGTATATACAGTGTGATGTTCGAGGTAGGAGGACCTGCCAAGACCTGCAACCGACCTAGACCATCATGCACTGCTCTGGGCCTATAAATAATCTCACTAGGGGTTAGAACTCAGCTGGGACTGGGGTCAGGGGTTAAGGGTCAAGGCATGTTGGCTATTAGAATCTGCTCCATCATCCATCCACATTAGGTCTGAGGCCATTCTACGGTACTTTCACCTCTTAAATACACTGCTTAATCACAGTCACATAACTCTACAATGATGGTGTCATTCTCAAGTCTCTCTCTCTCTTCCTCCACTATGTTTACCTGAAGACTGCCTCCTCAATGTGTTACTGGTATGTCATTCTCAGCGTGTTCCAGCTATACACTCACCCTGTAGTCTTCCTCCACTATGTTTACCTGAAGACTGCCTCCTCAATGTGTTACTGGTATGTCATTCTCAGCGTGTTCCAGCTATACACTCACCCTGTAGTCTTCCTCCACTATGTTTACCTGAAGACTGCCTCCTCAATGTGTTACTGGCATGTCATTCTCAGCGTGTTCCAGCTATACACTCACCCTGTAGTCTTCCTCCACTATAGTTATCTGAAGACTGCCTCCTCAATGTGTTACTGGTATGTCATTCTCAGCGTGTTCCAGCTATACACTCACCCTGTAGTCTTCCTCCACTATGTTTATCTGAAGACTGCCTCCTCAATGTGTTACTGGTATGTCATTCTCAGCGTGTTCCAGCTATACACTCACCCTGTAGTCTTCCTCCACTATGTTTATCTGAAGACTGCCTCCTCAATGTGTTACTGGTATGTCATTCTCAGCGTGTTCCAGCTATACACTCACCCTGTAGTCTTCCTCCACTATAGTTATCTGAAGACTGCCTCCTCAATGTGTTACTGGCATGTCATTCTCAGCGTGTTCCAGCTATACACTCACCCTGTAGTCTTCCTCCACTATGTTTATCTGAAGACTGCCTCCTCAATGTGTTACTGGTATGTCATTCTCAGCGTGTTCCAGCTATACACTCACCCTGTAGTCTTCCTCCACTATAGTTATCTGAAGACTGCCTCCTCAATGCAGTATAAGAGTATCATGTAACTCTATACTGGTGTTGATGTGTAATTCTCAGTTTGTAGTACTACTGTAGTAGTTACTGTAGAGGTACTGTAGTAGTGACTGTAGAGGTCCTGTAGTAGTTACTGTAGAGGTACTGTAGTAGTTACTGTAGAGGTACTGTAGTAGTGACTGTAGAGGTACTTTAGTAGTGACTGTGGTAGTGACTGTAGAGGTACTTTAGTTGTGACTGTAGAAGTACTTTAGTAGTTACTGTAGAGGTACTGTAGTAGTGACTGTAGATGTACCATAGTAGTGACTGTAGAGGTACTTTAGTTGTGACTGTAGAGGTACTTTAGTAGATACTGTAGTAGTGACTGTAGAGGTACTGTAGTAGTTACTGTAGAGGTACTGTAGTAGTGACTGTAGAGATACTGTAGTAGTGACTGTAGAGGTACTGTAGTAGTTACTGTAGAGGTACTGTAGTAGTGACTGTAGAGGTACTGTAGTAGTGACTGTAGAGGTACTGTAGTAGTGACTGTAGAGGTACTGTAGTAGTGACTGTAGAGGTACTGTAGTAGTTACTGTAGAGGTACTGTAGTAGTTACTGTAGAGGTACTGTAGTAGTTACTGTAGAGGTACTGTAGTAGTGACTGTAGAGGTACTGTAGTAGTGACTGTAGAGGTACTTTAGTAGTGACTGTAGAGGTACTTTAGTAGTTACTGTAGAGGTACTGTAGTAGTGACTGTAGAGATACTTTAGTAGTTAGTTTTGCGGTACTGTAGTATTTACTGTAGAGCTACTGTAGTAGTTACTGTAGTGGTATTGTAGTAGTTACCGTAGTCGTTAGTGTTGTGGTACTGAATTAGTTACTGTAGTAGTTATTGTTGCGGTACTGTAGTATTTACTGTAAAGGTATTGTAGTAATTACTGTAGAGGTATTGTAGTAATTACTGTAGAGGTATTGTAGTAATTACTGTAGAGGTATTGTAGTAATTACTGTAGAGGTATTGTAGTAGTTACTGTAGAGGTATTGTAGTAATTACTGTAGAGGTATTGTAGTAATTACTGTAGAGGTATTGTAGTAGTTACTGTAGAGGTACTGTAGTAATTACTGTAGAGGTATCGTAGTAATTACTCTAGAGGTCCTGCAGTAGTTACTGTAGAGGTGCTGTTGTAGTTACTGTAGAGGTATTGTAGTAGTTACTGTAGAGGTACTGTAGTAGTTACTGTAGAGCTACTGTAGTAGTTACTGTAGAGGTATTGTAGTAATTACTGTAGAGGTATTGTAGTAATTACTGTAGAGGTATTGTAGTAGTTACTGTAGAGGTATTGTAGTAATTACTGTAGAGGTATTGTAGTAGTTACTGTAGAGGTATTGTAGTAATTACTGTAGAGGTATTGTAGTAATTACTGTAGAGGTATTGTAGTAATTACTGTAGAGGTCCTGCAGTAGTTACTGTAGAGGTGCTGTTGTAGTTACTGTAGAGGTATTGTATTAATTACTGTAGAGGTACTGTAGTAGTTACTGTAGTAGTTACTTTAGAGGTGCTGTAGTAGTTACTGTAGAGGTACTGTAGTAGTTACTGTAGAGGTACTGTAGTAGTGACTGTAGAGGTACTGTAGTAGTGACTGTAGAGGTACTGTAGTAGTGACTGTAGAGGTACTTTAGTAGTTACTCTAGAGGTACTGTAGTAGTGACTGTAGAGGTACTGTAGTAGTGACTGTAGAGGTACTTTAGTAGTTACTCTAGAGGTACTGTAGTAGTGACTGTAGAGGTACTGTAGAAGTACTTTAGTAGTTACTGTAGAGGTACTGTAGTAGTGACTGTAGATGTACCATAGTAGTGACTGTAGAGGTACTTTAGTTGTGACTGTAGAGGTACTTTAGTAGATACTGTAGTAGTGACTGTAGAGGTACTGTAGTAGTTACTGTAGAGGTACTGTAGTAGTTACTGTAGAGGTACTGTAGTAGTGACTGTAGAGGTACTGTAGTAGTTACTGTAGAGGTACTGTAGTAGTGACTGTAGAGGTACTGTAGTAGTGACTGTAGAGGTCCTGTAGTAGTTACTGTAGAGGTACTGTAGTAGTTACTGTAGAGGTACTGTAGTAGTGACTGTAGAGGTACTTTAGTAGTGACTGTGGTAGTGACTGTAGAGGTACTTTAGTTGTGACTGTAGAAGTACTTTAGTAGTTACTGTAGAGGTACTGTAGTAGTGACTGTAGAGGTACTGTAGTAGTTACTGTAGAGGTACTGTAGTAGATACTGTAGTAGTGACTGTAGAGGTACTGTAGTAGTTACTGTAGAGGTACTGTAGTAGTGACTGTAGAGGTACTGTAGTAGTGACTGTAGAGGTACTGTAGTAGTGACTGTAGAGGTCCTGTAGTAGTTACTGTAGAGGTACTGTAGTAGTTACTGTAGAGGTACTGTAGTAGTGACTGTAGAGGTACTTTAGTAGTGACTGTGGTAGTGACTGTAGAGGTACTTTAGTTGTGACTGTAGAAGTACTTTAGTAGTTACTGTAGAGGTACTGTAGTAGTGACTGTAGATGTACCATAGTAGTGACTGTAGAGGTACTTTAGTTGTGACTGTAGAGGTACTTTAGTAGATACTGTAGTAGTGACTGTAGAGGTACTGTAGTAGTTACTGTAGAGGTACTGTAGTAGTGACTGTAGAGATACTGTAGTAGTGACTGTAGAGGTACTGTAGTAGTTACTGTAGAGGTACTGTAGTAGTGACTGTAGAGGTACTGTAGTAGTGACTGAAGAGGTACTGTAGTAGTTACTGTAGAGGTACTGTAGTAGTTACTGTAGAGGTACTGTAGTAGTGACTGTAGAGGTACTGTAGTAGTGACTGTAGAGGTACTTTAGTAGTGACTGTAGAGGTACTTTAGTAGTTACTGTAGAGGTACTGTAGTAGTGACTGTAGAGATACTTTAGTAGTTAGTTTTGCGGTACTGTAGTATTTACTGTAGAGCTACTGTAGTAGTGACTGTAGAGATACTTTAGTAGTTAGTTTTGCGGTACTGTAGTATTTACTGTAGAGCTACTGTAGTAGTTACTGTAGTGGTATTGTAGTAGTTACCGTAGTCGTTAGTGTTGTGGTACTGAATTAGTTACTGTAGTAGTTATTGTTGCGGTACTGTAGTATTTACTGTAGAGCTACTGTAGTAGTTACTGTAGTGGTATTGTAGTAGTTACCGTAGTCGTTAGTGTTGTGGTACTGCATTAGTTACTGCCGTGGTATTGTTGTAGTTACTGAAGTAGTTAGTGTGGAGGTTCTGTATTAGTTACTGTAGTAGTTATTGTTGAGGTACTGTAGTAGTTATTGTAGTAGTTATTGTTGAGGTACTGTAGTTGTTACTGTAGTTGTTAGTGTTGAGGTACTGTAGTTGTTACTGTAGTAGTTAGTGTTGATGTACTGTAGTTGTTACTGTAGTAGTTACTGTAGTAGTTAGTGTTGAGGTACTGTAGTTGTTACTGTAGTAGTTACTGAAGTGGTGTTGTAGTAGTTACTGTGGTGGTATTGTAGTAGTTACTGTAGTTGTTAGTGTTGAGGTACTGTAGTTGTTACTGTAGTAGTTAGTGTTGAGGTACTGTAGTTGTTACTGTAGAGGTACTGTAGTAGTGACTGTAGAGGTACTGTAGTAGTGACTGTAGAGGTACTGTAGTAGTTACTGTAGAGGTACTGTAGTAGTGACTGTAGAGGTCCTGTAGTAGTTACTGTAGAGGTACTGTAGTAGTTACTGTAGAGGTACTGTAGTAGTGACTGTAGAGGTACTTTAGTAGTGACTGTGGTAGTGACTGTAGAGGTACTTTAGTTGTGACTGTAGAAGTACTTTAGTAGTTACTGTAGAGGTACTGTAGTAGTGACTGTAGAGGTACTGTAGTAGTGACTGTAGAGGTACTTTAGTAGTTACTGTAGAGGTACTGTAGTAGTGACTGTAGAGATACTTTAGTAGTTAGTTTTGCGGTACTGTAGTATTTACTGTAGAGCTACTGTAGTAGTTACTGTAGTGGTATTGTAGTAGTTACCGTAGTCGTTAGTGTTGTGGTACTGAATTCGTTACTGTAGTAGTTATTGTTGCGGTACTGTAGTATTTACTGTAGAGCTACTGTAGTAGTTACTGTAGTGGTATTGTAGTAGTTACCGTAGTCGTTAGTGTTGTGGTACTGCATTAGTTACTGCCGTGGTATTGTTGTAGTTACTGAAGTAGTTAGTGTGGAGGTTCTGTATTAGTTACTGTAGTAGTTATTGTTGAGGTACTGTAGTAGTTATTGTAGTAGTTACTGTTGAGGTACTGTAGTTGTTACTGTAGTTGTTAGTGTTGAGGTACTGTAGTTGTTACTGTAGTAGTTAGTGTTGAGGTACTGTAGTTGTTACTGTAGTAGTTACTGTAGTAGTTAGTGTTGAGGTACTGTAGTTGTTACTGTAGTAGTTACTGAAGTGGTGTTGTAGTAGTTACTGTGGTGGTATTGTAGTAGTTACTGTAGTTGTTAGTGTTGAGGTACTGTAGTTGTTACTGTAGTAGTTAGTGTTGAGGTACTGTAGTTGTTACTGTAGTAGTTACTGTAGTAGTTACTGTAGTAGTTAGTGTTGAGGTTCTGTATTAGTTACTGTAGTAGTTATTGTTGAGGTACTGTAGTAGTTACTGTTGAGGTACTGTAGTTGTTACTGTAGTTGTTAGTGTTGAGGTACTGTAGTTGTTACTGTAGTAGTTAGTGTTGAGGTACTGTAGTTGTTACTGTAGTAGTTACTGTAGTAGTTAGTGTTGAGGTACTGTAGTTGTTACTGTAGTAGTTAACTGAAGTGGTGTTGTAGTAGTTACTGTAGAGGTATTGTAGTAATTACTGTAGTTGTTAGTGTTGAGGTACTGTAGTTGTTACTGTAGTAGTTAGTGTTGAGGTACTGTAGTTGTTACTGTAGTAGTTACTGTAGTAGTTAGTGTTGAGGTACTGTAGTTGTTACTGTAGTAGTTACTGTAGTAGTTAGTGTTGAGGTACTGTAGTTGTTACTGAAGTGGTGTTGTAGTAGTTACTGTAGTATTTACTGTAGAGCTACTGTAGTAGTTACTGTAGTGGTATTGTAGTAGTTACCGTAGTCGTTAGTGTTGTGGTACTGCATTAGTTACTGCCGTGGTATTGTTGTAGTTACTGAAGTAGTTAGTGTGGAGGTTCTGTATTAGTTACTGTAGTAGTTATTGTTGAGGTACTGTATTAGTTACTGTATGGGTATTGTAGTGGTTATTGTATTAGTTAGTGTTGAGGTACTGTAGTAGTTATTGTAGTAGTTACTGTTGTAGTTAGTGTTGAGGTACTGTATTAGTTACTGTATGGGTATTGTAGTGGTTACTGTAGTAGTTAGTGTTGAGGTACTGTAGTAGTTATTGTAGTAGTTACTGTTGTAGTTAGTGTTGAGGTACTGTAGTTGTTACTGTAGTAGTTAGTGTTGAGGTATTTTTGTAGTTACTGAAGTGGTGTTGTAGTAGTTACTGCGGTGGTATTGTAGTAGTTACTGTAGAGGTACTGTAGTAGTGACTGTAGAGGTACTGTAGTAGTGACTGTAGAGGTACTGTAGTAGTTACTGTAGAGGTACTGTAGTAGTTACAGTAGAGGTACTGTAGTAGTTACTGTAGAGGTACTGTAGTAGTGACTGTAGAGGTACTTTAGTAGTGACTGTAGAGGTACTTTAGTAGTTACTGTAGAGGTACTGTAGTAGTGAATGTAGAGGTACTGTAGTAGTGACTGTAGAGATACTTTAGTAGTTAATTTTGCGGTACTGTAGTATTTACTGTAGAGCTACTGTAGTAGTTACTGTAGTGGTATTGTAGTAGTTACCGTAGTCGTTAGTGTTGTGGTACTGAATTAGTTACTGTAGTAGTTATTGTTGCGGTACTGTAGTATTTACTGTAGAGCTACTGTAGTAGTTACTGTAGTGGTATTGTAGTAGTTACCGTAGTCGTTAGTGTTGTGGTACTGCATTAGTTACTGCCGTGGAATTGTTGTAGTTACTGAAGTAGTTAGTGTGGAGGTTCTGTATTAGTTACTGTAGTAGTTATTGTTGAGGTACTGTAGTAGTTATTGTAGTAGTTACTGTTGAGGTACTGTAGTTGTTACTGTAGTTGTTAGTGTTGAGGTACTGTAGTTGTTACTGTAGTAGTTAGTGTTGAGGTACTGTAGTTGTTACTGTAGTAGTTACTGTAGTAGTTAGTGTTGAGGTACTGTAGTTGTTACTGTAGTAGTTACTGTAGTAGTTAGTGTTGAGGTACTGTAGTTGTTACTGTAGTAGTTACTGAAGTGGTGTTGTAGTAGTTACTGTAGTGGTATTGTAGTAGTTACCGTAGTCGTTAGTGTTGTGGTACTGCATTAGTTACTGCCGTGGTATTGTTGTAGTTACTGAAGTAGTTAGTGTGGAGGTTCTGTATTAGTTACTGTAGTAGTTATTGTTGAAGTACTGTATTAGTTACTGTATGGGTATTGTAGTGGTTATTGTATTAGTTAGTGTTGAGGTACTGTATTAGTTACTGTATGGGTATTGTAGTGGTTACTGTAGTAGTTAGTGTTGAGGTACTGTAGTAGTTATTGTAGTAGTTACTGTTGTAGTTAGTGTTGAGGTAGTGTAGTTGTTACTGTAGTAGTTACTGAAGTGGTGTTGTAGTAGTTACTGTGGTGGTATTGTAGTAGTTACTGTAGTTGTTAGTGTTGAGGTACTGTAGTTGTTACTGTAGTAGTTACTAGAAGAGCTTGAGGGCAGAACATGGTGTCTCCACATATGCAAGTCCTTTTGTGTGTTTGTGTGTGTCTTTCAACGTGTCGTTGCACTGACAATGTGAACATAGTCACATCATCAAGGTATAACAGGACAGATTTATAGCAACAGTCTCCAAACATGCCTTCCTGAAATGGACTGGGGGCTCTACACAACCCGATGGGAGTTTGTGTTTTTACATAGATTGTTGTAACACCCTGTTCCGAACACCTTTGTCATCGTTTGTCATTGCTGTATCTAATTATACTAAATGTATCTCATTATCTTATAATTAACGTAATGAGCATTACCTGGATATTAATTTCATCATTAGTTTGCTCAAACCCAGCTTGTGTCTTAATGGACTGTCATGTAGGAGTCTATGTCTTTCACTTTCAATGGTAAGTTTTGCAGGACATTTTCTTGTTATTTTTCCTCAAGACTTGGCTTAACAATGTCTGTCTGAGGGAAATAGACATGAGCTGTTTGGTAATTGTTTCGGTTTCCTTACCACACTCCCACCCTCCTACACTACCACACTACCACACTCCCACCCTCCTACACTACCACACTACCACACTCCCACCCTCCTACACTACCATACTCCCACCCTCATACACTACCATACTCCCACCCTCATACACTACCATCCTCCCACACTCCCACCCTCCTACACTACCATACTCCCACCCTCCCACCCTCCTACACTACCATCCTCCCACACTCCCACCCTCCTACACTACCATCCTCCCACACTCCCACCCTCCTACACTACCATCCTCCCACAATACCACACTCCCACCGTCCTACACTACCATCCTCCCACAAAACCACACTCCCACCCTCCTACACTACCATCCTCCCACAATACCACACTCCCACCCTCCTACACTACCATCCTCCCACAATACCACACTCCCACCCTCCTACACTACCATCCTCCCACAATACCACACTCCCACCCTCCTACACTACCATCCTCCCACAATACCATACTCCCACCCTCCTACACTACCATCCTCCCACAATACCACACTCCCACCCTCCTACACTACCATCCTCCCACAATACCACACTCCCACCTTCCTACACTACCACACTCCCACCCTCCTACACTACCATCCTCCCACACTCCCACCCTCCTACACTACCATCCTCCCACAATACCACACTCCCACCCTACTACACTACCATCCTCCCACACTCCCACCCTCCTACACTCCCACCCTCCCACACTCCCACCCTCCTACACTCCCATCCTCCCACAATACCACACTCCCACCCTCCTACACTACCATCCTCCCACAATACCACACTCCCACCCTCCTACACTACCATCCTCCCACAATACCACACTCCCACCCTCCTACACTACCATCCTCCCACAATACCACACTCCCACCCTCCTACACTACCATCCTCCCACAATACCACACTCCCACCCTCCTACACTACCATCCTCCCACAATACCACACTCCCACCCTCCTACACTACCATCCTCCCACAATACCACACTCCCACCTTCCTACACTACCACACTCCCACCCTCCTACACTACCATCCTCCCACACTCCCACCCTCCTACACTACCATCCTCCCACAATACCACACTCCCACCCTACTACACTACCATCCTCCCACACTCCCACCCTCCTACACTCCCATCCTCCCACACTCCCACCCTCCTACACTACCATCCTCCCACAATACCACACTCCCACCCTTCTACACTACCATCCTCCCACAATACCACACTCCCACCCTCCTACACTACCATCCTCCCACAATACCACACTCCCACCCTCCTACACTACCACACTCCCACCCTCCTACACTACCATCCTCCCACACTCCCACCCTTCTACACTACCATCCTCCCACAATACCACACTCCCACCCTCCTACACTGTCACACTCCCACCCTCCCACACTACCACACTCCCACCCTCCTACACTACCATCCTCCCACACTACCACACTCCCACCCTCCTACACTACCATCCTCCCACAATACCACACTCCCACCCTCCTACACTACCATCCTCCCACAATACCACACTCCCACCCTCCTACACTACCATCCTCCCACAATACGACACTCCCACCCTCCTACACTACCACACTCCCACCCTCCTACACTACCATCCTCCCACACTCCCACCCTCCTACACTACCATCCTCCCACAATACCACACTCCCACCCTCCTACACCACCATCCTCCCACACTACCACACTCCCACCCTCCTACACTACCACACTCCCACCCTCCTACACTACCATCCTCCCACAATACCACATTCCCACCCTCCTACACTACCACACTCTCACCCTCCTACACTACCATCCTCCCACACTACCACACTCCCACCCTCCTACACTACCACACTCCCACCCTCCTACACTACCATCCTCCCACAATACCACACTCCCACCCTCCTACACTACCATCCTCCCACAATACCATACTCCCACCCTCCTACACTACCATCCTCCCACAATACCACACTCCCACCCTCCTACACTACCATCCTCCCACAATACCACACTCCCACCTTCCTACACTACCACACTCCCACCCTCCTACACTACCATCCTCCCACACTCCCACCCTCCTACACTACCATCCTCCCACAATACCACACTCCCACCCTACTACACTACCATCCTCCCACACTCCCACCCTCCTACACTCCCATCCTCCCACACTCCCACCCTCCTACACTACCATCCTCCCACAATACCACACTCCCACCCTCCTACACTACCATCCTCCCACAATACCACACTCCCACCCTCCTACACTACCATCCTCCCACAATACCACACTCCCACCCTCCTACACTACCATCCTCCCACAATACCACACTCCCACCCTCCTACACTACCATCCTCCCACAATACCACACTCCCACCCTCCTACACTACCATCCTCCCACAATACCACACTCCCACCCTCCTACACTACCATCCTCCCACAATACCACACTCCCACCTTCCTACACTACCACACTCCCACCCTCCTACACTACCATCCTCCCACACTCCCACCCTCCTACACTACCATCCTCCCACAATACCACACTCCCACCCTACTACACTACCATCCTCCCACACTCCCACCCTCCTACACTCCCACCCTCCCACACTCCCACCCTCCCACACTACCACCCTCCCACACTACCACACTCCCACCCTCCTACACTACCACCCTCCCACACTACCACACTCCCACCCTCCTACACTACCATCCTCCCACAATACCACACTCCCACCCTCCTACACTACCACACTCCCACCCTCCTACACTACCATCCTCCCACACTCCCACCCTTCTACACTACCATCCTCCCACAATACCACACTCCCACCCTCCTACACTACCACACTCCCACCCTCCCACACTACCACACTCCCACCCTCCTACACTACCATCCTCCCACACTACCACACTCCCACCCTCCTACACTACCATCCTCCCACAATACCACACTCCCACCCTCCTACACTACCATCCTCCCACAATACCACACTCCCACCCTCCTACACTACCATCCTCCCACAATACGACACTCCCACCCTCCTACACTACCACACTCCCACCCTCCTACACTACCATCCTCCCACACTCCCACCCTCCTACACTACCATCCTCCCACAATACCACACTCCCACCCTCCTACACCACCATCCTCCCACACTACCACACTCCCACCCTCCTACACTACCACACTCCCACCCTCCTACACTACCATCCTCCCACAATACCACACTCCCACCCTCCTACACTACCACACTCTCACCCTCCTACACTACCATCCTCCCACACTACCACACTCCCACCCTCCTACACTACCACACTCCCACCCTCCTACACTACCATCCCCCCACACTACCACACTCCCACCCTCATACACTACCATCCTCCCACACTACCACACTCCCACCCTCCTACACTACCATCCTCCCACACTACCACACTCCCACCCTCCTACACTACCATCCTCCCACACTACCACACTCCCACCCTCCTACACTACCATCCTCTCACACTACCACACTCCCACCCTCCTACACTACCACACTCCCACCCTCCTACACTACCATCCCCCCACACTACCACACTCCCACCCTCATACACTACCATCCTCCCACACTACCACACTCCCACCCTCCTACACTACCATCCTCCCACACTACCACACTCCCACCCTCATACACTACCATCCTCCCACACTACCACACTCCCACCCTCCTACACTACCATCCTCCCACACTACCACACTCCCACCCTCCTACACTACCATTCTCCCACACTATCACACTCCCACCATCCCACACTACCACCCTACCACACTCCCACCCTCCTATACTACCATCCTCCCACACTCCCACCCTACCACACTCCCACACTCCCACCCTCCCACACTACCACCCTCCCACACTACCACACTCCCACACTACTACCCTACCACACTCCCACCCTACCACACTCCCACACTACCACACTCCCCCACTACCACACTCCCACCCTACCACCTTCCCACACTCCCACACTACCTCTCTTCTGCACTCCCACATTCCCACACTACCACTCTCCCACACAATGCTGGTAAGGTCCTGGCTGGCACACTGATACTGTACTGCTGGTAAGGTCCTTCCTGGCTGGCACACTGATAATGTTCTGCTGGTAAGGACATTCATGGCTGGCACACTGATAATATACTGCTGGTAAGGTACTTCCTGGCTGGCACACTGATAATGTACTGCTGGTAAGGACCCTCCTGGCACACTGATAATGTACTGTTGGTGAAGACCCTCCTGGCTGGCACACTGATACTGTATTGCTGGGAACATCCTTCCTGGCACACTGATAATGTACTGCTGGTAAGGACCTTCCTGGCACACTGATAATGTACTGCTGGTAAGGACCTTCCTGGCTGGCACACTGATAATGTACTGCTGGTAAGGACCTTCCTGGCACACTGATAATGTACTGCCGGTAAGGTCCTTCCTGGCACACTGATAATGTACTGCTGGTAAGGACCTTCCTGGCACACTGATAATGTACTGCTGGTAAGGACCTTCCTGGCTGGCACACTGATAATGTACTGCTGGTAAGGACCTTCCTGGCACACTGATAATGTACTGCCGGTAAGGTCCTTCCTGGCACACTGATAATGTACTGCTGGTAAGGACCTTCCTGGCTGGCACACTGATAATGTACTGCTGGTAAGGACCTTCCTGGCACACTGATAATGTACTGCCGGTAAGGTCCTTCCTGGCACACTGATAATGTACTGCTGGTAAGGACCTTCCTGGCACACTGATAATGTACTGCCGGTAAGGTCCTTCCTGGCACACTGATAATGTACTGCTGGTAAGGACCTTCCTGGCACACTGATAATGTACTGCTGGTAACGGCCTTCCTGGCACACTGATACTGTACTGCTGGTAAGGTCCTTCCTGGCTGGCACACCGATAATGTACTGCTGGTAAGGACCTTCCTGGCTGGCACTGATACTGTATTTCTGGGAAGGTCCTTCCTGGCTGGCACACTGATAATGCACTGCTGGTAAGGACCCGTCCTGGCACACTGATAATGTACTTCTGGTAAGGTCCTTTCCTGGCTGGCACACTGATAATGTACTGCTGGTAAGGACCTTCCTGGCACACTGATACTGTACTGCTGGTAAGGACCTTCCTGGCACACTGATAATGTACTGCTGGTAAGGACCTTCCTGGCACACTGATAATGTACTGCTGGTAAGGACCTTCCTGGCTGGCACACTGATACTGAACTGCTGGTATGGACCTAATGGATGGAATATGAATGACAGTCATCCAATATGCTGTAATAGAAATAAAGCCATGCTCATAAAATAATAAAATAATTGTCCTCGCTCATCTTAATGGGCACAGACCACCACTGATCCTGGCGTTGGTGACTAAACTGCTTGGAGTAACCCTGGATTGTAAACTGTCATGCATAATATTACCACATCACAATATAACACTGCAACATAACATTGCCGGCATAACAGTACAAGTTCAGAGCATGTCGAGCTATTACATTCAAGTCTTTCAAACTGTTCCAGTGTACACCTCACTTGAGGAAGTCGTGTTATTTTAATTCTATTGTATTATATTTTACTGTATTATATTCTACTGTATTCTATTCTACTATATTCTAAGCCAAACAGATTTGACTTGTGTTATGTCACGTTCGCATAGGAACATAATGTTCCTAGACATCCGCCACCCCTGAATTTTTTACATTCTAACATTTTCGGCAGTGTGCCAGCCAGGAAGGACCACTTACATCTTTAGCCATGAAGTGCTTTGAAATGCTGGTCATGGCTCAAATTGTATTTATTTAACCTTTGTTTAACTAGGTAAGTTAGTTAAGAACAAATTCTTATTTACAAGGACGGCCAAACACTAACCCAGACGACACTGGGCCAATTGTGCACCGCTCTATGGGACTCCCAATCACGGCCGGAATCAAACCAGGGTCTGTAGTGACATCTCTAGCACTGAGATGCAGTGTCTTAGACCGCTGTGCCACTCGGGAGCCCAATCAACACCTTCATCCCAGAAACCCTAGACCCATTCCAATTCGCATACCGCCTCAAGAGATCCACAGATGATGCAATCTCTATTGCACTCCACACTGCCCTTTCCCACCTGGACAAGTTCCTTGGTGTCCACCATCAAACTATCATGGTCCAAACACACCAAGACAGTCGTGAAGAGGGCACGACAATGCCTTTTCCCACTCAGGAGTCTGAAAAGATTTGTCATGAGTCCTCAAATCCTCAAACAGTTCTACAGCTGCACCATCAACGCCTAGTATAGCAACTTCCCGGCTTCCGACCGCAAGGCGCTACAGATGGTAGTGCTTACCACCCAATACATCACTGGGGCTAAGCTTTCTGCCATCCAGAACCTGTATACCAAAGACTCCAGCCACCCAAGTCATAGACATTCTATCTGCTTCCGCACGGCAAGCAGTACCGATGCGCCAAGTCTAGGTCCAACATGTTCTTTAACAGCGTCTACCCCCAAGCCATAAGACTGCTGAACAGGTAATCAAATGGCCACCCAGACTATTTGCATTAACCCTCTTTTTTTACGCTGCTGCTACTCTTTATTATCTATGCATAGTTACGTTGCCCCTACCTGCATGTACATTTGACCTCAATTACCCCGACTAACCCTTACCTCCACACATTGACTCGGTACAGGTACCTGCTGTATAAATCCTCGTTATTGTTCTTTTATTGTGTTCCTTTTTTAACTAGTTTATTTAGATAATATTTTCTCATTCTGCACTGTTCGTTAAGTGCTTGTATGTAAGCATTTCATGGTAAGGTCTACCTGTTGTATTCGGCGAATGTGATGAATAACATTTGATTTGATTGCTTCACTAGGCAGGCTGACAGACATTTACATGTTTCAATGCTCTTAAATGTAAAGGGTGATTATTCAATAGAAGTCTGAGGATGTTTGACGTTGTGTTCTATGTTATACTTTAATTATCAATTTATCGACTGACAATTAAAAATGCCCAAGGAATGTGATTAGGTGATTGGTTAATGTATACTGATGTAGGATCTTATTTTGAGCCAGTTTGCTACAGCAGGAAAATAATTCTGCAGCGACAGGAAATGTAGATTATAATCAATGGACATTATTGAAAGGGTTCATACATATTTTGTAAGGGAAAATCAATTGGAAATGTCAAAGTGGAATTTAAAAACTTTAGACAAATACACTACAAGTTTTACATTTCCTGCATTGCACACAAGTTATCATGCAACAGGGTGACCAAATTAAGATCCTACATCTGTAGGAGTAATGTATAGGACAGGGCTCTCCAACCTTGTTCCTGGAGAGCTACTGTCCAGTAAGTTTTCGGTCTAACCCTAAGCTAGAGCACCTGATTCTAATAATTAACTGATTGATAAGGTGAATCAGGTTAGGTACAACTGGGGTTAGAGTGAAAACCTTCTGGAGGGGAGCTCTCCTGGAAAAGGGTTGGAGTGAAAACCTATCCCTGGTAGGGGGACCTATTGGCTTGGTGTCAGCTGGTTGGAGAACCCTGGTAGGGAGCTATTGGCTTGGTGTCAACTGGTTGGAGAACCCTGGTAGGGAGGTATTGGCTTGGTGCCAGCTGGTTGGAGAGCCCTGGTAGGGAGGTATTGGCTTGGTGCCAGCTGGTTGGAGAGCCCTGGTAGGGAGGTATTGGCTTGGTGCCAGCTGGTTGGAGAGCCCTGGTAGGGAGGTATTGGCTTGGTGCCAGCTGGATGGAGAACCCTGGTAGGGAGGTATTGGCTTGGTTCCAGCTGGTTGGAGAACCCTGGTAGGGAGGTATTGGCTTGGTTCCAGCTGGTTGGAGAACCCTGGTAGGGAGCTATCGGCTTGGTTCCAGCTGGTTGGAGAACCCTGGTTGGGAGGTATTGGCTTGGTTCCAGCTGGTTGGAGAGCCCTGGTAGGGAGGTATTGACTTGGTTCCAGCTGGTTGGAGAACCCTGGTAGGGAGCTATTGGCTTGGTTCCAGCTGGTTGGAGAACCCTGGTAGGGAGGTATTGGCTTGGTTCCAGCTGGTTGGAGAGCCCTGGTAGGGAGGTATTGGCTTGGTTCCAGCTGGTTGGGGAGCCCTGGCCGGGAGGTATTGGCTTGGTGCCAGCTAATTGGAGATCCCTGGTAGGGAGGTATTGTCTTGGTGTCAGCTAATTGGAGATCCCTGGTAGGGAGGTATTGTCTTGGTGTCAGCTAATTGGAGATCCCTGGTAGGGAGGTATTGTCTTGGTGTCAGCAGGTTGGAGAGCCCTGGTAGGGAGGTATTGTCTTGGTGTCAGCTGGTTGGAGATCCCTGGTAGGGAGGTATTGTATTGGTGTCAGCTAATTGGAGATCCCTGGTAGGGAGGTATTGTCTTGGTGTCAGCTGGTTTTAGAGCCCTGGTAGGGAGGTATTGGCTTGGTGTCAGCTGGTTGGAGATCCCTGGTAGGGAGGTATTGGCTTGGTGTCAGCTGGTTGGAGAGCCCTGGTAGTGAGGTATTGGCTTGGTGTCAGCTGTTTGGAGAGCCCTGGTAGGGAGGTATTGGCTTGGTGTCAGCTGGTTGGAGAGCCCTGGTAGGGAGGTATTGGCTTGGTGTCAGCTGGTTGGAGAACCCTGGTAGAGAGGTATTGGCTTGGTGTCAGCTGGTTGGAGAGCCCTGGTAGTGAGGTATTGGCTTGGTGTCAGCTGTTTGGAGAGCCCTGGTAGGGAGGTATTGGCTTGGTGTCAGCTGGTTGGAGAGCCCTGGTAGGGAGGTATTGGCTTGGTGTCAGCTGTTTGGAGAGCCCTGGTAGGGAGGTATTGGCTTGGTGTCAGCTGGTTGGAGAGCCCTGGTAGGGAGGTATTGGCTTGGTGTCAGCTGTTTGGAGAGCCCTGGTAGGGAGGTATTGGCTTGGTGTCAGCTGGTTGGAGAGCCCTGGTAGGGAGGTATTGGCTTGGTGTCAGCTGGTTGGAGAGCCCTGGTAGGGAGGTATTGGCTTGGTGTCAGCTGGTTGGAGAGCCCTGGTAGGGAGGTATTGGCTTGGTGTCAGCTGGTTGGAGAGCCCTGGTAGGGAGGCATTGGCTTGGTGTCAGTTGTTTGGAGAGCCCTGTTAGGGAGGTATTGTCTTGGTGTCAGCTAATTGGAGATCCCTGGTAGGGAGGTATTGTCTTGGTGTCAGCTAATTGGAGATCCCTGGTAGGGAGGTATTGTCTTGGTGTCAGCAGGTTGGAGAGCCCTGGTAGGGAGGTATTGTCTTGGTGTCAGCTGGTTGGAGATCCCTGGTAGGGAGGTATTGTATTGGTGTCAGCTAATTGGAGATCCCTGGTAGGGAGGTATTGTCTTGGTGTCAGCTGGTTTTAGAGCCCTGGTAGGGAGGTATTGGCTTGGTGTCAGCTGGTTGGAGATCCCTGGTAGGGAGGTATTGGCTTGGTGTCAGCTGGTTGGAGAGCCCTGGTAGGGAGGTATTGGCTTGGTGTCAGCTGTTTGGAGAGCCCTGGTAGGGAGGTATTGGCTTGGTGTCAGCTGGTTGGAGAGCCCTGGTAGGGAGGTATTGGCTTGGTGTCAGCTGTTTGGAGAGCCCTGGTAGGGAGGTATTGGCTTGGTGTCAGCTGGTTGGAGAGCCCTGGTAGGGAGGTATTGGCTTGGTGTCAGCTGTTTGGAGAGCCCTGGTAGGGAGGTATTGGCTTGGTGTCAGCTGGTTGGAGAGCCCTGGTAGGGAGGTATTGGCTTGGTGTCAGCTGGTTGGAGAGCCCTGGTAGGGAGGTATTGGCTTGGTGTCAGCTGGTTGGAGAGCCCTGGTAGGGAGGTATTGGCTTGGTGTCAGCTGGTTGGAGAGCCCTGGTAGGGAGGCATTGGCTTGGTGTCAGTTGTTTGGAGAGCCCTGTTAGGGAGGTATTGGCTTGGTGTCAGCTGTTTGGAGAGCACTGGTAGGGAGGTATTGGCTTGGTGCCAGCTGTGCTCTTGTTGTTCTGTATACTATGTCACTGATACAATATTGAGCTAAAGTTGTATCTGTGACCAGTTACTTGTGATCCAACTCAAATGAGTTGACATGAATAAGCGTTGCTGTGTGTTAGTCATTTCAACGTGCCAACGCAATTTCATAAGCTCTCTATGTCTGTCTCCCCTCGCTCTCTGTCTGTCTCCCCCCTCTGCCTGCTTCCCCTTTTCTGTCTGTCTACTCTCTCTCTGTCTCCCTTCTCTCTCTGTCTCCCTTTTCTTTCTGTTTGTCTCCCCCTCTCTGTCTGACCGCCCCCCTGTCTGTCTCCCTTCTCTCTCTGTCTGTTTCCCGCCCTCTGTCTGTCGTCTCCCCCCTCTGTATGTCTCCCCCTCTATCTGTCTGTCTCCCTTCTCTCTCTGTCTGTCTCCCCTCCTCTCTGTCTTTCTTCTCTCTGTTTGTCTCCCCTCTCTCTCTGTCTGTCTCCCGCCCCTCTGTCTGCCTCCCCCTCTCTGCCTGTCTCCCCCTCTCTGCCTGTCTCCCCTATCTCTCTGTCTCCCCCTATCGGTCTCTCTCTCTCTCTCTCTCTCTCTCTCTCTCTCTCTCTCTCTCTCTCTCTCTCTCTCTGTGTGTGTGTCAGAGCTAAACAGTGTGCGGCATCTTTACCAGACATTGCACATCTCGGAGGTCATTAGCTGAATTGTTATCCTGACGCCCCTCCTTTCCAGACTGTCTAGTTCTTCCTGACGCCCCCCCCCCCTTTCCAGACTGTCTAGTTCTTCCTAACACCCCCCCTTTCCAGACTGTCTAGTTCTTCCTAACACCCCCCCTGTCCAGACTCTCTAGTTCTTCCTGACGCCCCCCGTCTAGACTCTCTAGTTCTTCTTCCTAACACCCCCCTGTCCAGACTCTCTAGTTCTTCTTCCTAACACCCCCCTGTCCAGACTCTCTAGTTATTCTCCCTAACACCCCCCTGTCCAGACTCTAGTTCTTCTCCTTAACACCTCCCTGTCCAGACTCTCTAGTTCTTCTTCCTAACATCCCCCTGTTCAGACTCTCTAGTTCTTCTTCCTAACATCCCCCTGTCCAGACTCTCTAGTTCTTATTCCTAACACCCCCCTGTCCAGACTCTCTAGTTCTTCTACCTAACACCGCCCTGTCCAGACTCTCTAGTTCTTCTACCTAACACCCCCCTGTCCAGACTATCTAGTTATTCTCCCTAACATCCCCCACTCCAGACTCTCTAGTTCTTATTCCTAACACCCCCCTGTCCAGACTCTCTAGTTCTTCTACCTAACACCCCCCTGTCCAGACTCTCTAGTTCTTCTACCTAACACCGCCCTGTCCAGACTCTCTAGTTCTTCTACCTAACACCCCCCTGTCCAGAATATCTAGTTATTCTCCCTAACATCCCCCACTCCAGACTCTCTAGTTCTTATTCCTAACACCCCCCTGTCCAGACTCTCTAGTTCTTCTACCTAACACCGCCCTGTCCAGACTCTCTAGTTCTTCTACCTAACACCCCCCTGTCCAGACTATCTAGTTATTCTCCCTAACGTCCCCCACTCCAGACTCTCTAGTTCTTATTCCTAACACCCCCTGTCCAGACTCTCTAGTTCTTCTACCTAACACCCCCCTGTCCAGACTCTCTAGTTCTTCTACCTAACACCGCCCTGTCCAGACTCTCTAGTTCTTCTACCTAACACCCCCCTGTCCAGACTATCTAGTTATTCTCCCTAACATCCCCCACTCCAGACTCTCTAGTTCTTATTCCTAACACCCCCCTGTCCAGACTCTCTAGTTCTTCTACCTAACACCCCCCTGTCCAGACTCTAGTTCTTCTCCTTAACACCCCCCTGTCCAGACTCTCTAGTTCTTCTTCCTAACATCCCCCTGTTCAGACTCTCTAGTTCATCTCCTTAACACCCCCCTGCCCAGACTATCTAGTTCTTCTTCCTAACACCGCCCTGTCCAGACTCTCTAGTTCTTCTCCCTAACACCCCCCCTGTCCAGACTCTTCAGTTCTTCGACCTAACACCCCCCTGTCCAGACTCTCTAGTTCTTCTCCCTAACACCCCCCCTATCCAGACTCTCTAGTTCTTCTCCCTAACACCCCCCTGTCCAGACTCTCTAGTTCTTCTCCCTAACACCCCCCTGTCCAGACTCTCTAGTTCTTCTACCTAACACCCCCCTGTCCAGACTCTCTAGTTCTTCTCCCTAACACCCCCCCATTTCCAGACTCTCTAGTTCTTCTCCCTAACACCCCCCTGTCCAGACTCTCTAGTTCTTCTACCTAACACCGCCCTGTCCAGACTCTATAGTTCTTCTGCCTAACACCCCCCTGTCCAGACTCTCTAGTTCTTCTTCCTAACATCCCCCTGTTCAGACTCTCTAGTTCATCTCCTTAACACCCCCCTGCCCAGACTATCTAGTTCTTCTTCCTAACACCGCCCTGTCCAGACTCTCTAGTTCTTCTCCCTAACACCCCCCCTGTCCAGACTCTTCAGTTCTTCGACCTAACACCCCCCTGTCCAGACTCTCTAGTTCTTCTCCCTAACACCCCCCCTATCCAGACTCTCTAGTTCTTCTCCCTAACACCCCCCTGTCCAGACTCTCTAGTTCTTCTCCCTAACACCCCCCTGTCCAGACTCTCTAGTTCTTCTACCTAACACCCCCCTGTCCAGACTCTCTAGTTCTTCTCCCTAACACCCCCCATTTCCAGACTCTCTAGTTCTTCTCCCTAACACCCCCCTGTCCAGACTCTCTAGTTCTTCTACCTAACACCGCCCTGTCCAGACTCTATAGTTCTTCTGCCTAACACCCCCCTGTCCAGACTATCTAGTTATTCTCCCTAACACCCCCCTGTCCAGACTCTCTAGTTCTTCTTCCTAACATCCCCCTGTTCAGACTCTCTAGTTCTTCTCCCTAACACCCCCCTGTCCAGACACTAGTTCATCTCCTTAACACCCCCCTGTCCAGCCTCTCTAGTTCTTCTTCCTAACACCCCCCTGTCCAGACTCTCTAGTTCTTGTCCCTAACACCGCCCTGTCCAGACTCTCTAGTTCTTCTGCCTAACACCCCCCTGTCCAGACTCTCTAGTTCTTCTGCCGAACAATCCCCTGTCCAGACTATCTAGGTATTCTCCCTAACATCCCCCTCTCCAGACTCTCTAGTTCTTCTCCCTAACATCCCCCTCTCCAGACTATCTAGGTCTTCTGCCTATCACCCCCCTGTCGAGACTCTAGTTCTTCTCCCTAACACCCCCCTGTCCAGACTCTCTAGTTCTTCCTGACGCCCCCCGTCTAGACTCTCTAGTTCTTCTTCCTAACACCCCCTGCCCAGACTCTCTAGTTCTTCTTCCTAACACCCCCCTGTCCAGACTCTCTAGTTCTTTTCCCTAACACCCCCCCCCCTGTCCAGACTCTAGTTCTTCTCCTTAACACCCCCCTGTCCAGACTCTCTAGTTCTTCTTCCTAACATCCCCCTGTTCAGACTCTCTAGTTCTTCTTCCTAACACCCCCCTGTACAGACTCTAGTTCATCTCCTTAACACCCCCCTGTCCAGACTCTCTAGTTCTTCTTCCTAACACCCCCCTGTCCAGACTCTCTAGTTCTTGTCCCTAACATCCCCCTGTCCAGAATCTCTAGTTCTTCTCCCGAACATCCCCCTGTCCAGACTCTCTAGTTCTTATTCCTAACACCCCCCTGTCCAGACTCTCTAGTTCTTCTCCCTAACATCCCCCTGTCCAGACTCTCTAGTTCTTCTTCCTAACATCCCCCTGTCCAGACTCTCTAGTTCTTCTTCCTAGCATTCCCCTGTCCAAACTCTTTAGTTCTTCCTGACCCCCCCATGTTCAGGCACACTAGTTCTTTCTGACACCCCATGTCCAGACTCACTTGTTCTTTCTGACCCCCATGTCCAGTCTTTCTAGTTATTCCTGACCCCTCCCCTCCCCCATTTCCAGACTCGCTAGTTTTTCCTGACCCCCCATGTTCAGACTGTCTAGTTCTTAGTCACTCTTTCTCTCTAATCCTCTCCCTTGGTCCCTCTTCCTCTCTCTCTACTGCTCTACCACTCCCCCTCTCTCTACCTCTCTACCACTTCCCCTCGCTCCCCATTTCTCTACCTTTCTACCACTCCCCCTCGATCCGAACCTCTTTCTCCCCCTCACTCTCGCACTCCTCTCCCATACCACGTCTTCGGTTTCTGTTTAGATCACAGCGGGCCATTCCTCTGCATCCCCGTGGAAAGTCTGGTTTCCTCCCTACGTCCCCCTCTTTCCCACCACAGGAGAACAACATCAGCTTGGGCCGTTAAATGTGGTGAAGGCATGGAATACCAATGCTGTTACTGCTGGTACTGTGTGACAGTAGGATGGATTGATTTGAACAGGAATTCTGCTCAGTAGGGAAAAGCCAAGAAAAGATGAGCTTTGACCTCCCACATGGAACGAATGGCACTCGTGTTAGCTTTTATCAAGAGGTCTCAGGGAACGTGTGACGACCTGAGTACGAGTTTAACATCTAATCTTAGGACAGAATACTAGACCACAGGTCCCATTCTGCCTTGTGTCTGTGCCTAGACTTGTGTGTATGCGTGCATGCATGTGTATCCTCCCAATTCTTATAGCATAGCCTCCACTGGTGTTTTACTTTACATCGTATAACCCATCCTACTGTACAGGATGTGAACAGTGCCTCTGTCATGGTAGTAGCCATAGAGATCCTATACATTATTCTAATTCCTAACCATAGAGATCCTATACATTATTCTAATTCCTAACCATAGAGATCCTATACATTATTCTAATTCCTAACCATAGAGTGTCACGATCGTCGTATGGAGTAGAAGGTGAGGACCAAAACGCAGCGTGGTTAGCATACATTCTTCTTTATTGAAGAAAGAACATGAAGTAACCTGAACCAAAACAAAGTAAACAAATAACGACCGTGAAGCTATAATAAGAAAACTGTGCTGACACAAGCAACTAACATAGACACAGATAATCACCCACAGAATATGGCTGCCTAAATATGGTTCCCAATCAGAGACAACGATAGACAGCTGCCTCTAATTGAGAACCAATCTAGGCAACCATAGACATACAATTTACCTAGAAAGGACACAGCCCCATAAACATACAAAACCCCTAGACAAGGTCAAACACATACATCACCCATGTCACACCCTGACCTAACCAAAATAACAAGGAAAACAAAGAATACTAATGTCAGGGTGTGACATAGAGATCCTATACATTATTCTAATTCCTAATCCTATGGAAATAGCCTTGTAATCTAGTGTTACTGTGTTACCGAAACAATAGTCTCTCCTATTCTGTGGCTACTGATGTTGATTTTGGGGGGAATGTGGGGGCTTACATGGCTTAACCCTCCTCTCTCACTTCACCTGTAACCCCTGCTCTCCTGTGGTATGTAGGTATGGGGCTCCCCTGCTCTCCTGTGGTATGGAGATATGGGGCTCCCCTGCTCTCCTGTGGTATGGAGGTATGGGGCTCCCCTGCTCTCCTGTGGTATGAAGGTATGGGGCTCCCCTGCTCTCCTGTGGTATGGAGGTATGGGGCTCCCCTGCTCTCCTGTGGTATGGAGGTATGGGGCTCCCCTGCTCTCCTGTGGTATGGAGGTATGGGGCTCCCCTGCTCTCCTGTGGTATATAGGTATGGGGCTCCCCTGCTCTCCTGTGGTATGGAGGTATGGGGCTCCCCTGCTCTCCTGTGGTATGGAGGTATATAGGTATGGGGCTCCCCTGTGGTATGGAGGTGTATAGGTATGGGGCTCCCCTGCTCTCCTGTGGTATGGAGGTATATAGGTATGGGGCTCCCCTGCTCCCCTGTGGTATGGAGGTGTGGGGCTCCCCTGCTCTCCTGTGGTATGGAGGTATGGGGCTCCCCTGCTCTCCTGTGGTATGGAGGTGTGGGGCTCCCCTGCTCTCCTGTGGTATGGAGGTGTGGGGCTCCCCTGCTCTCCTGTGGTATGGAGGTGTGGGGCTCCCCTGCTCTCCTGTGGTATGGAGGTATGGGGCTCCCCTGCTCTCCTGTGGTATGGAGGTAGGGGCTCCCCTGCTCCCCTGTGGTATGGAGGTATGGGGCTCCCCTGCTCTCCTGTGGTATGGAGGTATGGGGCTCCCCTACTCTCCTGTGGTATGAAGGTATGGGGCTCCCCTGCTCTCCTGTAGTATGAAGGTATGGGGCTCCCCTGCTCTCCTGTGGTATGGAGGTATGGGGCTCCCCTGCTCTCCTGTAGTATGGAGGTGTGGGGCTCCCCTGCTCTCCTGTAGTATGGAGGTGTGGGGCTCCCCTGCTCTCCTGTAGTATGGAGGTGTGGGGCTCCCCTGCTCTCCTGTGGTATGGAGGTAGGGGCTCCCCTGCTCCCCTGTGGTATGGAGGTATGGGGCTCCCCTGCTCTCCTGTGGTATGGAGGTATATATGTATGGGGCTCCCCTGCTCTCCTGTGGTATGGAGGTATGGGGCTCCCCTGCTCTCCTGTGGTAGGGAGGTAGGGGCTCCCCTGCTCCCCTGTGGTATGGAGGTAGGGGCTCCCCTGCTCTCCTGTGGTATGAAGGTATGGGGCTCCCCTGCTCTCCTGTGGTATGGAGGTATATATGTATGGGGCTCCCCTGCTCTCCTGTGGTATGGAGGTATGGGGCTCCCCTGCTCTCCTGTGGTATGGAGGTATGGGGCTCCCCTGCTCTCCTGTGGTATGGAGGTATGGGGCTCCCCTGCTCTCCTGTGGTATGGAGGTAGGGGCTCCCCTGCTCCCCTGTGGTATGGAGGTGTGGGGCTCCCCTGCTCTCCTGTGGTATGGAGGTATGGGGCTCCCCTGCTCTCCTGTGGTATGGAGGTATATATGTATGGGGCTCCCCTGCTCTCCTGTAGTATGGAGGTATGGGGCTCCCCTGCTCTCCTGTGGTATGGAGGTATATAGGTATGGGGCTCCCCTGCTCTCCTGTGGTATGGAGGTATGGGGCTCCCCTGCTCTCCTGTGGTATGGAGGTATGGGGCTCCCCTGCTCTCCTGTGGTATGGAGGTAGGGGCTCCCCTGCTCCCCTGTGGTATGGAGGTATGGGGCTCCCCTGCTCTCCTGTGGTATGGAGGTATGGGGCTCCCCTGCTCTCCTGTGGTATGGAGGTAGGGGCTCCCCTGCTCTCCTGTGGTATGGAGGTAGGGGCTCCCCTGCTCCCCTGTGGTATGGAGGTATGGGGCTCCCCTGCTCTCCTGTGGTATGGAGGTATGGGGCTCCCCTGCTCTCCTGTGGTATGGAGGTATGGGGCTCCCCTGCTCTCCTGTAGTATGAAGGTATGGGGCTCCCCTGCTCTCCTGTGGTATGGAGGTAGGGGCTCCCCTGCTCTCCTGTGGTATGGAGGTAGGGGCTCCCCTGCTCTCCTGTGGTATGGAGGTAGGGGCTCCCCTGCTCTCCTGTGGTATGGAGGAATGGGGCTCCCCTGCTCTCCTGTGGTATGGAGGTAGGGGCTCCCCTGCTCCCCTGTGGTATGGAGGTATGGGGCTCCCCTGCTCTCCTGTGGTATGGAGGTAGGGGCTCCCCTGCTCCCCTGTGGTATGGAGGTATGGGGCTCCCCTGCTCTCCTGTGGTATGGAGGTATGGGGCTCCCCTGCTCTCCTGTAGTATGAAGGTATGGGGCTCCCCTGCTCTCCTGTGGTATGGAGGTATGGGGCTCCCCTGCTCTCCTGTGGTATGGAGGTATGGGGCTCCCCTGCTCTCCTGTGGTATGGAGGTATGGGGCTCCCCTGCTCTCCTGTGGTATGGAGGTAGGGGCTCCCCTGCTCCCCTGTGGTATGGAGGTGTGGGGCTCCCCTGCTCTCCTGTGGTATGGAGGTATGGGGCTCCCCTGCTCTCCTGTAGTATGGAGGTATGGGGCTCCCCTGCTCTCCTGTGGTATGGAGGTATGGGGCTCCCCTGCTCTCCTGTGGTATGGAGGTATGGGGCTCCCTGCTCTCCTGTGGTATGGAGGTATGGGGCTCCCTGCTCTCCTGTGGTATGGAGGTATGGGGCTCCCCTGCTCTCCTGTGGTATGGAGGTATGGGGCTCCCCTGCTCTCCTGTAGTATGGAGGTATGGGGCTCCCCTGCTCTCCTGTAGTATGGAGGTATGGGGCTCCCCTGCTCTCCTGTGGTATGGAGGTATGGGGCTCCCCTGCTCTCCTGTGGTATGGAGGTATGGGGCTCCCCTGCTCTCCTGTAGTATGGAGGTATGGGGCTCCCCTGCTCTCCTGTGGTATGGAGGTATGGGGCTCCCCTGCTCTCCTGTGGTATGGAGGTAGGGGCTCCCCTGCTCCCCTGTGGTATGGAGGTATGGGGCTCCCTGCTCTCCTGTGGTATGGAGGTAGGGGCTCCCCTGCTCCCCTGTGGTATGGAGGTATGGGGCTCCCCTGCTCTCCTGTGGTATGGAGGTATGGGGCTCCCCTGCTCTCCTGTAGTATGAAGGTATGGGGCTCCCCTGCTCTCCTGTGGTATGGAGGTATGGGGCTCCCTGCTCTCCTGTGGTATGGAGGTATGGGGCTCCCCTGCTCTCCTGTGGTATGGAGGTATGGGGCTCCCCTGCTCTCCTGTGGTATGGAGGTAGGGGCTCCCCTGCTCCCCTGTGGTATGGAGGTGTGGGGCTCCCCTGCTCTCCTGTGGTATGGAGGTATGGGGCTCCCCTGCTCTCCTGTAGTATGGAGGTATGGGGCTCCCCTGCTCTCCTGTGGTATGGAGGTATGGGGCTCCCCTGCTCTCCTGTGGTATGGAGGTATGGGGCTCCCTGCTCTCCTGTGGTATGGAGGTATGGGGCTCCCTGCTCTCCTGTGGTATGGAGGTATGGGGCTCCCCTGCTCTCCTGTGGTATGGAGGTATGGGGCTCCCCTGCTCTCCTGTAGTATGGAGGTATGGGGCTCCCCTGCTCTCCTGTAGTATGGAGGTATGGGGCTCCCCTGCTCTCCTGTGGTATGGAGGTATGGGGCTCCCTGCTCTCCTGTGGTATGGAGGTATGGGGCTCCCCTGCTCTCCTGTGGTATGGAGGTATGGGGCTCCCCTGCTCTCCTGTGGTATGGAGGTATGGGGCTCCCCTGCTCTCCTGTAGTATGGAGGTATGGGGCTCCCCTGCTCTCCTGTGGTATGGAGGTATGGGGCTCCCCTGCTCTCCTGTAGTATGGAGGTATGGGGCTCCCTGCTCTCCTGTGGTATGGAGGTATGGGGCTCCCCTGCTCTCCTGTGGTATGGAGGTATGGGGCTCCCCTGCTCTCCTGTAGTATGGAGGTATGGGGCTCCCTGCTCTCCTGTGGTATGGAGGTATGGGGCTCCCCTGCTCTCCTGTGGTATGGAGGTATGGGGCTCCCCTGCTCACCTGTGGTATGGAGGTATGGGGCTCCCCTGCTCTCCTGTGGTATGGTGGTATGGGGCTCCCTGCTCTCCTGTGGTATGGAGGTATGGGGCTCCCCTGCTCTCCTGTGGTATGGAGGTATGGGGCTCCCCTGCTCTCCTGTGGTATGGAGGTATGGGGCTCCCCTGCTCTCCTGTGGTATGGAGGTATGGGGCTCCCTGCTCTCCTGTGGTATGGAGGTATGGGGCTCCCCCGCTCTCCTGTGGTATGGAGGTATGGGGCTCCCCTGCTCTCCTGTGGTATGGAGGTATGGGGCTCCCTGCTCTCCTGTGGTATGGAGGTATGGGGCTCCCTGCTCTCCTGTGGTATGGAGGTATGGGGCTCCCCTGCTCTCCTGTGGTATGGAGGTATGGGGCTCCCTGCTCTCCTGTGGTATGGAGGTATGGGGCTCCCTGCTCTCCTGTGGTATGGAGGTATGGGGCTCCCCCGCTCTCCTGTGGTATGGAGGTATGGGGCTCCCTGCTCTCCTGTGGTATGGAGGTATGGGGCTCCCCTGCTCTCCTGTGGTATGGAGGTATGGGGCTCCCTGCTCTCCTGTAGTATGGAGGTGTGGGGCTCCCCTGCTCTCCTGTGGTATGGAGGTAGGGGCTCCCCTGCTCCCCTGTGGTATGGAGGTATGGGGCTCCCCTGCTCTCCTGTGGTATGGAGGTATATATGTATGGGGCTCCCCTGCTCTCCTGTGGTATGGAGGTATGGGGCTCCCCTGCTCTCCTGTGGTATGGAGGTAGGGGCTCCCCTGCTCCCCTGTGGTATGGAGGTAGGGGCTCCCCTGCTCTCCTGTGGTATGAAGGTATGGGGCTCCCCTGCTCTCCTGTGGTATGGAGGTATATATGTATGGGGCTCCCCTGCTCTCCTGTGGTATGGAGGTATGGGGCTCCCCTGCTCTCCTGTGGTATGGAGGTATGGGGCTCCCCTGCTCTCCTGTGGTATGGAGGTATGGGGCTCCCCTGCTCTCCTGTGGTATGGAGGTAGGGGCTCCCCTGCTCCCCTGTGGTATGGAGGTGTGGGGCTCCCCTGCTCTCCTGTGGTATGGAGGTATGGGGCTCCCCTGCTCTCCTGTGGTATGGAGGTATATATGGGGCTCCCTATATGTATGGGGCTCCCCTGCTCTCCTGTAGTATGGAGGTATGGGGCTCCCCTGCTCTCCTGTGGTATGGAGGTATATAGGTATGGGGCTCCCCTGCTCTCCTGTGGTATGGAGGTATGGGGCTCCCCTGCTCTCCTGTGGTATGGAGGTATGGGGCTCCCCTGCTCTCCTGTGGTATGGAGGTAGGGGCTCCCCTGCTCCCCTGTGGTATGGAGGTATGGGGCTCCCCTGCTCTCCTGTGGTATGGAGGTATGGGGCTCCCCTGCTCTCCTGTGGTATGGAGGTAGGGGCTCCCCTGCTCTCCTGTGGTATGGAGGTAGGGGCTCCCCTGCTCCCCTGTGGTATGGAGGTATGGGGCTCCCCTGCTCTCCTGTGGTATGGAGGTATGGGGCTCCCCTGCTCTCCTGTGGTATGGAGGTATGGGGCTCCCCTGCTCTCCTGTAGTATGAAGGTATGGGGCTCCCCTGCTCTCCTGTGGTATGGAGGTAGGGGCTCCCCTGCTCTCCTGTGGTATGGAGGTAGGGGCTCCCCTGCTCTCCTGTGGTATGGAGGTAGGGGCTCCCCTGCTCTCCTGTGGTATGGAGGAATGGGGCTCCCCTGCTCTCCTGTGGTATGGAGGTAGGGGCTCCCCTGCTCCCCTGTGGTATGGAGGTATGGGGCTCCCTGCTCTCCTGTGGTATGGAGGTATGGGGCTCCTCTGCTCCCCTGTGGTATGGAGGTATGGGGCTCCCCTGCTCTCCTGTGGTATGGAGGTATGGGGCTCCCCTGCTCTCCTGTAGTATGAAGGTATGGGGCTCCCCTGCTCTCCTGTGGTATGGAGGTATGGGGCTCCCCTGCTCTCCTGTGGTATGGAGGTATGGGGCTCCCCTGCTCTCCTGTGGTATGGAGGTATGGGGCTCCCCTGCTCTCCTGTGGTATGGAGGTAGGGGCTCCCCTGCTCCCCTGTGGTATGGAGGTGTGGGGCTCCCCTGCTCTCCTGTGGTATGGAGGTATGGGGCTCCCCTGCTCTCCTGTAGTATGGAGGTATGGGGCTCCCCTGCTCTCCTGTGGTATGGAGGTATGGGGCTCCCCTGCTCTCCTGTGGTATGGAGGTATGGGGCTCCCTGCTCTCCTGTGGTATGGAGGTATGGGGCTCCCTGCTCTCCTGTGGTATGGAGGTATGGGGCTCCCCTGCTCTCCTGTGGTATGGAGGTATGGGGCTCCCCTGCTCTCCTGTAGTATGGAGGTATGGGGCTCCCCTGCTCTCCTGTAGTATGGAGGTATGGGGCTCCCCTGCTCTCCTGTGGTATGGAGGTATGGGGCTCCCCTGCTCTCCTGTGGTATGGAGGTATGGGGCTCCCCTGCTCTCCTGTAGTATGGAGGTATGGGGCTCCCCTGCTCTCCTGTGGTATGGAGGTATGGGGCTCCCCTGCTCTCCTGTAGTATGGAGGTATGGGGCTCCCCTGCTCTCCTGTGGTATGGAGGTATGGGGCTCCCCTGCTCTCCTGTAGTATGGAGGTATGGGGCTCCCTGCTCTCCTGTGGTATGGAGGTATGGGGCTCCCCTGCTCTCCTGTGGTATGGAGGTATGGGGCTCCCCTGCTCTCCTGTAGTATGGAGGTATGGGGCTCCCTGCTCTCCTGTGGTATGGAGGTATGGGGCTCCCCTGCTCTCCTGTGGTATGGAGGTATGGGGCTCCCCTGCTCACCTGTGGTATGGAGGTATGGGGCTCCCCTGCTCTCCTGTGGTATGGAGGTATGGGGCTCCCTGCTCTCCTGTGGTATGGAGGTATGGGGCTCCCCTGCTCTCCTGTGGTATGGAGGTATGGGGCTCCCCTGCTCTCCTGTGGTATGGAGGTATGGGGCTCCCCTGCTCTCCTGTGGTATGGAGGTATGGGGCTCCCTGCTCTCCTGTGGTATGGAGGTATGGGGCTCCCCCGCTCTCCTGTGGTATGGAGGTATGGGGCTCCCCTGCTCTCCTGTGGTATGGAGGTATGGGGCTCCCTGCTCTCCTGTGGTATGGAGGTATGGGGCTCCCTGCTCTCCTGTGGTATGGAGGTATGGGGCTCCCCTGCTCTCCTGTGGTATGGAGGTATGGGGCTCCCTGCTCTCCTGTGGTATGGAGGTATGGGGCTCCCTGCTCTCCTGTGGTATGGAGGTATGGGGCTCCCCCGCTCTCCTGTGGTATGGAGGTATGGGGCTCCCTGCTCTCCTGTGGTATGAAGGTATGGGGCTCCCCTGCTCTCCTGTAGTATGGAGGTATGGGGCTCCCCTGCTCTCCTGTGGTATGGAGATATGGGGCTCCCCTGCTCACCTGTGGTATGGAGGAATGGGGCTCCCCTGCTCTCCTGTGGTATGGAGATATGGGGCTCCCCTGCTCTCCTGTGGTATGGAGATATGGGGCTCCCCTGCTCTCCTGTGGTATGGAGATATGGGGCTCCCCTGCTCTCCTGTGGTATGGAGATATGGGGCTCCCCTGCTCTCCTGTGGTATGGAGGTATGGGGCTCCCCTGCTCTCCTGTGGTATGGAGGTATGGGGCTCCCCTGCTCTCCTGTGGTATGGAGATATGGGGCTCCCCTGCTCTCCTGTGGTATGGAGATATGGGGCTCCCCTGCTCTCATGTGGTATGGAGATATGGGGCTCCCCTGCTCTCCTGTGGTATGGAGGTATGGGGCTCCCCTGCTCTCCTGTGGTATGGAGGTATGGGGCTCCCCTGCTCTCCTGTGGTATGGAGGTATGGGGCTCCCCTGCTCTCCTGTGGTATGGAGGTATGGGGCTCCCCTGCTCTCCTGTGGTATGGAGGTATGGGGCTCCCCTGCTCTCCTGTGGTATGGAGGAATGGGGCTCCCCTTCTCTCCTGTGGTATGGAGGTATGGGGCTCCCCTGCTCTCCTGTGGTATGGAGGTATGGGGCTCCCCTGCTCTCCTGTGGTATGGAGGAATGGGGCTCCCCTTCTCAGCTGTGGTATGGAGGGTTGGTTCTCCTACTTGCTCCCCTGCTAGCTCCTCTCTCCTCTCAAAAGGTTGCAAACGGAGATAGAACCTGGTGCGTCCACACAGGAACACATTCCTCCTCGCTGACTTTTGCGCTGGCAGACAGTTACCATGGCAACCATCTGTCTCTCTCCCCTCCTCTCTCTCCGCAGCTCAGGAATCTGATAGAGGAGGACTAGGAGAGGAGAGGGAGGGGAGAGTAGGGCAAACACACAAGCTTACTTTATATTGTTTTGTTTTTTTTCATATTCAAATTGTGTAGCAGAGGAGTGCATTTTTCTAATTTAGTGAAATCCTTTGTCTTTTTGCTTTGGAAGCTGTCCAAGATCTAGGCTGTCACTTGGATAAATTCAATAACAAACAGTATGTTGCAATGTCGGTATGCTCAAATAAATATATTCAAATGAAGCCATGTATCAGACCAAAATCAAAAGACACACAAACACCTACTGTGATAGTCTGTCTGTCTGTCTCTCTCTCGGTATGTCTGTCTGTCTCTGTCTTTCTGTCTGTCTCTCTGTCTGTCTCTCTGTCTGTCTGTCTCTCTCTCTGTATGTCTGTCTCTCTGTCTGTCTCTGTCTTTCTGTCTGTCTCTCTGTCTGTCTCTCTGTCTGTCTGTCTCTCTCTCTGTATGTCTGTATCTCTGTCTGTCTCTGTCTTTCTGTCTGTCTCTCTGTCTGTCCCTCTGTCTGTCTGTCTCTCTCTGTTTCTCTCTCCGTCTGCCTGTCTGTCTGTCTCTGTCTGTCTGTCTGTCTGTCTGTCTGTCTGTCTGTCTGTCTGTCTGTCTGTCTGTCTGTCTGTCTGTCTGTCTGTCTGTCTTTTTTTTTTAATGGTAGAGATCCTTTATTTACTGAGCCCCTTGTGATGGTGGATGTTAGGAGCTCCCTGTGATGGTGGATGTTAGGAGCTCCCTGTGATGGTGGATTTTAGGTGCTCCCTGTGATGGTGGACGTTAGGAGCTCCCTGTGATGGTGGATGTTAGGAGCTCCCTGTGATGGTGGACGTTAGGAGCTCCCTGTGATGGTGGATGTTAGGAGCTCCCTGTGATGGTGGACGTTAGGAGCTCCCTGTGATGGTGGATGTTAGGTGCTCCCTGTGATGGTGGATGTTAGGAGCACCCTGTGATGGTGGACGTTAGGAGCTCCCTGTGATGGTGGACGTTAGGAGCTCCCTGTGATGGTGGATGTTAGGAGCTCCCTGTGATGGTGGACGTTAGGAGCTCCCTGTGATGGTGGATGTTCGGAGCCCCCTGTGATGGTGGATGTTAGGAGCTCCCTGTGATGGTGGATGTTAGGAGCTCCCTGTGATGGTGGATGTTAGGAGCTCCCTGTGATGGTGGACGTTAGGAGCTCCCTGTGATGGTGGATGTTAGGAGCTCCCTGTGATGGTGGACGTTAGGAGCTCCCTGTGATGGTGGACGTTAGGAGCTCCCTGTGATGGTGGATGTTAGGAGCTCCCTGTGATGGTGGATGTTAGGAGCTCCCTGTGATGGTGGATGTTAGGAGCTCCCTGTGATGGTGGATGTTAGGAGCTCCCTGTGATGGTGGATGTTAGGAGCTCCCTGTGATGGTGGATGTTAGGAGCTCCCTGTGATGGTGGACGTTAGGAGCTCCCTGTGATGGTGGACGTTAGGAGCTCCCTGTGATGGTGGACGTTAGGAGCTCCCTGTGATGGTGGACGTTAGGAGCTCCCTGTGATGGTGGACGTTAGGAGCTCCCTGTGATGGTGGATGTTAGGAGCTCCCTGTGATGGTGGATGTTAGGAGCTCCCTGTGATGGTGGATGTTAGGAGATCCCTGTGATGGTGGATGTTAGGAGCTCCCTGTGATTGTGGATGTTAGGAGCTCCCTGTGATGGTGGATGTTAGGTGCTCCCTGTGATGGTGGATGTTAGGAGCTCCCTATGATGGTGGATGTTAGGAGATCCCTGTGATGGTGGATGTTAGGAGATCCCTGTGATGGTGGATGTTAGGAGCTCCCTGTGATGGTGGATGTTAGGAGCTCCCTGTGATGGTGGATGTTAGGAGATCCCTGTGATGGTGGATGTTAGGAGCTCCCTATGGTGGTGGATGTTAGGAGATCCCTGTGATGGTGGATGTTAGGAGATCCCTGTGATGGTGGATGTTAGGAGCTCCCTGTGATGGTGGATGTTAGGAGCTCCCTGTGATGGTGGATGTTAGGAGCTCCCTATGATGGTGGATGTTAGGAGCTCCCTGTGATGGTGGACGTTAGGAGCTCCCTGTGATGGTGGACGTTAGGAGCTCCCTGTGATGGTGGATGTTAGGAGCTCCCTGTGATGGTGGATGTTAGGAGCTCCCTGTGATGGTGGATGTTAGGAGCTCCCTGTGATGGTGGATGTTAGGAGCTCCCTGTGATGGTGGATGTTAGGAGCTCCCTGTGATGGTGGATGTTAGGAGCTCCCTGTGATGGTGGATGTTAGGAGCTCCCTGTGATGGTGGATGTTAGGAGCTCCCTGTGATGGTGGATGTTAGGAGCTCCGTGTGATGGTGGATGTTAGGAGCTCCCTGTGATGGTGGATGTTAGGAGCTCCCTGTGATGGTGGATGTTAGGAGCTCCCTGTGATGGTGGATGTTAGGAGCTCCCTGTGATGGTGGACGTTAGGAGCTCCCTGTGATGGTGGATGTTAGGAGCTCCCTGTGATGGTGGATGTTAGGAGCTCCCTGTGATGGTGGATGTTAGGAGCTCCCTGTGACCCTTGGATGTTAGGAGCTCCCTGTGATGGTGGATGTTAGGAGCTCCCTGTGATGATGGATGTTAGGAGCTCCCTGTGATGGTGGATGTTAGGTCCCTCCCTGTTTCAGCCCGTTTGCTTCCATTCGGTTCCTTTTGAAAACACCCAAAGAAACCAGTCTGTCTAATCTCTCTCACTACTATTTAGTTGAACACATCACCCTCTGTCAGCTGTCTTTCTTTGACATTCCCACGTCCACATCTAACACCCTTAACCCACACACAGCAGAGAGAAACCAGCTCTTCAGGTGAGATCAACACGTTACTTAGCAACACCTCGCCCCTAACAAAGTAGTCAACCAGCGGCAGCATCAGGTATCAGTGTAACAATAACATCCTGGTAACGAAACCAGAGCAGGATCTAGAGACATATTAGTAATGATGACAGTGAAACCTCCAGCATTGCTAGAAGTGTCTTCGTTCCTATCATCCTATTACAGTAGTTTCAGAGGATATTCAGACCCTCTCCAATATACCGTACATGTGTACATACTGTATCCCACATACTGCTATCTCTCTCTGTCTCAATCTCTCTCTCTCTCTCTCTCTCTCTCTCTCTCTCTCTCTCTCTCTCTCTCTCTCTCTCTCTCTCTCTCTCTCTCTCTCTCTCTCTCTCTCTCTCTCTCTCTCTCTCTCTCTCTCTCTCTCTCTCTCTCTCTCTCTCTCTCTCTCTCTCTCTCTCTCTCTCTCTCAACCACTCTACAAATGTCTTGTGAACAAGATATAGTTTTGTCAAGTCAGTTAGGACATCTACTTTGTGCAGGACATACGTCATTTTTCCAGCAATTGTTTACAGATTATTTCACTTATAATTCATTGTGTCACAAATCCAGTGGGTCAGAAGTTTACATACACTAAGTTGACTTGGAAACTTCCAGAAAATGATGTCATTCTGATAGGATAATTGACATCATTTGACTCAATTGGAGGTGTACCTGTGGATGTATTTGAAGGCCTAACTTCAAACTCAGTGCCTCTTTGCTTGACATCATGGGAAAATCAAAAGAAATCAGCAAAGACCTCAGAAAAATAATGTAGACCTCCAAAAGTCTGGTTCATCCTTGGGATCAATTTCCAAACGCCTGAAGGTACCACGTTCATCTGTACAAACAATAGTATAAACACCATGGGACCATGCAGCCGTCATATCGCTCAGGAAGGAGACGTGTTCAGTACTTTGGTGCGAAAAGTGCAAATCAATCCCAGAACAACAGCAAAGGACATTGCTGGAGGAAATAGGTACATAACCTGAAAGGCCGCTCAGCAAGGAAGAAGCCACTGCTCCAAACCGCCATAAAAAAGCCAGCCTACGGTTTGCAACTGCACATGGGGACAAGGATTGTACTTTTTGGAGTAATGTCCTCTGGTCTGATGAAACAAAAATAGAACAGTTTGGCCATAATAACCACCATTATGTTTGGAGGAAAAAGGGGAGGCTTGCAAGCCGAAGAACACCATCCCAACCGTGAAGCACGGGGGTGGCAGCATCATGTTGTGGGGGTGCTTTGCTGCAGGAGGGACTGGTGAACTTCACAAAATAGATGACATCATGAGGGAGGGAAAATTGTGTGTCCAGTTCAGTCTCAATCTCAAGAGAGTTTACCTCTGATGCACAGCTCTGCTCTCAGGAGTAGTTCAGGTATTGAGTCTCTTTTCTCTACCCTACTCGACCCCACCCTACTCTACTGTACCCCACACTACTGTACTCAACTCTACTGTACCCTATGCTACTCAACTCTACTGTACCGTACTGTACCATACTGTACTCTGCCCGCCTCTATCATACTCTACTCCACTGTACTCTACAAAACTCTACTCTACCCTACTCTACTGTACTCAACCCTACCCTACTCGAATGCACCCTACTCTACCTTACTCTACTCTACCCTACTGTACCCTACCCTACTCTACCCTACTGTACCCTACTGTACTCCACTGTACTCTACCCAACTTTACTCTACTCTACCTACTCTACTGCGCTCAACCCTTCCCTACTCTACTCTACTGTACTCTACCCTACCCTACTCTTCCTTACTCTACTCTATCCTACTGTACCCAACTCTACTCTACCCTACCCTACTCTACCCTACCCCACCCGATTCACCCAACTCTACCTTACTCAGTTTCTACCCTACCCTACTCTACTCTACCCTACTTGGTTTCAACCCTACCCTACTCTAGTCTACCCTACTCGGTTTCAACCTTACCCTACTCGGTTTCTACCCTACTCTACCCTACTCGGTTTCTACCCTTCTCTACTTTATGCCTTCTCCCATTTGTGTTCTCTTTTAGTTTTAGTTTTTGTGATTGGTATTGATTTAGTATTTAAAAAATGTTGGGTTGGGACTTGAACACGTAAAGGACATTTATCCATCAGTTTACTGCATGGTTGTTGCCTTGTGAATCTTGTCATTTTCATGTGCTCCTTCTCTGGTCTAGTTTCTTTCCAAGGTGTGGTTGCCTTCCAGGTAAAGCCAGTTGGTTTACTTTGTTTTATACACACTCACAAACATACTCCTTCTCTCTCTCTTTCTGTCTCTCTCACTCTTCCTCCTTCTCCCTCTCTCTCCCCCCCCTCTCTCTTCATTAATTTCCCTCCATCTCTCTCGCTCTCTCCTTCTCTCTGTCTATAGGGGAGTCAAGCAGGGAGCTGGGCCCTCCTCCTTCGGTGGATGAGGCAGCCAACACATTGATGACGTGCCTGGGCTTCCTGTTGGGAGACAAAACTAGTGAGGGGCCAGACAGAGAACATTACAGCATGGATGAACCAGACAATAGACAGGTGTGTGTGTGTGTTTGGCCATCCCACAATGCTAACCCCTCTCTACTACTGCTATCACTGAGGAAATGGTGCTGGGGAGGAAAAATGTCTCTCCATATTCGTGATATCTTGAGATTCCGTTCAGTGTTCCTCTATTTCTGATCCCAATTGGGAAACACACATTTACATTTTTTTTTAAATTTTTGTATTTAACCTTTATTTAACTAGGCAAGTAAGTTCAGAACAAATTCTTATTTACAATGACAGCCTACCACTGCAAAACTCTTTGTGCACCACCCTATGGGACTCCCAATCATGGTCAGATGTGATCCAGCCTGGATTTGAACCAGGGACTGTAGTGTCCCCTCTTGCACAGAGATGCAGTGCCTTAGACCGCTGCACCACTCAGGAGCCCAGACATACCTGGGATGTGATGACTTCCCTTTACCTGACAGCTTGATGAGCTTCTTGTTTACAGCCTGTTGCTATACATCTCTGTAAGCCAGGTCCACAAATAAAAAGAAACTCCCAATTTGTCAGTTTCTCCAAGCATAAACTCTTCTGCCCTAATTAGGCCATTACATAACAAAGTTTCTAGATTATTTATTCCGCTCGACACATCAAAACTTCAAAACAGTTGTCGTCCGTTAATATATTCTGCTACTTTAGTGTGCTGATAACCAGCAGGTTGACTAAGCCTCGTATTTCTCTCACCTCTGACTGAACCTCGTCTGCTAAATAGTTTTTAGATATATACATATACACATGTACAGTGCCTTCAGAAAGTATTCACACCCCTTTACTTTTTCCACATTTTGTTGTGGGATTAAAATGGATTTAATTGTAATTCCTTGTCAACGATCTACACAAAATACTCTGTCAGAAAAATACTCTATCAGAAAAATGGAAGAAAAATGAAGAGGAAGATCACCATGGTGGGCACAGTTAGAAAGAACAAGCCTGAGCTCCCCTGCACTCATAACAAGGGGGAGAGAGGCCTTCTCATCAAGGTTTGCCTTCACCCCCACCACCACTCTAGTTTCTTACCTCCCAAAGAGGAACAAGGACATGGTCCTCCTGATCACACTGCACAAAACTGCTGAGATCAGTGATCGTGAGGACAGGAAGCCAGCCATCATCCTGGACTACAACCACAACAAAGGAGGTGTGGACAACTTGGACAAAGTGATTGGAATTCACAGCTGCAGGAGGATGACTGTCCGCTGGGCCCTGGTCATCTTCCATAACATCATTGATGTGTCCTCATACAATGCCTTCGTGATATGGAACAAGAGCAACCCTACCTAGATGCCTGATAAGTGGAACAAGAGGAGGTTGATCCTGGAGCAGCCGGGAAAGGCACTTGTAACCCCACACATTCAAAGAAGAGAGCGCCTCCCCAGCACAGCAGCCTCTGCAGCACTTGTTCAGGGGGCTGAATCTTGTCCTGATCCACCTGAGGCTGCAGCTGGGGCAGGAAAGAGGGGAGATGCCAATTCTGCCCCCCAAAGAAGGACTGTAAAACAAATACTATGTGCTGCACATGTCCATGCACACGCACTTGCATACTGTCCTACATATGCTAATTAGAGTTGATTGATTTATTTCTTCACATTTTTGTAACTATTATCTTATTTTATTCGTATTGATTGTTGTTGTTTATACATCTTGTCGGTGGGGGTAATGGTTAAAATAAATGGGACAAGACTAGTATTTTGTAGTTGAATTCCTCATTGTAGAGTATTTAAGAATATATTACTAAGTTCAAGACTGTTATTGTTTCCCTTCAAAACTACTTTCTGCACATTTCTGCTACTTTCTTAGTGCTATACAAGTGCTATCTCTTGCTAAAAAAATGTATTTTTAGACCTATTCAGTACCTTTAGCAATAATAATAATAATAAAACTCATGACAGGTGTGTTGTAATAAAAATGAGTGGTGCCCACTGATTAAATGCAGTCTTTCTGCATTGTGAAGAGGGAAAACCCAGATATTCACAAAGTTTGTGATGAATGACAGGTTGTTTCTTCATGCAAAATAGATTTGGGGTGTACAATTCAATTTAGCTGCTTTATTTTAGGGGTTTAGTGAAGGCGGGTAATTTTTTTTACCTTAGGACAAGGGGAGTATACAGAATATTATGACTACACAAGGGTTCAATCAAAACTGTATCTAGGCCACTCAGGAACATTCAATGTTGTATTGGTAAGAAACTACAGTGTAGATTAGGCCTTGTGTTTTTGATTATTGTCCTGCTGAAAGGTGAATTAATCTCCCAGTGTCTGTTGGAAAGCAGACTTTCCTCTAGGATGTTGCCTGTGCTTAGATCTATTCCGTTTCTTTTATCATTAAAAAACTCCCTGGTCCTTGCCGATGACAAGCATACCCATAATATGATGCAGACACCACCATGCTTGACAATATAAAGAGTGGTACTCAGTGATCAAATCAAATCAGCTGATATCTCAAAGTGCTGTACAGAAACCCAGCCTAAAACCCCAACAGCAAGCAATGCAGGTGTTGAAGCACGGTGGGTAGGAAAATCTCCCTAGAAAGGCCAAAACCTAGGAAGAAACCTAGAGAGGAACCAGGCCATGTGGGGTGGCCAGTCCTCTTCTGGCTGTGCCGGATGGAGATAATAACAGAACATGGCAAAGATGTTAAAATGTTCATAAATGACCAGCATGGTCAAATAATAATAATCACAGGCAGAACAGTTGAAACTGGAGCAGCAGCACGGCCAGGTGAACTGGGGACAGCAAGAACTCATCATGCCAGGTAGTCCTGAGGCATGGTCCTAGGGCTCAGGTCCTCCGAGAGAGAGAAAGAAAGAGAGAATTAGAGAGAGCATACTTAAATTCACACAGGACACCGGATAGGACAGGAGAAGTACTCCAGATATAACAAACTGACCCTAGCCCCCCGACACATAAACGACTGCAGCATAAATACAGGAGGGGTCAGGAGACACTGTGGCCCCATCCGATGATACCCCCGGACAGGGCCAAACAGGAAGGATATAACCCCACCCACTTTGCCAAAGCTCAGCCCCCACACCACTAGAGGGATATCTTCAACCACCAACTTACCATCCTGAGACAAGGCCAAGTATAGCCCACAAAGATCTCTGCCACGGCACAACCCAAGGGAGGGCGCCAACCCAGACAGGAAGATCACATCAGTGACTCAACCCACTCAAGTGAGGCACCCCTCATAGGGACGCCACGAAAGAGCACCAGTAAGCCAGTGACTCAGCCCCTGTAATAGGGTTAGAGGCAGAGAATCCCAGTGGAAAGAGGGGAACCGGCCAGGCAGAGACAGCAAGGGTGGTTCGTTGCTCCAGAGCCTTTCCGTTCACCTTCACACTCCTGGGCCAGATTACACTCAATCATATGACCCACTGAAGAGATGAGTCTTCAGTAAAGACTTAAATGTTGAGACCGAGTTTGCGTCTCTCACATGGGTAGGCAGACCATTCCATAAAAATAGAGCTCTATAGGAGAAAGCCCTGCCTCCAGCTGTTTGCTTAGAAATTCTAGGGACAATTAGTAGGCATGCGTCTTGTGACCGTAGCGTACGTGTAGGTATGTACGGCAGGACCAAATCAGAGAGATAGGTAGGAGCAAGCCCATGTAATGTTTTGTAGGTTAGCAGTAAAACCTTGAAATCAGCCCTTGCCTTAACAGGAAGCCAGTGTAGGGAGGCTAGCACTGGAGTAATATGATCACATTTTTTTGGTTCTAGTCAGGATTCTAGCAGCCGTATTTAGCACTAACTGAAGTTTATTTAGTGCTTTATCCAGGTAGCCGGAAGGTAGAGCATTGTAGTAGTCTAACCTAGAAGTGACAAAAGCATGGATTAATTTTTCTGCATCATTTTTGGACAGAAATTTCTGATTTTTGCAATGTTACGTAGATGGAAAAAAGCTGTCCTTGAAACAGTCTTTATATGTTCGTCAAAAGAGAGATCAGGGCCCAGAGTAACGCCGAGGTCCTTCACAGTTATTTGAGACGACTGTACAACCATTCCGATTAATTGTCAGATTCAACAGAAGATCTCTTTGTTTCTTGGGACCTAGAACAAGCATCTCTGCTTTGTCCGAGTTTAAAAGTAGAATGTTTGCAGCCATCCACTTCCTTATGTCTGAAACACAGGCTTCTAGCTAGTGTTATACTGTAGTGGTATTTTCCTGTAGTGGTGTTATACTGTAGTGGTGTTATAGTGTAGTGGTATCATGCCGTTGTGGTGTTTTTCTGTAGTGGTGTTTTTCTGTAGTGGTGTTATGCTGTAGTGGTGTTATGCTGTAGTGGTGTTATGCTGTAGTGGTTTTATGCTGTAGTGGTTTTATGCTGAAGTGGTGTTATGTTATTGTGGTGTTTTCCTTAATATGTGTTATAGTGTAGTGGTGTTATAGTGTAGTGGTGTTATACTGTAGTCGTGTTTTCCTGTAGTGGTGTTATACTATAGTGGAGTTATGCTTTAGTGGTGTTATGCTGTTGTGGTTTTATGCTGTTGTGGTGTTATGCTTTAGTGGTGTTATGCTGTAGTGGTGTTACACTGTAGTAGTGTTATGCTGTAGTGGTGTTATGCTGTTGTGGTATTATACTGTAGTGGTGTTATGTTGTAGTGGTGTTATGCTATAGTGGTGTTATGATGTAGTGGTGTTACACTGTAGTGGTGTTATACTGTAGTGGTGTTATACTGTAGTGGTGTTATGCCGTAGTGGTGTTATGCTGTAGTGGTGTTATGCTATAGTGGTGTTATACTGTAGTGGTGTTATGCCGTTGTGGTGTTATGCTTTAGTGGTGTTATACTGTAGTGGTGTTATGCCGTTGTGGTGTTATGCTTTAGTGGTGTTATGCTGTAGTGGTGTTACACTGTAGTAGTGTTATGCTGTAGTGGTGTTATGCTGTTGTGGTATTATACTGTAGTGGTGTTATGTTGTAGTGGTGTTATGCTATAGTGGTGTTATGATGTAGTGGTGTTACACTGTAGTGGTGTTATGCTGTAGTGGTGTTATGCTGTAGTGGTTTTATGCTGTAGTGGTTTTATGCTGAAGTGGTGTTATGTTATTGTGGTGTTTTGCTTAATATGTGTTATAGTGTAGTGGTGTTATAGTGTAGTGGTGTTATACTGTAGTGGTGTTTTCCTGTAGTGGTGTTATACTATAGTGGAGTTATGCTTTAGTGGTGTTATGCTGTTGTGGTTTTATGCTGTAGTGGTGTTATGCTGTAGTGGTTTTATGCTGTAGTGGTTTTATGCTGAAGTGGTGTTATGTTATTGTGGTGTTTTGCTTAATATGTGTTATAGTGTAGTGGTGTTATAGTGTAGTGGTGTTATACTGTAGTCGTGTTTTCCTGTAGTGGTGTTATACTATAGTGGAGTTATGCTGTTGTGGTTTTATGCTGTTGTGGTGTTATGCTTTAGTGGTGTTATGCTGTAGTGGTGTTATGCTGTAGTGGTGTTACACTGTAGTGGTGTTATACTATAGTGGAGTTATGCTGTTGTGGTTTTATGCTGTTGTGGTGTTATGCTTTAGTGGTGTTATGCTGTAGTGGTGTTATGCTGTAGTGGTGTTATGCTGTTGTGGTATTATAGTGTAGTGGTGTTATACTGTAGTGGTGTTATGCTGTGGTGGTGTTATGACGTTGTGGTATTATAGTGTAGTGGTGTTATACTGTGGTGTTGTTACGCCGTAGTGGTGTTATGCTGTTGTGGTATTATAGTGTAGTGGTGTTATACTGTAGTTAGTGTTATACTGTAGTGGTGTTATACTGTAGTGGTGTTATGTTGTAGTGGTGTTATGCTGTAGTGGTGGTATGCTGCAGCAGTGTTATGCTGTTGTGATGTTTTTCTGTAGTGGTGGTATGCTGTAGTGGTGTTATAATGTAGAGGTGGTATAGTGTAGTGATGTTATAATGTAGTGGTGTTATGCTGTAGTGGTGTTATGCTGCAGTGGTGTTATGCAGTAGTGGTGTTATGCAGTAGTGGTGTTATAGTGTAGTGGTGTTATACCATAGTGGTTTTACGCCGTAGTGGTTTTATGCTGTTGTGGTGTTGTGCTGTGTGGTGTTATGCTGTAGTCGTGTTTTCCTGTAGTGGTGTTATACTGTAGTGGTGTTATAGTGTAGTTGTATCATGCCGTTGTGGTGTTTTTCTGTAGTGGTGTTATAGTCTAGTGTTATACTGTAGTGGTGTTTTCCTGTAGTGGTGTTTTCCAGTAGTGGTGTTATACTGTAGTGGTGTTATACTGTAGTGGTGTTTTCCTGTAGTGGTGTTTTCCAGTAGTGGTGTTATACTGTAGTGGTGTTATAGTGTAGTGGTATCATGCCGTTGTGGTGTTTTTCTGTGGTGGTGTTATACTGTAGTGGAGTTATGCTTTAGTGGTGTTATGCTGTTGTGGTATTATAGTGTAGTGGTGTTATGCTTTAGTGGTGTTATGCTGTTGTGGTATTATAGTGTAGTGGTGTTATACTGTAGTGGTGTTATACTGTAGTGGTGTTATGCTGTAATGGTGTTATGAGGTAGTGGTGTTATACTGTGGTGTTGTTACTCCGTAGTGGTGTTATGCTGTAGTGGTGTTATGCTGTTGTGGTATTATAGTGTAGTGGTGTTATACTGTAGTGGTGTTATACTGTAGTGGTGTTATGCTGTAATGGTGTTATGAGGTAGTGGTGTTATACTGTGGTGTTGTTACTCCGTAGTGGTGTTATGCTGTAGTGGTGTTATGCTGTTGTGGTATTATAGTGTAGTGGTGTTATACTGTAGTGGCGTTATACTGTAGTGGTGTTATGCTACAGTGGTGTTATACTGTAGTGGTGTTATGCTATAGTGGGTTATACTGTAGTGGTGTTATGCTATAGTGGTGTTATACTGTAGTGGTGTTATGCTGTAGTGGTGTTATGCTATAGTGGTGTTATGCTGTAGTGGTGTTATACTGTAGTGGTGTTATGTTGTAGTGGTGTTATGCTATAGTGGTGTTATACTGTAGTGGTGTTATGTTGTAGTGGTGTTATGCTATAGTGGTGTTTTGCTTTAGATGTGTTATAGTGTAGTGGTGTTATGCTGTAGTGGTGTTATACTGTAGTGGTGTTATGATGTAGTGGTGTTATACTGTGGTGTTGTTACGCTGTAGTGGTGTTATGCTGTAGTGGTGTTATGCTGTACTGGTGTTATACTGTCGTGGTGTTATACTGTAGTTGTGTTTTCCTGTAGTGGAGTTATGCTTTAGTGGTGTTATGCTTTAGTGGTGTTATGCTGTTGTGGTATTATAGTGTAGTGGTGTTATGCTGTTGTGGTATTATAGTGTAGTGGTGTTATACTGTAGTGGTGTAATACTGTAGTGGTGTTATGCTGTAGTGGTGTTGTGATGTAGTGGTGTTATACTGTGGTGTTGTTACTCCGTAGTGGTTTTATGCTGTAGTGGTGTTATGCTGTTGTGGTATTATAGTGTAGTGGTGTTATACTGTAGTGGTGTTATACTGTAGTGGTGTTATACTGTAGTGGTGTTATACTGTAGTGGTGTTATGATGTAGTGGTGTTATGATGTAGTGGTGTTATACTGTAGTGGTGTTATGCTGTAGTGGTGTTATGCTGTATTGGTGTTATGCTGTAGTGGTGTTATACTGTAGTGGTGTTATGCTGTAGTGGTGTTATGCTGTAGTGGTGTTATACTGTAGTGGTGTTATGATGTAGTGGTGTTATACTGTAGTGGTGTTATGCTATAGAGGTGTTATACTGTAGTGGTGTTATACTGTAGTGGTGTTATGCTGTTGTTGTGGTATTATAGTGTAGTGGTGTTATACTGTAGTGGTGTTATACTGTAGTGGTGTTATGCTGTAGTGGTGTTATACTATAGTGGTGTTATGATGTAGTGGTGTTATACTGTAGTGGTGTTATGCTATAGAGGTATTATACTGTAGTGGTGTTATACTGTAGTGGTGTTATGCTGTTGTTGTGGTATTATAGTGTAGTGGTGTTATACTGTAGTGGTGTTATGATGGAGTGGTGTTATACTGTGGTGGTGTTACTCCGTAGTGGTGTTATGCTGTTGTGGTGTTATGCTGTTGTGGTATTATAGTGTAGTGGTGTTATACTGTAGTGGTGTTATACTGTAGTGGTGTTATACTGTAGTGGTGTTTTGCTGTAGTGGTGTTATGATGTAGTGGTGTTATACTGTAGTGGTGTTATGCTATAGTGGTGTTATGCTGTAGTGGTGTTATACTGTAGAGGTGTTATGTTGTAGTGTTGTTTTGCTATAGTGGTGTTATACTGTAGTGGTGTTATGTTGTAGTGGTGTTATGCTATAGTGGTGTTATACTGTAGTGGTGTTATGCTATAGTGGTGTTATACTGTAGTGGTGTTATACTGTAGTGGTGGTATGCTGTAGTGTTGGTATGCTGTAGTGGTGTTATGCTGTAGTGGTGTTATACTATAGTGGTGGTACGCTGTAGTGGTGGTATGCTGTAGTGGTGGCATGCTGTAGTGGTGGTATGTTGTAGTGGTGTTATAGTGTAGTGGTGTTATGCCGTAGAGGTGGGGTGTATAGAGAGATATGTAAGAGAGGTTCATTAAGGAATGTAGGGAATAGGGTGCCATTTTGGATGTATTCTGTGACTCATCGTTGTCCCCTGCCATGTGTGTTCCCTCTGTAAAGTCACATATTCCCATATTTCCTTACCAAATATATATATATATTAACAGCTAATGTTGTTTTTTGTATCCATGAAAATACATTGAGCCCCTCAAGGGTGGCAATATGAGGATACGAAATTATACGTTTTTTGTATTATCCTTAAATCAATATACTATAAACTTTCAGTTGGGCTGCAGTAGGTATGATTCTTACAGTAGCTGGGATCTCTTCAGTATAGCTAAAGCCTACTGACTGAGGGAAGAGGGGGACCTTTCTTTATCTCCAAAAATCAATCCATGAATTGCCTCTCCCCTCTCCTCCCCTCCACCTCCCCACCTCTTCACCCTCGTACCTACCACCCATCCACCTACCACTCCTCCACCCCTTCACCACTCTTCCCCTCAACTTCCCCACCTCCCCACCTCTTCCACCTCTCCACCCCTCCATCACTCCTCCACCTCTTCCACCTCTCCACCCCTCCATCACTCCTCCCCTCCACCTCTTCCACCTCTCCACCCCTCCATCACTCCTCCCCTCCTGTTTAAAGCTCTCTCTCTCTCTCTCTCTCTCTCTCTCTCTCTCTCTCTCTCTCTCTCTCTCTCTCTCTCTCTCTCTCTCTCTCTCTCTCTCTCTCTCTCTCTCTCTCTCTCTCTCTCTCACACTCAGCAATGCTGTGAAATCATTCTGCTGCTAGATATAAAATGGAAGCTTCAGTACTGCTGGTTTCTGAGAATGATAAACCTACATAGAACCCTATGGAGTCTCAACATGTGACTACTTCCTCCTCTCCTATTGATGTGGTCTCAAATGTCTTGGTGTTCTGGGCTGTGTTGTAACTAGTACTGTCATCTGACCCTTTGTTTCTCCTCCAGGGCCTGGCTGGTAACCAGAGGATCAGTCCATGCTCCACCCTGACCAGCAGCACAGCCTCCCCCCTGGCCGGCTCCCCCTGCTCCACCCTGCTGCCTGGCACCGATGGTGCCATGCCCAGGGGTAACCAGGATAACAAGGACCATGCCTACGGATCTGTCTACAGCCCCACCTCCACCCTGGAGAGCCGGGACAGCGGCATCATCGGTGAGGGGGGTGGACTATATACACACACACATATGCACATCGTAAGAGACGCACACAAGCATACACACTCAAAACACACACACATCCACACACTCAGAACACACGTGCATACACACTCAAAACACACACACACACACTCAGAACACACGCGCATACACACTCAAAACACACACACACACACTCAGAACACACGCGCATACACACTCAAAACACACGCACACGCTCAGAACACAAAACCCTGTTTATTCCTTAGAGAAAACAGGACACAGTATATCAGAGAACAGTATATCAGTCGGATAGCTTTTCATGTGTAGTATACTACAGACATTTACATGACTGGTTGTGTCGTTGGGTCATCGAGCATGGTCGTAGCAAAGGCAACCCTAGCCCTTGATCATGACTCTCAGTTCCATTACATTATACATAAGAGTCATTGGACAAAGGGGTCTTCTGTATGTTTTGTTTTGTAAATAGCCCTGACTCTTGGTCTGAACATTAACATGCAACACTTGCGTTACGGTTTTGGAAGCATAAGGACCTTATCTTTCATGTTAGCGAGTATTAATTTTCTAGAAAACAAAATGTTAAAACACACCTTTATAGGGTTAGTGTTCCCACACGGCCATATCTCCATGTTACAGTGCATGTTTACTGAAGACAGATGGAAGACAAAGGAACGACCTGTGTTAATGAGCTATCTACAGTAGCATGTTTACTGAAGACAGATGGAAGACAAAGGGACGACCTGTGTTAATGAGCTATCTACAGTAGCATGTTTACTGAAGACAGATGGAAGACAAAGGGACGACCTGTGTTAATGAGCTATCTACAGTAGCATGTTTACTGAAGACAGATGGAAGACAAAGGGACGACCTGTGTTAATTAGCTATCTACAGTAGCATGTTTACTGAAGACAGATGGAAGACAAAGGGACGACCTGTGTTAATTAGCTATCTACAGTAGCATGTTTACTGAAGACAGATGGAAGACAAAGGGCCGACCTGTGTTAATTAGCTATCTACAGTAGCATGTTTACTGAAGACAGATGGAAGACAAAGGGACGACCTGTGTTAATTAGCTATCTACAGTAGCATGTTTACTGAAGACAGATGGAAGACAAAGGGACGACCTGTGTTAATTAGCTATCTACAGTAGCATGTTTACTGAAGACAGATGGAAGACAAAGGGACGACCTGTGTTAATTAGCTATCTACAGTAGCATGTTTACTGAAGACAAAGGGACGACCTGTGTTAATTAGCTATCTACCGTAGCATGTTTACTGAAGACAGATGGAAGACAAAAGGACGACCTGTGTTAATTAGCTATCTACAGTAGCATGTTTACTGAAGACAGATGGAAGACAAAGGGACGACCTGTGTTAATTAGCTATCTACAGTAGCATGTTTACTGAAGACAGATGGAAGACAAAGGGACGACCTGTGTTAATTAGCTATCTACAGTAGCATGTTTACTGAAGACAGATGGAAGACAAAGGGACGACCTGTGTTAATTAGCTATCTACAGTAGCATGTTTACTGAAGACAGATGGAAGACAAAGGGCCGACCTGTGTTAATTAGCTATCTACAGTAGCATGTTTACTGAAGACAGATGGAAGACAAAGGGACGACCTGTGTTAATTAGCTATCTACAGTAGCATGTTTACTGAAGACAGATGGAAGACAAAGGGACGACCTGTGTTAATTAGCTATCTACAGTAGCATGTTTACTGAAGACAAAGGGACGACCTGTGTTAATTAGCTATCTACAGTAGCATGTTTACTGAAGACAGATGGAAGACAAAGGGACGACCTGTGTTAATTAGCTATCTACAGTAGCCTGTTTACTGAAGACAGATGGAAGACAAAGGGACGACCTGTGTTAATTAGCTATCTACAATAGCATGTTTACTGAAGACAGATGGAAGACAAAGGGACGACCTGTGTTAATTAGCTATCTACAGTAGCATGTTTACTGAAGACAGATGGAAGACAAAGGGACGACCTGTGTTAATTAGCTATCTACAGTAGCATGTTTACTGAAGACAGATGGAAGACAAAGGGACGACCTGTGTTAATTAGCTATCTACAGTAGCATGTTTACTGAAGACAGATGGAAGACAAAGGGACGACCTGTGTTAATTAGCTATCTACAGTAGCATGTTCCGAACACCGTTGTGTAATGGAAGAAGGCCACCAGAAACGTGTTGTCACTGATATATACTATCAGCTAAAACTGTGATAAAACCGGTTAAAACATAGTACAGTAAGTGTGTATTTTGCATTTGTGAAATTATTTGGATGTAATATGAAAGTTAAGGGCTTTATGTGACAAACCTATATCCATCCTGCCCTGCCTTTCTAAAGTCTTCAAAAGCCAAGTGAACAAACAGATCACCGACCATCTTGAATCCCACCGTACATTCTCCGCTATGTAATCCCATTTCCGAGCTGGTCACGGGTGCACCTCAGCAAAGCTCAAGGTCCTAAACGATATGATAACCACTATCGATAGAAAAGAATACCCTGCAGCCGTCTTCATCGACCTGGCCAAGGTTTTCGACTCTGTCAATCACCACATTCTTATCGGCAGACTCAACAGCCTTCGTTTCTCTAATGACTGCCTCTTCTGGTTCACTAACTACTTCCCAGATAGAATTCAGTGTGTCAAATCTTAGGGCCTGTTGCCACAGGGTTCAATTCTCGTGCCGACTCTTTTCTCTGTATATATCAATGATGTCGCTCTGGCTGCTGGTGATTCTCTGATCCACCTCTACGCAGACGACACCATTCTGTATACATCTGACCCTTCTTTGGACACTGTGTTAGCAAACCTTGAAAGAGCCTCCAACTGCTCTTAAACACTAGTAAAACTAAATGCATGCTCTTTAGCCGATCGCTACCCACACCTGCCCGCCTAGCATCACTACTCTGGACGGTTCTCAATTAGAATATGTGGACAACTGTAAATAGGTAGTCTCCTTCCAGACTCACATTAATCATCTTCTTAAATCTAGAATTGGCTTCCTATTTCACAACAAAGCCTTCTTCACTCATACTGCCAAACATACCCTCGTAAAACTGACTATCCTGCCGATTCTTGAATTTGGCGATGTCATTTACAAAATAGCCTCCAACACTCTACTCAGCAAATTGGATGCAGTCTATCACAGTGCCATCCATTGTGTCACCAAAGCCACATATACTACTCACTATTGCGACCTGTATGCTCTCGTTGGCTGGTCCTCGCTACATATTCATCTCCAAACCCACTGGCTCCAGGTCATCTAGAAGTCTTTGCTAGGTAAAGCTCCGCCTTTTCTCAGCTCACTGGTCACTATAGCAACACCCACCCGTAGCACGCGCTCCAGCAGGTATATTTCACTGGTCATCCCCAAAGCCAACACCTCCTTTGGCCGCCTTTCCTTCCGGTTCTCTGCTGCCAATGACTGGAACAAATTTCAAACATCACTGAAGCTGGAAACTTATATCTCCCTCACCAACTTCAAGCATCGGCTGTTAGAGCAGCTCACCGATAGCTGTAGCTGTACACAGCCCATCTCTAAATAGCCCATCCAACCAACTACCTGTTGTTTATCCCATGTGTAACTCTGTGTTGTTGTTTTTGTCATACTGCTTTGCTTATCTTGGCCATGTCGCAGTTGTAAATGAGAAATTCTTCTCAACTGGCTACCTGGTTAAATAAAGGTGAAATAAAAAATAAATAAAAAATGTTTCTGGAACCCGAATCGCAATTGAGAATCGATTCACGTTTAGATGTGTCTGTTTTGTCTTCCAGAGACAGTCTATGTTAGGCCCCTTAAGAGTACATCTTGGGCTAAGGCAACACTGCCTTCACTCTTATCCCTGACCCCTCTCCTCTACTCCGGTTGTTCCTTCCTTCCTTCCAGCCACCCTGACTACCTACCCTGAGAATGCTGAGCGTGGGGGTAAATACAGTGAGGGGGGTTTCACGCGGGGCAGCAACCTGAAGCTGTGGCAGAACCAGAAGTCTGGTATGGATTCATTCCTGTACCGTGTGGACGAGAACATGGCTGCCTCCACCTACAGCCTCAACAAGATCCCAGAGAGACACCTGGACAGCATGTCTGCCCACTCCATCCCTCTGTGCCTCATGCCTCGCCCTAACTCTGTCGCAGGTGAGTCAAATTCAAATCAAATCAAATTGAACTTGTCACATGCATCCGAATACAACAGGTGCAATGCTTACTTGCCCCTTTACCAACAATGCAGTTTAAAGACAGACAAGTGTTAAAGTATTTACTAAAATAAACTGAAGTGGAAAAAAAATATTTAAAAAAGAAAGTGACAATGCATGGATAATAAACAGTAGCAGCAGTAAGTGTTGAGTAAAATATAGAACAAATAATTGAACAGCAGCAGTAAAATAACAATAGTGTGGCTATATACAGGGGGTACCGGTACATGTAGGTAGAGTTAATTTGACTATGCATAGATAATGAACAGAGAGTAGCCGCAGTGTAAAAGAGGGATCTGGGTATCCCTTTGATTAGCTGTTCAGAAGTCTTATGGCTTGGGGGTAGAAGCTGTTAAGAAGCCTTTTGGATCTCGACTTGGTGCTCTGGTACAGCTTGCCGTGCGGTAGCAGAGAAAACAGTCTATGTCTAGGGTGGCTAGAGTTTGACGATTTTTAGGGCCTTCCTCTGACACCGCCTGATATAGAGGTCCTGGATTGCAGGAAGTTTGGCCCCAGTGATGTACTGGGCCATATGCACTACCCTCTGTAGTGCCTTGCGGTCGGAGGCCGAGCAGTTGCCATACCAGGCAGTGATGCAACCAGTCAGGATGCCATCTATGGTGCAGCTGTAACACCTTTTGAGGATTTGACGACACATGCCAAATCTTTTCAGTCTCCTGATGTGGAATAGGCATTGTCGTGCCCTCTTTACGACTGTCTTAGTGTGTTTGGACCATTCTAGTTTGTTGGTGATGTGGACACCAAGGAACTTGATGCTCTCAAACTGCTCCACTGTAGCCCCATCGATGAGAATGGGGGTGCGCTCTGTCTTCCTTTTACTATAGTCCACAATCATCTTCTTTGCCTTGATCACACGGCCAGGTCTCTGACCTCCTCCCTATAGCCTGTCTCATCATTGTCGGTGATCAGGCCTACCACTGTTGTGTCATCGGCAAACTTGATGATGGTGTTGGAGTCGGGCCTGGCCGTGCAGTCATGAGTGAACAGGAAGTACAGGAGGGGACTGAGCATGCACCCCTGAGGGGCCCCCTTGTTGAGGATCAGTGTGGTGGATGTGTTGTTACCTACCCTTATCACCTGGGGTCGGCCCGTCAGGAAGTCCAGGATCCAGTTGCGGAGAGAGGTGTTTAGTCCCAGGGTCCTTAGCTTAGTGATGAGCTTTGAGGGCACTATGGTGTTGAATGCTGAGCTGTCGTCAATGAATATTATTCTTATATAGGTGTTCTTTTTGTCCAGCCATAACCAGCCTTTGAAAGCCCTTTGTGGCTACAGACGTGAGTGCTGCGGGTCATTAATCATTCAGACAGGTTACCTTAGTGTTCTTGGGCACAGGGACTATGGTGGTCTGCTTGAAACATGTTGGTATTACAGACTTGGTCAGGGACAGGTTGAAACTGTCAGCTCATGCTCACATGTCCTGATAATCCATCTGACCCTGCGGCCTTGTGAATGTTGCCCTGTTAAAAGGTCGGCTACAGATAGCATTATTACACATTCATCCGGAACAGCTAATGCTCTCATGCATGCTTCGGTGTTGCTTGCCTCGGAGCGAGCATAGAAGCTATTTCAGCTCATCTGTGTAGTTGTTGATGAAGTTCGCTGCACTCGCCACAAGTCCTCATGCTTCAGGTGTAACCTGTGCTTGCTTGGGCCAGCTCTTGTTTTGATGGGAGGTATTAGACTGTTCTCCTTGTATGACTGGTGGAGTTTTACTGATGCTGAAAGACAAACTCCAGATACAAATATTTTGGCATTATTATACAATAGATAGCCATAACCAGAGTCAGACAGACCTGGCTAACTTGATGGGTAATGTATTCACCTGGTGAAGTGGAGTCTTTTGTTTAGACATGCTGTCTTAACAATGAGCCATAATCCTAATCCATAGAGTACAGCAAAATACAAACCGATTGAATAGGTTCGATGTTTGCTAGTTAGCTATCTAACATTAGGCTTTAACTAGCAATGCAAAATGGCATTCTGAGATAACGTTACTACAGACAGATCATAAACTAAATGTTAACTAGCAAGCCAGCCATCTAAGTTCTGTTATACTTACAGACATCATTCAAACACTTTAACGTCAGCTAGCCGGCATCTGGCACACTCAGACGAGAGTGCTCTGAAATGGATACTTGCATAGTTGAATCTTTTGTCAAAAGTTTCTACACAATACTTTTTTTTAAAGCCACGTTGGACAGGATTACCTACACAAACTGACCAGCTGAAATAGATAGAAGTGTGCTATATTGCAGACCAATCCAAACACATCTCTCGGCATGTCCAACCCACTGTCACGCTGTTATAAATGATTCGGGAGACAGACACAGGAATGTGTAATTTTTTTATTTTTTATATTACCCAAATTACGGCGTGTTGTGTAAAGGCATGAAGACTAAGACCTAACAAACACTATACAAAAACACAGGGTTGAAACCATAACAAAATAGCGAGGAGTACCTCAAATAAATAACACATGCGCACAATGATTAACACACGGGACGAGACCCGTAATCAACTGCGCAATCCACAAGGGCACGAAAGCCCAATACACACAGCACAGGTACTCACACGCACCAACAGGTGCCAGGTCGCAGTTGGCCAGGTCGCAGTTGTAAATGAGAACTTGTTCTCAACTAGCCTACCTGGTTAAATAAAGATTATTATTATTTTTTTTAAACAGACATTGTAACAATAATCAACACCCCAATGGAAACCGAAGGGCACATATACACAAATATTAGTCAATGGGAATAGGGTACAGGTGTGCGAATGAAAGTTCCGGAGGGATGCGTGACACCCACTCATTATCTCAGCCAATCATATGTAGCGGGAAGGTTGCTGGCTTTTCCTGTGGCTTAACCAACTATGCTGGTTATTTAACCATTTTATTCGTATTTACAGATGCCAAAAAAACTATTTAGATTTTTTTTTTTACGTTTACGTTCAAACAGCTCTCCTGTAAAGTAATGACCCGCGACATACGCCTAGCTTCCTGAAACAAGTCACATATAACCTACACATATATCCTAACCTTTGACCTACAGATTAACCTTGACTGTGACCTTATGAAGTGTCCCTCCTCCCCCTGTTTCTCTAAACAGAGCAAGAGAATGATGACAGTCATTTGTTTGATTCCGGGGAAAAGATGTTTATTTTGCACATTCTGTTCTCTCATCTCCATGTTGAGGCTGCAAGTCTAAAATCAAGTGTTCTGAAAACTCCCTGGCATGTGTGTGTAAATAACAGAGTGCAGAGTTATTTTCTTCAAAGGCTTTTAGCCAAAACACATTGAGGAGAAGGGAACATTACGGAGAAAATGTATATGCGTATCGAATTGTGACAAATATGGCATGCCTCAAATAGCTTATTCTCCAAAATATGGCTAAATGCATCTTAAAATGTTCAGTTACATAACAGGCTGCCATTCCTGAATGATCTTACTGTACCATTGTCTTGCTATTCAGAACAGAGGCATTCATGGGAGATGAGCTGTATTAACGAGCCTTCCCTTCAGGTTGTCATAACGCTCCTGTGAAGGATCAGGTTGGTTCCGGTCCAGATCAGTGGGTCCGCTCTACAGAGTGTTCTCTCTCGAAGAGTGGGAGAGCAGGCTGTTTTATGGACGGTCATGTAGTGTTCCAGTTGAATTGCAAACTGTGGAACACAGAGAGACCCTTGGACATAATTGAATAATTGTTGAATAATTCAACAATATTTATATTTTTGAGAATGTAGTAATGGTCCGTGGACACTTAAGGGACAGTCATGTCGAGTGTGTTGACGTTGGTGATCTCATGAAGGACAGGAAACACACATAACTCTATCTCTTTCCCAGCTGTCAGGTTTACATCTAAATATTGTGAAACAGCTCGGGATTTGATCTTGCAACCTTTCGGTGACTAGTCCAACGCTCTAACCACTAGGCTACCTGCCTCCCTGTGACTGTTGTAGCTGGAAACGGCTGTTTTTTATGGAATATCTACATAGGCGTACAGAGGACCATTATCAGCAACCATCACTCCCTTGTTCCAATGGCATGTTGTGTTAGCTAATCCACTTTTATCATTTTAAAACACTAATTGATCATTAGAAAACCCTTTTGAAATTATGTTAGCACAACTGAAAACTGTTGTTCTGATTAAAGAAGCAATAAAACTGGCCTCCTTTAGACTAGTTGTGTATCTGGAGCATCAGCATTTGTGGGTTCGATTTCAGGCTCAAAACATCCAGAAACAAAGACCTTTCTGCTGAAACTCGTCAGTCTATTCTTGTTCTGAGAAATGAAGGCTATTCCACACAAGAAATTGCCAAGAAACTGAAGATCTCGTACAACGCTGTGTACTACTCCCTTCACAGAACGGCGCAAACTGTCTCTAACCAGAATAGAAAGAGGAGTGGGAGGCCCCGGTGCACAACTGAGCAAGAGGACAAGTACATTATAGTGTCTAGTTTGAGAAACAGACGCCTCACAAGTCCTCAAAACACCAGTCTCAACGTCAACAGTGAAGAGGCGACTCCGGGATGCTGGCCTTCTAAGCAGCGTTGCAAAGAAAAAGCCATATCTCAGACTGGCCAATAAAAATAAAAGATTAAGATGGGCAAAATAACATAGACTCTGGACAGAGGAACTCTGCCAGGAATGAGAGAAAGGTGAGAGAAGAGGAGGCCATGGATTGGCTGGTCTACCACGGCAGACAAACATCAAAGCTCCAGGCTTTAACAGTTTCTATCAGAGAGAAAATAGAGAAAGGGGGAGAGAGAGATAGATAGGGAGCATGAGAGAGAGAGTTGAAGTGTAGGAGGAGAGAACTGTCTGAGAAGATGAAGGGAGAGGAAAGAAAGGAGGAGGTCGAAAAGGAGGAGAGAGGGAGGGGGATGGGGATACTTTACCTAATGACAGAGAAGCCTGTTGGGATAGTGTGAGCAGGATGGAGAGGGAGAGAGGGATGGAGGGAGGTGAGAGAGAGGGGGATGGGGATACTTTACCTAATGAGAGAGAAGCCTGTTGGGATAGTGTGAGCAGGATGGAGAGGGAGAGAGGGATGGTTAGGAGAGAGGGAGGGGGATGGGGATACTTTACCTAATGAGAGAGAAGCCTGTTGGGATAGTGTGAGCAGGATGGAGAGGGAGAGAGGGATGGTTAGGAGAGAGGGAGGGGGAGGGAGGGAGGAGAGAGAGAGGGATGGGTGGAGGGAGGGAGGGGGATGGGGATACTTTACCTAATAAGAGAGAAGCCTGTTGGGATAGTGTGAGCAGGCTGGAAAGAGAGAGGGATGGAGGGAGGTGAGAGAGAGGGGGATGGGGATACTTTACCTAATGAGAGAGAAGCCTGTTGGGATAGTGTGAGCAGGATGGAGAGGGAGAGGGATGGTTAGGAGAGAGGGAGGGGGATGGGGATACTTTACCTAATGAGAGAGAAGCCTGTTGGGATAGTGTGAGCAGGATGGAGAGGGAGAGAGGGATGGTTAGGAGAGAGGGAGGGGGATGGGGATACTTTACCTAATGAGAGAGAAGCCTGTTGGGATAGTGTGAGCAGGATGGAGAGAGGGATGGTTAGGAGAGAGGGAGGGGATGGGGATACTTTACCTAATGAGAGAGAAGCCTGTTGGGATAGTGTGAGCAGGATGGAGAGGGAGAGAGGGATGGTTAGGAGAGAGGGAGGGGGATGGGGATACTTGACCTAATGAGAGAGAAGCCTTTTGGGATAGTGTGAGCAGGAAGGAGAGAGAGAGGGATGGTTAGGAGAGAGGGAGGGGGAGGGAGGGAGGAGAGAGAGAGGGAGGGGGATGGGGATACTTTACCTAATGAGAGAGAAGCCTGTTGGGATAGTGTGAGCAGGATGGAGAGAGAGAGGGATGGAGGGAGGTGAGAGAGAGGGGGATGGGGATACTTTACCTAATGAGAGAGAAGCCTGTTGGGATAGTGTGAGCAGGATGGAGAGGGAGAGAGGGATGGTTAGGAGAGAGGGAGGGGGATGGGGATACTTTACCTAATGAGAGAGAAGCCTGTTGGGATAGTGTGAGCAGGATGGAGAGAGAGAGGGATGGTTAGGAGAGAGGGAGGGGGAGGGAGGGAGGAGAGAGAGAGGGAGGGGGATGGGGATACTTTACCTTTTGAGAGAGAAGCCTGTTGGGATAGTGTGAGCAGGATGGGGAGAGAGAGGGATCGAGGGAGGTGAGAGAGGGATAGAGAGAGGATGGAGAGAGGGATGGGTGGAGGGAGGGAGGAGAGAGAGAGAGAGAGGGATGGATGGAGGGAGGGAGGAGAGAGAGAGGGATGGTTAGGAGAGAGAGGTGGATGGAGGTGAGAGATTGGATGGAGGGAGGTGAGAGAGAGGGATGGAGGGAGGAGAGAGATGGATGGATGGATGGATGGAGGAGAGAGATGGATGGATGGAGGGAGGAGAGAGAGGGGTGGAGGGAGGAGAGGGAGAGGGGTGGAGGGAGGGGGGAGAGAGAGAGAGGGATGGAGGGAGAGGAGAGAGAGAGGGATGAAAGGAGGAGAGAGATGGATGGATGGAGGGAGGAGAGAGAGAGAGGGGTGGAGGGAGGCGAGAGAGGGATAGAGGGAGAGGAGAAAGAGAGGGATGGAGGGAGATAGAGAGATGGATGGATGGAGGGAGGAGAGAGATGGATGGATGGAGGGTGGAGAGAGAGAGAGGTGTGGAGGGAGGAGAGAGAGAGGGGCGGAGGGAGAGGAGAGAGAGAGGGATGGAGGGAGGGAGGAGACGGGGACGAAGGGAGGAAATAAACATCTTAAAGGAGGATACTTCTGTCTATAGAACCTCTGTCTGTAGTACCTCTGTCTATAGTACCTCTGTCTATAGTACCTCTGTCTATAATATCTATATCTATAATATCTCTGTCTATAATACTCCTCATAAAGGGAGCGTGAGATTGGGCAAACATCACTTTTTAGAGGAGACAGTAGCATTCAGTTTATTTCTGAAATGTGTTGTGGGATAGCTGGCTGGACTGTGCATTAGTACATCTACTGTTACCATCACATCCCCGTTGAGGCTGTGGTCTGACGTTGTTGTAGACATCCCTTATAGTCATGAAGATTTCCTGTTTTGACTGGCTTGGAGACTGCAGCTCCCACAGCTGGGCCAGAGAAGAAAAACACACACACACACACACACACACACACACACACACACACACACACACACACACACACACACACACACACACACACACACACACACACACCACACACCACACACCACACCACACACACACACACACACACACACACACTTACTTCTAATCCCATTGAAGATAGTGGCCGCAGAGCTGGCCTTCAGACACAGCAATGTCAGTGTGAAGGCTTTCTCCCCTTGAATAAGATATTTGTCTGCAGAGTTAATTAATTCACAGGGTCTGGGTGGCATCTGGAACAGCCCCGCAGAGGGAGGGGAGCAAGTCCATGGAACAGTCATTCAGAGGGGGGACAGTTCCGTGGAACAGCCATATTGCATCCCTCCATTCCGCCCTCCTCTCTAACCTTTACTGTTAACTAACTCACCCTGGCTTGACAGCCAAACCGCCTCAAGATGCTGGCATGAGCTAATATAATGCTGTATGTGATTCAAAGCTAACCGTTTCTTTCTCACCTCTCCTGCTCTGTCTCCACCTGCCCGCTTCATACACACCCTCAGCCACCAGCTGGGCTCAGCTGGAGGACGTGACCTACCTGGAGGAACAGAGACACACTCCGCTGAGCATGTCCATGCACATGAACCGACAGAACACACACACTGAGGCAGGACGCGCTCAGACCGACCTCAGAGGTAAGCCAGTAATGCTATAGCCCTTCAGAAGAGACGGATCCCAAATCATACCCTATACTCTATATACTGTCATGCACATAGGGCTCTGGTCAAAGGGCACAATATAGGGAACTGCCTAATCTGCAGATATAATACACATGGACAGACACCTCTCCTCAGTCTAGATATAACACACATGGACAGACACCTCTCTCCTCAGTCTAGATATAATACACATGGACAGACACCTCTCTCCTCAGTCTAGATATAACACACATGGACAGACACCTCTCCTCAGTCTAGATATAATACACATGGACAGACACCTCTCTCCTCAGTCTAGATATAACACACATGGACAGACACCTCTCTCCTCAGTCTAGATATAACACACATGGACAGACACCTCTCTCCTCAGTCTAGATATAATACACATGGACAGACACCTCTCTCCTCAGTCGAGATATAATACACATGGACAGACACCTCTCTCCTCAGTCGAGATATAATACACATGGACAGACACCTCTCTCCTCAGTCGAGATATAATACACATGAACAGACACCTCTCTCCTCAGTCGAGATATAATACACATGGACAGACACCTCTCTCCTCAGTCGAGATATAATACACATTGACAGACACCTCTCTCCTCAGTCGAGATATAATACACATGGACAGACACCTCTCCTCAGTCTAGATATAACACACATGGACAGACACCTCTCTCCTCAGTCTAGATATAATACACATGGACAGACACCTCTCTCCTCAGTCTAGATATAACACACATGGACAGACACCTCTCCTCAGTCTAGATATAATACACATGGACAGACACCTCTCTCCTCAGTCTAGATATAACACACATGGACAGACACCTCTCTCCTCAGTCTAGATATAACACACATTGACAGACACCTCTCTCCTCAGTCTAGATATAATACACATTGACAGACACCTCTCTCCTCAGTCTAGATATAATACACATGGACAGACACCTCTCTCCTCAGTCTAGATATAATACACATTGACAGACACCTCTCTCCTCAGTCTAGATATAATACACATGGACAGACACCTCTCTCCTCAGTCTAGATATAATACACATTGACAGACACCTCTCTCCTCAGTCTAGATATAATACACATGGACAGACACCTCTCTCCTCAGTCTAGATATAACACACATGGACAGACACCTCTCTCCTCAGTCTAGATATAACACACATGGACAGACACCTCTCTCCTCAGTCTAGATATAATACACATGGACAGACACCTCTCTCCTCAGTCTAGATATAACACACATGGACAGACACCTCTCTCCTCAGTCTAGATATAATACACATGGACAGACACCTCTCTCCTCAGTCTAGATATAACACACATGGACAGACACCTCTCTCCTCAGTCTAGATATAATACACATGGACAGACACCTCTCTCCTCAGTCTAGATATAATACACATGGACAGACACCTCTCTCCTCAGTCTAGATATAATACACATGGACAGACACCTCTCTCCTCAGTCTAGATATAACACACATGGACAGACACCTCTCTCCTCAGTCTAGATATAACAGACATGGACAGACACCTCTCTCCTCAGTCTAGATATAACACACATGGACAGACACCTCTCTCCTCAGTCTAGATATAACACACATGGACAGACACCTCTCTCCTCAGTCTAGATATAACACACATGGACAGACACCTCTCTCCTCAGTCTAGATATAATACACATGGACAGACACCTCTCTCCTCAGTCTAGATATAATACACATGGACAGACACCTCTCTCCTCAGTCTAGATATAATACACATTGACAGACACCTCTCTCCTCAGTCTAGATATAATACACATGGACAGACACCTCTCTCCTCAGTCTAGATATAATACACATTGACAGACACCTCTCTCCTCAGTCTAGATATAATACACATTGACAGACACCTCTCTCCTCAGTCTAGATATAACACACATGGACAGAAACCTCTCTCCTCAGTCTAGATATAATACACATGGACAGACACCTCTCACCTCAGTCTAGATATAATACACATTGACAGACACCTGTCTCCTCAGTCTAGATATAATACACATTGACAGACACCTCTCTCCTCAGTCTAGATATAACACACATGGACAGACACCTCTCTCCTCAGTCTAGATATAATACACATGGACAGACACCTCTCTCCTCAGTCTAGATATAACAGACATGGACAGACACCTCTCTCCTCAGTCTAGATATAATACACATGGACAGACACCTCTCTCCTCAGTCTAGATATAACAGACATGGACAGACACCTCTCTCCTCAGTCGAGATATAATACACATGGACAGACACCTCTCTCCTCAGTCGAGATATAATACACATGGACAGACACCTCTCTCCTCAGTCGAGATATAATACACATGGACAGACACCTCTCTCCTCAGTCTAGATATAACACACATGGACAGACACCTCTCTCCTCAGTCTAGATATAACACACATGGACAGACACCTCTCCTCAGTCTAGATATAACAGACATGGACAGACACCTCTCTCCTCAGTCTAGATATAATACACATGGACAGACACCTCTCTCCTCAGTCTAGATATAATACACATGGACAGACACCTCTCTCCTCAGTCTAGATATAACACACATGGACAGACACCTCTCCTCAGTCTAGATATAACAGACATGGACAGACACCTCTCTCCTCAGTCTAGATATAATACACATGGACAGACACCTCTCTCCTCAGTCTAGATATAATACACATGGACAGACACCTCTCTCCTCAGTCTAGATATAACACACATGGACAGACACCTCTCCTCAGTCTAGATATAACAGACATGGACAGACACCTCTCTCCTCAGTCTAGATATAATACACATGGACAGACACCTCTCTCCTCAGTCTAGATATAACACACATGGACAGACACCTCTCTCCTCAGTCTAGATATAACACACATGGACAGACACCTCTCCTCAGTCTAGATATAATACACATGGACAGACACCTCTCTCCTCAGTCTAGATATAATACACATGGACACACACCACTCTCCTCAGTCTAGATATAACAGACATGGACAGACACCTCTCTCCTCTGTCTAAATATAACAGACATGGACAGACACCTCTCTCCTCTGTCTAAATATAACAGACATGGACAGACACCTCTCTCCTCAGTCTAGATATAATACACGTTGACAGACACCTCTCCGAGAGAGACAGAGGGAGAGAGTGGAGGGACAGAGAGAGTGAATGTGGGTGAGGAAGGGAGAGAGTGTGGGGGAAGGAGGGAGAGAGAGTATGGGAGAGAGAACAAATTGTCTGCCACAAAAGTAGGAATGGTCACGACTTAACATTTCTTACAGTGGGGAGAACAAGTATTTTATTCACTGCCGATTTTGCAGGTTTCCCTACTTACAAAGCATGTAGAGGTCTGTAATTTTCATCATTCCACATCAACTGTGAGAGACGTAATCTAAAACAAAAATCCAGAAAATCACATTGTATGATTTTCAAGTAATTCATTTGCATTTTATTGCATGACATAAGTTTTTGATACATCAGAAAAGCAGAACTTAATATTTGGTGGAGAAACCTTTGTTTGCAATTACACAAATCAAATCAAATCCAATCAAATTGTATTTGTCACATACACATGGTTAGCAGATGTTAATGCAAGTGTCGCGAAATGCTTGTGCTTCTAGTTCCAAAAAAAAATCCAAAACTACTGTCTTATACACAGTGTAAGGGGATAAAGAATATGTACATAAAGATATATGATTGAGTGATGGTACAGAGCAGCATAGGCAAGATACAGTAGCTGGTATCGAGTACAGTATATACATATGAGATGGGTATGTAAACAAAGTGGCATAGTTAAAGTGGCTAGTGATACATGTATTACGTAAGGATGCAGTAGATGATATAGAGTACAGTATATACGTATGCATATGAGATGAATAATGTAGGTTATGTAACATTATATTTGGTAGCATTGTTTAAAGTGGCAAGTGATATATTTTACATCATTTCCCATCAATTCCCATTATTAAAGTGGCTGGAGTTGAGTCAGTGTCAGTGTGTTGGCAGCAGCCACTCAATGTTAGTGGTGGCTGTTTAACAGTCTGATGGCCTTGAGATAGAAGCTGTTTTTCAGTCTCTCGGTCCCAGCTTTGATGCACCTGTACTGACCTCGCCTTCTGGATGATAGCGGGGTGAACGGGCAGTGGCTCGGGTGGTTGTTGTCCTTGATGATCTTTATGGCCTTCCTGTAACATCGGGTGGTGTAGGTGTCCTGGAGGGCAGGTAGTTTGCCCCCGGTGATGCGTTGTGCAGACCTCTACCCTCTGGAGAGCCTTACGGTTGTGGGCGGAGCAGTTGCCGTACCAGGCGGTGATACAGCTAGCCAGGATGCTCTCGATTGTGCATCTGTAGAAGTTTGTGAGTGCTTTTGGTGACAAGCTGAATTTCTTCAGCCTCCTGAGGTTGAAGAGGCGCTGCTGCGCCTTCTTCACGATGCTGTCTGTGTGAGTGGACCAATTCAGTTTGTCTGTGATGTGTATGCCGAGGAACTTAAAAGTTACTACCCTCTCCACTACTGTTCCATCTATGTGGATAGGGGGGTGTTCCCTCTGCTGTTTCCTGAAGTCCACAATCATCTCCTTAGTTTTGTTGACGTTGAGTGTGAGGTTATTTTCCTGACACCACACTCCGAGGGCCCTCACCTCCTCCCTGTAGGCCGTCTCGTCGTTGTTGGTAATCAAGCCTACCACTGTTGTGTCGTCCACAAACTTGATGATTGAGTTGGAGGCGTGCGTGGCCACGCAGTCGTGGGTGAACAGGGAGTACAGGAGAGGGCTCGGAACGCACCCTTGTGGGGCCCCAGTGTTGAGGATCAGCGGGGTGGAGATGTTGTTGCCTACCCTCACCACCTGGGGGCGGCCCGTCAGGAATTCCTGTACCCAGTTGCACAGGGCTGAGTCGAGACCCAGGGTCTTGAGCTTGATGACGAGCTTGGAGGGTACTATGGTGTTGAATGCCGAGCTGTAGTCGATAAACAGCATTCTCACATAGGTATTCCTCTTGTCCAGATGGGTTAGGGCAGTGTGCAGTGTGGTTGAGATTGCATCGTCTGTGGACCTATTTGGGCAGTAAGCAAATTGGAGTGGGTCTAGGGTGTCAGGTAGGGTGGAGGTGATATGGACCTTGACTAGTCTCTCAAAGCACTTCATGATGACGGAAGTGAGTGCTACGGGGCGGTAGTCATTTAGCTCAGTTACCGTAGCTTTCTTGGGAACAGGATCATACGTTTCCTGTAGTTCTTGACCAGGTTTGCACACACTGCAGAAGGGATTTTGGCCCCCTCCTCCATACAGACCTTCTCCAAATCCTTCAGGTTTCGGGGCTGTCGCTGGGCAATACGGACTTTCAGCTCCCTCCATAGATGTTCTATTGGGTTCAGGTCTGGAGACTGGCTAGGCCACTCCAGGACCTTGAGATGCTTTTTACAGAGCCACTCCTTAGTTGCCCTGGCTGTGTGTTTTGGGTCATTGTCATGCTGGAAGACCCAGATACGACCCATCTTCATTGCTCTTACTGAGGGAAGGAGGTTGTTGGCCAAAATCTCTCGATACATGGCACCATCCATCCTCCCCTCAATACGGTGCAGTCGTCCTGTGCCCTTTGCAGAAAAGCATCCCCAAAGAATGATGTTTCCACCTCCATGCTTCACGATTGGGATGGTGTTCTTGGGGTTGTACTCATCATTCTTCTTCCTCCAAACACGGCGAGTGGAGTTTACACCAAAAAGCTATATTTTTTTGTCTCATCAGACCACATGACCTTCTCCCATTCCTCCTCTGGATCATCAAGATGGTCATTGGCAAACTTCAGACGGGCCTGGACATGCGCTGGCGTGCGCTGCAGGATTTTAATCCATGACGGCGTAGTGTGTTACTAACGGTTTTCTTCGAGACTGTGGTCCCAGCTCTCTTCAGGTCATTGACCAGGTCCTGCCGTGTAGTTCTGGGCTGATCCCTTACCTTCCTCATGATCATTGATGCCCCACGAGGTGAGATCTTGCATGGAGCCCCAGACCGAGGGTGATTGACCGTCATTTTGAACTTTTTCCATTTTTAATAATTGTGCCAACAGTTGTTGCCTTCTCACCAAGCTGCTTGCCTATTGTCCTGTAGCCCATCCCAGCCTTGTGCAGGTCTACAATTTTATCCCTGATATCCTTACACATCTCTCTGGTCTTGGCCATTGTGGAGAGGTTGGAGTCTGTTTGATTGAGTGTGTGGACAGGTGTCTTTTATACAGGTAATGAGTTCAAACAGGTGCAGTTAATACAGGTAATGAGTGAAGAACAGGAGGGATTCTTAAAGAAAAACTAACAGGTCTGTGAGAGCCGGAATTCTTACTGGTTGGTCGGCGATCAAATACTTATGTCATGCAATAAAATGCAAATGAATTACTTAAAAATCATAGAATGTGATTTTCTGGATTTTTGTTTTAGATTCGATCTCTCGCGGTTGAAGTGTACCTATAATAAAACATTAGAGACCTCTACATGCGTTGTAAGTAGGAAAACCTGCAAAATCAGCAGTGTATCAAATACTTGTTCTCCCCACTGTATATACAAAAGAGGGTTGTTGTGCTAGTCAGATGGTAAACAGATGCTGAAGCGTCCTCCTGCACTATACTAGAGGGTTGTTGTGCTAGTCAGATGATAACCAGATGCTGAAGTGTCCTCCTGCACTATACTAGAGGGTTGTTGTGCTAGTCAGATGATAACCAGATGTTGAAGTGTCCTCCTGCACTATACTAGAGGGTTGTTGTGCTAGTCAGATGGTAACCAGATGCTGAAGTGTCCTCCTGCACTATACTAGAGGGTTGTTGTTTTAGTCAGATGGTAGCCAGATGCTGAAGTGTCCTCCTGCACTATACTAGAGGGTTGTTGTGCTAGTCAGATGATAACCAGATGCTGAAGTGTCCTACTGCACTATACTAGAGGGTTGTTGTGCTAGTCAGATGGTAACCAAATGCTAAAGTGTCCTCCTGCACTATACTAGAGGGTTGTTGTGTTAGTCAGATGATAACCAGATGCTGAAGTGTCCTTCTGCACTATACTAGAGGGTTGTTGTGCTAGTCAGATGGTTGCCAGATGCTGAAGCGTCCTCCTGCACTATACTAAGGGTTGTTGTGTTAGTCAGATGATAACCAGATGCTGAAGTGTCCTCCTGCACTATACTAGAGGGTTGTTGTTTTAGTCAGATGGTAGCCAGATGCTGAAGTGTCCTCCTGCACTATACTAGAGGGTTGTTGTGCTAGTCAGATGATAACCAGATGCTGAAGTGTCCTCCTGCACTATACTAGAGGGTTGTTGTGCTAGTCAGATGGTAACCAGATGCTGAAGTGTCCTCCTGCACTATTCTAGAGGGTTGTTGTGCTAGTCAGATGGTAATCAGATGCTGAAGTGTCCTCCTGCACTATACTAGAGGGTTGTTGTGCTAGTCAGATGATAACCAGATGCTGAAGTGTCCTCCTGCACTATACTAGAGGGTTGTTGTTTTAGTCAGATGGTAGCCAGATGCTGAGGTGTCCTCCTGCACTATACTAGAGGGTTGTTGTGCTCGTCAGATGGTAACCAAATGCTGAAGCGTCCTCCTGCACTATACTAGAGGGTTGTTGTGCTAGTCAGATGGTAACCAATTGCTGAAGTGTCCTCCTGCACTATACTAGAGGGTTGTTGTGCTAGTCAGATGATAACCAGATGCTGAAGTGTCCTCCTGCACTATACTAGAGTGTTGTTGTGCTAGTCAGATGGTAACCAAATGCTGAAGTGTCCTCCTGCACTATACTAGAGGGTTGTTGTGCTCGTCAGATGGTAGCCAGATGCTGAAGGGTCCTCCTGCACTACTAGAGGGTTGTTGTTTTAGTCAGATGTTAGCCAGATTCTGAAGTGTCCTCCTGCACTATACTAGAGGGTTGTTGTTTTAGTCAGATGATAACCAGATGCTGAAGTGTCCTCCTGCACTATACTAGAGGGTTGTTGTTTTAGTCAGATGTTAGCCAGATGCTGAAGTGTCCTCCTGCACTATACTAGAGGGTTGTTGTTTTAGTCAGATGGTAGCCAGATGCTGAAGTGTCCTCCTGCACTATACTAGAGGGTTGTTGTTTTAGTCAGATGGTAGCCAGATGCTGAAGTGTCCTCCTGCACTATACTAGAGGGTTGTTGTTTTAGTCAGATGGTAGCCAGATGCTGAAGTGTCCTCCTGCACTATACTAGAGTGTTGTTGTGCTAGTCAGATGGTAACCAGATGTTGAAGTGTCCTCCTGCACTATACGAGAGTGTTGTTGTGCTAGTCAGATGGTAACCAAATGTTGAAGTGTCCTCCTGCACTATACTAGAGGGTTGTTGTGCTAGTCAGATGTTAACCAGATGCTGAAGTGTCCTCCTGCACTATACGAGAGTGTTGTTGTGCTAGTCAGATGGTAACCAAATGCTGAAGTGTCCTCCTGCACTATACTAGAGGGTTGTTGTGCTAGTCAGATGATAACCAGATGCTGAAGTGACCTCCTGCACTATACTAGAGTGTTGTTGTGCTAGTCAGATGGTAACCAAATGCTGAAGCGTCCTCCTGCACTACTAGAGGGTTGTTGTTTTAGTCAGATGTTAGCCAGATTCTGAAGTGTCCTCCTGCACTATACTAGAGGGTTGTTGTTTTAGTCAGATGGTAGCCAGATGCTGAAGTGTCCTCCTGCACTATACTAGAGGGTTGTTGTGCTAGTCAGATGATAACCAGATGCTGAAGTGTCCTCCTGCACTATACTAGAGGGTTGTTGTTTTAGTCAGATGTTAGCCAGATGCTGAAGTGTCCTCCTGCACTATACTAGAGGGTTGTTGTTTTAGTCAGATGGTAGCCAGATGCTGAAGTGTCCTCCTGCACTATACTAGAGTGTTGTTGTGCTAGTCAGATGGTAACCAGATGTTGAAGTGTCCTCCTGCACTATACGAGAGTGTTGTTGTGCTAGTCAGATGGTAACCAATTGTTGAAGTGTCCTCCTGCACTATACTAGAGGGTTGTTGTGCTAGTCAGATGTTAACCAGATGCTGAAGCGTCCTCCTGCACTATACGAGAGTGTTGTTGTGCTAGTCAGATGGTAACCAAATGCTGAAGTGTCCTCCTGCACTATACTAGAGGGTTGTTGTGCTAGTCAGATGATAACCAGATGCTGAAGTGACCTCCTGCACTATACTAGAGTGTTGTTGTGCTAGTCAGATGTTAACCAAATGCTGAAGTGTCCTCCTGCACTATACTAGAGGGTTGTTGTGTTAGTCAGATGATAACCAGATGCTGAAGTGTCCTTCTGCACTATACTAGAGGGTTGTTGTGCTCGTCAGATGGTAGCCAGATGCTGAAGGGTCCTCCTGCACTACTAGAGGGTTGTTGTTTTAGTCAGATGTTAGCCAGATTCTGAAGTGTCCTCCTGCACTATACTAGAGGGTTGTTGTTTTAGTCAGATGATAACCAGATGCTGAAGTGTCCTCCTGCACTATACTAGAGGGTTGTTGTGCTAGTCAGATGGTAGCCAGATGCTGAAGTGTCCTCCTGCACTATACTAGAGGGTTGTTGTGCTAGTCAGATGATAACCAGATGCTGAAGTGTCCTCCTGCACTATACTAGAGGGTTGTTGTTTTAGTCAGATGTTAGCCAGATGCTGAAGTGTCCTCCTGCACTATACTAGAGGGTTGTTGTTTTAGTCAGATGGTAGCCAGATGCTGAAGTGTCCTCCTGCACTATACTAGAGTGATGTTGTGCTAGTCAGATGGTAACCAGATGTTGAAGTGTCCTCCTGCACTATACGAGAGTGTTGTTGTGCTAGTCAGATGGTAACCAAATGTTGAAGTGTCCTCCTGCACTATACTAGAGGGTTGTTGTGCTAGTCAGATGTTAACCAGATGCTGAAGGGTCCTCCTGCACTATACGAGAGTGTTGTTGTTTTAGTCAGATGTTAGCCAGATTCTGAAGTGTCCTCCTGCACTATACTAGAGGGTTGTTGTGCTGAAGTGTCCTCCTGCACTATACTAGAGGGTTGTTGTGATAGTCAGATGGTAGCCAGATGCTGAAGTGTCCTCCTGCACTATACTAGAGGGTTGTTGTGCTAGTCAGATGATAACCAGATGCTGAAGTGTCCTCCTGCACTATACTAGAGGGTTGTTGTTTTAGTCAGATGTTAGCCAGATGCTGAAGTGTCCTCCTGCACTATACTAGAGGGTTGTTGTTTTAGTCAGATGGTAGCCAGATGCTGAAGTGTCCTCCTGCACTATACTAGAGTGTTGTTGTGCTAGTCAGATGGTAACCAGATGTTGAAGTGTCCTCCTGCACTATACGAGAGTGTTGTTGTGCTAGTCAGATGGTAACCAAATGTTGAAGTGTCCTCCTGCACTATACTAGAGGGTTGTTGTGCTAGTCAGATGTTAACCAGATGCTGAAGTGTCCTCCTGCACTATACGAGAGTGTTGTTGTGCTAGTCAGATGGTAACCAAATGCTGAAGCGTCCTCCTGCACTATACTAGAGGGTTGTTGTGCTAGTCAGATGATAACCAGATGCTGAAGTGACCTCCTGCACTATACTAGAGTGTTGTTGTGCTAGTCAGATGGTAACCAAATGCTGAAGCGTCCTCCTGCACTACTAGAGGGTTGTTGTTTTAGTCAGATGTTAGCCAGATTCTGAAGTGTCCTCCTGCACTATACTAGATCGTTGTTGTTTTAGTCAGATGGTAGCCAGATGCTGAAGTGTCCTCCTGCACTATACTAGAGGGTTGTTGTGCTAGTCAGATGATAACCAGATGCTGAAGTGTCCTCCTGCACTATACTAGAGGGTTGTTGTTTTAGTCAGATGTTAGCCAGATGCTGAAGTGTCCTCCTGCACTATACTAGAGGGTTGTTGTTTTAGTCAGATGGTAGCCAGATGCTGAAGTGTCCTCCTGCACTATACTAGAGTGTTGTTGTGCTAGTCAGATGGTAACCAGATGTTGAAGTGTCCTCCTGCACTATACTAGAGGGTTGTTGTGCTAGTCAGATGTTAACCAGATGCTGAAGTGTCCTCCTGCACTATACGAGAGTGTTGTTGTGCTAGTCAGATGGTAACCAAATGCTGAAGTGTCCTCCTGCACTATACTAGAGGGTTGTTGTTTTAGTCAGATGTTAGCCAGATGCTGAAGTGTCCTCCTGCACTATACTAGAGGGTTGTTGTTTTAGTCAGATGGTAGCCAGATGCTGAAGTGTCCTCCTGCACTATACTAGAGTGTTGTTGTGCTAGTCAGATGGTAACCAGATGCTGAAGTGTCCTCCTGCACTATACTAGAGTGTTGTTGTGCTAGTCAGATGGTAACCAGATGTTGAAGTGTCCTCCTGCACTATACTAGAGGGTTGTTGTGCTAGTCAGATGTTAACCAGATGCTGAAGTGTCCTCCTGCACTATACGAGAGTGTTGTTGTGCTAGTCAGATGGTAACCAAATGCTGAAGTGTCCTCCTGCACTATACTAGAGGGTTGTTGTGCTAGTCAGATGATAACCAGATGCTGAAGTGACCTCCTGCACTATACTAGAGTGTTGTTGTGCTAGTCAGATGGTAACCAAATGCTGAAGCGTCCTCCTGCACTACTAGAGGGTTGTTGTTTTAGTCAGATGTTAGCCAGATTCTGAAGTGTCCTCCTGCACTATACTAGAGGGTTGTTGTTTTAGTCAGATGGTAGCCAGATGCTGAAGTGTCCTCCTGCACTATACTAGAGGGTTGTTGTGCTAGTCAGATGATAACCAGATGCTGAAGTGTCCTCCTGCACTATACTAGAGGGTTGTTGTTTTAGTCAGATGTTAGCCAGATGCTGAAGTGTCCTCCTGCACTATACTAGAGGGTTGTTGTTTTAGTCAGATGGTAGCCAGATGCTGAAGTGTCCTCCTGCACTATACTAGAGTGTTGTTGTGCTAGTCAGATGGTAACCAGATGTTGAAGTGTCCTCCTGCACTATACGAGAGTGTTGTTGTGCTAGTCAGATGGTAACCAATTGTTGAAGTGTCCTCCTGCACTATACTAGAGGGTTGTTGTGCTAGTCAGATGTTAACCAGATGCTGAAGCGTCCTCCTGCACTATACGAGAGTGTTGTTGTGCTAGTCAGATGGTAACCAAATGCTGAAGTGTCCTCCTGCACTATACTAGAGGGTTGTTGTGCTAGTCAGATGATAACCAGATGCTGAAGTGTCCTTCTGCACTATACTAGAGGGTTGTTGTGCTCGTCAGATGGTAGCCAGATGCTGAAGGGTCCTCCTGCACTACTAGAGGGTTGTTGTTTTAGTCAGATGTTAGCCAGATTCTGAAGTGTACTCCTGCACTATACTAGAGGGTTGTTGTTTTAGTCAGATGATAACCAGATGCTGAAGTGTCCTCCTGCACTATACTAGAGGGTTGTTGTGCTAGTCAGATGGTAGCCAGATGCTGAAGTGTCCTCCTGCACTATACTAGAGGGTTGTTGTGCTAGTCAGATGATAACCAGATGCTGAAGTGTCCTCCTGCACTATACTAGAGGGTTGTTGTTTTAGTCAGATGTTAGCCAGATGCTGAAGTGTCCTCCTGCACTATACTAGAGGGTTGTTGTTTTAGTCAGATGGTAGCCAGATGCTGAAGTGTCCTCCTGCACTATACTAGAGTGATGTTGTGCTAGTCAGATGGTAACCAGATGTTGAAGTGTCCTCCTGCACTATACGAGAGTGTTGTTGTGCTAGTCAGATGGTAACCAAATGTTGAAGTGTCCTCCTGCACTATACTAGAGGGTTGTTGTGCTAGTCAGATGTTAACCAGATGCTGAAGGGTCCTCCTGCACTATACGAGAGTGTTGTTGTTTTAGTCAGATGGTAGCCAGATGCTGAAGTGTCCTCCTGCACTATACTAGAGTGTTGTTGCGCTAGTCAGATGTTAACCAGATGCTGAAGTGTCCTCCTGCACTATACGAGAGTGTTGTTGTGCTAGTCAGATGGTAACCAAATGCTGAAGCGTCCTCCTGCACTATACTAGAGGGTTGTTGTGTTAGTCAGATGATAACCAGATGCTGAAGTGTCCTTCTGCACTATACTAGAGGGTTGTTGTGCTCGTCAGATGGTAGCCAGATGCTGAAGGGTCCTCCTGCACTACTAGAGGGTTGTTGTTTTAGTCAGATGTTAGCCAGATTCTGAAGTGTCCTCCTGCACTATACTAGAGGGTTGTTGTTTTAGTCAGATGGTAGCCAGATGCTGAAGTGTCCTCCTGCACTATACTAGAGGGTTGTTGTGCTAGTCAGATGATAACCAGATGCTGAAGTGTCCTCCTGCACTATACTAGAGGGTTGTTGTGCTAGTCAGATGGTAACCAGATGCTGAAGTGTCCTCCTGCACTATACTAGAGGGTTGTTGTGCTAGTCAGATGGTAACCAGATGCTGAAGTGTCCTCCTGCACTATACTAGAGGGTTGTTGTTTTAGTCAGATGTTAGCCAGATTCTGAAGTGTCCTCCTGCACTATACTAGAGGGTTGTTGTTTTAGTCAGATGGTAGCCAGATGCTGAAGTGTCCTCCTGCACTATACTAGAGGGTTGTTGTGCTAGTCAGATGATAACCAGATGCTGAAGTGTCCTCCTGCACTATACTAGAGGGTTGTTGTGCTAGTCAGATGGTAACCAGATGCTGAAGTGTCCTCCTGCACTATACTAGAGGGTTGTTGTGCTAGTCAGATGGTAACCAGATGCTGAAGTGTCCTCCTGCACTATACTAGAGGGTTGTTGTTTTAGTCAGATGTTAGCCAGATTCTGAAGTGTCCTCCTGCACTATACTAGAGGGTTGTTGTTTTAGTCAGATGTTAGCCAGATGCTGAAGTGTCCTCCTGCACTATACTAGAGGGTTGTTGTTTTAGTCAGATGGTAGCCAGATGCTGAAGTGTCCTCCTGCACTATACTAGAGGGTTGTTGTGCTAGTCAGATGGTAACCAGATGCTGAAGTGTCCTCCTGCTCTATACTGGAGGGTTGTTGTGCTAGTCAGATGGTAGCCAGATGCTGAAGTGTCCTCCTGCACTATACGAGAGTGTTGTTGTGCTAGTCAGATGGTAACCAAATGCTGAAGCGTCCTCCTGCACTATACTAGAGGGTTGTTGTGCTAGTCAGATGGTAACCAAATGCTGAAGTGTCCTCCTGCACTATACTAGAGGGTTGTTGTGCTAGTCAGATGATAACCAGATGCTGAAGTGTCCTCCTGCACTATACTAGAGTGTTGTTGTGCTAGTCAGATGGTAACCAAATGCTGAAGCGTCCTCCTGCACTATACTAGAGGGTTGTTGTGTTAGTCAGATGATAACCAGATGCTGAAGTGTCCTTCTGCACTATACTAGAGGGTTGTTGTGCTCGTCAGATGGTAGCCAGATGCTGAAGGGTCCTCCTGCACTACTAGAGGGTTGTTGTTTTAGTCAAATGTTAGCCAGATTCTGAAGTGTCCTCCTGCACTATACTAGAGGGTTGTTGTTTTAGTCAGATGGTAGCCAGATGCTGAAGTGTCCTCCTGCACTATACTAGAGGGTTGTTGTGCTAGTCAGATGGTAACCAAATGCTGAAGTGTCCTCCTGCACTATACTAGAGGGTTGTTGTGTTAGTCAGATGGTAATCAGATGCTGAAGTGTCCTTCTGCACTATACTAGAGGGTTGTTGTGCTCGTCAGATGGTAGCCAGATGCTGAAGGGTCCTCCTGCACTACTAGAGGGTTTTTGTTTTAGTCAGATGTTAGCCAGATTCTGAAGTGTCCTCCTGCACTATACTAGAGGGTTGTTGTTTTAGTCAGATGGTAGCCAGATGCTGAAGTGTCCTCCTGCACTATACTAGAGGGTTGTTGTGCTAGTCAGATAATAACCAGATGCTGAAGCGTCCTCCTGCACTATACTAGAGGGTTGTTGTTTTAGTCAGATGGTAGCCAGATGCTGAAGTGTCCTCCTGCACTATACTAGAGGGTTGTTGTGCTAGTCAGATGATAACCAGATGCTGAAGTGTCCTCCTGCACTATACTAGAGGGTTGTTGTTTTAGTCAGATGGTAGCCAGATGCTGAAGTGTCCTCCTGCACTATACTAGAGGGTTGTTGTGCTAGTCAGATGATAACCAGATGCTGAAGTGTCCTCCTGCACTATACTAGAGGGTTGTTGTTTTAGTCAGATGGTAGCCAGATGCTGAAGTGTCCTCCTGCACTATACTAGAGGGTTTTTGTGCTAGTCAGATGGTAACCAGATGCTGAAGTGTCCTCCTGCACTATACTAGAGGGTTGTTGTGCTAGTCAGATGGTAACCAGATGCTGAAGTGTCCTCCTGCACTATACTAGAGGGTTGTTGTGCTCGTCAGATGGTAACCAGATGCTGAAGTGTCCTCCTGCATTATACTAGAGGGTTGTTGTGCTCGTCAGATGGTAACCAGATGCTGAAGTGTCCTCCTGCATTATACTAGAGGGTTGTTGTGCTCGTCAGATGGTAACCAGATGCTTCACTTCTTTAGTTTAATGTTGTTTGATGCTGTCAGGGAAATCAAGGGACTCGCTCACTGATCCCAAATGTCACCCTATTTAGTGCACTATTTTTGACCAGGGCCCTAGATAGGTAATAGTGTCATTTGGGAATCAACTGAGGTAGCTTAGCTAGAGGTGTTGATAAACCTGGTGGTACAGGCAGGTTCACTTTCTTAGATTGACACCCACTCATTTTAGACACACACTGGCACACAAACTCACTCATTCAACATTTACACAAACACACACACACACTGGCACTCAAAAACACACTCACTCAACATTCACATACACTAACACACACACGCGTGATTGCAGGCAGACACACACTCACACACGCACACGATGTGGAGTAGAGAGTAGATCCCCTGGTACTTCATATGGAGCAGACTGAAGTACCACTCGTCCTCTAATCCACTCCCTCCATCCTTTCATCCTCCCCTGCTCTGAGTCATCCTCACCTGGTGAATAATTCAACTGTCTGAGTGAGCCTCTCTGTCTGACTAGCCAGTGGGGAGGAGAGGAACCAGAGTGATACCTCTCTGTCTGACTAGCCAGGGGGGAGGAGAGGAACCAGAGTGATACCTCTCTGTCTGACAAGCCAGGGGGGAGGAGAGGAACCAGAGTGATACTTCTCTGTCTGACTAGCCAGGCAGGAGGAGAGGAAACAGAGTGATACCTCTCCATCTGACTAGCCAGGGGGGAGGAGAGGAACCAGAGTGATACCTCTCTGTCTGACTAGCCAGGCAGGAGGAGAGGAAACAGAGTGATACCTCTCGTCTGACTAGCCAGGGGGGAGGAGAGGAAACAGAGTGATACCTCTCTGTTTGACTAGCCAGGCGGGAGGACAGGAAGCAGAGAGATACCTCTCTGTCTGACTAACCAGGGGGGAGGAGAGGAAACAGAGTGATTACAGTGGGATAGGAGAGAGCTGTTCTGGTGTAGTATCTTGGTGATTACAGTAGGAGGGGAGAGAGCTGTACTGGTGTAGTATCTTGGTGATTACAGTGGGGGAGGAGAGAGCTGTACTGGTGTAGTATCTTGGTGATTACAGTGGGATAGGAGAGAGCTGTACTGGTGTAGTATCTTGGTGATTACAGTGGGATAGGACAGAGCTGTACTGGTGTAGTATCTTGGTGATAACAGTAGGAGAGGAGAGAGCTGTACTGGTGTAGTATCTTGGTGATTACAGTAGGAGGGGAGAGAGCTGTAATGGTGTAGTATCTTGGTGATTACAGTGGGAAAGGAGAGAGCTGTACTGGTGTAGTATCTTGGTGATTACAGTGGGAGAGGAGAGAGCTGTACTGGTGTAGTATCTTGGTGATTACAGTAGGAGAGGAGAGAGCTGTACTGGTGTAGTATCTTGGTGATTACAGTAGGAGGGGAGATAGCTGTACTGGTGTAGTATCTTGGTGATTACAGTGGGATAGGAGAGAGCTGTACTGGTGTAGTATCTTGGTGATTACAGTGGGATAGGAGAGAGCTGTACTGGTGTAGTATCTTCGTGATTACAGTGGGATAGGAGAGAGCTGTACTGGTGTAGTATCTTGGTGATTACAGTGGGAGAGGAGAGAGCTGTACTGGTGTAGTATCTTGGTGATTACAGTGGGGGAGGAGAGAGCTGTACTGGTGTAGTATCTTGGTGATTACAGTGGGATAGGAGAGAGCTGTACTGGTGTAGTATCTTGGTGATTACAATAGGAGAGGAGAGAGCTGTACTGGTGTAGTATCTTGGTGATTACAGTGGGATAGGAGAGAGCTGTACTGGTGTAGTATCTTGGTGATTACAATAGGAGAGGAGAGAGCTGTACTGGTGTAGTATCTTGGTGATTACAGTGGGGGAGGAGAGAGCTGTACTGGTGTAGTATCTTGGTGATTACAGTGGGATAGGAGAGAGCTGTACTGGTGTAGTATCTTGGTGATTACAATAGGAGAGGAGAGAGCTGTACTGGTGTAGTATCTTGGTGATTACAGTGGGATAGGAGAGAGCTGTACTGGTGTAGTATCTTGGTGATTACAGTGGGATAGGAGAGAGCTGTACTGGTGTAGTATCTTGGTGATTACAGTGGGAAAGGAGAGAGCTGTACTGGTGTAGTATCTTGGTGATTACAGTGGGGGAGGAGAGAGCTGTACTGGTGTAGTATCTTGGTGATTACAGTGGGATAGGAGAGAGCTGTACTGGTGTAGTATCTTGGTGATTACAATAGGAGAGGAGAGAGCTGTACTGGTGTAGTATCTTGGTGATTACAGTGGGATAGGAGAGAGCTGTACTGGTGTAGTATCTTGGTGATTACAATAGGAGTGGAGAGAGCTGTACTGGTGTAGCATCTTGGTGATTACAGTGGGAGAGGAGAGAGCTGTACTGGTGTAGTATCTTGGTGATTACAATAGGAGAGGAGAGAGCTGTACTGGTGTAGTATCTTGGTGATTACAGTAGGAGAGGAGAGAGCTGTACTGGTGTAGTATCTTGGTGATTACAATAGGAGAGGAGAGAGCTGTACTGGTGTAGTATCTTGGTGATTACAGTGGGATAGGAGAGAGCTGTTCTGGTGTAGTATCTTGGTGATTACAGTAGTAGGGGAGAGAGCTGTACTGGTGGAGTATCTTGGTGATTACAGTGGGGGAGGAGAGAGCTGTACTGGTGTAGTATCTTTGTGATTACAGTGGGATAGGAGAGAGCTGTACTGGTGTAGTATCTTGGTGATTAACGTGGGATAGGAGAGAGCTGTACTGGTGTAGTATCTTGGTGATAACAGTAGGAGAGGAGAGAGCTGTACTGGTGTAGTATCTTGGTGATTACAGTAGGAGGGGAGAGAGCTGTACTGGTGTAGTATCTTGGTGATTACAGTGGGAAAGGAGAGAGCTGTACTGGTGTAGTATCTTGGTGATTACAGTGGGATAGGAGAGAGCTGTACTGGTGTAGTATCTTGGTGATTACAGTGGGATAGGAGAGAGCTGTACTGGTGTAGTATCTTGGTGATTACAATAGGAGTGGAGAGAGCTGTACTGGTGTAGTATCTTGGTGATTACAGTGGGAGAGGAGAGAGCTGTACTGGTGTAGTATCTTGGTGATTACAATAGGAGAGGAGAGAGCTGTACTGGTGTAGTATATTGGTGATTACAGTAGGAGAGGAGAGAGCTGTACTGGTGTAGTATCTTGGTGATTACAATAGGAGAGGAGAGAGCTGTACTGGTGTAGTGTCTTGGTGATTACAGTAGGAGAGGAGAGAGCTGTACTGGTGTAGTATCTTGGTGATTACAGTGGGATTGGAGAGAGCTGTTCTGGTGTAGTATCTTGGTGATTACAGTAGGAGGGGAGAGAGCTGTACTGGTGTAGTATCTTGGTGATTACACTAGGAGAGGAGAGAGCTGTACTGGTGTAGTATCTTGGTGATTACAGTGGGATAGGAGAGAGCTGTACTGGTGTAGTATCTTGGTGTTTACAGTAGGAGAGGAGAGAGCTGTACTGGTGTAGTATCTTGGTGATTACAGTAGGAGGGGAGAGAGCTGTACTGGTGTAGTATCTTGGTGATTACAATGGGATAGGAGAGAGCTGTACTGGTGTAGTATCTTGGTGATTACAGTGGGATAGGAGAGAGCTGTACTGGTGTAGTATCTTGGTGATTACAGTGGGATAGGAGAGAGCTGTACTGGTGTAGTATCTTGGTGATTACAATAGGAGTGAAGAGAGCTGTACTGGTGTAGTATCTTGGTGATTACAGTGGGAGAGGAGAGAGCTGTACTGGTGTAGTATATTGGTGATTACAATAGGAGAGGAGAGAGCTGTACTGGTGTAGTATCTTGGTGATTACAGTAGGAGAGGAGAGAGCTGTACTGGTGTAGTATCTTGGTGATTACAATAGGAGAGGAGAGAGCTGTACTGGTGTAGTATCTTGGTGATTACAGTGGGATAGGAGAGAGCTGTACTGGTGTAGTATCTTGGTGATTACAGTAGGAGAGGAGAGAGCTGTACTGGTGTAGTATCTTGGTGATTACAGTAGGAAGGGAGAGAGCTGTACTGGTGTAGTATCTTGGTGATTACAGTGGGAGAGGAGAGAGCTGTGCTGGTTTAGTATCTTGGTGATTACAGTAGGAGGGGAGAGAGCTGTACTGGTGTAGTATCTTGGTGATTACAGTAGGAGAGGAGAGAGCTGTACTGGTGTAGTATCTTGGTGATTACAATAGGAGAGGAGAGAGCTGTACTGGTGTAGTATCTTGGTGATTACAATAGGAGTGGAGAGAGCTGTACTGGTGTAGCATCTTGGTGATTACAGTGGGAGAGGAGAGAGCTGTACTGGTGTAGTATCTTGGTGATTACAATAGGAGAGGAGAGAGCTGTACTGGTGTAGTATCTTGGTGATTACAGTAGGAGAGAGAGAGCTGTACTGGTGTAGTATCTTGGTGATTACAATAGGAGAGGAGAGAGCTGTACTGGTGTAGTATCTTGGTGATTACAGTGGGATAGGAGAGAGCTGTTCTGGTGTAGTATCTTGGTGATTACAGTAGGAGGGGAGAGAGCTGTACTGGTGTAGTATCTTGGTGATTACAGTGGGGGAGGAGAGAGCTGTACTGGTGTAGTATCTTGGTGATTACAGTGGGATAGGAGAGAGCTGTACTGGTGTAGTATCTTGGTGATTACAGTGGGATAGGAGAGAGCTGTACTGGTGTAGTATCTTGGTGATTACAATAGGAGTGAAGAGAGCTGTACTGGTGTAGTATCTTGGTGATTACAGTGGGAGAGGAGAGAGCTGTACTGGTGTAGTATCTTGGTGATTACAATAGGAGAGGAGAGAGCTGTACTGGTGTAGTATCTTGGTGATTACAGTGGGATAGGAGAGAGCTGTTCTGGTGTAGTATCTTGGTGATTACAGTAGGAGGGGAGAGAGCTGTACTGGTGTAGTATCTTGGTGATTACAGTAGGAGAGGAGAGAGCTGTACTGGTGTAGTATCTTGGTGATTACAGTGGGAAAGGAGAGAGCTGTACTGGTGTAGTATTTTGGTGATTACAGTGGGATAGGAGAGAGCTGTACTGGTGTAGTATCTTGGTGATTACAGTGGGATAGGAGAGAGCTGTACTGGTGTAGTATCTTGGTGATTACAATAGGAGTGGAGAGAGCTGTACTGGTGTAGTATCTTGGTGATTACAGTGGGAGAGGAGAGAGCTGTACTGGTGTAGTATCTTGGTGATTACAATAGGAGAGGAGAGAGCTGTACTGGTGTAGTATCTTGGTGATTACAGTAGGAGAGGAGAGAGCTGTACTTGTGTAGTATCTTGGTGATTACAATAGGAGAGGAGAGAGCTGTACTGGTGTAGTGTCTTGGTGATTACAGTAGGAGAGGAGAGAGCTGTACTGGTGTAGTATCTTGGTGATTACAATAGGAGAGGAGAGAGCTGTACTGGTGTAGTATCTTGGTGATTACAGTGGGATAGGAGAGAGCTGTTCTGGTGTAGTATCTTGGTGATTACAGTAGGAGGGGAGAGAGCTGTACTGGTGTAGTATCTTGGTGATTACAGTAGGAGAGGAGAGAGCTGTACTGGTGTATTATCTTGGTGATTACAGTGGGATAGGAGAGGGCTGTACTGGTGTAGTATCTTGGTGTTTACAGTAGGAGAGGAGAGAGCTGTACTGGTGTAGTATCTTGGTGATTACAGTAGGAGGGGAGAGAGCTGTACTGGTGTAGTATCTTGGTGATTACAATGGGATAGGAGAGAGCTGTACTGGTGTAGTATCTTGGTGATTACAGTGGGATAGGAGAGAGCTGTACTGGTGTAGTATCTTGGTGATTACAGTGGGATAGGAGAGAGCTGTACTGGTGTAGTATCTTGGTGATTACAATAGGAGTGGAGAGAGCTGTACTGGTGTAGTATCTTGGTGATTACAGTGGGAGAGGAGAGAGCTGTACTGGTGTAGTATATTGGTGATTACAATAGGAGAGGAGAGAGCTGTACTGGTGTAGTATCTTGGTGATTACAGTAGGAGAGGAGAGAGCTGTACTGGTGTAATATCTTGGTGATTACAATAGGAGAGGAGAGAGCTGTACTGGTGTAGTATCTTGGTGATTACAGTGGGATAGGAGAGAGCTGTACTGGTGTAGTATCTTGGTGATTACAGTAGGAGAGGAGAGAGCTGTACTGGTGTAGTATCTTGGTGATTACAGTAGGAGGGGAGAGAGCTGTACTGGTGTAGTATCTTGGTGATTACAGTGGGAGAGGAGAGAGCTGTGCTGGTTTAGTATCTTGGTGATTACAGTAGGAGGGGAGAGAGCTGTACTGGTGTAGTATCTTGGTGATTACAGTAGGAGAGGAGAGAGCTGTACTGGTGTAGTATCTTGGTGATTACAATAGGAGAGGAGAGAGCTGTACTGGTGTAGTATCTTGGTGATTACAGTGGGGGAGGAGAGAGCTGCACTGGTGTAGTATCTTGGTGATTACAGTGGGATAGGAGAGAGCTGTACTGGTGTAGTATCTTGGTGATTACAGTAGGAGAGGAGAGAGCTGTACTGGTGTAGTATCTTGGTGATTACAGTAGGAGGGGAGAGAGCTGTACTGGTGTAGTATCTTGGTGATTACAGTAGGAGAGGAGAGAGCTGTACTGGTGTAGTATCTTGGTGATTACAATAGGAGAGGAGAGAGCTGTACTGGTGTAGTATCTTGGTGATTACAGTGGGAGAGGAGAGAGCTGTACTAGTGTAGTATCTTGGTGATTACAATAGGAGGGGAGAGAGCTGTACTGGTGTAGTATCTTGGTGATTACAGTAGGAGAGGAGAGAGCTGTACTGGTGTAGTATCTTGGTGATTACAGTAGGAGGGGAGAGAGCTGTACTGGTGTAGTATCTTGGTGATTATAGTAGGAGAGGAGAGAGCTGTACTGGTGTAGTATCTTGGTGATTACAATAGGAGAGGAGAGAGCTGTACTGGTGTAGTGTCTTGGTGATTACAGTAGGAGAGGAGAGAGCTGTACTGGTGTAGTATCTTGGTGATTACAATAGGAGAGGAGAGAGCTGTACTGGTGTAGTATCTTGGTGATTGCAGTGGGATAGGAGAGAGCTGTTCTGGTGTAGTATCTTGGTGATTACAGTAGGAGGGGAGAGAGCTGTACTGGTGTAGTATCTTGGTGATTACAGTGGGATAGGAGAGAGCTGTTCTGGTGTAGCATAGTAACTAGTAACTTCCCCTCCTCTTCTTCCCCCATCACCCGCTCCTGCTCCCCCCCCCCCCAGCCGCAGACGCATATGACCTCTGACGGGCCGGGCACCCCCTCCACAGGTGTGCTGACGAGCCACACCCATGGCATGTCTTAGGCTTGTCACAATCCCTCGCCTCGTGATCCTCAGATGCACAAAATCTGCATTTTCTTGCACTGCATGAGGCGAATATGTGACCGTAGGCCATACAGCGCCTGCAAAATGGGGGCTGACGTGCATAAAACAACGTCCCCCTGTCAGCCCCTAGGGAGAACATAGCAGGAGGATGGAGGTAGCCACCATGTCCCCTTGGGTCCTCTCTGAGGAGGGCCTGGAAGCCTCTCCTCCCATTCCAAAACCCAAGGGAGTCTTTGAGGTGCCTTGCTGAGGAGACGTTATCCATGTATCTCCCCAGAAAAGCCCTCACCTCTTCGTCCTTAACATGAGGGTTGTAAATGTTGACAGTTACAACCCTAAAGTTATTCTTCGCCAGGCTTGTTATTTCGTAGTGGCACATCGGCCTCTCACCTCCCACCGCTCTTGCCCTTCTCAGGATATCATCGTGTTTTTCCTCTGTATATAGCACCACGTCGTATGCTCCCTCCAACGAGTTGCCTTGGAAACAAAACACGTCCTTCACCGTCAGCTTTAGAATCCCCATCAATATTATCCTTCCAAACGATTCGAGAATGGCGCTCGTTCTCTTCCAAAACAAGTAAAAAGAAAAACCAAAGTGACCGCGCCTATCTGGTGAATCTACACAGAGACAGGAACAATCACCCACACAATACAACGCGAACTCAGGCTACCTAAATGCGGTTCCCAATCCGAGACAACGAGAATCACCTGACTCCAATTGAGAACCGCCTCAGGCAGCCAAGCCTAACTAGACACACCCCTAATCATACACAATCCCAATTAATACAAACCCCAATACGAAACACAACATATAAACCCATGTCACACCCTGGCCTACCCAAACATATAACAAAAACACAAAATACAATGGCCAAGGCGTGACACAACCAGTGGAAAGCCAGCAGTGTTTCAGTGACTCTTGAAAGATGGTACAATCTCAAATCTCAAATATGTGTCTTAATATTAACAAAATATTAAATATATATTTTGATACCAAAGTATCAACGAAAAAATGAATTCCCAAGTTTATCAAGACATTTTGCAGGTGTTGTGTCTTTGGCATCATTAAACTGAAGATTAATCTTTATCAAAGATTCTCTGTAATTATTATTATGCAATTAAACTGATTAATCATGTAACTGTAATTAACTAAGATGTCAGGGCACCAAGGAAAATATTCAGATTACAAGGTTATAATTTTCCTAATATAATTTTTCAGATATTTTCATATCAATAGTCTTCTGATTAATGAATTCTTCTTTACCTCACGTTAGTCTCATTTAAACGTTGTAAATTGTTAGTTATCTCCACGAACCCAGTCTTCACTATGAGTCATCCATACAGTCAATTGTCTTAAATCATTTATTTATTAACTAACTAAACAATCACAGAAGTGCACACACAAACAAAGTAAATATGGTTTCAAGAAATTATAGGGGAATGTGCCCTAGTGGGCTAAACCGGCATTGCGGCTTGGTGTACAAAAGGGAAGTGGGGGTCGACTGAGATAAAACAACACACAGTTGATAATTATAACAATTGAAATGCTAATCCTTTGCACATGAACGCTCACTCATTCTGGAAGAACTGCAATCAATATATATATTTACGCTGTGTGTCGTCGGGGTCTCTGTTGAAAAGTTTGTTTCTGATGGAGAGTTTGTCCGCCCTCTCTGTCGTGGTTAGAATGAATAGTTCAGAGGGACATTCATTCATGTTGTTATGGACAGATGTTTCGGCGGTTTTCGGTTAAAAGATTCAGCAGTCTGGTCTCAAACCTTGGCCCTCTCGTTATTGAGGCAAGCTGATCTGCAACCTTTGTCCTCTCGTAATTGAGAGCAACATGGTCTGTTGAGAAATTCTCAAAGTGGGGGTTTTATTCGGGAGAGCAGAAAAAGGCTGTCTCATGACGCCAGGTCCTAACTGGGCGCATGGGCGGTCCTCTGATGTAGTTAAACTCAAAAGGGAATTGGAGTTTCCTTCATTAAACAGTCCAAAATCACATTACACAATTTTACAAACAGTATCATCTTCACTCATTCATCTTATACAACAATCATATCTGAGGCTAATATATAAACAGCGTTATGGTAATGTGGCTGTATTGTCTCCCATGAGTTTCACAAAATTGTACTAAATGGACCAGTTCGTAGCTGGATTCTTCACCAATCTTTTATACCTTCTCCAGAACATAAATGTTGTTTGGACCTCAAGTTCTGTGAGGTGGAAGAAATTCCTTTGTTCTCCCTATGAAACTTTACTCTCTCTCTATACTGTGGCCATGAGGAGATCATCTCCTCCAGGAATTTACGACTTCTCTCTGACCACAGCAGCCTGGGTGTAGGAGACAGGGAGAGGGGTATGGGGCTTGCTGTACCCTTAGAGGGTAACTTCATGAGGAGAATGTAAGGCTATCTGTCCACCAATTGAAGCTCAACAGAAGTTGGGTGATGCAACAGGACAACAACCCAAACCACAGAAGTAAATCAACAACAGCATGACTTCAAGGGAAGAAAATACACCTTCTGTCCTGACCTCATCCTGATTGTGGCATGACCTCAAGACAGCGGTTCACACCAGACATCCCAGGAACTAGACATAAACTGAAACAGTTTTGTAAAGAGGAATGGTCCAAAATTCCTCCTGACCGTTGTGCATGTCTGATTCGCAACTACAGAAAACATTTGGTTGAGGTTATTGCTGCCAAAGGAGGGTCAACTAGTTATTAAATCCAAGGGTTTACATACTTTTTCAACCCTATACTGTGAATGTTTATACAGTGTGTTCAATAAAGTCATGAAAACTTATAATTGTTTGTGCATATTAGTTTAAGCAGACTGTGTTTGTCTATTGTTTTTACTTAGATGAAGTTCAGATCAAATTCTATGACCAATTTATGCAGAAATCCAGGAATTTCCAAAGTGGTTCACATACATTTTCTTGCCACTGTAGCTCCCTATAGTTCCAAATATTTCCATATAGCTCCACCCATTGACTTATTCCACATTTTGTTGTGTTACAGCCTGAATTCAAAATGGATTAATAAAAAACATCTCACCCAGCTACACACAATACCCCGTAATGACAGTGAAACTGCAAATGTTTTAGGGGGAAAGTAATCAGATTATATTACTGAGTTTGGGTAATCCAAAAGTTACGTTACTGATTACAATTTTGGACAGATAACTAGTAACTGTAACAGATTACATTTAGAAAGTACTCTACCGGGCCTCCCGGGTGGTGCAGTGGTCTAAGGCACTGCATCACAGAGGTGTCACTACAGACCATGGTTCGATCCCGGGCTGTATCACAACCGGCCGTGAGCGGGAGTCCCATAGGGTGCCGCACAATTGGCCCAGCGTCATGCGGGTTAGGGGAGGGTTTGGCTACATGGCTCATCGTGCTCTAGCGACTCCTTGTGGCGGGCCAGGCGCCTGCAGGCTGACCTCAGTCGTCAGGTGAACAGTGTTTCCTCAGACACAATGGAGTGGCTGGCTTCCTGGTTAAGCGGGTGGGTTGAGGAGACAAGATCAAAATAAAGTAACCTACCTAACCCTGAGGCAGTCCCATGACAGTCAGGACTCACCGTAGGTCAATGTAATGGTAGCAACCGTTTTAACTGTCATCCTCCCGCTCTCCCCCTCCAGTGCGGTTCGCTCCGTACCGGCCACCTGTCATCTCCCTGAAGCCCCTCCTCTTCGAGGTGCCCAGCATCACCATGGACTCCATCTTCACCGGCCGTGACTGGCTGTTCCAGGAGGTCGACGCCCATCTCAACAGTGGCAAAAACAGCACCAACCGCGGTGTGGTTGTCGTGGGCAACATCGGTTACGGCAAGACGGCCATCATCTCTCGTCTGGTGGCGCTGAGCTGCCACGGAACACGCATGAGACAGATGGCCTCTGACTCTCCGCAGGCCTCACCCAAACGTAGGCTCAGATACCTACTATTAGAGAGTGTTGTTAAAATGACCACACCCAACAACTCATCTTTCAATTACATTTCTTAAAAACATTTCTGTTCTCCAAAACAGAGGCGGCGTATCCGTTTTGTTAATGTTTGAAACGCAGATATCCCCTTTAAGGTAACACAATAATGGTTTGACAACCATGCCATTGGTAAAACCCTCTTCCTTCTATGCGATTCCTCAGATGGAGAGCTCCCCCTTACCCAGCCGTCCCACAGCACAGGTACCCTGGGAGGGGGAAGCTGTCCCGGGACCCCCGAGATGAGACCACGCCAGGAGGAGACCATGAGGAGACTGGCATCTCAGGTAAAAAAAAATATATAAAACCTCCAAAAAAGATTATACCCTCATTGTCTAGCTAGCATACCACTTAAAATGCATGTCCAACTTCATATTAAGTGGCACGCTAGTGTGGATATTGGATCAGTTTCAAGTTTCACATTTGAGACATCAGTACGCAAGGCTCTTTAGATTACAGATGTCCATTTTGGCCTATAAACATTCTTACAACCTTTTCTCTGGAGTAAACTTGTTAACATTTATTAACATGTCTAGACTGTTAAATAAGGTATGACTGATGTATGAGGTGGTGCTTAGTGGCTTCCCGAAATCCCCACAACACTCACATCATCACACTATAGCCCCAGTCTCCCCTTCCCTAAACCCTAAACAGGGGAGACAGATGCCATTTGTAGCCCCACATCAAGCTATGCCTCCAGCCCCGCCTCCGCCTGCATCCCCACCTCCAACCCCATCTCCAGCCCATACCCAGCCCCATCCCTCCCCCAGCCCCATCCTCATCACTCTCCCCAGTCCCAGTCCTATTCCCTGCCCCATCCCCCTCCCCAGCCCCATCCCTCTCCCAGAGCTATCCCTCCCCCAGCCCCATCCTCATCCCTCTCCCCAGTCCCAGTCCCATTCCCAGCTCCAACCCCCATCCCCAGCCCCATTCCTCTACCCAGCCCCATCCCTCCCCCAGCCCCATCCCTCTCCCCAGCCCCATCCCCCTCACCAGCCACATCCCTCACATCCTTATTCACAGCCCCATTCCCAGCCCCTTCACACATCCTTCTCCCCAGCATTCACAGCCCCATTCCCAGCTCCATCACACATCCCTCCCCCAGCACCATTTCCCCACACCATTCCCAGCCCCATTCCCAGCTCCATCACACATCCCTCTCCCCAGCACCATGCCCAGCAATATTACCAGCCCCGTCACACATCTCTCTCTCTCTCAACCCAATATTGTATTTTCCATCCCATTTTACTGACCTGACTATCACGTATCCCCCTCTCTATCGCCCCCAGGTGGTGGCGTACCACTACTGCCAGGCGGACAACGCCTACACGTGCCTGGTGCCGGAGTTTGTCCACAACGTGGCAGCGTTGCTGTGTCGCTCGCCGCAGCTCATCGCCTACAGAGAGCTGCTGCTCAGGGAGCCACACCTACAGAGTATTCTCAGTCTGCGCTCCTGTGTTAAGGATCCCCTGGCCTCCTTCAGAAGAGGAGTCCTAGAACCCCTGGATGTCCTCTACAAAGGTGATACAACTCTCTGCTGCTATTATCTGCTGCTATTATACACCCTTAGATAACTATCATAGATAACTCTACTAGGAGTTCTAGGATCCCTGGATGCTCTCTATAGAGGTGAGTTCTGGTCTACATCGCAAATGGCACCCTATTAGCTATATATTGCACTCTTTTGGACCAGAACCCTATAGATCCTGGTTACAAGTAGTTCCCTATAGGCCCTGGTTAAAAGTTGTGCCCTATATAGGGAATCTCTGGTCTATATAAGAAATAGGATGCCATTTGGGACACATACCTAGAACCCATGAATGCCCTCTAAAAAGGTGATACAACTATCTCTACTCCTCGTGACTCAGTCTCTGCTCACATTGATTATACTATGAATATGATCCTCAAAACATACACAACCTGACCAAAAGTATGTGCTCGTCAAACATCTCATTCCAAAATCATGGGCATTAATATGGAGTTTGCTGCCATAGGATTACCCAAACCTTTGTTGCTATAACAGCCAGTCTTCTGGGAAGGCTTTCCACTAGATGTTGTCGGCTTCCTATTTTGCCACAAAACCTCCTTCACTTATGCGGTCAAACTTACCCTCGTAAACTGACTATCCTACCGATCCTTGACTTCGGCAATGTCATTTACAAAATAGCCTCCAACACTCTACTCAGCAAACTGGTTGTAGTCTATCACAGGGCCATCAGTTTTGTCACCGAAGCCCCATATACTACCCAACACTGCGACCGGTATACTCTCGTTGGCTGGCCCTTGCTTCATATTTGTCGCCAAGCCCACTGGCTCCAGGTCATCTATAAGTCTTTGCTAGGTAAAGCCCTGCCTTACCTCAGTTCACTGGTCACCATAGCAACACCCCCTAGCATGTGCTCCAGCAGGTATATTTCACTGGTCATCCCCAAAGGCAAAACTTCCTTTGGCTGCCTTTCCTTCCAGTTCTCTGCTGCCAATGACTGGAACAAATTGCAAAAATCTCTGAAGCTGGAGTCTTATATCTCCCGCTCTAACTTTAAGCATCAGCTGTCTGAGCAGCTCACTGACCACTGTACCTGTACACAGCCAATTTGTAAATAGCATACCCAACTACCTCATCCCCATATTATTACTTACACTCTTGCTCTTTTGAACCCCAGTATATTTACTTGCATCTGCACATCTATCACTCCAGTATTAATACTAAATTGTAATTATTTTAGTCTCTAGGGCCTATTGATTGCCTACCTTCCTACTCTTCTACATTTGCACACACTGTACATAGATTTGTCTATTTTTCTTTTCTTTTGTGTTATTGACTGTACGTTTGTTTATGTGTAACTTTGTTGTTGTGTTTGTCGCACTGCTTTGCTTTATCTTGGCCAGGTCGCAGTTGTAAATGAGAACTTGTTCTCAACTGGCCTACCTGGTTAAATAAAGGTGAAAAAAATTCTGCAGGGACTTGCTTCCATTCAGCCACAAGAGCATTAGTGAGGTCGGGCACTGATGTTGTTCGATTAGGCCTGGCTCACAGTCGGCGTTCCAATTCATCCCAAAGTTGTTCGATGGGGTTGAGGTCAGGGCTTTGTGCAGGCCAGTCAAGTTCTTCCACATGATCTCGACAAACCATTCCTGTATGGACCACACTTTGTGCACAGGGGCATTGTCATGCTGAAACAGGAAAGGGCCTTCCCCAAACTGTTGACACAAAGTTGGAAGCATAAAATTGTCTACAATGTCATTGTATGCTGTAGCGTTGAGATTTGCCTCCACTGGAACTTTGGGGCCTAGCCTGAACTATGAAAAATATCCCCAGACCATTATTCCTCCTCCACCAAACTTTACAGTTGGCACTATGCATTGAGCCAGGTACTGTAGCGATCTCCTGGCATCCGCCAAACCCAGATTTGTCCACTGGACTGCCAGATGGTGAAGCGTGATTCATCATTCCAAAGAACGCATTTCTACTGCTCCAGAGTCCAATGGCGGCAAGCATTACACCACTCCAGCCGGCGCTTGGTATTGCACATGGTGATCTTGGTGTGTGTTGCTGCTTGGCCATGGACACCCATTGAAGCTGCCGACAAACAGTTATTGTGCTGACGTTGCTTCCAGAGCCAGTTTGGACCTCGGTAGTAAGTGTTGCAACCGAGGACAGACAATTTTTTACGTGCTATGCACTTCAGCACTCGGCGGTCCCATTCTGTGAGCTTGTGTGGCCTACCACTTGTTACTCCTAGATATTTCCACTTCACAATAACAGCACATACAGTTGACCGGGGCAGCTCTAGCAGGGCATAAATTTGACGAACTGGCTTGTTGAAAAGGTGGCATCCTATGACGGTGCCACATTGAAAGTCACTCATTTGAAGTGCTGTCCACATACTTTTGTATATATAGTGTATGTTTTCTTGATTTTAGCAATAAAGGTCTGAGTACATTAGGCAGAGCATTTGCAGTTTTTTTGGTCAATATTGACTATTTCCTCTGTGTGTTTTTCCAGAGAGGAAGATCGTCTCTGAAGAAGACCTGGTCATCCTGATAGATGGACTAAATGAAGCAGAGTTCCACAAGCCTGACTACGGAGACACCATTGTCTCCTTCCTCAGCAAAACCATCAGCTTGTTTCCCCCCTGGCTCAAACTGGTGGTCACGGTCAGGACCACATTGCAGGTAGATACAGTCCTCTACCTTTCTAATAAGAGTCCGTTTTAAAAAACAACCATTAACACTAGCTACATTTCCATCCAATTGGCAGAAGGTTTTCATGCGAATATTCTATAATCCGCATTAAGAAAATATGCACATTTTCCTACCAGTGGTGTGTTTCCATTTAATTCACTGGTTGATGATAAAAATCAGTGTGTGACGGCTTAGTGACACAAAATGTACTTCTTCGCTTAAGTTGTAGTGAATAAAAATGTAATGTAGTGAATAAAAATCTATAACATTTTCAACTCTACCGGTAATTCTGTTACAAAAAACTGTTGGGTTAAATAACATATGTGCCTGCTCTGGTCTTGGCACGTGTGCTCTATCTAGCCAACAGCTCACAGATACGGTGTGGGTAGGCTACCTAACCTACATGATGAGAATATTATGGATAAAATCAAGGCTATTTGAATTTCTCCAACGTCAGCCAAGCATTGATCATCATGTCACCAGAATAAGACCCTCGATATTTATTGGAAAGGAGCATCAAGCTCATCACCTTGCACTTTCACCACCCTGTGAAGTTCATAACTTCTTTCATATTTAGTCTAATAAACTGCTTTCCTGAGTCAATGTGGGAGGACCACACAACATATCATCGAGTGACTCCAACGTTTACTTTTTATATGATGTATATTATTTATAGTTGAAGTCGGAAGTTTACAAACACCTTAGCCAAATACATTTAAACTCCGTTTTTCACCATTCCTGACATTTAATCCTTGAGAAATGCCCTGTTTTAGGTCAGTTAGGATCACCACTTCATTTTAAGAATGTGAAATGTCAGATTGATAGTAGAGAGAAGGATTTATTTCAGCTTTTATGTCTTTCATCACATTCCCAGTTGGTCAGAAGTTTACATACACTCAATTAGTATTTGGTAGTATTGCATTTAAATTGTTTAACTTGGGTCAAACATTTTTGGTAGCCTTCCACAAGCTTCCCACAATAGGTTGGGTGAATTTTGGCCCATTCCTCCTGACAGAGCTGGTGTAACTGAGTCAAGTTTGTAGGCCTCCTTGCTCTCACACACTTTTTCAGTTATGCCCACACATTTTCTATAGGATTGAGGTCAGAGCTTTGCGATGGCCACTCCAATACCTTGCCTTTGTTGTCCTTAAGCCATTTTGCCACAACTTTGGAAGGATGTGACCAAGCTTTAACTTCCTGACTGATGTCTTGAGATGCTGCTTTAATATATTCACATAATTTTCCTCCCTAATGTTGCCATCTATTTTGTGAAGTGCACCAGTCCCTCCTGCAGCAAAGCACCCCCAGAACATGATGCTGCCACCCCGTGCTTCATGGTTGGGATGGTGTTCTTCGGCTTGCAAGACTCCCCCTTTTTCCTCAAAACATAACGATGGTCATTATGGCCAAACAGTTCTATTTTGTTTCATCACACCAGAGGACATTTCTGTAAAAGTACGATCTTTGTCCCCATGTGCAGTTAAAAACCGTAGTCTGGCTTTTTTATGGCTGTTTTTGAGTAGTGGCTTCTTCCTTGCTGAGCGGCCTTTCAGGTTATGTCGATATAGGACTTGTTTTACTGTGGATATAGATACTTTTGTACCTGTTTCCTCCAGCGTCTTGACAAGGTCCTTTGCTGTTGTTCTGGGATTGATTTGCACGTTTCGCACCAAAGTACGTTCATCTCTAAGAGACAGAAAGCGTCTCCTTCCTGAGCGGTATTTATACTTGCGTACTATTGTTTGTACAGATGAACGTGGTACCTTCAGGCATTTGGACATTTCTCCCAAGGATGAACCAGAATTGTGGAGGTCTACAATTTTTTTTCTGAGGTCTTGACTAATTTCTTTTGATTTTCCCATGATGTCAAGCAAAAAGGCACTGAGTTTGGATGTAGGCCTTGATATACATCCACGGGTACACCTACAATTGACTCAAATTATGTCAATTAGCCTATCAGAAACTTCTAAACCCATGACATCATTTTCGTTCCAAGCTGTTTAAAGGCACAGTCAAATCAGTCAAATCAGTGCATGTAAACCTTTGACCCACTGGAATTTTGACACAGTGAATTATAAGTGAAATAATCTGTCTGTAAACAATTGTTGGAAAAATGACTTGTGTCATGCACAAAGTTGGTTAGTAGTCCTAACCAACTTGCCAAAACTATAGTTTGTTAACAAGAAATTTGTGGAGTGGTTGAAAAACGAGTTTTAATGACTCCAACCTAAGTGTATGTAAACTTCTGACTTCAACTGTAAATATTTGCTCATAAAGGCGTTTCCACCGCAATTTTACCGACACAAAAAGATCACACCATGACGAATGAACAAATTATCTGTCAGCATTTATAAAATTGTACCGAAACTTCCTGTTTCCATCAGAGCTGTCGTAAAAATGTTTTATAGGATGTGACTTTATTTGCATTAAAAACTGGATGGAAACATGGTTACAGTTGTCCAAAAAAGTATCATTTTCTTTTGATAGAGATTGTCAATAGATTGACATCAGCGGAAGATCCTCGATGGCTTCTATATCTTGTTCTACCTCTTTTTCCCTCCCAACGATTTTTCTTCTTTAACCCTCCTTCATTCTCCTCTCTCCCATCTCATTTCTCCATTTATCCCTTCTTCCCGCATTCCTTTTCCATTCATCTTCATCCTTCTCTCTCCTCCTCATCATCCTCTTCCCCCTCCTCCTTCTCCCCTCCCTTACTTCCCTCCTATAGGAGATCACCAAGCTTCTCCCATTCCACCATATCTCTGTGGATGGTCTGGAGGAGAATGATGCTATAGACCAGGACTTACAAGGTTACATCCTGCACCGCATCCACAGCAGTCCTGAGATACAGAACAACATCTCTCTCAACGGCAAGATGGACAACACCACCTTCGGCAAACTCTCTGCCCACCTCAAGGCCCTCAGCCAGGGCTCCTATCTGTACCTAAAACTCACCTTTGACCTTATTGAGAAGGGGTACCTGGTCCTCAAGAGCTCCAGCTACAAGGTTAGCCTGCCATTTACACTACGTTGTATTGCCTAATTTTTTTTCTTGTCTTATTCATTTTAGTCCTCATTTTTATTATATGTGCCATTTTATTGCACTCCCTATCTAAGAAATGTGTAGAATAATGACCAATTGATTGACTGACTGACTGATCAATTAACCGATTGATTCATTGATCCCAGGTGGTGCCTGTCAATCTGGTTGAGGTATACCTGTTGCAGTGCAACATGCGTTTCCCTACCCAGTCGTCCTTCGAACGGGCCCTCCCCCTACTCAACGTGGCCGTGGCAACCCTCCACCCCCTCACTGACGAACAGATCTACCAGGCTATCAATGCCGGCTCCCTGCAGGCAAATACACGTATTACTCAGACAGGAAACTGTTAGCATTTCCCACAGGAAAACATGTCCCACTTTTATTGATTTATTTTATTGAAACTTTATTTAACTAGACAAGTCAGTTAAGGACAAATTCTCATTTACAATGACTGCCTCCTGCGGAAATGTGGGCTGGGATTAAAAATGCACAATAAATGAAATAACAATATAGAACAAAACACACATCACAACACTTACAGTGGGCTCCAAAATGACTGGCACCCCTGACTGGCAATGCACAAACAATACTTAAAAAAATATAAACAATATAATTATAGAGATAAACTCAAAATACAAACATGTGAGAAATACTGAACTTTATTAATGTTTCAATGGAAAAAAAATCATACAAAAAAAATCATACAATTATTTAATACAAAATAAATGTGACCAAAATCAATGTTTGATAATTATTGGCACTCCTCATTTAGTACTTAGTGCCAACACCTCTGGCAAGGACAACAGCATGGAGTCTTTTCCTGTAATGTTTGACAAGGTTAAGGAACACATTTGGAGGGATTATGGACCATTCCTCTACGCAGATCCTCTCCAGACCCTTCACATTCTTGGGTTTGTGCTTATCAACAGCCCTCTTCCACTCAGCCCCAAGGTTTTCCATTGGATTGAGGTCTGGCGACTGAGATGGCCATGGCAGAACATTGATTTAGTCGTCACAGAAATATTTCTGTGTGTATCTTGAGGTATGTTTTGGTCTTGTTGAAAAGTCCACCTATGGTCAAGTACCAGACTTTTGGCAGAGGTAACCAGATTGTAAGCCAAAATTGCCTGATACTTGGTCGAATTTATTATGCCATCAATCTTAACCAGTGCCCCTGGACCTCTGGAATTAAAACAGCCCCAAAACACCACCGACCCCCCTCCATATTTCATCATGGGTATGAGGTGCCTCTCCTTGTATGCGTCTCTGTTTCAATGCCAAAGTTGCCGATTCTGTATCTGGACAAAACTTTAAATTTTGCTCTCATCTGACCAGAGCACCTTCTTCCAGTCATAATTTAAATGACATTTGGCAAACTCCAAGAGCTTGCGTCTGTGTCTTGGGGTCTGAAAGGGCTTTCTTCTGGCAACCCTTCCAAAGAGCCTGTGGTTGTGGAGGTGGCTTCTGATGGTGCTTTTTTAAACCTGGTGACCCCAAGACGCCACCAAGGCCTGCAATTCTATCACAGTGATTCTTGGGGATTTTGTTGCTTCTCTCACCATCCTCCTCCCTATCCTGGGGGGCAAAATGCATTTGCGTCCTCTACCCGTGAGGTTTTCAACTGTTCCATTTCTTTTGAACTTTTTTGTAATTGCTCTGGTAGCCACTACCAGATAAAAAATAATATTTAACCTTTATTTAACTAGGTATTTATTTAACTAACCTTTATTATGAAGGTCTACGACCATCTGTCTCTTTTGAACTGCCAGTTCTTTTGTTTTCTTCATGGTGTTGGATGACAAAGGGATATTGTATGCGTGTTACCTCATTTTTATGCCCTAGTAAAACAGGATGTGATGGCTCAATATAGTTCCTTAAGACTTAGATAAACTTAAATAAGTGGAATTTAATTATTGTTTTAATTTTGTTAGATGTTATGTACAATAAACTTTAAGGGTGCCATTAATTGTGAAACCTTGATTTGGAGGACATTTATTTTTAATTAAATCAATAAATTGTTTTGGTGGATTCCATTGAAACGTTAATAAAATACATTATTTCATACATGTTGATATTTTGAGTTTATCTCTAATTATATTTTTTATATTTTTTAAAGTATTGTTTGTGCATTGCCAGTCAGGGGTGCCAGTAATTTTGGAGCCCACCATGCTAACACTAGCTGTATAACGGATAGCAACAATAGGGCCTGTGAAGAAGAACAGCCTTATCAAAGCAAAGCATCTGGCCATCTGAACAGCTAACAAGCTAACTCTCTTGGTTTCACCCTCTTTGCTGCAGGGCACACTGGACTGGGAGGACTTCACACAGCGCGTAGACAACCTAGCCATGTTCCTGGTCAAGAGAAGGGATGGGACCAGGATGTTTGTTCACCCATCATTCAGAGAGTGGCTGATCTGGAGGGAGGAGGGGGAGAAGACGAAGTTCCTCTGTGACCCCAGGTCAGGGGGTGGATGGGTCTGCTGGGGTGTGTGTGTGGAGGAGGGGTACTGTCCAAGAGACTGATATAGTCTTGGATAGGGTAACACAATTCTGGAAAATTTTCCCAAATTCCTAGGTTTCCATAAATCCAGGTTAGAAGATTCCTGGAATCAGGAGGAAAAATCCATCAACCAGGATTTCTGGAAACCTGAGAACCTGGGGAAAGCTACTGGAACCAGAGTCATTGGAACCCTATTCTTGGCGTTACCGTATCTTGGAAACTGTTCTCTCACAGGCTAATGGCTAGTGGCAATGTAGCCAATGTGTGTGTGGTGTGGCAAAGTCATTAAAGTGGTGTTTGCAGCTGTTCAAATGGTCTGACCTACTGTATGTAAAGCCCTTTACACTCGTAACCGTATACAGATTGAGAATGGCAGATTTGGACACTGATAAATGCCTAAATTAAATAGCTGTACAGTAACATGCTATAATGACGTCAGTCAATGGCTTTACAGTAACATGCTATAATGACGTCAGAGCTCAGTGGCTGTACAGTAACATGCTATACATGACTTCGGAGCTCAGTGGCTGTACAGTAACATGCTATACATGACATCAGAGCTCAGTGGCTGTACAGTAACATGCTATACATGACGTCAGAGCTCAGTGGCTGTACAGTAACATGCTATACATGATGTCAGAGCTCAGTGGCTGTACAGTAACATGCTATACATGACGTCAGAGCTCAGTGGCTGTACAGTAACATGCTATACATGATGTCAGAGCTCAGTGGCTGTACAGTAACATGCTATACATGACATCATAGCTCAGTGGCTGTACAGTAACATGCTATACATGACATCAGAGCTCAGTGGCTGTACAGTAACATGCTATACATGACATCAGAGCTCAGTGGCTGTACAGTAACATGCTATACATGATGTCAGAGCTCAGTGGCTGTACAGTAACATGCTATACATGATGTCAGAGCTCAGTGGCTGTACAGTAACATGCTATACATGATGTCAGAGCTCAGTGGCTGTACAGTAACATGCTATACATGACGTCAGAGCTCAGTGGCTGTACACTAACATGCTATACATGACATCAGAGCTCAGTGGCTGTACAGTAACATGCTATACATGACATCAGAGCTCAGTGGCTGTACAGTAACATGCTATACATGATGTCAGAGCTCAGTGGCTGTACAGTAACATGCTATACATGATGTCAGAGCTCAGTGGCTGTACAGTAACATGCTATACATGACATCAGAGCTCAGTGGCTGTACAGTAACATGCTATACATGATGTCAGAGCTCAGTGGCTGTACAGTAACATGCTATACATGATCTCAGAGCTCAGTGGCTGTACAGTAACATGCTATACATGATGTCAGAGCTCAGTGGCTGTACAGTAACATGCTATACATGATCTCAGAGCTCAGTGGCTGTACAGTAACATGCTATACATGATGTCAGAGCTCAGTGGCTGTACAGTAACATGCTATACATGATGTCAGAGCTCAGTGGGTGTACAGTAACATGCTTTTCATGATGTCAGAGCTCAGTGGCTGTACAGTAACATGCTATACATGACATAAGAGCTCAGTGGCTGTACAGTAACATGCTTTTCATGATGTCAGAGCTCAGTGGCTGTACAGTAACATGCTATACATGACATCAGAGCTCAGTGGCTGTACAGTAACATGCTATACATGATGTCAGAGCTCAGTGGCTGTACAGTAACATGCTAAAAGGACATTTCAATTTAGCCTTATCCGTATAGGCCATTTCCCACCAGTTTAAAATGTTCATGAAATTAAGCGTATTTTGACATTGAAGCAAGCCAATAGTGTGGTACCACTTTATTAGGAGTGTCCTAAATAGATGCTTTGTAGATGTTCACCTAACTGTCAACAACATTTTAACTAACTACCTACTAACCCTACCCCATAACTCTAAAACTCTAACCCTAACTCTAAAACCCTATCCCTAACCCTAACCTTAAAAACCTAACTCTAACCCTAACTCAAACACTCTAACCCTAACTCCAACTCTAACTCTAACTCTAAAACCCTAAATTTAACCCTAACTCCAACCCTAACTCTAACCCTAACCTTAACTCTAACCCTAGCTCTAAAACTCTAACTCTAACCTTAAGTCTAACCCTAGCTAACCTTAACCCTAACCTTATCTCTAACCTTCACTCTAACCTTCACCCTAATCTTTTTTTTGTTCAGTAGCTTATGATGTTCCTCCTGTCTCTCTTTAGGAGTGGCCACACCCTGCTAGCCTTCTGGTTTTCTCGCCAGGAGACCAAGCTGAACCGACAGCAGACCATCGAACTGGGACACCACATCCTCAAAGCACACATCTTCAAGGTTCACCTAACCATACTCTACCTGCCTACACACACACACACACACACACACACACACACACACACACACACACACACACACACACACACACACACACACACACACACACACACACACACACACACACACACACACACACACACACACACACACACACACACACACACACACACACACCTTCGTATGCACACAGCACAACGCAAAGCAGTGACAGCTAAAATGATGTCTTTATATTTCAGGGCCTAAGCAAGAAGGTTGGGGTTTCCTCATCTATCCTCCAGGGGATGTGGGTTTCCTACAGCACAGATGGCCTGTCCACTGCCCTGTCCTCACTCAGAAACCTCTACACTCCTAACATCAAGGTAACTTACTGCTTAACCTCTACACTCCTAACATGAAGATAACTTACTGCTTTACACCTACACTCCTAACATCAAGATAACTTACTGCTTTACACCTACACTCCTAAAATGAAGATAACTTACTGCTTTATCCTCTACACTCCTAACATCAAGGTAACTTACTGCTTAACCTCTACACTCCTAACATCAAGATAACTTACTGGTTTACACCTACACTCCTAACATCAAAATAACTTACTGGTTTACACCTACACTCCTAACATGAAGATAACTTACTGCTTTACACCTACACTCCTAACATGAAGATAACTTACTGCTTTACCCTCTACACTCCTAACATCAAGGTAACTTACTGCTTAACCTCTACACTCCTAACATCAAGGTAACTTACTGGTTTACACCTACACTCCTAACATCAAGGTAACTTACTGATTTACCCTCTACACTCCTAACATCAAGATAACATACTGCTTAACCTCTACACTCCTAACATCAAGGTGACTTACTGCTTAACCTCTACACTCCTAACATCAAGATAACTTACTGGTTTACACCTACACTCCTAACATCAAGATAACATACTGCTTAACCTCTACACTCCCAACATCAAGATAACTTACTGCTTTACCCTCTACACTCCTAACATCAAGGTAACTTACTGCTTAACCTCTACACTCCTAATATCAAGATAACTTACTGCTTAACCTCTACACTCCTTACATCAAGATAACTTACTGCTTTACCCTCTACACTCCTAACATCAAGATAACTTACTGCTTAACCTCTACACTCCTAACATCAATATAACTTACTGCTTAACCTCTACACTCCTAACATCAAGATAACTTACTGCTTAACCTCTACACTCCTAACATCAAGGTAACTTACTGCTTAACCTCTACACTCCTAACATCAAGATAACTTACTGCTTTACACCTGCACTCCTAACATCAAGATAACTTACTGCTTTACACCTACACTCCTAACATCAAGGTAACTTACTGCTTTACCCTCCACTCCTAACATCAAGGTAACTTCCTGCTTAACCTCTACACTCCTAACATCAAGATACCTTACTGATTTACCCTCTACACTCCTAACATCAAGATAACGTACTGCTTTACCCCCTACACTCCTAACATCAATATAACTTACTGCTTTACCCTCTACACTCCTAACATGAAGATAACGTACTGCTTTACCCCCTACACTCCTAACATCAAGGTAACTTACTGCTTAACCTCTACACTCCTAACATCAACCCCTACACTCCTAACATCAAGGTAACTTACTGCTTAACCTCTACACTCCTAACATCAACACCTACACTCCTAACATCAAGATAACTTACTGCTTTACACCTACACTCCTAACATCAAGATAACTTACTGCTTAACCTCTACACTCCTTACATCAAGATAACTTACTGCTTTACACCTACACTCCTAACATCAAGATAACTTACTGCTTTACACCTGCACTCCTAACATCAAGATACCTTACTGCTTTACCCTCTACACTCCTAACATCAAGGTAACTTCCTGCTTAACCTCTACACTCCTAACATCAATATAACTTACTGGTTTACACCTACACTCCTAACATCAAGGTAACTTACTGATTTACCCTCTACACTCCTAACATCAAGATAACATACTGCTTAACCTCTACACTCCTAACATCAAGGTGACTTACTGCTTAACCTCTACACTCCTAACATCAAGATAACTTACTGGTTTACACCTACACTCCTAACATCAAGATAACATACTGCTTAACCTCTACACTCCCAACATCAAGATAACTTACTGCTTTACCCTCTACACTCCTAACATCAAGGTAACTTCCTGCTTAACCTCTACACTCCTAACATCAAGATACCTTACTGATTTACCCTCTACACTCCTAACATCAAGATAACTTACTGCTTTACCCTCTACACTCCTAACATGAAGATAACGTACTGCTTTACCACCTACACTCCTAACATCAAGGTAACTTACTGCTTTACACTCTGCACTCCTAACATGAAGATAACGTACTGCTTTACCCCCTACACTCCTAACATCAAGGTAACTTACTGCTTAACCTCTACACTCCTAACATCAAGGTAACTTACTGCTTAACCTCTACACTCCTAACATCAAGGTAACTTACTGCTTAACCTCTACACTCCTTACATCAAGATAACTTACTGCTTTACACCTACACTCCTAACATCAAGATAACTTACTGCTTTACACCTACACTCCTAACATCAAGATAACTTACTGCTTAACCTCTACACTCCTTACATCAAGATAACTTACTGCTTTACACCTACACTCCTAACATCAAGATAACTTACTGCTTTACACCTGCACTCCTAACATCAAGATACCTTACTGCTTTACCCTCTACACTCCTAACATCAAGGTAACTTCCTGCTTAACCTCTACACTCCTAACATCAAGGTAACTTACTGCTTAACCTCTACACTCCTAACATCAAGATAACTTACTGCTTTACCCTCTACACTCCTAACATCAAGGTAACTTCCTGCTTAGCCTCTACACTCCTACCATCAAGATAACTTACTGCTTTACACCTACACTCCTAACATCAAGGTAACTTCCTGCTTAACCTCTACACTCCTAACATGAAGATAACTTACTGCTTTTAACCTACACTCCTAACATCAAGGTAACTTACTGCTTAACCTCTACACTCCTAACATCAAGGTAACTTACTGCTTTACCCTCTACACTCCTAACATCAAGGTAACTTACTGCTTTACACCTACACTTCTACCATCAAGATAACTTACTGCTTTACCCTCTACACTCCTAACATCAAGGTAACTTACTGCTTTACACCTACACTTCTACCATCAAGGTAACTTACTGCTTTACCCTCTACACTCCTAACATCAAGGTAACTTACTGCTTTATACCTAACTCCTAACATCAAGGTAAATTCCTGCTTAACCTCTACACTCCTAACATCAAGATAACGTACTGCTTTACCCCCTACACTCCTAACATCAATATAACTTACTGCTTTACCCTCTACCCTTCTAACATCAATATAACTTACTGCTTTACCCTCTACACTCCTAACATCAAGATAACTTACTGCTTTACGCTGTACACTCCTAACATCAAGATAACTTACTGCTTTACACTCTGCACTCCTAACATGGAGATAACGTACTGCTTTACCCCCTACACTCCTAACATCAAGGTAACTTACTGATTAACCTCTACACTCCTAACATCAAGGTAACTTACTGCTTAACCTCTACACTCCTAACATCAAGGTAACTTACTGCTTAACCTCTACACTCCTTACATCAAGATAACTTACTGCTTTACACCTACACTCCTAACATCAAGATAACTTACTGCTTTACACCTGCACTCCTAACATCAAGATAACTTACTGCTTTACACCTGCACTCCTAACATCAAGATAACTTACTGCTTTACCCTCTACACTCCTAACATGAAGATAACGTACTGCTTTACCACCTACACTCCTAACATCAAGATAACTTACTGCTTTACCTTCTACACTCCTAACATCAAGATAACTTACTGCTTAACCTCTACACTCCTAACATCAAGGTAACTTACTGCTTTACCCTCTACACTCCTAACATCAAGGTAACTTACTGCTTTACACCTACACTTCTACCATCAAGATAACTTACTGCTTTACCCTCTACACTCCTAACATCAAGGTAACTTACTGCTTTACACCTACACTTCTACCATCAAGGTAACTTACTGCTTTACCCTCTACACTCCTAACATCAAGGTAACTTCCTGCTTTACACCTACACTTCTACCATCAAGGTAACTTACTGCTTTACCCTCTACACTCCTAACATCAAGGTAACTTACTGCTTTATACCTAACTCCTAACATCAAGGTAACTTACTGCTTTCCCCTTTAAGAATGAAAGCCTTTCCCTCTCATGGCTCCGTATATATCAACATTTGCTGCTTTCATCAGGGTTTCAGCTCTCCCTCTGACATATGGCCAACCAACTCCAGTGTATTCCAAACCAGGTGAATCGCCTAAAGGGCTGTTCCTACTGACAAATTAAATGTACTTTCTATACAGTTTGTCTGTCTATAACACCGTGTAAAATCTGTCTGTGCCCAGGTGAGCCGGTTGCTGATGCTCGGCGGTGCCAACGTGAACTACCGGACGGAGGTGTTGAACAATGCCCCAGTGCTGTGTGTGCATGCCTTTCTGGGTTACATAGACATGGTGGGGCTCCTGTTGGAGTATGGGGCCTCTGTAGACCAGCCTTCAGAGAGCGGTGTCACCCCACTGGGCTATGCTGCCTCCGGGGGACACATGGCTATAGTCACTACACTGTGTCTAAGGAGAGCCAAGGTGAGATGGGAAGAGGAGGGAGAGAGGGGAAAGGGAAGAGCGAGAGAGGGAGGAGAGGGGGGGGGTAGAGAGAGGCGGGAGAGAGGGGCAGGGAAGAGAGAGAGTAGAAGGAGAGAGGTGAAGGGGTAGGGGAGAGTGAGAGGAGGGAAGAGAGAGAGGGGAGTTGAAGAGAGGGCGGAAGTGAGAGGAGAGGGAGGGATAGAGGATGGGGAGAGAGGGGAGTGGAGGGAGACGGGGGAAGAGAGAGAGGGGGACAGGGAAGAGAGAGAGGGGGAGAGGGAGGGTGAAGAGAAGGACGAGAGAGAGGGGAGTGGAAGGAGGGGGAGGGAAGTGGGAGAGAGGAAGGGGAGGAAAGAGAGAGAGAGTAGGGAGAGGGGGAGGGAAGAAAGAGAGGGGAAGGGAAGAGAGAGAGAGAGAAGAGATGAGGGGGAGAGAGGGAGAGAAATGAGAGAGATAGGGGAGAGGAGGGAAGGAAGAGACAGAGAGAGAGAGAAGAGGACAGAGTATGTTTGTAGATTAATCTATTTTAATCTTCATCTATCATCTGAGGACGAATGGGGATATACCAACTTTATGTGTGTTTCTGTCTGTGTGCGTCCGTCAACAGGTGGACCACCTAGATAATAATGGTCAGTGTGCCGTGGTGCATGCAGCTCTCAGGGGCCACATGGATGTGGTCAAGTTCCTCATCCAGTGGGACTGGGCCATGGGACAACCACAACAACAAGGAGCCTTCAGCAAGAGCCAAGCTGTCCAGCAAGCCCTCATCGCTGCAGCCACCATGGGATACACAGAGGTAGGCCTTTCCTCGCTGAGAATCTCCTGACCTGGGGATGCTGTACCTTCATAATTTCTCCTCTGCTCATCTCCTGCTATTAGCATAATGCTTGGCACCAACCTTACTTACTCAGCTGACAGTTTTCTACTGCTAGGATTTACATTTTTTTCGTAATTTCCCTGCAGTGTGTGGACTGTTTATCCCTCTGCGATCCTACCAGTATTGCATGCCGCTCATAATAACAAGTGATTTTTCAGTTGTTTGGGTTTTTTGGACGTGTAAAATGTATCATTATTTGAACCAGATTGTGTCATACCTGCTGGACCTGCCAGAGAAGGTTGAGAAGGACGAGGAGAAGGTGGAACGAGCTCAGATGAACAATGTTGACACCCTGTGGGGAGAGACAGGTAAGCTACAGCTTCTCATCGTGTGCTTGTTAAAAAGGTCCCCAGATATAGTCCGCAGCCTTGTGGAGATTTGGGCCTAGGTCAAACGTTAACCGGCGATAGCCGAGACACGCATAAATTATGTTTTGGTGCTGTCAGAGGTGGAACTGTCAAATGTGAGCAGCTGCTCTTTTGATCATTGTCATGAAGCCACATCCGTCTCACTCGCGGTAGAAGTTCAGGAAAAGAAAGTGTAGGCTATATAGAAATAATGACTCACGTTGAAAATCATTAAACAAAATAATGAGGGTTTCTATCAGCCTAATGGAGGTGAAGATCACATCTCACATTCCAGTGTTCAAACAAGGCTGCATGGGACTTCTGTTCATGTGACTCTGTGTAGCCAATGTCCGCTTTCGGTATAATGCTAGGAGCCTCTGGTGGATTTGACGGCTCTTATGTAGTTCCTCCTCCGACACCGTCAAAACAACTGCTATGCCCATGTCAGCTAAAGCAGATCTCATTGAATCTGACAGTGCTGCTTCCTTAGGGGGAATCATTATGCCTCAGTGGCTTTAGGTTTGACACCTGAATTGTAAGCCAATGCTTCGTCTGGGCTTAAGCTGAGATGTGGATGGATGTCATGATTGCTTAGACATACTGTAGGAGGGGATGCTTGCTGTACTTGTTTACCATAGGAGTTTAGATTACTACAGAGAGAGAGAGAGATTTAGAAAATAACAATAGTGAAGAAGGCCCACATACACTATATATACAGCAGTATGTGGACACCCCTTCAAACGAGTGGATTTGGCTATTTCAACCACACCCGTTGCTGACAGGTGTATAGAATTGGGCGCACAGTCATGCAATCTCCATAGACAAACATTGGCAGTAGAATGGCCTTACTAAAGAACTCAGTGACTTTCAACATGGCACCGTCATAGGATGACACCTTTCCAACAAGTCAGTTTGTCAAATTTCTGCCCTGCTGTAGCTGCCCCGTCAAGTGTAAGTGCTGTTATTGTGAAGTGAAAACGCCTAGGAGCAACAACGGATCAGCAGTGAAATGGTAAGCCACAGAAGCTCACAGAACTGGCCCGTCGAGTGCTGAAGCCCGTCGAGTGCAGAAGCCCGCCGAGTGCTGAAGCCCGCCAAGTGCTGGAGCCCGCCGAGTGCTGGAGCCCGCCGAGTGCTGAAGCCCGCCGAGTGCTGGAGCCCGCCGAGTGCTGGAGCCCGCCGAGTGCTGGAGCCCGCCGAGTGCTGGAGCCCGCCGAGTGCTGGAGCCCGCCGAGTGCTGAAGCCCGCCGAGTGCTGGAGCCCGTCGAGTGCTGGAGCCCGTCGAGTGCTGAAGCCCGTCGAGTGCTGAAGCCCGTCGAGTGCTGAAGCCCGCCGAGTGCTGAAGCCCGCCGAGTGCTGAAGCCCGTCTGTCCTTGGGTTGGAACAGTCACTACCGAGTTCCAAACTGCCTCTGGAAGCAACGTCAGTGCAAGAACTTTTCGTCAGGAGCGTCGTGAAATGGATTTCTATGGCCGAGCAGCCGCACACAAGCCTAAGATCGCCATCCGCGAATGCTAAGCGGTGGCTGGAGTGGTGTAAAGATCGCAACCATTGGACTCCATTGGAGCAGTGGAAACACATTCTGGAGTGATGAGATCCCGTTTCACCAACTAGCAGTCTGACGGACAAATCTGGGTTTGGCGGATGCCAGGAGTACACTACCTGTCAAAATGCATAGTGCCTACTGTAAAGTTTGGTGGAGGAGGAATAATGGTGTGGGGCTGTTTTTCATGGTTTGGGCTTGGCCCCTTAGTTATAGACAATTCTGTGCTTCCAGCTTTATGGTAATAGTTTGGGGAAAGCCCTTTCCTGTTTCAGCACGACAATGCCACCTTGCACAAAGCGAGGTCCATACAGAAATATTAATTGCCATGGTTTTGGAATGACATGTTCGACGAGCAGGTGTCCACATACTTTTGGTCATGTAGTGTATGTTCCAGAGCTCAGAACTAGTGTCAGAGGAAGAGGGAGGTCTGCTGTTAGAGACTATTCTCTCTATGTACCGCAAGGCAGGAGGATTGTGAGCAATACTATGACTCAGTCAGTTAAATCCATACACATCTGTCTGTCTGTCTGTCTGCCTGTCTGTCTGTCTGTCTGTCTGTGTACAGTCTGTCTGTGTACCGTGTCTGTCAACTGTCTGTCTACCATCTCTGTCTACTACCTGTCTACTGTCTGTCTGTCTACCGTGTCTGTCAACTGTCTGTCTGTTTATCTACTGTCTGTCTACTGTCTGTCTGTTTATCTACTGTCTGTCTACAGACTGTCTACTGTCTGTCTGTCTACTGTCTTTCTGTCTACTGTCTGTCTGTTTTCTACTGTCTGTCTGTTTATCTACTGTCTGACTACCGTCTCTCAAATATCTGTCTTTCTGTCTACTGTCTGTCTGTTTATCTACTGTCTGACTACCGTCTGTCAACTATCTGTCTTTCTGTCTGCTGTATGTCTACTGTTGGTGTACTCAAACTCTCCACTTAGTATCCACTTAGAATGCAATCAGTGTACATACTAACAAATGACACACATGAAGACTAAGTATAAAAATGACGGATCCATGTGTGTCCCTCTACTCTCTCTGTCCTGTTGGAAACAATGACTAGATCAGTGAATTGCATAGAGGTGACTGTCGACCCCCACATCACTGTTCTCTCCTTCCTCTTTCTCTAATGCCACAACACTCTTCTGTCCTTCCTCTTTCTCTAATGCCACATCACTGTTCTGTCCTTCCTCTTTCTCTACTGCCACATCACTGTTCTCTCCTCCCTCTTTCTCTACTGCCACAACGATGTTCTCTCTTTCCTCTTTCTCTAATGCCACAACAATGTTCTCTCTTTCCTCTTTCTCTAATGCCACATCACTGTTCTGTCCTCCCTCTTTCTCTAATGCCACATCACTGTTCTCTCCTCCCTCTTTCTCTACTATCACAACAATGTTCTCGCTTTCCTCTTTCTCTACTGCCACATCACTGTTCTCTCCTTCCTCTTTCTCTACTATCACAACAATGTTCTCTCTTTCCTCTTTCTCTAATGCCACATCACTGTTCTCTCCTTCCTCTTTCTCTACTATCACAACAATGTTCTCTCTTTCCTCTTTCTCTAATGCCACATCACTGTTCTCTCCTCCCTCTTTCTCTAATGCCACGTCACTCTTCTCTCCTTCCTCTTTCTCTACTGCCACAACGATGTTCTCTCTTTCCTCTTTCTCTACTGCCACAACAATGTTCTCTCTATCCTCTTTCTCTACTGCCACATCACTGTTCTCTCCTCCCTCTTTCTCTACTATCACAACAATGTTCTCTCCTTCCTCTTTCTCTACTATCACAACAATGTTCTCTCTTTCCTCTTTCTCTACTGCCACATCACTGTTCTCTCCTTCCTCTTTCTCTACTATCACAACGATGTTCTCTCTTTCCTCTTTCTCTACTGCCACATCACTGTTCTCTCCTCCCTCTTTCTCTACTATCACAACAATGTTCTCGCTTTCCTCTTTCTCTACTGCCACATCACTGTTCTCTCCTTCCTCTTTCTCTACTATCACAACAATGTTCTCTCTTTCCTCTTTCTCTAATGCCACATCACTGTTCTCTCCTTCCTCTTTCTCTACTATCACAACAATGTTCTCTCTTTCCTCTTTCTCTAATGCCACATCACTGTTCTCTCCTCCCTCTTTCTCTAATGCCACATCACTCTTCTCTCCTTCCTCTTTCTCTACTGCCACAACGATGTTCTCTCTTTCCTCTTTCTCTACTGCCACAACAATGTTCTCTCTATCCTCTTTCTCTACTGCCACATCACTGTTCTCTCCTCCCTCTTTCTCTACTATCACAACAATGTTCTCTCCTTCCTCTTTCTCTACTATCACAACAATGTTCTCTCTTTCCTCTTTCTCTACTGCCACATCACTGTTCTCTCCTTCCTCTTTCTCTACTATCACAATGATGTTCTCTCTTTCCTCTTTCTCTACTGCCACATCACTGTTCTCTCCTCCCTCTTTCTCTACTATCACAACAATGTTCTCTCTTTCCTCTTTCTCTCATGCCACATCACTGTTCTCTCCTCCCTCTTTCTCTACTGCAACATCACTGTTCTCTCCTCCCTCTTTCTCTACTGCAACATCACTGTTCTCTCCTTCCTCTTTCTCTACTGCCACAAAGATGTTCTCTCTTTCCTCTTTCTCTACTGCTACATCACTGTTCTCCCCTTTCTCTTTCTCTACTGCCACAACGATGTTCTCTCTTTCCTCTTTCTCTACTGCCACAACAATGTTCTCTCTATCCTCTTTCTCTACTGCCACATCACTGTTCTCTCCTCCCTCTTTCTCTACTATCACAACAATGTTCTCTCCTTCCTCTTTCTCTACTATCACAACAATGTTCTCTCTTTCCTCTTTCTCTACTGCCACATCACTGTTCTCTCCTTCCTCTTTCTCTACTATCACAATGATGTTCTCTCTTTCCTCTTTCTCTACTGCCACATCACTGTTCTCTCCTCCCTCTTTCTCTACTATCACAACAATGTTCTCTCTTTCCTCTTTCTCTCATGCCACATCACTGTTCTCTCCTCCCTCTTTCTCTACTGCAACATCACTGTTCTCTCCTCCCTCTTTCTCTACTGCAACATCACTGTTCTCTCCTTCCTCTTTCTCTACTGCCACAAAGATGTTCTCTCTTTCCTCTTTCTCTACTGCTACATCACTGTTCTCCCCTTTCTCTTTCCCTAATGCCACATCACGGGTTCTTTCCTCCCTCTTTCTCTAATGCCACATCACTGTTCTCTCCTTCCTCTTTCTCTAATGCCACATCACTGTTCTCTCCTTCCTCTTTCTCTAATGCCACACCACTGTTCTCTCCTCCCTCTTTCTCTACTGCAACATCACTGTTCTCTCCTTCCTCTTTCTCTACTGCTACATCACTGTTCTCCCCTTTCTCTTTCCCTAATGCCACATCACGGGTTCTTTCCTCCCTCTTTCTCTAATGCCACATCACTGTTCTCTCCTTCCTCTTTCTCTACTGCAACATCACTGTTCTCTCCTTCCTCTTTCTCTACTGCTACATCACTGTTCTCCCCTTTCTCTTTCCCTAATGCCACATCACGGGTTCTTTCCTCCCTCTTTCTCTAATGCCACATCACTGTTCTCTCCTCCCTCTTTCTCTAATGCCACATCACTGTTCTCTCCTTCCTCTTTCTCTACTGCAACATCACTGTTCTCTCCTTCCTCTTTCTCTACTATCACAACAATGTTCTCTCTTTCCTCTTTCTCTAATGCCACATCACTGTTCTCTCCTCCCTCTTTCTCTAATGCCACATCACTCTTCTCTCCTTCCTCTTTCTCTACTGCCACAACGATGTTCTCTCTTTCCTCTTTCTCTACTGCCACAACAATGTTCTCTCTATCCTCTTTCTCTACTGCCACATCACTGTTCTCTCCTCCCTCTTTCTCTACTATCACAACAATGTTCTCTCCTTCCTCTTTCTCTACTATCACATCACTGTTCTCTCCTCCCTCTTTCTCTACTGCCACATCACTGTTCTCTCCTTCCTCTTTCTCTACTATCACAACGATGTTCTCTCTTTCCTCTTTCTCTACTGCCACATCACTGTTCTCTCCTCCCTCTTTCTCTACTATCACAACAATGTTCTCTCTTTCCTCTTTCTCTCATGCCACATCACTGTTCTCTCCTCCCTCTTTCTCTACTGCAACATCACTGTTCTCTCCTCCCTCTTTCTCTACTGCAACATCACTGTTCTCTCCTTCCTCTTTCTCTACTGCCACAAAGATGTTCTCTCTTTCCTCTTTCTCTACTGCTACATCACTGTTCTCCCCTTTCTCTTTCCCTAATGCCACATCACGGGTTCTTTCCTCCCTCTTTCTCTAATGCCACATCACTGTTCTCTCCTTCCTCTTTCTCTACTGCTACATCACTGTTCTCTCCTCCCTCTTTCTCTAATGCCACAACACTGTTCTGTCCTTCCTCTTTCTCTACTGCAACATCACTGTTCTCTCCTTCCTCTTTCTCTAATGCCACATCACTGTTCTCTCCTTCCTCTTTCTCTAATGCCACATCACTGTTCTCTCCTTCCTCTTTCTCTACTGCAACATCACTGTTCTCTCCTTCCTCTTTCTCTACTGCTACATCACTGTTCTCCCCTTTCTCTTTCCCTAATGCCACATCACGGGTTCTTTCCTCCCTCTTTCTCTAATGCCACATCACTGTTCTCTCCTTCCTCTTTCTCTACTGCTACATCACTGTTCTCCCCTTTCTCTTTCCCTAATGCCACATCACGGGTTCTTTCCTCCCTCTTTCTCTAATGCCACAACACTGTTCTGTCCTTCCTCTTTCTCTACTGCAACATCACTGTTCTCTCCTTCCTCTTTCTCTACTGCCACAAAGATGTTCTCTCTTTCCTCTTTCTCTACTGGTACATCACTGTTCTCCCCTTTCTCTTTCCCTAATGCCACATCACGGGTTCTTTCCTCCCTCTTTCTCTAATGCCACATCACTGTTCTCTCCTTCCTCTTTCTCTACTGCTACATCACTGTTCTCTCCTCCCTCTTTCTCTAATGCCACAACACTGTTCTGTCCTTCCTCTTTCTCTACTGCAACATCACTGTTCTCTCCTTCCTCTTTCTCTAATGCCACATCACTGTTCTCTCCTTCCTCTTTCTCTAATGCCACATCACTGTTCTCTCCTTCCTCTTTCTCTACTATCACAACAATGTTCTCTCTTTTCCTCTTTCTCTAATGCCACATCACTGTTCTCTCCTTCCTCTTTCTCTACTATCACAACAATGTTCTCTCTTTCCTCTTTCTCTAATGCCACATCACTGTTCTCTCCTCCCTCTTTCTCTAATGCCACATCACTCTTCTCTCCTTCCTCTTTCTCTACTGCCACAACGATGTTCTCTCTTTCCTCTTTCTCTACTGCCACAACAATGTTCTCTCTATCCTCTTTCTCTACTGCCACATCACTGTTCTCTCCTCCCTCTTTCTCTACTATCACAACAATGTTCTCTCCTTCCTCTTTCTCTACTATCACAACAATGTTCTCTCTTTCCTCTTTCTCTACTGCCACATCACTGTTCTCTCCTTCCTCTTTCTCTACTATCACAACGATGTTCTCTCTTTCCTCTTTCTCTACTGCCACATCACTGTTCTCTCCTCCCTCTTTCTCTACTATCACAACAATGTTCTCGCTTTCCTCTTTCTCTACTGCCACATCACTGTTCTCTCCTTCCTCTTTCTCTACTATCACAACAATGTTCTCTCTTTCCTCTTTCTCTAATGCCACATCACTGTTCTCTCCTTCCTCTTTCTCTACTATCACAACAATGTTCTCTCTTTCCTCTTTCTCTAATGCCACATCACTGTTCTCTCCTCCCTCTTTCTCTAATGCCACATCACTCTTCTCTCCTTCCTCTTTCTCTACTGCCACAACGATGTTCTCTCTTTCCTCTTTCTCTACTGCCACAACAATGTTCTCTCTATCCTCTTTCTCTACTGCCACATCACTGTTCTCTCCACCCTCTTTCTCTACTATCACAACAATGTTCTCTCCTTCCTCTTTCTCTACTATCACAACAATGTTCTCTCTTTCCTCTTTCTCTACTGCCACATCACTGTTCTCTCCTTCCTCTTTCTCTACTATCACAACGATGTTCTCTCTTTCCTCTTTCTCTACTGCCACATCACTGTTCTCTCCTCCCTCTTTCTCTACTATCACAACAATGTTCTCTCTTTCCTCTTTCTCTCATGCCACATCACTGTTCTCTCCTCCCTCTTTCTCTACTGCAACATCACTGTTCTCTCCTCCCTCTTTCTCTACTGCAACATCACTGTTCTCTCCTTCCTCTTTCTCTACTGCCACAAAGATGTTCTCTCTTTCCTCTTTCTCTACTGCTACATCACTGTTCTCCCCTTTCTCTTTCCCTAATGCCACATCACGGGTTCTTTCCTCCCTCTTTCTCTAATGCCACATCACTGTTCTCTCCTTCCTCTTTCTCTAATGCCACATCACTGTTCTCTCCTTCCTCTTTCTCTAATGCCACACCACTGTTCTCTCCTCCCTCTTTCTCTACTGCAACATCACTGTTCTCTCCTTCCTCTTTCTCTACTGCTACATCACTGTTCTCCCCTTTCTCTTTCCCTAATGCCACATCACGGGTTCTTTCCTCCCTCTTTCTCTAATGCCACATCACTGTTCTCTCCTTCCTCTTTCTCTACTGCAACATCACTGTTCTCTCCTTCCTCTTTCTCTACTGCTACATCACTGTTCTCCCCTTTCTCTTTCCCTAATGCCACATCACGGGTTCTTTCTTCCCTCTTTCTCTAATGCCACATCACTGTTCTCTCCTCCCTCTTTCTCTAATGCCACATCACTGTTCTCTCCTTCCTCTTTCTCTACTGCAACATCACTGTTCTCTCCTTCCTCTTTCTCTACTATCACAACAATGTTCTCTCTTTCCTCTTTCTCTAATGCCACATCACCGTTCTCTCCTCCCTCTTTCTCTAATGCCACATCACTCTTCTCTCCTTCCTCTTTCTCTACTGCCACAAAGATGTTCTCTCTTTCCTCTTTCTCTACTGGTACATCACTGTTCTCCCCTTTCTCTTTCCCTAATGCCACATCACGGGTTCTTTCCTCCCTCTTTCTCTAATGCCACATCACTGTTCTCTCCTTCCTCTTTCTCTACTGCTACATCACTGTTCTCTCCTCCCTCTTTCTCTAATGCCACAACACTGTTCTGTCCTTCCTCTTTCTCTACTGCAACATCACTGTTCTCTCCTTCCTCTTTCTCTAATGCCACATCACTGTTCTCTCCTTCCTCTTTCTCTAATGCCACATCACTGTTCTCTCCTTCCTCTTTCTCTACTATCACAACAATGTTCTCTCTTTCCTCTTTCTCTAATGCCACATCACTGTTCTCTCCTTCCTCTTTCTCTACTATCACAACAATGTTCTCTCTTTCCTCTTTCTCTAATGCCACATCACTGTTCTCTCCTCCCTCTTTCTCTAATGCCACATCACTCTTCTCTCCTTCCTCTTTCTCTACTGCCACAACGATGTTCTCTCTTTCCTCTTTCTCTACTGCCACAACAATGTTCTCTCTATCCTCTTTCTCTACTGCCACATCACTGTTCTCTCCTCCCTCTTTCTCTACTATCACAACAATGTTCTCTCCTTCCTCTTTCTCTACTATCACAACAATGTTCTCTCTTTCCTCTTTCTCTACTGCCACATCACTGTTCTCTCCTTCCTCTTTCTCTACTATCACAACGATGTTCTCTCTTTCCTCTTTCTCTACTGCCACATCACTGTTCTCTCCTCCCTCTTTCTCTACTATCACAACAATGTTCTCGCTTTCTCTTTCTCTACTGCCACATCACTGTTCTCTCCTTCCTCTTTCTCTACTATCACAACAATGTTCTCTCTTTCCTCTTTCTCTAATGCCACATCACTGTTCTCTCCTTCCTCTTTCTCTACTATCACAACAATGTTCTCTCTTTCCTCTTTCTCTAATGCCACATCACTGTTCTCTCCTCCCTCTTTCTCTAATGCCACATCACTCTTCTCTCCTTCCTCTTTCTCTACTGCCACAACGATGTTCTCTCTTTCCTCTTTCTCTACTGCCACAACAATGTTCTCTCTATCCTCTTTCTCTACTGCCACATCACTGTTCTCTCCTCCCTCTTTCTCTACTATCACAACAATGTTCTCTCCTTCCTCTTTCTCTACTATCACAACAATGTTCTCTCTTTCCTCTTTCTCTACTGCCACATCACTGTTCTCTCCTTCCTCTTTCTCTACTATCACAACGATGTTCTCTCTTTCCTCTTTCTCTACTGCCACATCACTGTTCTCTCCTCCCTCTTTCTCTACTATCACAACAATGTTCTCTCTTTCCTCTTTCTCTCATGCCACATCACTGTTCTCTCCTCCCTCTTTCTCTACTGCAACATCACTGTTCTCTCCTCCCTCTTTCTCTACTGCAACATCACTGTTCTCTCCTTCCTCTTTCTCTACTGCCACAAAGATGTTCTCTCTTTCCTCTTTCTCTACTGCTACATCACTGTTCTCCCTTTCTCTTTCCCTAATGCCACATCACGGGTTCTTTCCTCCCTCTTTCTCTAATGCCACATCACTGTTCTCTCCTTCCTCTTTCTCTAATGCCACATCACTGTTCTCTCCTTCCTCTTTCTCTAATGCCACACCACTGTTCTCTCCTCCCTCTTTCTCTACTGCAACATCACTGTTCTCTCCTTCCTCTTTCTCTACTGCTACATCACTGTTCTCCCCTTTCTCTTTCCCTAATGCCACATCACGGGTTCTTTCCTCCCTCTTTCTCTAATGGCACATCACTGTTCTCTCCTTCCTCTTTCTCTACTGCAACATCACTGTTCTCTCCTTCCTCTTTCTCTACTGCTACATCACTGTTCTCCCCTTTCTCTTTCCCTAATGCCACATCACGGGTTCTTTCCTCCCTCTTTCTCTAATGCCACATCACTGTTCTCTCCTCCCTCTTTCTCTAATGCCACATCACTGTTCTCTCCTTCCTCTTTCTCTACTGCAACATCACTGTTCTCTCCTTCCTCTTTCTCTACTATCACAACAATGTTCTCTCTTTCCTCTTTCTCTAATGCCACATCACCGTTCTCTCCTCCCTCTTTCTCTAATGCCACATCACTCTTCTCTCCTTCCTCTTTCTCTACTGCCACAACGATGTTCTCTCTTTCCTCTTTCTCTACTGCCACAACAATGTTCTCTCTATCCTCTTTCTCTACTGCCACATCACTGTTCTCTCCTCCCTCTTTCTCTACTATCACAACAATGTTCTCTCCTTCCTCTTTCTCTACTATCACATCACTGTTCTCTCCTCCCTCTTTCTCTACTGCCACATCACTGTTCTCTCCTTCCTCTTTCTCTACTATCACAACGATGTTCTCTCTTTCCTCTTTCTCTACTGCCACATCACTGTTCTCTCCTCCCTCTTTCTCTACTATCACAACAATGTTCTCTCTTTCCTCTTTCTCTCATGCCACATCACTGTTCTCTCCTCCCTCTTTCTCTACTGCAACATCACTGTTCTCTCCTCCCTCTTTCTCTACTGCAACATCACTGTTCTCTCCTTCCTCTTTCTCTACTGCCACAAAGATGTTCTCTCTTTCCTCTTTCTCTACTGCTACATCACTCTTCTCCCTTTCTCTTTCCCTAATGCCACATCACGGGTTCTTTCCTCCCTCTTTCTCTAATGCCACATCACTGTTCTCTCCTTCCTCTTTCTCTACTGCTACATCACTGTTCTCTCCTCCCTCTTTCTCTAATGCCACAACACTGTTCTGTCCTTCCTCTTTCTCTACTGCAACATCACTGTTCTCTCCTTCCTCTTTCTCTAATGCCACATCACTGTTCTCTCCTTCCTCTTTCTCTAATGCCACATCACTGTTCTCTCCTTCCTCTTTCTCTACTGCAACATCACTGTTCTCTCCTTCCTCTTTCTCTACTGCTACATCACTGTTCTCCCCTTTCTCTTTCCCTAATGCCACATCACGGGTTCTTTCCTCCCTCTTTCTCTAATGCCACATCACTGTTCTCTCCTTCCTCTTTCTCTACTGCTACATCACTGTTCTCCCCTTTCTCTTTCCCTAATGCCACATCACGGGTTCTTTCCTCCCTCTTTCTCTAATGCCACAACACTGTTCTGTCCTTCCTCTTTCTCTACTGCCACAACACTCTTCTGTCCTTCCTCTTTCTCTACTGCCACAACACTCTTCTGTCCTTCCTCTTTCTCTACTGCCACATCACTGTTCTGTCCTTCCTCTTTCTCTACTGCCACAACACTCTTCTGTCCTTCCTCTTTCTCTACTGCCACATCACTGTTCTGTCCTTCCTCTTTCTCTACTGCCACAACACTCTTCTGTCCTTCCTCTTTCTCTACTGCCACATCACTCTTCTGTCCTTCCGCTTTCTCTACTGCCACAACACTGTTCTCTCCTTCCTCTTTCTCTACTGCCAAAACACTGTTCTCTCCTTCCTCTTTCTCTACTGCCAAAAGACTGTTCTCTCCTCCCTCTTTCTCTACTGCCACATCACTGTTCTCTCCTTCCTCTTTCTCTACTGCCACAACACTGTTCTCTCCTCCCTCTTTCTCTACTGCCACAACACTGTTCTCTCCTCCCTCTTTCTCTAATGCCACAACACTGTTCTCTCCTCCCTCTTTCTCTACTGCCACAACACTGTTCTCTCCTCCCTCTTTCTCTACTGCCACAACACTGTTCTCTCCTTCCTCTTTCTCTACTGCCACAACACTGTTCTCTCCTTCCTCTTTCTCTACTGCCACAACACTGTTCTCTCCTCCCGCTTTCTCTACTGCCACAACACTGTTCTCTCCTTCCTCTTTCTCTACTGCCAAAACACTGTTCTCTCCTTCCTCTTTCTCTACTGCCACATCACTGTTCTCTCCTTCCTCTTTCTCTACTGCCACAACACTGTTCTCTCCTCCCTCTTTCTCTACTGCCACATCACTGTTCTCTCCTCCCTCTTTCTCTACTGCCAAAAGACTGTTCTCTCCTCCCTCTTTCTCTACTGCCACAACACTGTTCTCTCCTCCCTCTTTCTCTACTGCCACACCACTGTTCTCTCCTCCCTCTTTCTCTACTGCCAAAACACTGTTCTCTCCTTCCTCTTTCTCTAATGCCACACCACTATTCTCGCCTCCCTCTTTCTCTACTGCCACACCACTGTTCTCTCCTCCCTCTTTCTCTACTGCAACATCACTGTTCTCTCCTTCCTCTTTCTCTACTGCTACATCACTGTTCTCCCCTTTCTCTTTCCCTAATGCCACATCACGGGTTCTTTCCTCCCTCTTTCTCTAATGCCACATCACTGTTCTCTCCTTCCTCTTTCTCTACTGCAACATCACTGTTCTCTCCTTCCTCTTTCTCTACTGCTACATCACTGTTCTCTCCTTCCTCTTTCTCTACTATCACAACAATGTTCTCTCTTTCCTCTTTCTCTAATGCCACATCACCGTTCTCTCCTCCCTCTTTCTCTAATGCCACATCACTCTTCTCTCCTTCCTCTTTCTCTACTGCAACATCACTGTTCTCTCCTTCCTCTTTCTCTACTATCACAACAATGTTCTCTCTTTCCTCTTTCTCTAATGCCACATCACCGTTCTCTCCTCCCTCTTTCTCTAATGCCACATCACTCTTCTCTCCTTCCTCTTTCTCTACTGCCACAACGATGTTCTCTCTTTCCTCTTTCTCTACTGCCACAACAATGTTCTCTCTATCCTCTTTCCCTAATGCCACATCACGGGTTCTTTCCTCCCTCTTTCTCTAATGCCACATCACTGTTCTCTCCTCCCTCTTTCTCTAATGCCACATCACTGTTCTCTCCTTCCTCTTTCTCTACTGCAACATCACTGTTCTCTCCTTCCTCTTTCTCTACTATCACAACAATGTTCTCTCTTTCCTCTTTCTCTAATGCCACATCACCGTTCTCTCCTCCCTCTTTCTCTAATGCCACACCACTGTTCTCTCCTCCCTCTTTCTCTACTGCAACATCACTGTTCTCTCCTTCCTCTTTCTCTACTGCTACATCACTGTTCTCCCCTTTCTCTTTCCCTAATGCCACATCACGGGTTCTTTCCTCCCTCTTTCTCTAATGGCACATCACTGTTCTCTCCTTCCTCTTTCTCTACTGCAACATCACTGTTCTCTCCTTCCTCTTTCTCTACTGCTACATCACTGTTCTCCCCTTTCTCTTTCCCTAATGCCACATCACGGGTTCTTTCCTCCCTCTTTCTCTAATGCCACATCACTGTTCTCTCCTCCCTCTTTCTCTAATGCCACATCACTGTTCTCTCCTTCCTCTTTCTCTACTGCAACATCACTGTTCTCTCCTTCCTCTTTCTCTACTATCACAACAATGTTCTCTCTTTCCTCTTTCTCTAATGCCACATCACCGTTCTCTCCTCCCTCTTTCTCTAATGCCACATCACTCTTCTCTCCTTCCTCTTTCTCTACTGCCACAACGATGTTCTCTCTTTCCTCTTTCTCTACTGCCACAACAATGTTCTCTCTATCCTCTTTCTCTACTGCCACATCACTGTTCTCTCCTCCCTCTTTCTCTACTATCACAACAATGTTCTCTCCTTCCTCTTTCTCTACTATCACATCACTGTTCTCTCCTCCCTCTTTCTCTACTGCCACATCACTGTTCTCTCCTTCCTCTTTCTCTACTATCACAACGATGTTCTCTCTTTCCTCTTTCTCTACTGCCACATCACTGTTCTCTCCTCCCTCTTTCTCTACTATCACAACAATGTTCTCTCTTTCCTCTTTCTCTCATGCCACATCACTGTTCTCTCCTCCCTCTTTCTCTACTGCAACATCACTGTTCTCTCCTCCCTCTTTCTCTACTGCAACATCACTGTTCTCTCCTTCCTCTTTCTCTACTGCCACAAAGATGTTCTCTCTTTCCTCTTTCTCTACTGCTACATCACTCTTCTCCCCTTTCTCTTTCCCTAATGCCACATCACGGGTTCTTTCCTCCCTCTTTCTCTAATGCCACATCACTGTTCTCTCCTTCCTCTTTCTCTACTGCTACATCACTGTTCTCTCCTCCCTCTTTCTCTAATGCCACAACACTGTTCTGTCCTTCCTCTTTCTCTACTGCAACATCACTGTTCTCTCCTTCCTCTTTCTCTAATGCCACATCACTGTTCTCTCCTTCCTCTTTCTCTAATGCCACATCACTGTTCTCTCCTTCCTCTTTCTCTACTGCAACATCACTGTTCTCTCCTTCCTCTTTCTCTACTGCTACATCACTGTTCTCCCCTTTCTCTTTCCCTAATGCCACATCACGGGTTCTTTCCTCCCTCTTTCTCTAATGCCACATCACTGTTCTCTCCTTCCTCTTTCTCTACTGCTACATCACTGTTCTCCCCTTTCTCTTTCCCTAATGCCACATCACGGGTTCTTTCCTCCCTCTTTCTCTAATGCCACAACACTGTTCTGTCCTTCCTCTTTCTCTACTGCCACAACACTCTTCTGTCCTTCCTCTTTCTCTACTGCCACAACACTCTTCTGTCCTTCCTCTTTCTCTACTGCCACATCACTGTTCTGTCCTTCCTCTTTCTCTACTGCCACAACACTCTTCTGTCCTTCCTCTTTCTCTACTGCCACATCACTGTTCTGTCCTTCCTCTTTCTCTACTGCCACAACACTCTTCTGTCCTTCCTCTTTCTCTACTGCCACATCACTCTTCTGTCCTTCCTCTTTCTCTACTGCCACAACACTCTTCTGTCCTTCCTCTTTCTCTACTGCCACATCACTGTTCTGTCCTTCCTCTTTCTCTACTGCCACAACACTGTTCTGTCCTTCCTTTTTCTCTACTGCCACATCACTGTTCTCTCCTTCCTCTTTCTCTACTGCCACAACACTGTTCTCTCCTCCCTCTTTCTCTACTGCCACAACACTGTTCTCTCCTTCCTCTTTCTCTAATGCCACAACACTGTTCTCTCCTTCCTCTTTCTCTAATGCCACATCACTGTTCTCTCCTCCCTCTTTCTCTAATGCCACATCACTGTTCTCTCCTCCCTCTTTCTCTACTGCCACAACACTGTTCTCTCCTTCCTCTTTCTCTAATGCCACAACACTGTTCTCTCCTTCCTCTTTCTCTAATGCCACATCACTGTTCTCTCCTCCCGCTTTCTCTACTGCCACAACACTGTTCTCTCCTTCCTCTTTCTCTACTGCCAAAACACTGTTCTCTCCTTCCGCTTTCTCTACTGCCACAACACTGTTCTCTCCTCCCTCTTTCTCTACTGCCACAACACTGTTCTCTCCTCCCTCTTTCTCTACTGCCACATCACTGTTCTCTCCTCCCTCTTTCTCTACTGCCACAACACTGTTCTCTCCTCCCTCTTTCTCTAATGCCACACCACTATTCTCTCCTCCCTCTTTCTCTAATGCCACACCACTATTCTCTCCTCCCTCTTTCTCTAATGCCACACCACTATTCTCGCCTCCCTCTTTCTCTAATGCCACACCACTATTCTCGCCTCCCTCTTTCTCTACTGCCACACCACTGTTCTCTCCTCCCTCTTTCTCTAATGCCACACCACTGTTCTCTCCTCCCTCTTTCTCTAATGCCACACCACTGTTCTCTCCTCCCTCTTTCTCTACTGCCACAACACTGTTCTCTCCTCCCTCTTTCTCTAATGCCACACCACTGTTCTCTCCTTCCTCTTTCTCTACTGCCACACCACTGTTCTCTCCCTCCTCTTTCTCTACTGCCAAAAGACTGTTCTCTCCCTCCTCTTTCTCTACTGCCACAACACTGTTCTCTCCTTCCTCTTTCTCTACTGCCACACCACTGTTCTCTCCCTCCTCTTTCTCTACTGCCAAAGACTGTTCTCTCCCTCCTCTTTCTCTACTGCCAAAACACTGTTCTCTCCTCCCTCTTTCTCTACTGCCAAAACACTGTTCTCTCCTCCCTCTTTCTCTACTGCCAAAACACTGTTCTCTCCCTCCTCTTTCTCTACTGCCAAAACACTGTTCTCTCCTCCCTCTTTCTCTACTGCCAAAACACTGTTCTCTCCTCCCTCTTTCTCTACTGCCAAAAGACTGTTCTCTCCCTCCTCTTTCTCTACTGCCAAAACACTGTTCTCTCCTCCCTCTCACTACTTCTCGTATGTGTTTAAATGCAGTGAAGTCATTGGTTTAAAACACTGTTTTGATATCTAACATGTCTCATAACTTCATAGAATGCTGTGTAAAACCACTATTAATGCCAAATATTACAATCAATCCACCATCAAACCATTCTATTATGTCAAATATTACAATTAATCCACCATCAAACCATTCTATTAATGCCAAATATGACAATCAATCCACCATCAAACCATTCTATTATGTCAAATATTACAATTAATCCACCATCAAACCATTCTATTATGTCAAATATTACAATCAATCCACCATCAAACCATTCTATTATGTCAAATATTACAATTAATCCACCATCAAACCATTCTATTAATGCCAAATATGACAATCAATCCACCATCAAACCATTCTATTATGTCAAATATTACAATTAATCCACCATCAAACCATTCTATTATGTCAAATATTACAATTAATCCACCATCAATCCATTCTATTAATGCCAAATATGACAATCAATCCACCATCAAACCATTCTATTATGTCAAATATGACAATCAATCCACCATCAAACCATTCTATTATGTCAAATATTACAATTAATCCACCATCAAACCATTCTATTAATGCCAAAAATGACAATCAATCCACCATCAAACCATTCTATTATGTCAAATATTACAATTAATCCACCATCAAACCATTCTATTAATGCCAAAAATGACAATCAGTCCTTCATCAAACCATTCTATCAATGCCAAATAATAAAATCAGTACACCATCAAAACAATAGCTTACGAGGGATTGTTTCATTATGCAGACAATAGAGTCTAGCCTACTAGATTATCCTTAGGCTATAGTGGCTTCGGAAAGTATTCAGACCCCTTGACCTTTTTCACATTTTGTTACGTTACAGCCTTATTCTGAAAATGACTCATTTGTTTTTTTCTGTCATCAATCTAAACACAATAACCCATAATGTCAAAGAAAAAACAGGTTTTTAGAAATGTTTTTATTAAAAATAAAAAATGAAATATCACATTTACATAATTATTTAGACCCTTTCCTCAGTACTTTGTTGAAGCACCTTTGGCAGCGATGACAGCATTGAGTCTTCTTGGGTATGACGCTACAAGCTCTACGAACCTGTTTTAGCTTTGGCATTATGGGATATTGTGCACAGATTGCTGAAAGAAAAAAAATGCAATCAATTTTAGAATAAGGCTGTAATAATATGGAAAAAGTCAAGAGGTCTGAAAACTTTCCGAATGCACTGTACAGTATTTACTGGTAGCCCATTATATTACACATTGGAACTCAGACTCCCCGCTGTTGAGGCGATCCGTCTCATCAATCATAGGCTTACAAGTGTTCTCAGAAGGGATGTCACTCTCATGAGCGCCACTGGGTCTCAGGCAGTCATCAGCTTGGTATTATGGAAGAGGAGGAAGGCCAGTACTCTAAGTAGAGGAACTGTCACTCTTCTGGAGAGGAGGAGGAGGGCCAGCACTCTCACGAGAGGAACTGTCACTCTTCTAAAGAGGAGGAGGAGGAATGTCAGCACTCTCACTAGAGGAACTGTCACTATTCTGAAGAGGAGGAGGAGGGCCAGCACTCTCACTAGAGGAACTGTCACTTTTCTGAAGAGGAGGAGGAGGGCAAGCCCTCTCAGTTGAGGAACTGTCACTCTTCTGAGGAGGAGGGCCAGCACTTTTACTAGAAGAAATGTCACTTTTATGACGAAGAGGAGGAGGGGGGCCAGCATTTGGACTAGAGGAACTGTCACTCTTCTGGCGAGGAGGAGAAGGAGGGCCAGCACTCTGACTAGAGGAACTATCACTTTTCTGGAGAGGAGGAGGAGGAGGGTCAGCACTCATACTAGAGGAACTGTCACTCTTCTGAAGAGGAGGAGGAGGAAGGCCGGCACACTCATGAGATGAACTATCACTCTTCTGGAGAAGAGGAGGAGGACGGCCAGCACTCTCACTAGAGGAACTGTCACTTTTATGGCGAGGAGGAGGTCCAGCACTCTGACTAGAGGAACTGTCACTCTTCTGGCGAGGAGGAAGAGGGCCAGACCTCTTACTAGAGGCACTGTCACTCTTCTGAAGAGGAGGAGGATGGCCAGCACTCTCAATAGAGGAACTGTCACTCTACTGGAGAGGAGGAGAAGGAGGGCCAGCACACTCACTAGAGGAACTGTCACTCGTCTGGAGAGGCGGAGGAGGAGGAGGAGGTCCAGCACTCTGACTAGAGGATCTGTTACTCTTCTGGAGAGGAGAAGGAGGGGGCCATCACTCTCACTAGAGGAACTGTCACTCTTCTGGAGAGGAGGATGAGGGCCAGCACTCTCAATAGAGGAACTGTCACTCTTCTGGAGAGGAGGAGGAGGAGGAGGAGGGCCAGCACTCTCACTAGAGGAAATGTCACTCTTCTGGCGAGGAGGAGGATGAAGGCCGGCAAACTCACGAGATGAACTATCACTCTTCTGGAGAAGAGGAGGAGGAGGGCCAGCACTCTGACTAGAGGCCCTGTCACTCTTCTGGTGAGGAGGAGGAGGGCCAGCACTCTGACTAGAGGAACTGTCAATATTCTGGTGAGGAGGCGGAGGGGGGCCAGCACTCTGACTAGAGGAACTGTCACTCTTCTGGAGAGGAGGAGAAGGAGGGCCATCACTCTCACTAGAGGAAATGTCACTTTTATGGCAAGGAGGATGAGGAGGTCCAGCACTCTGACTAGAGGATCTGTCACTCTTCTGGAGAGGAGGAGGAGGGGGTCCAGCACTCTGACTAGAGGAACTGTCAATATTCTGGTGAGGAGGCGGAGGAGGGCCAGCACTCTGACTAGAGGAACTGTCACTTTTCTGGATAGGAGGAGGAGGAGGAGGGCCAGCACTCTCACTCGTGGAACTGTCACTTTTCTGGAAAGGAGTGGGAGGACAGCCAGCACTCTCATTAGTGGAACTGTCAGTCTTCTGGAGAAGAGAAGGGCCAGCACTCTCACTAAAGGAACTGTCACTCTTCTGGAGAGGAGGAGGAGGGGTCCAGCACTCTGACTAGAGGAACTGTCAATATTCTGGTGAGGAGGCGGAGGAGGGCCAGCACTCTGACTAGAGGACCTGTCACTCTTCTGGAGAGGAGGAGAAGGAGGGCCAGCACAATCACTAGAGGAACTGTCACTTTTCTGAAGAGGAGGAGGAGGAAGGCCGGCACACTCATGAGATGAACTATCACTCTTCTGGAGAAGAGGAGGAGGACGGCCAGCACTCTCACTAGAGGAACTGTCACTTTTATGGCGAGGAGGAGGTCCAGCACTCTGACTAGAGGAACTGTCACTCTTCTGGCGAGGAGGAAGAGGGCCAGACCTCTTACTAGAGGCACTGTCACTCTTCTGAAGAGGAGGAGGATGGCCAGCACTCTCAATAGAGGAACTGTCACTCTACTGGAGAGGAGGAGAAGGAGGGCCAGCACACTCACTAGAGGAACTGTCACTCGTCTGGAGAGGCGGAGGAGGAGGAGGAGGTCCAGCACTCTGACTAGAGGATCTGTTACTCTTCTGGAGAGGAGGAGGAGGGGGGCCAGCACTCTCACTAGAGGAACTGTCACTCTTCTGGAGAGGAGGATGAGGGCCAGCACTCTCAATAGAGGAACTGTCACTCTTCTGGAGAGGAGGAGGAGGAGGAGGGCCAGCACTCTCACTAGAGGAAATGTCACTCTTCTGGCGAGGAGGAGGATGAAGGCCGGCAAACTCACGAGATGAACTATCACTCTTCTGGAGAAGAGGAGGAGGAGGGCCAGCACTCTGACTAGAGGCCCTGTCACTCTTCTGGTGAGGAGGAGGAGGGCCAGCACTCTGACTAGAGGAACTGTCAATATTCTGGTGAGGAGGCGGAGGGGGGCCAGCACTCTGACTAGAGGAACTGTCACTCTTCTGGAGAGGAGGAGAAGGAGGGCCATCACTCTCACTAGAGGAAATGTCACTTTTATGGCAAGGAGGATGAGGAGGTCCAGCACTCTGACTAGAGGATCTGTCACTCTTCTGGAGAGGAGGAGGAGGGGGTCCAGCACTCTGACTAGAGGAACTGTCAATATTCTGGTGAGGAGGCGGAGGAGGGCCAGCACTCTGACTAGAGGAACTGTCACTTTTCTGGATAGGAGGAGGAGGAGGAGGGCCAGCACTCTCACTCGTGGAACTGTCACTTTTCTGGAAAGGAGTGGGAGGACAGCCAGCACTCTCATTAGTGGAACTGTCAGTCTTCTGGAGAAGAGAAGGGCCAGCACTCTCACTAAAGGAACTGTCACTCTTCTGGAGAGGAGGAGAAGGGGGTCCAGCACTCTGACTAGAGGAACTGTCAATATTCTGGTGAGGAGGCGGAGGAGGGCCAGCACTCTGACTAGAGGACCTGTCACTCTTCTGGAGAGGAGGAGAAGGAGGGCCAGCACAATCACTAGAGGAACTGTCACTCGTCTGAAGAGGAAGAGGAGGAAGGCCGGCACACTCATGAGATGAACTATCACTCTTCTGGAGAAGAGGAGGAGGACGGCCAGCACTCTCACTAGAGGAACTGTCACTTTTATGGCGAGGAGGAGGTCCAGCACTCTGACTAGAGGAACTGTCACTCTTCTGGCGAGGAGGAAGAGGGCCAGCACTCTTACTAGAGGCACTGTCACTCTTCTGAAGAGGAGGAGGATGGCCAGCACTCTCAATAGAGGAACTGTCACTCTACTGGAGAGGAGGAGAAGGAGGGCCAGCACACTCACTAGAGGAACTGTCACTCGTCTGGAGAGGCGGAGGGGAGGAGGAGGTCCAGCACTCTGACTAGAGGATCTGTTACTCTTCTGGAGAGGAGGAGGAGGGGGCCAGCACTCTCACTAGAGGAACTGTCACTCTTCTGGAGAGGAGGATGAGGGCCAGCACTCTCAATAGAGGAACTGTCACTCTTCTGGAGAGGAGGAGGAGGAGGAGGGCCAGCACTCTCACTAGAGGAAATGTCACTCTTCTGGCGTGGAGGAGGATGAAGGCCGGCAAACTCACGAGATGAACTATCACTCTTCTGGAGAAGAGGAGGAGGAGGGCCAGCACTCTGACTAGAGGCCCTGTCACTCTTCTGGTGAGGAGGAGGAGGGCCAGCACTCTGACTAGAGGAACTGTCAATATTCTGGTGAGGAGGCGGAGGGGGCCAGCACTCTGACTAGAGGAACTGTCACTCTTCTGGAGAGGAGGAGAAGGAGGGCCATCACTCTCACTAGAGGAAATGTCACTTTTATGGCAATGAGGATGAGGAGGTCCAGCACTCTGACTAGAGGATCTGTCACTCTTCTGGAGAGGAGGAGGAGGGGGTCCAGCACTCTGACTAGAGGAACTGTCAATATTCTGGTGAGGAGGCGGAGGAGGGCCAGCACTCTGACTAGAGGAACTGTCACTTTTCTGGATAGGAGGAGGAGGAGGAGGGCCAGCACTCTCACTCGTGGAACTGTCACTTTTCTGGAAAGGAGTGGGAGGACAGCCAGCACTCTCATTAGTGGAACTGTCAGTCTTCTGGAGAAGAGAAGGGCCAGCACTCTCACTAAAGGAACTGTCACTCTTCTGGAGAGGAGGAGGAGGGGGTCCAGCACTCTGACTAGAGGAACTGTCAATATTCTGGTGAGGAGGCGGAGGAGGGCCAGCACTCTGACTAGAGGACCTGTCACTCTTCTGGAGAGGAGGAGAAGGAGGGCCAGCACAATCACTAGAGGAACTGTCACTCGTCTGGAGAGGCGGAGGAGGAGGTCCAGCACTCTGACTAGAGGATCTGTCACTCTTCTGGAGAGGAGGAGATGGGGGGCCAGCACTCTCACTAGAGGAACTGTCACTCTTCTGGAGAGGAGGAGGAGGGCCAGCACTCTCACTAGAGGACCTGTCACTCTTCTGGAGAGGAAGAGAATGAGGGCCAGCACTCTCACTAGAGGAACTGTCACTCTTCTGGAGAGGAGGAGAAGGAGGGCCAGCACTCTCACTAGAGGAAATATCACTTTTATGGCAAGGAGGATGAGGCGGTCCAGCACTCTGACTAGAGGATCTGTCACTCTTCTGGAGAGGAGGAGGAGGGGGTCCAGCACTCTGACTAGAGGAACTGTCAATATTCTGGTGAGGAGGCGGAGGAGGGCCAGCACTCTGACTAGAGGAACTGTCACTTTTCTGGATAGGAGGAGGAGGAGGAGGGCCAGCACTCTCACTCGTGGAACTGTCACTTTTCTGGAAAGGAGGGGGAGGACAGCCAGCACTCTCATTAGTGGAACTGTCACTCTTCTGGAGAAGAGAAGGGCCAGCACTCTCACTAGAGGAACTGTCACTCTTTTTGGTGAAGAGGAGGAGGAGGAAGGCCGGCACTCTTACTAGAGGAACTATCACTCTTCTGGAGAGGAGAAGGTGGGCCATCACTCTCAATAGAGGAACTGCCACTCTTTTTGGTGAAGAGGAGGAGGAAGGCCAGCACTCTCACTAGAGGAACTATCACTCTTCTGTAGAGGAGGAGGAGGAGGAAGGCCGGCACTCTGACAAGAGGAACTAACACTCTTCTGGAGAGGAGAACGTGGGCCAGCACTCTCTCTAGAGGATCTGTCACTCTTCTGGCGAGGAGGAGGAGGAGGAAGGCCAGCACTCTCACTAGATGAACTATCACTCTTCTGGAGAAGAGGGGGAGGAGGGCCCGCACACTTACTAGAGGAACTGTGACTCATCTGGAGAGGTGGAGGAGGATGACCAGCACTCTCACTTGAGGAACTCTCAGTCTCCTGAAGAGGAGGTGGTAGTCCAGCACTCTCACTAGAGGAACCCTCACTCTTCTGAAAAGGAGTAGAGGGGCAGCACTCTCACTTGAGGAACTGTCACTCTTCTGGAGAGGAGGAGGAGGAGGGCCAGCACTCTCACTAGAGGAACTGTCACTCTTCTGGAGAGGAGGATGAGGGCCAGCACTCTCACTAGAGGAACTGTCACTATTCTGGAGAGGAGGATGAGGGCCAGCACTCTCACTAGAGGAACTGTCACTATTCTGGAGAGGAGGAGGAGGGCCAGCACTCTCACTAGAGGAACTGTCACTATTCTGGGGAGGAGGAGGAGGTTGGCCAATACTAATATAATAATAATATAATACTCTCACTGGAGTTCTTAATGTTTTGTCCAATCAGTGTATGTTGCGTTGTTTAATAAGTGTTTCCTCCCCGCTCTGCCCTCCCTGCCCTGGGTGTCCTTCCTGTACAATCTGCATACTAACACATGGCACACACAATAACCGTCAATCTTAGAATGATCAAGTGTAAAAAATGGAAAAGACTGTTGTACAACATGGCTGATCCCTGTGTGTCCCTCTCCTCTTCCTGTAGCTCTCACGGCAGCAGGGGGCCGGGGGAAGCTAGACGTTTGCAGGCTGCTGCTAGAGCAGGGAGCAGCGGTGGCTCAGCCCAACAGACAAGGCATGGTACCCCTGTTCAGTGCTGTCCGACAAGGAAACTGGCAGGTGAGACTGAGTGCACCCTTTATATTGCACTACTTTTGACCCAAACACTTAATCAGACGAAGAGAGATCGAGCGGCCATGTTGACAGAAACAGGCTGTTGTGTGCTAGATGGTGACGATAGTGTTGTCCTCTCTCAGATTGTGGACCTTCTCCTGACTCACGGAGCGGAGGTGAACCTTGCAGACAAGCAGAGCCGAACGCCTCTTATGATGGCTGCCTCAGAGGGTCACCTGGGCACTGTGGAGTTCCTACTGGCACAGGGTGAGGGTTTGGAGGAAGACATCCACTCATTCCTTGACATTTACTTTATCTGTGACCTGCTGTCCTTTCATCTTGAATTATATACAGCAAACTCTCAAGAAACTTTTGATAAACACAATCACCAAAGCATTGACGGTACGTTATTTTACCAATTTACCTTTTACTCCCAATGCTGACCTGTAACCTCTGACCCCTCTGATCCACCTACCAGGTGCGTCCCTGCCTCTGATGGACAAGGAGGGGTTGACAGCTCTGAGCTGGGCGTGTCTGAAGGGACACCTGCACGTGGTGCGCTGTCTGGTGGAGAGGGGGGCTGCTACAGACCATGCTGATAAGAATGGACGCACGCCCCTCGACCTGGCCTCCTTCTACGGGGACTCAGAGATGGTGAGTGGATGTACAACATTACGAAGAAATGTGTTCAAGTATATAAGTATAGTTATATTTGTGTATATTTTGCTAGCAGTAACTCTCCCAAATGTTAATACCATCCTATGATCCTGCTCTGATGAAACACATTCCTCCCTCTTCCCCAATGTCCTCGCCCCTGTCCTCCCTCCCCTGCAATGTCCTCGCTCCTTCCCACTGTCCTCCCTCCTACCCACTGTCCTCGCCCCTGTCCTACCTCCTCCCCACTGTCCTCCCACCTCCCCACTGTCCTACCTCCTCCCCACTGTCCTCGCTCCTTACCCACTGTCCTCGCCCCTGTCCTACCTCCTCCCCACTGTCCTCGCTCCTTACCCACTGTCCTCGCCCCTGTCCTCCCTCCTCCCCACTGTCCTCCCTCCTCCCCACTGTCCTCCCTCCTCCCCACTGTCCTCCCTCCTCCCCACTGTCCTCGCTCCTCCCCACTGTCCTCGCTCCTTACCCACTGTCCACGCCCCTGTCCTACCTCCTCCCCACTGTCCTCGCTCCTTACCCACTGTCCACGCCCCTGTCCTACCTCCTCCCCACTGTCCTCGCTCCTTACCCACTGTCCTCGCCCCTGTCCTACCTCCTCCCCACTGTCCTCGCTCCTTACCCACTGTCCACTCTCCTGTCCTACCTCCTCCCCACTGTCCTCGCTCCTTACCCACTGTCCTCGCCCCTGTCCTACCTCCTCCCCACTGTCCTTGCTCCTTACCCACTGTCCTCCCTCCTCCCCACTGTCCTCCCTCCTCCCCACTGTCCTCCCTCCTCCCCACTGTCCTCCCTCCTCCCCACTGTCCTTGCTCCTTACCCACTGTCCTCCCTCCTCCCCACTGTCCTCACTCCTCCCCACTGTCCTACCTCCTCCACACTGTCCTACCTCCTCCCCACTGTCCTACCTCCTCCCCACTGTCCTCCCTCCTCCCCACTGTGCTACCTCCTCCCCACTGTCCTCCCTCCTCCCCACTGTCCTCCCTCCTCCCCACTGTCCTCCCTCCTCCCCACTGTCCTCCCTCCTCCCCACTGTCCTACCTCCTCCCCACTGTCCTCCCTCCTCCCCACTGTGCTACCTCCTCCCCACTGTCCTCCCTCCTCCCCACTGTCCTCCCTCCTCCCCACTGTCCTCCCTCCTCCCCACTGTCCTCCCTCCTCCCCACTGTCCTCCCTCCTCCCCACTGTCCTCCCTTCTTACCCCCTGTCCTCCCTCCTCCCCACTGTCCTCCCTCCTCCCCACTGTCCTCGCTCCTTACCCACTGTCCTACCTCCTCCCCACTGTCCTCCCTCCTCCCCACTGTCCTCCCTCCTCCCCACTGTCCTCGCTCCTTACCCACTGTCCTCGCCCCTGTCCTACCTCCTCCCCACTGTCCTCCCTCCTCCCCACTGTCCTCGCCCCTGTCCTACCTCCTCCCCACTGTCCTCCCTCCTCCCCACTGTCCTCCCTCCTCCCCACTGTCCTCGCTCCTTACCCACTGTCCTCGCCCCTGTCCTACCTCCTCCCCACTGTCCTCGCTCCTTACCCACTGTCTACGCCCCTGTCCTACCTCCTCCCCACTGTCCTCGCTCCTTACCCACTGTCCTCGCCCCTGTCCTACCTCCTCCCCACTGTCCTTGCTCCTTACCCACTGTCCACGCCCCTGTCCTACCTCCTCCCCACTGTCCTCCCTCCTCCCCACTGTCCTCGCTCCTCCCCACTGTCCTCGCTCCTCCCCACTGTCCTCGCTCCTCCCCACTGTCCTCGCTCCTCCCCACTGTCCTCGCTCCTCCCCACTGTCCTCGCCCCTGTCCTACCTCCTCCCCACTGTCCTCGCTCCTCCCCACTGTCCTCCCTCCTCCCTACTGTCCTCCCTCCTCCCCACTGTCCTCCCTCCTCCCCACTGTCCTCCCTCCTCCCCACTGTCCTCGCTCCTCCCCACTGTCCTCGCTCCTCCCCACTGTCCTCCCTCCTCCCCACTGTCCTCCCTCCTCCCCACTGTCCTCGCTCCTCCCCACTGTCCTCACTCCTCCCCACATTCCTCCCTCCTCCCCACTGTCCTCCCTCCTCCCCACTGTCCTCGCCCCTGTCCTCCCTCCTCCCCACTGTCCTCCCCCCTGTCCTCCCTCCTCCACTGTCCTCCCTCTTCTCCCCATTCACTCTCCTTCCCACTGTCCTCCCTCCTGCCCCCGTCCTCACTTCTCACCCCTGTCCTCCCTCATCCCTGTTCTCTCTCCTCCCCATCCTCTCCCCGTTCTCCCCCCTCCCCTGTCCTCCCCCCGTTCTCCTCCTCCCCCCCTGTTCTCCCTCCTCCCCCTGTTTTCCGTCCCCCCATTCTCATTCCTCCCTACTGTCCTCCGTCCTCTACCCGTTCTACCTCCTCCCCTGCTCTCCCTCCTCCCCCCCTTCTCCCTCCATTCTCCCTCCCCTCATTCTCACATCCTCCGTACTGTCCTCGGTCCTCCACCCGTTCTCCCTCCCTCCTGTTCTCCCTCCCCCTGTTCTCCCCCCACCCCCCGTCTGCTGTCTGTCCTCGCAGGTCCAGTTCTTAGTGGACCAGGGGGTGATGATAGAGCATGTGGACTACAGTGGGATGTGTCCTCTGGACCGGGCCGTGGGCTGCAGGAACACGTCCGTGGTGGTTACCCTGCTCAAGAAGGGAGCCAAGATAGGTATTGAGAATGGTGTTAGACAGGAAGCCAATAGATTTTGGACAGGGGCTGTCCAAAATGGGCCCTGGTCAAAACTAGTGCTCTGTGGGGTAAAGGGTGCCCTTCTAGATGCAGCCAGGATTTGACACAATTCAAAGACTATCCATGCTGCAGTAGGATGACACAGCAATACAGAATCTGCATCCTAAATGGCAACCTAATTTCTTATATAGTGCACTACTATTGACCAGAAATAGTGGACTAAATACAGAACACAGGGCCATTTGGGATGCAACTTGTTACTGTCTCTTTGGAGCTGAGCGAACAGCTGAACCCCACTGTTTTGTATGTTCCCCCTGCTGCTCCTGGTGCACCATACTGCTTGTCTTCTCTGTTCCCTCTGGCTAGTCCTTCCTCAGATCTGTAGATGTTTCTGTGTTGTTATACTGTGTCCTCCTGCAGTATTTCTCTGTTCCCTCTGGCTAGTCCTTCCTCAGATCTGTAGATGTTTCTGTGTTGTTATACTGTGTCCTCCTGTAGTATTTCTCTGTTCCCTCTGGCTAGTCCTTCCTCAGATCTGTAGATGTTTCTGTGTTGTTCTACTGTGTCCTCCTGTAGTATTTCTCTGTTCCCTCTGGCTAGTCCTTCCTCAGATCTGTAGATGTTTCTGTGTTGTTCTACTGTGTCCTCCTGCAGTATTTCTCTGTTCTCACTGGCTTGTCCTTCCTCATATCTGTAGATGTTTCTGTGGTGTTCTACTGTTTCCTCCTGTAGTATTTCTCTGTTCCCTCTGGCTAGTCCTTCCTCAGATCTGTAGATGTTTCTGTGTTGTTCTACTGTGTCCTCCTGCAGTATTTCTCTGTTCTCTCTGGCTAGTCCTTCCTCAGATCTGTAGATGTTTCTGTGTTGTTCTACTGTGTCCTCCTGCAGTATTTCTCTGTTCTCACTGGCTAGTCCTTCCTCAGATCTGTAGATGTTTCTGTGTTGTTCTACTGTGTCCTCCTGCAGTATTTCTCTGTTCTCACTGGCTTGTCCTTCCTCAGATCTGTAGATGTTTCTGTGTTGTTATACTGTGTCCTCCTGCAGTATTTCTCTGTTCCCTCTGGCTAGTCCTTCCTCAGATCTGTAGATGTTTCTGTGTTGTTATACTGTGTCCTCCTGTAGTATTTCTCTGTTCCCTCTGGCTAGTCCTTCCTTAGATCTGTAGATGTTTCTGTGTTGTTATACTGTGTCCTCCTGTAGTGTTTCTCTGTTCTCTCTGGCTAGTCCTTCCTCAGATCTGTAGATGTTTCTGTGTTGTTATACTGTGTCCTCCTGTAGTATTTCTCTGTTCCCTCTGGCTAGTCCTTCCTCAGATCTGTAGATGTTTCTGTGTTGTTATACTGTGTCCTCCTGTAGTATTTCTCTGTTCCCTCTGGCTAGTCCTTCCTCATATCTGTAGATGTTTCTGTGTTGTTCTACTGTTTCCTCCTGTAGTATTTCTCTGTTCCCTCTGGCTAGTCCTTCCTCAGATATGTAGATGTTTCTGTGTTGTTATACTGTGTCCTCCTGTAGTATTTCTCTGTTCTCTCTGGCTAGTCCTTCCTCAGATCTGTAGATGTTTCTGTGTTGTTCTACTGTGTCCTCCTGTAGTATTTCTCTGTTCCCTCTGGCTAGTCCTTCCTCAGATATGTAGATGTTTCTGTGTTGTTATACTGTGTCCTCCTGTAGTATTTCTCTGTTCCCTCTGGCTAGTCCTTCCTCAGATCTGTAGATGTTTCTGTGTTGTTATACTGTGTCCTCCTGCAGTATTTCTCTGCTCTCACTGGCTAGTCCTTCCTCAGATCTGTAGATGTTTCTGTGTTGTTCTACTGTGTCCTCCTGCAGTATTTCTCTGTTCTCACTGGCTTGTCCTTCTTCAGATCTGTAGATGTTTCTGTGTTGTTATACTGTGTCCTCCTGCAGTATTTCTCTGTTCCCTCTGGCTAGTCCTTCCTCAGATCTGTAGATGTTTCTGTGTTGTTATACTGTGTCCTCCTGTAGTATTTCTCTGTTCCCTCTGGCTAGTCCTTCCTCAGATCTGTAGATGTTTCTGTGTTGTTATACTGTGTCCTCCTGTAGTATTTCTCTGTTCCCTCTGGCTAGTCCTTCCTCAGATCTGTAGATGTTTCTGTGTTGTTATACTGTGTCCTCCTGTAGTATTTCTCTGTTCCCTCTGGCTAGTCCTTCCTCAGATCTGTAGATGTTTCTGTGTTGTTATACTGTGTCCTCCTGTAGTATTTCTCTGTTCCCTCTGGCTAGTCCTTCCTCAGATCTGTAGATGTTTCTGTGTTGTTATACTGTGTCCTCCTGTAGTATTTCTCTGTTCCCTCTGGCTAGTCCTTCCTCAGATCTGTAGATGTTTCTGTGTTGTTATACTGTGTCCTCCTGTAGTATTTCTCTGTTCTCACTGGCTAGTCCTTCCTCAGATCTGTAGATGTTTCTGTGTTGTTATACTGTGTCCTCCTGTAGTATTTCTCTGTTCCCTCTGGCTAGTCCTTCCTCAGATCTGTAGATGTTTCTGTGTTGTTATACTGTGTCCTCCTGTAGTATTTCTCTGTTCCCTCTGGCTAGTCCTTCCTCAGATATGTAGATGTTTCTGTGTTGTTATACTGTGTCCTCCTGTAGTATTTCTCTGCTCTCACTGGCTAGTCCTTCCTCAGATCTGTAGATGTTTCTGTGTTGTTCTACTGTGTCCTCCTGCAGTATTTCTCTGTTCCCTCTGGCTAGTCCTTCCTCAGATCTGTAGATGTTTCTGTGTTGTTATACTGTGTCCTCCTGTAGTATTTATCTGTTCCCTCTGGCTAGTCCTTCCTCAGATCTGTAGATGTTTCTGTGTTGTTATACTGTGTCCTCCTGTAGTATTTATCTGTTCCCTCTGGCTAGTCCTTCCTCAGATCTGTAGATGTTTCTGTGTTGTTCTACTGTGTCCTCCTGTAGTATTTATCTGTTCCCTCTGTCTAGTCCTTCCTCAGATCTGTAGATGTTTCTGTGTTGTTATACTGTGTCCTCCTGTACTATTTCTCTGTTCCCTCTGGCTAGTCCTTCCTCAGATCTGTAGATGTTTCTGTGTTGTTATACTGTGTCCTCCTGTAGTATTTCTCTGTTCCCTCTGGCTAGTCCTTCCTCAGATCTGTAGATGTTTCTGTGGTGTTCTACTGTTTCCTCCTGTAGTATTTCTCTGTTCCCTCTGGCTAGTCCTTCCTCAGATCTGTAGATGTTTCTGTGGTGTTCTACTGTTTCCTCCTGTAGTATGTGTCTGTTCTCTCTGGCTTGTCCTTCCTCAGATCTGTAGATGTTTCTGTGTTGTTTTACTGTGTCCTCCTGTAGTCTCTCTCTCTTCCCCTATTTCAGATCTCTCTGGTTCATTCTTTCTCCCTCTTTAATTCTTTCTTTCTATCTTTCTTTCTTTCTCTCTGCTCTCTCTTTTGTTCATGTTCTCTGTCTCTCTGTCCTTCAATGTGTGATGTCTGAGACAGGCTGTTGTTAGTGTGCTTTTATTTCCTCTTATCCCTGCTGCTTTTTTCTGTTCCTCTCCTCACTCTTCATCCTCCACCTATTTCTCTTTGTCTTTTTTTCCCCACTTGCCTTCTCTTCTACGCACCCTTTTCTGTTTTTTATTTTTTGATTACTCTGGCCCACTGCACTCCCCCTCCCTCCCTTGCTCATGACCCACTCGAATTCTCTGCTGTACCAGGATGTCAGACACTGCCCATTCGGCCTAGAGGTAATCCCAAGGCTCTCGGCATCTCACCCCAGCAGGCATTTTGACAGCCCTACCTCCTCTTTCTGTGTTGTCTTAGTGTCGTCATGGTCTGTGTCAGCAGGCCAGCTTAGATATAACCCCCATCTACAACCCCCATGCTGAGAAATAACACTCAGGTATTACTATTAACTCTGAGACCAAGATTCTATCCTATCGCGGGTTATAGGCATTGGCTTTTAAAAGCAGTATTCCAGCGTTCGTGGAGATCCTGTTTATGGTAAATGCTGGATATGTCAGCTCAATCGTAAATTGCCTTTAAAAGCAGCAATGCCTCTAACCTGCGATCAGATTAAATCCCAGCATGACAGAGATAACTCTAACTTGGACTGCTTTTATTTATAGGTAGATGTTTACATTCCAGTTGGTTATGATGTGTTATGACAGCATACCCAGCCTCGAGCACACTACACCTTGTCCTCATGCAAGAAGCACACCCACCTTGTCCTCATGAAAGAACCCCGCCCACCTTTTCCTCATGAAAGAAGGCCACCCACCATGTCCTCATGCAAGAAGGCCACCCACCTTGTCCTCATGCAAGAAGGCCACCCATCTTGTCCTCATCCACCTTGTCCTCATTCAAAAAGCCCACCCACCTTGTCCTTATGCAAGAATCCCACCCACCTTGTCCTCTGGCAGGACGCCCACCCACCTTGTTTCACTCAAGAATGCCATATACCTTTTCCTCATGCAAGAAGCCCACCCACTTTCTCCTCATGCAAGATGGCCACCCATCTTGTCCTCATGCACCTTGTCCTCATGCAAGAAGGCCACCAACCTTAAGCTCATGCAGGAATCCTAGCCACCTTGTCCTCATGAAATAAGTCCACCCTCCTTGTCCTCATGCAAGACCACCCACCTTGTCCTCATGCAGGAGCCCCACCCACCTTGTCCTCATGCAAGAAGGCCACCCACCTTGTCCTCATGCAAGAAGGCCACCCACCTTGTCCTCATGCAAGAAGGCCATGCACCTTGTCTTCATGCAAGAAGGCCACGCACCTTGACCTCATGCAAGAAGGCCACACAACTTTTCCTCATGCAAGAAGGCCACGCACCTTGTCTTCATGCAAGAAGGCCACGCACCTTGACCTCATGCAAGAAGGCCATGCACCTTGTCCTCATGCAGGAAGGCCACGTACCTTGTCCTCATGCAGGAGCCCCACCCACCTTGTCCTCATGCAAGAAGGCCACGCACCTTGTCCTCATGCAAGAAGGCCACGCACCTTGTCCTCATGCAAGAAGGCCACGCACCTTGTCCTCATGCAAGAAGGCCACGCACCTTGTCCTCATGCAAGAAGGCCACGCACCTTGTCCTCATGCAAGAAGGCCACGCACCTTGTCCTCATGCAAGAAGGCCACGCACCTTGTCTTCATGCAGGAGCCCCACCCACCTTGTCCTCATCTAGAAGGCCACCCACCTTGTCCTCTTGCACCTTGTCCTCATGCAAGGAGGCCATGCACCTTGACCTCATGCAAGAAGGCCACCCACCTTGTCCTCTTGCACCTTGTCCTCATGCAAGAAGGCCATGCACCTTAAGCTCATGCAGGAATCCTAGCCACCTTGTCCTCATGAAATAAGCCCACCCGCCTTGTCCTCATGCAAGGCCACCCACCTTGTCCTCATGCAAGAAGGCCACCCACCTTGTCCTCATGAAATAAGCCCACCCGCCTTGTCCTCATGCAAGGCCACCCACCTTGTCCTCATGCAAGAAGGCCACTCACCTAGTCCTCATGTAAGAAGCCCACCCACCTTGTCCTCATGCAAAAGGCCATGCACCTTGACCTCATGCAAGAAGGCCACGCACCTTGTCCTCATGCAAGAAGGCCATGCACCTTGTCCTCATGCAAGAAGGCCATGTACCTTGTCCTCATGCAAGAAGGCCACGCACCTTGTCCTCATGCAAGAAGGCCACGCACCTTGTCCTCATGCAAGAAGGCCACGCACCTTGTCCTCATGCAAGAAGCCCACCCGCCTTGTCCTCATGCAAGGCCACCCACCTTGTCCTCATGCAAGAAGGCCACCCACATTGTCCTCTTGCACCTTGTCCTCATGCAAGGAGGCCATGCACCTTGACCTCATGCAAGAAGGCCACCCGCCTTGACCTCATGCAAGAAGGCCATGCACCTTGTCCTCATTCAAGAAGGCCATGCACCTTGTCCTCATTCAAGAAGGCCATGCACCTTGTCCTCATGCACCTTGACCTCATGCAAGAAGGCCACACACCTTGTCCTCATGCAAGAAGGCCATGCACCTTTTCCTCATGCAAGAAGGCCATGCACCTTTTCCTCATTCAAGAAGGCCACCCACCTTGTCCTCTTGCACCTTGTCCTCATGCAAGGAGGCCATGCACCTTGACCTCATGCAAGAAGGCCACCCACCTTGTCCTCTTGCACCTTGTCCTCATGCAAGAAGGCCATGCACCTTAAGCTCATGCAGGAATCCTAGCCACCTTGTCCTCATGAAATAAGCCCACCCGCCTTGTCCTCATGCAAGGCCACCCACCTTGTCCTCATGCAAGAAGGCCACCCACATTGTCCTCATGCAAGAAGGCCACCCACCTTGTCCTCATGCAAGAAGGCCACCCACCTTGTCCTCATGAAATAAGCCCATCCGCCTTGTCCTCATGCAAGGCCACCCACCTTGTCCTCATGCAAGGCCACCCACCTAGTCCTCATGTAAGAAGCCCACCCACCTTGTCCTCATGCAAAAAGGCCATGCACCTTGACCTCATGCAAGAAGGCCACGCACCTTGTCCTCATGCAAGAAGGCCATGCACCTTGTCCTCATGCAAGAAGGCCATGCACCTTGACCTCATGCAAGAAGGCCACGCACCTTGTCCTCATGCAAGAAGGCCATGCACCTTGTCCTCACGCAAGAAGGCCACCAACCTTGTCCTCATGCAGGAGCCCCACCCACCTTGTCCTCATCTAGAAGGCCACCCACATTGTCCTCTTGCACCTTGTCCTCATGCAAGGAGGCCATGCACCTTGACCTCATGCAAGAAGGCCACCCGCCTTGACCTCATGCAAGAAGGCCATGCACCTTGACCTCATGCAATAAGGCCACTGACCTTGACCTCATGCAAGAATGTCATGCACCTTTTCCTCATGCAAGAAGCCCACCCACTTTCTCCTCATGCAAGATAGCCACCCATCTTGTCCTCATGCACCTTGTCCTCATGCAAGAAGCCCACCCACTTTCTCCTCATGCAAGATAGCCACCCATCTTGTCCTCATGCACCTTGTCCTCATGCAAGAAGGCCACCCACCTTAAGCTCATGCAGGAATCCTAGCCGCCTTGTCCTCATGAAATAAGCCCACCCGCCTTGTCCTCATGCAAGGCCACCCACCTTGTCCTCATGCAAGAAGGCCACCCACATTGTCCTCATGCAAGAAGGCCACCCACCTTGTCCTCATGCAAGAAGGTCACCCACCTTGTCCTCATGAAATAAGCCCACCCGCCTTGTCCTCATGCAAGGCCACCCACCTTGTCCTCATGCAAGAAGGCCATGCACCTTGACCTCATGCAAGAAGGCCACGCACCTTGTCCTCATTCAAGAAGGCCATGCACCTTGACCTCATGCAAGAAGGCCATGCACCTTGTTCTCATGCAAGAAGGCCACGCACCTTGTCCTCATGCAAGAAAGCCACCCACCTTGTCCTCATGCAAGAAGTCCACGCACCTTGTCCTCATGCAAGAAGGCCATGCACCTTGTCCTCATGCACATTGACCTCATGCAAGAAGGCCACGCACCTTGTCCTCATGCAAGAAGGCCACCAACCTTGTCCTCATGCAGGAGCCCCACCCACCTTGTCCTCATGCACCTTGTCCTCATGCAAGAAGGCCACCCATCTTGTCCTCATGCAGAAGGCCACCCATCTTGTCCTCATGCAAGAAGGCCACCCACCTTGTCCTCTCCAATCAATGTGTAAATGTGTTTCAAGTGTTGCTATTGCAGAGAGATACTGTATGATAAGTTATCCTAGTTAGAATAATATTTTCTGCGATGATTCCGCCTGTGCTGACTGTCAGTTGAGGGATGAGCGTTGCATAGGAGTGACACCACCTGACATAAGGCAGTTAGATTGGGAGTGACTCAGCCTTTAACAGCTGCATCATTTTGCGTTTTGTTATTTCATATTTCTACCCTTTTGGCTTGTGGCTATTGATTGATAAGGCTGGGCTTTTGTCCCAACAGATCCTTTATCTGTGCACAGAACCTTTAATAACAGGATCAATAGATGTTAGAGAGAGAATAGCGTAATTGTCTCTGCAGTGGACAGACGTCTGTCTATCTCTGTCATTCCTGCCACTTTGTTTGTTTGTTGTTGTCACTTGTTATTGTTACATGTTTACTGTGACTCCAAAACAACATGTTTTTATCGTTCCTTTCTCATCCTGTGTTCTTCAGGTCCAGCCACATGGGCCATGGCTACCTCCAAACCCGACATCATGATCATTCTACTGAGTAAGCTGATTGAGGAGGGAGACAGCTTCTATAAGGTGAGATCAGGAGGCCCTACCCTAATCTGAGGAAGGACTGTCACCTGTTGTTGGAAAATATTCATACATATAAGAAAGAAAATATATACAGTACCAGTCAAAATTTTGGACACTCCTACTCATTCAAGGGTTCTTCTTTATTTGTACTATTTTCTACATTGTAGAATAATAGTGAAGACAGCAACATTATTAAATAACACATATGGAATCATGTAGTAACCAATTAAGTGTTAAACAAATCAAAATATATGTTATACTTGAAATTCTTCAAAGTAGCCAACCTTTGCCTTGATGACAGCTCTGCACACTCTTAGTATTCTCTCAACCAGCTTCATGAGGTAGTCACATGGAATGCATTTTAATTAACAGGAGTGCCTTGTTAAAAGTTATTTTGTGGAATTTCTTTCCTTCTTAATGCATTTGAGCCAATCAGTTGTGTTGTGACAAGGTAGGGGTGGTATACAGAAGGACATTAGACCTGTAGAAATGTGTCCTTTGGTCTGAGGAGTCAAAAATTGTAGATTTTTTGTTTCAACCGCTGTGTCTTTTTGAGATGCAGAGTTGGTGAATGGATGGTCTCCGCATGTGTGGTTCCTACCGTGAAGCATGGAGGAGGAGGTGTGATGGTGTGGGGTGCTTTGCTGGTGATGCTGTCTGTGATTTATTTAGAATTCAAGGCACATTTAACCAGCATGGCTACCACAGCATTCTACAGCGATGCGCCATCCCATCTGGTTTGCACTTAGTGGGACTATCATTTGTTTTTCAACAGGACAATGACCCAAAACACACCTCCAGGCTATGTAAGGGCTATTTGTGACTCACCACCTGGATCCGGTCTTATGTAGCAAAATTTGAAATTGTGTTTTTTACATTAGATACAAGTAGACTCAGAGATACAAAATGGTATATCATACACTGCATTTGAGGAACAATGGGGAAGTAATTCCGCTTTGAAAGTTGATCAACTTGTAAACTCACTTTTGAGAAAATTGCCTTTGAATGTTTTGCTATCTAAGTGAAGAGCTGTTCTTTGTCTACACCCATTCAGCATGGTTCACATCTTCTTAAGCTTTAGCCCCACCCATCTCGTTTCGCTCTCGGAGCGCACACTTGACGCTCTGGCCGATTAATTGTTTACCTCTGGATAACATGAAAACAGCCTAACCAGCCCTGCTGGCAACAACTTCATGATGCTTTTTTGCAGACTGACACCGGCCATATTCAACGGTTGTTGTACACACGTCACATAACGTTTGCTAACGAGCCAGCAGCTAACATTAGCTAGTTAAACAACAATGAACAGTGCCAACAATGCAACTGTGCTGGGAGCTAACCAACCATGTTCAATGTTAGCTAGCTAACATTAGGCTCTAACTAGAACAGCAAATGGCTCTGGGAAATAATAACGTCAGTTAGGGAGCCAGACAGCTAACGTTAGCTAGCTAGCTAACAGTACACTTTAACTTAAGACATATAGCTAGGTAGCTAGGTAAACAATGTAGCTAGCTAGGTAAACAAAGTGTAAGTTCACGCACGTCATGTTACGTTAGATAACGGGCCAGCCAGCTATTGTTAGCTAGTTAAACAACAATGAACACTGCCAACAATGCCACAGTGCTGGGAGCTAACCATCCATGTTCAGTGTTAACTAGCTAACATTAGGCTCTAACTAGAACAGCACATGGCTCTGGGAAACTAATAATAACATCAGCTCGGGAGCCAGCCAGATAATGTTAGCTAGCTAGCTAAGAGTACATTTTAGCTTGAAATTAAACACGTTCTGTCAACATTAGTAAATGTGTAATATCTGAAAATGTAGCAAGCTAACGCTAGACTAACTTACCTGTATACATCATCATGCATGATGGACGTGTCTCCCTGTCAGGAATGCCATGCCATGGTTGCCCTTAGTTTGAAGATGTAATCCAGAGACAGGTGTTTTCTCCATCTCCTTAGTCATCATACTCTAATTCCACTGATTTCAAAACTTGATCCTCCAGAAAGTGGAGAGCAACACTTATGCAGCTCAACTACACAAACATGTTTGATAGGATTACCAACACAGAAAGACGAGCTCAAATAGACAGAAGCCTTCTATGGCAGACCAGTCAGAACTCCTCTCTCGGGCATTGTCCAGCCCACTCCAGCCAATCATAGGTAGTGGGAGAGTTGCTGGCTTTTTCTGTGGCGTAACTAACAAGGCTTGTAATTTAACAGATGGCATACAAGTTTCCTCTTGAAGCTGGTTGAGAGAATACCCAGAGTTTGCAAAGCTGTCATCAAGGGTGGCTACTTTGAAGAATATAAAATTAAAAAATGTTGGTTACTAAACTCAGCAAAAAAAGAAATGTCCCTTTTTCAGGACCCTGTCTTTCAAAGATAATTTGTAAAAATCTAAATAACTTCACAGATCTTCATTGTAAAGGGTTTAAACACTGTTTCCCATGCTTGTTCAATGGACAATTAATGAACATGCACCTGTGGAACGGTCGTTAAGACACTAACAGCTTACAGACGGTAGGCAATTAAGGTCACAGTTATGATAACTTAGGACAATAAAGAGGCCTTTCTACTGACTCTGAAAAACACCAAAAGAAAGATGCCCAGGGTCCCTGCTCATCTGTGTGAATGTGTCTTAGGCATGCTGCAAGGAGGCATGAGGACTGCAGATGTGGCCAGGGCAATAAATTGCAATGTCCGTACTGTGAGATGCCTAAGACAGCGCTACAGGGAGACAGGACGGACAGCTGATCATCCTCGCAGTGGCAGACCACGTGTAACAACACGTGCACAGTATCGGTACATCTGAACATCACACCTGAGGGACAGGTACAGGATGGCAACAAAAACTGCCCGAGTTACACCAGGAACACACAATCCCTCCATCAGTGCTCAGACTGTCTGCAATAGGCTGAGAGAGGCTGGACTGAGGGCTTGTAGGCCTGTTGTAAATCAGGTTCTCACCAGACATCACCGGCAACATCGTCACCTATGGGCACAAACCCACCGTTGCTGGACCAGACAGGACTGGCAAAAAGTGCTCTTCACTGACACCCCTGTCTCATCAGATTTGCGTTTATCGTCAAAGGAATGAGCATTACACCGAGGCCTGTACTCTGGAGCGGGCAATCTCAACGCTGTGTGTTACAGGGAAGACATCCTCCTGCCTCATGTGGTACCTTTCCTGCAGACTCATCCTGACATGACCCTCCAGCATGACAATGCCACCAGCCATACTGCTCATTCTGTGTGTGATTTCCTGCAAGACAGGAATGTCAGTGTTCTGCCCTGGCCAGCGAAGAGCACGGATCTCAATCCCATTGAGCACGTCTGGAACCTGTTGGATCGGAGGGTGAGGACTTGGGCCATTTCCCCCTAGAAAAGTCTCGAACGTGTAGGTGCCTTGGTGGAAGAGAGGGGTAACATTTCACAGCAAGAACTGGCAAATCTGGTGCAGTCCATGAGAAGGAGATGCACTGTAGTCCTTAATGCAGTTGGTGGCCACACCAGATACTGACTGTTACTTTTGATTTTGACCCTCCCGCCTTTGTTCAGGGACACATTATTACATTTCTGTTAGTCACATGGCTGTGGAACTTGTTTTGTTTATGTCTCAGTTGTTGAATCTTGTTATGTTCAAACAAATATGTACACGTTAAGTTTGCTGAAAATAACCGCATTTGACAGTGAGAGGACGTTTCTTTTTTTGCTGAGTTTACATGATTTCATATGTGTTATTTCATAGTTTTGGTGTCTTTCACTATTATTCTTCAATGTAGAAAATAGTAAAAATGAAGAAAAACCTTTAAATTAGTAGGTGTGCCCCAACTTTTGACAGGTATTGTATATACAGTTGTAATGGCTCTCCAGAGTAGACCAAGGCGCAGCGTGGTAAATGTTCATGATTTTCATTCAAAAAACACTCAAACAAAATAACAAAATCGAAAACGAAAATGCACAGTTCTGTCAGGCAACAGTAACTAAACAGAAAACAAGATCCCACAACCTAATGGTGGGAAAAAGTTCGGACTTAGTATGATCCCCAATCAGAGACAATGATAGACAGCTGCCTCTGATTGGGAACCACACTCAGCCAAAAACAAAAAAACATAAAACATAGAATTTCCCACCCGAGTCACACCCTGACCTAACCAAACATAGAGAATAATCCGAACCTCTGAAGAGGAGGAAGAATGCCGTTACAGTCAGGGCGTGACAACAGTATTCATATCCAAGAAAGAACATGTGATCTAATCAAACTATTTGCAATGCTTTTGTCTACACTTTTGACTGATTTTTTTTTATCCTCAAGAGTTTACAGATTTGTTTGAATGGTCAATAAGAGTTATATGTTGTCTGTCTTGTATGAATAACATGTTGTGTGTGTCGGTCTATTCAACAGAAAGGGAAGGTAAAGGAGGCAGCACAGCGCTATCAGTACGCCCTCAAAAAGTTCCCCCGTGAAGGCTTCAGTGAGGACCTCAAGACTTTCAGGGAGCTCAAAGTGTCCATCTTACTCAATCTGTCCCGATGTCGGAGGAAACTGAACGTGAGTTGGTGGGCTCTGACCATGGATCCATCCCAAATGGCAACCTATTCCCTATATAGTGCACTACTTTTGACCTGGGCCCAGGTACACTATAAATGGAATAGGGTGCCATTTGAGACACATGTATAGTATATTATGAATACATGCATTCCAGAGTAATACATAGTAGTTACTAATAGTAACAGTACTGGATAGTACCTCTATTGTCCTCGGTATCTGACTCATGGATCACTTGTTATTACATTCAGGACTTTGGGATGGCTGAGGAGTTTGCTACAAAGGCACTTGAATTGAAACCAAAATCATACGAAGCGTACTATGCCAGAGCCCGCGCCAAGCGTAGTAGCAGGTAACCTTCTATTTACATCCCTGCTTCCCTTCCACTGTGGAATAGTTGACATGTTCTGCTCTGATCTCATATTTTTCAGTCTCTCAACATAAGATTTTCCTCCTTTTTTTGGAACCAATTGTTTTTTCCTTAGTTTATACATTTTCACAGCAGTGTTTAATAAAATAAATAAACTAATTAAAAAACTGTCAATGTAAGAATAGAAACCTTACCTCAGTTCCAACCCTGTTGCATTTTCCCACTCCTGCCTGTCTCTGCAGGCAGTTCCCTGAGGCCTTGGAGGACCTGAATGAAGCAATGAAGCAGAGCCCCAACCACCCTGAGATCCAGCGCCTCCTGCAGCGGGTAGAGGAGGAGTGTCGACAGCTCACCCAGGAGGAGGAGGACGCACAGAAGCTGGAGCCTCCCCCATCTCCTCCCCCCTCACCTCCCCCAGATGAGGGGGAGGAGGAGGAGGAGATGTCCCTGTCCTCCCTTCCACTCCCCCTGGAGCTCCCCCCTCCCCCGGAGCCTCGGCTGGAGGACATGGAGCCGGTTCAGGATCTGTTTGAGGACGAGGACTATCTGGAGCAGGAGGCCATGTCTATGGGGAGTGTGGGTTCTATGGGTCTGGCCCTCGAGAGGGAACTCTGCTCCAACCCCTCCAGCCTGCCTATCATCCAGAGCCCCCCTCTTTCTCCAACCAACCACCAGCACCCCTACCACCAGGACCAGGCCTACCTGTCACGGGGCTCCCCCATGGGCCAGGCTTACGTCTACGACCACCCCAGCCCAACCTCCATGTCCTCCCCCGGCATCCAGAACTACCAGCTGCCGTCGCCCCCCTCTCTCTCCCCCACGCACCACAACTCCCACTACCGACACAGCCCTCCGCAGACCTCCCCGGTGCACCAGACCACCTACCGCTTCAGCCCCCCGCCCAATGGAGGAGGGGGACATGGGATGGACCACGGATACCAGAGCCCCCCGCTATCCCCTCTGCGTCGGGGTGGGGTACAGAGCCAGTACAGAGCCAGTCCCCCGGTGGAGAGTGTGTGTCTGTACAGGTCCCAGTCAGGGTCTCCGGTGCGCTACCAGCAGGAGCAGCCTACTCTTTCAAAGATGAGCAGCCAGAGGTCCTTCCAGCAGAGTTCACAGCCTTCCCTGCACCACCAGGCCTCCCTGCACCACCAGGCCTCCCTGCACCACCAGGCCTCTCTGCACCACGACACCCTCCAGACCCATCGGCACCACCAAGCCCAACTGAACCACCAGGTCTCCCAACAGCACCACCAGGCCCAACTACACCACCAGGCCTCCCAACACCACCAGGACTCCCTGCATCACCAGGCTCAACAGCAACACCAGGCCCAGGGCCTGCGCCTCCAGCCCTCGATGGCCCAGATTGTTCGCACCAACCAGCCCAGCAACACATACGGCCAGATGGGCCACCCCATGCGTTACCAGGGGGCCTCCATGGACGTGCCGATGGAGAGCCAGAGCCGGTTGATGTACCAGCCCTCCCTGGATGGTCGCTCCATGCCCCAGTCCAGCCTCTCAGCTGGGGCCCTCTGTCAGCACGGTGGCCGCGGAGGGGTCATAGAGGGCCTGATGAAGGACGAGCTACCCCAGCGCCCCTCCTCTGCCTACCGTGCCAGCAGTGGGGGAGGACAAGGGGGCCAGCTCCAGGGGGCTGTCCGCTATAGCCAGACCCCCCAGATTAGCCGCAGCCAGTCAGCCGCCTACTACCCTGGTACAAAGCACGAGCTGGAGCGTCAAAACAGTGTCATGCCCCAGTGCCAGCTCGGATCACCAGAGATCGGCCACATGGTGAGGCGGCCCGTCAGTGCCACTACCACAGAGATCAAACCACACATTTCCACTCCCCGGCCCCTCATTCACTCCCAGAGCGTGGGCCTCCGCTTTTCCCCTTCCAGCAACAACATCCCCACAGGGGGCTCTAGCTGTAATCTAGCCCCAGGCTTCAGGCCTTCCTCATCGATCCAGGGGATGGAGATCCCGCTGCAGGTGGCTTACGAGGGCTACGAAGGCTACGAGGGGTACGAGCGTTCCTGTAACGACGACCTCTCCCCAAACTCGCCCTCCCAGGGGGGTGGTGGGGGGCTGTACCAGGGTGAGAGCACCCGCTCACGGACCACGCCCTTCATGGGCGTCATAGACAAGACGGCACGGACTCACCAGACTCAATACCTGCAGCAGCCCTCGTCCCAGCGGCCCTGGGCTATGACCTCCATGGACTCTGGCATCAGCCCCACATCGCCCAGCCAACTGGTCCAGCAGGGCTCATCCTACAGCCCCCCTACCTCGCTGGGGAACTTCGCATACTACAACAAGACTAACAACGCCCAGAACGGACAACTCCTGGAGGAGGACTACTACCCCCAGCAGCAGCAGTCCTCCCTGGGCAAGCTGGCCAACGGCGCCTCCCGGGGTGGAGGAGGGGACATCCTGGAGAGGGTGAGCCAGGTGCCCACCTATCCAGACGTGAAGGTGGCCAGGACTCTGCCCGTAGCTCAGGCCTACCAGGACAACATGTACCGACAGCTCTCCCGTGATATGTCCCGTGACTCTAGGCAGGGCCCCACCTCCCCCATCAAACCAAAGAGACCTTTCGTGGAGTCGAATGTGTGAATGTACCGTCCACGGCAGGACTGGGCGTGTGAGTGGGAGCGGAGGAAGGGAGGGGTGGGGGGTTGAGTTAAGGCTGCTCACCTTGTCTGACATTGATGAAGAACACATGATACATAGACGGATTACAGCCCAGCTCACACAGAGAGCAGTCTACAACAGGCCCCGCTCACACAGAGAGCAGTCTACAACAGGCCCCGCTCACACAGAGAGCAGTCTACAACAGGCCCCGCTCACACAGAGAGCAGTCTACAACAGGCCGCACTCATACAGAGAGCAGTCTACAACAGGCCCCGCTCACACAGAGAGCAGTCTACAACAGGCCGCACTCATACAGAGAGCAGTCTACAACAGGCCCCGCTCACACAGAGAGCAGTCTACAACAGGCCCCACTCATACAGAGAGCAGTCTACAACAGGCCCCGCTCACACAGAGAGCAGTCTACAACAGGCCGCACTCATACAGAGAGCAGTCTACAACAGTGCCCCACTCACACAGACAGTAGTCTACAACAGAACTCATTCACACAGTGAGCAGTCTACAATAGGCACACACTAGGGGTAGTAGTCTAGTCATACAGTACATAGATACTAACACACTGGGGGTATTCCTGATCAAACACAGGGTCAGAGTCCCTAACACTTCCAGGGGGAGGGAGTGGGAGTGAAACTGAGGGCCCTTACCTTACTGTACCTGTGGATTCTCTATCCACAGGTACAGTATCTTTAAAATATGACTTGTGCTCTTATTCAAGGTTGCTAGACTCTCTGTAATACAATATGAATATGTTCACTACTGTAAATGGGTCAGAAATTACAATGTGAGTGTGCATTGGGAAATTATTATATTTATTATTAAGTTACATAATGTAAATACATGAATGATTTTCTTTGTGTTCTTTCTGTTTTTAATTGTTTTTTAGCTTTTTGTCCTCGTGCTGCCCGTAATAAGTCCTCGCTCCCACCGAGCGCTTTTTCAGCTATACAGCCAGTTGAAACTCGTCCAAAACACTCAGTCATCCAAGAACTAGACCGGAGCTATCTTTAGTCGATTTAAGGATCAAAAGTGTAGAACTGCAACACAAAAAGTCACAGCATACAAAACATGCACATACTAATTAGCTAGCATGTTGATAGCAGCGAGCTACGTTCATTTCACTAGGAACGGCTAATCTGGTTTAGGCTAGTGACAATATATCTGTAAAAGTAACACAAACGTATGATATGTAAGTGTTAATAAAACAACCAGGAATGTTACTACTTCCAGATGATGCCAACTGAAGGGCTATAAAGGACAGGATGGCGGTGGATAAAACAGTATATCTTGGTTAGACTGAACACTAAACAGCAGTAAACAAAAAAAATAATTCATTTCATATGAATGGCACTTCTTCTGCAATATAAAGACCATTAGGTGGGAGCAAAGGCAAAACATGCTTAATGTGGTCCATGATGCAACAACATGGTTTCAGAATCAACTAGGACAGGGAATGTGGGCCATTTATAAACTTTGAATTACTCACATGTCAAAGGATATTTTCCTAGTTTCTAAATATTAGCTTTGTCATGTTATATTTTTGGTATTTTAATTTAACTTTTTATTATGTTTATATTATTCATAAATGTCTGCACTAAATGCCTGTGAAGTTCTTAACTTAAGGTGCACTTTATGTATTTTTGTTACTTTCTCATTATTGAATGTTATTGGTTTTGTAGAAATGGAGGTCAGGTGGGGCTTCTGACCAATGATACTGGATTATTACTGATTACTCATTGTTGTAGGAACTCTGATCTACAAAGCAAAGTAATGAATGATAATATAAAGTGCAAACAATGTTTTTAAATGTCTGAAGATATATAGACTTGATAGCACATTGTAACAGCTGCATATACTGGCCATCCCTCTCAAGCCAACCCCAGATCCCTTCATAGACATACGGATCTCATACGCAAGTGGCTTGTGTTGTTTTTTTATCCTTCCCATGAATGAAAATGCTCCTCTTTTGCAGTTTCCTTATAGCTACTATTCAATTCAATCACAAAGCACTTAACTTCAGAGTCAAAGGAAAGTCCTGGAGAGAGAAATGTAAAGGTTGTATTCATGACTAACATATTTTTATATTTGCCAGGTGAGAGTATAAAAACAATGGGTGTGTGAATGTACTTCAGTCAGATTGAATGCTCACTCAGTTGCCACTGCTTCATGGACAGCTTCCATTTTGATCTTGTCTGCTATTCAAATGAATGAATAAAATGATTCAAATGGTTCCCTACCCACAAGATAGCTCATTTGGACAACTATAAAACCATACTGTATGTGTGAGGAATTGTACTATTCTTTCAAAAAGGACTTTAAAAGGACTTGTTTTCGATGTACATTAGTTGACTGTAAAATGTAAATTAGTTGCTGTAAATATTCAGATGCATGTTTTATTATTTGTCCTGATCTCAAACAGAAACACATACAGTATACACAGTGTCCTGAATCTGGTCTGGGATCTGTGATAGACATCTGGGATATACATCTGGTCTGGGTTCTGTGATAGACATCTGGGATATACATCTGGGATATACATCTGGTCTGGGTTCTGTGATAGACATCTGGGATATACATCTGGTCGGGGTTCTGTGATAGACATCTGGGATATACATCTGGGAAATACATCTGGTCTGGGTTCTGTGATAGACATCTGGGATATACATCTGGTCTGGGTTCTGTGATAGACATCTGGGATATACATCTGGTCTGGGTTCTGTGATAGACATCTGGGATATACATCTGGTCTGGGTTCTGTGATAGACATCTGGGATATACATCTGGTCTGGGTTCTGTGATAGACATCTGGGATATACATCTGGTCTGGGTTCTGTGATAGACATCTGGGATATACATCTGGGGTATACATCTGGTCTGGGTTCTGTGATAGACATCTGGGATATACATCTGGTCTGGGTTCTGTGATAGACATTTGGGATATACATCTGGTCTTGGTTCTGTGATAGACATCTGGGATATACATCTGGTCTGGGTTCTGTGATAGACATCTGGGATATACATCTGGTCTGGGATCTTTGATAGACATCTGGGATATACATCTGGTCTGGGTTCTGTGATAGACATCTGGGATATACATCTGGTCTGGGTTCTGTGATAGACATCTGGGATATACATATGGTCTGGGTTCTGTGATAGACATCTGGGATATACATCTGGGGTATACATCTGATCTGGGTTCTGTGATAGACATCAGGGATATACATCTGGTCTGGGTTCTGTGATAGACATTTGGGATATACATCTGAGGTATACATCTGGTCTGGGTTCTGTGATAGACATCTGGGATATACATCTGGTCTGGGTTCTGTGATAGACATCTGGAATATACATCTGGGGTATACATCTGATCTGGGTTCTGTGATAGACATCTGGGATATACATCTGGTCTGGGTTCTGTGATAGACATGTGGGATAGACATATGGGATATACATCTGGTCTGGGTTCTGTGATATACATCTGGTCTGGGTTCTGTGATAGACATCTGGGATATACATCTGAGGTATACATCTGGTCTGGGTTCTGTGATAGACATCTGGGATATACATCTGGTCTGGGTTCTGTGATAGACATCTGGGATATACATCTGGGGTATACATCTGATCTGGGTTCTGTGATAGACATCTGGGATATACATCTGGTCTGGGTTCTGTGATAGACATGTGGGATAGACATATGGGATATACATCTGGTCTGGGTTCTGTGATAGATATCTGGGATATACATCTGGTCTGGGTTCTGTGATAGACATGTGGGATAGACATCTTGGATATACATATGGTCTGGGATCTTTGATAGACATCTGGGATATACATCTGGTCTGGGTTCTGTGATAGACATCTGGGATATACATCTTGTCTGGGTTCTGTGATAGACATCTGGGATATACATCTTGTCTGGGTTCTGTGATAGACATCTGGGATATACATCTGGGATATACATCTGGTCTGGGTTCTGTGATAGACATCTGGGATATACATCTGGTCTGGGTTCTGTGATCGACATCTGGAATATACATCTGGTCTGGGTTCTGTGATAGACATCTGGGATATACATCTGGTCTGGGTTCTGTGATAGACATCTGGGATATACATATGGTCTGGGTTCTGTGGTAGACATCTGGTATATACATCTGGTCTGGGTTCTGTGATAGACATCTGGGCTATACATCTGGGATAGACATCTGGGATATACATCTGCTCTGGGTTCTGTGATAGACATCTGGGATATACATCTGGTCTGGGTTCTGTGATCGACATCTGGGATATACATCTGGTATGGGTTCTGTGATAGACATCTGTGATAGACATCTGGGATATACATCTGGTCTGGGTTCTGTGATAGACATCTGGGATATACATCTGCTCTGGGTTCTGTGATAGACATCTGGGATATACATCTGGTCGGGGTTCTGTGATAGACATCTGGGATATACATCTGGGAAATACATCTGGTCTGGGTTCTGTGATAGACATCTGGGATATACATCTGGTCTGGGTTCTGTGATAGACATCTGGGATATACATCTGGTCTGGGATCTTTGAAAGAAATCTGGGATATACATCTGGTCTGGGTTCTGTGATAGACATCTGGGATATACATCTGGTCTGGGTTCTGTGATAGACATCTGGGATATACATCTGGTCTGGGTTCTGTGATAGACATCTGGGATATACATCTGGTCTGGGTTCTGTGATAGACATCTGGGATATACATCTGGGGTATACATCTGGTCTGGGTTCTGTGATAGACATCTGGGATATACATCTGGTCTGGGTTCTGTGATAGACATTTGGGATATACATCTGGTCTTGGTTCTGTGATAGACATCTGGGATATACATCTGGTCTGGGTTCTGTGATAGACATCTGGGATATACATCTGGTCTGGGATCTTTGATAGACATCTGGGATATACATCTGGTCTGGGTTCTGTGATAGACATCTGGGATATACATCTGGTCTGGGTTCTGTGATAGACATCTGGGATATACATATGGTCTGGGTTCTGTGATAGACATCTGGGATATACATCTGGGGTATACATCTGATCTGGGTTCTGTGATAGACATCAGGGATATACATCTGGTCTGGGTTCTGTGATAGACATTTGGGATATACATCTGAGGTATACATCTGGTCTGGGTTCTGTGATAGACATCTGGGATATACATCTGGTCTGGGTTCTGTGATAGACATCTGGAATATACATCTGGGGTATACATCTGATCTGGGTTCTGTGATAGACATCTGGGATATACATCTGGTCTGGGTTCTGTGATAGACATGTGGGATAGACATATGGGATATACATCTGGTCTGGGTTCTGTGATATACATCTGGTCTGGGTTCTGTGATAGACATCTGGGATATACATCTGAGGTATACATCTGGTCTGGGTTCTGTGATAGACATCTGGGATATACATCTGGTCTGGGTTCTGTGATAGACATCTGGGATATACATCTGGGGTATACATCTGATCTGGGTTCTGTGATAGACATCTGGGATATACATCTGGTCTGGGTTCTGTGATAGACATGTGGGATAGACATATGGGATATACATCTGGTCTGGGTTCTGTGATAGATATCTGGGATATACATCTGGTCTGGGTTCTGTGATAGACATGTGGGATAGACATCTTGGATATACATATGGTCTGGGATCTTTGATAGACATCTGGGATATACATCTGGTCTGGGTTCTGTGATAGACATCTGGGATATACATCTTGTCTGGGTTCTGTGATAGACATCTGGGATATACATCTTGTCTGGGTTCTGTGATAGACATCTGGGATATACATCTGGGATATACATCTGGTCTGGGTTCTGTGATAGACATCTGGGATATACATCTGGTCTGGGTTCTGTGATCGACATCTGGAATATACATCTGGTCTGGGTTCTGTGATAGACATCTGGGATATACATCTGGTCTGGGTTCTGTGATAGACATCTGGGATATACATATGGTCTGGGTTCTGTGGTAGACATCTGGTATATACATCTGGTCTGGGTTCTGTGATAGACATCTGGGCTATACATCTGGGATAGACATCTGGGATATACATCTGCTCTGGGTTCTGTGATAGACATCTGGGATATACATCTGGTCTGGGTTCTGTGATCGACATCTGGGATATACATCTGGTATGGGTTCTGTGATAGACATCTGTGATAGACATCTGGGATATACATCTGGTCTGGGTTCTGTGATAGACATCTGGGATATACATCTGCTCTGGGTTCTGTGATAGACATCTGGGATACACATCTGGTCTGGGTTCTGTGATAGACATCTGGGATACACATCTGGGATATACATCTGTGATATTCATCTTGTCTGGGTTCTGTGATAGACATCTGGCATATACATCTGATCTGGGATCTTTGATAGACATCTGGAATATACATCTGGGATATACATCTGGGATATACATCTGGTCTGGGATCTTTGATAGACATCTGGGATATACATCTGGTCTGGGTTCTGTGATAGACATCTGTGATAGACATCTGGGATATACATGTGGTCTGGGTTCTGTAATAGACATCTTGTCTGGGTTCTGTGATAGACATCTGGGATATACATCTGGTCTGGGATCTTTGATAGACATCTGGAATATACATCTGGTCTGGGTTCTGTGATAGACATCTGGGATATACATCTGGTCTGGGTTCTGTGATAGACATCTGGGATATACATCTGGGATAGACATCTGGCATATACATCTGGTCTGGGTTCTGTGATAGACATCTGGGATATACATCTGGGATATACATCTGGTCTGGGTTCTGTGATAGACATCTGGGATATACATCTGGTCTGGTTTCTGTGATAGACATCTGAGATATACATCTGGTCTGGGTTCTGTGATAGACATCTGGGATATACATCTGGGATAGACATCTGGCATATACATCTGGTCTGGGTTCTGTGATAGACATCTGGAATATACATCTGGGATATACATCTGGTCTGGGTTCTGTGATAGACATCTGGGATATACATATGGTCTGGGTTCTGTGATAGACATCTGGGATATACATCTGGGGTATACATCTGATCTGGGTTCTGTGATAGACATCAGGGATATACATCTGGTCTGGGTTCTGTGATAGACATTTGGGATATACATCTGGTCTGGGTTCTGTGATATACATCTGGTCTGGGTTCTGTGATAGACATCTGGGATATACATATGGTCTGGGTTCTGTGGTAGACATCTGGTATATACATCTGGTCTGGGTTCTGTGATAGACATCTGGGATATACATCTGGTCTGGGTTCTGTGATCGACATCTGGGATATACATCTGGTATGGGTTCTGTGATAGACATCTGTGATAGACATCTGGGATATACATCTGGTCTGGGTTCTGTGATAGACATCTGGGATATACATCTGGTCTGGGATCTTTGATAGACATCTGGGATACACATCTGGTCTGGGTTCTGTGATAGACATCTGGGATACACATCTGGGATATACATCTGTGATATTCATCTTGTCTGGGTTCTGTGATAGACATCTGGCATATACATCTGATCTGGGATCTTTGATAGACATCTGGAATATACATCTGGGATATACATCTGGGATATACATCTGGTCTGGGATCTTTGATAGACATCTGGGATATACATCTGGTCTGGGTTCTGTGATAGACATCTGTGATAGACATCTGGGATATACATGTGGTCTGGGTTCTGTAATAGACATCTTGTCTGGGTTCTGTGATAGACATCTGGGATATACATCTGGTCTGGGATCTTTGATAGACATCTGGAATATACATCTGGTCTGGGTTCTGTGATAGACATCTGGGATATACATCTGGTCTGGGTTCTGTGATAGACATCTGGGATATACATCTGGGATAGACATCTGGCATATACATCTGGTCTGGGTTCTGTGATAGACATCTGGGATATACATCTGGGATATACATCTGGTCTGGGTTCTGTGATAGACATCTGGGATATACATCTGGTCTGGTTTCTGTGATAGACATCTGAGATATACATCTGGTCTGGGTTCTGTGATAGACATCTGGGATATACATCTGGGATAGACATCTGGCATATACATCTGGTCTGGGTTCTGTGATAGACATCTGGAATATACATCTGGGATATACATCTGGTCTGGGTTCTGTGATAGACATCTGGGATATACATCTGATCTGGGATCTTTGATAGACATCTGGAATATACATCTGGGATATACATCTGGTCTGGGATCTTTGATAGACATCTGGGATATACATCTGGTCTGGGTTTTGTGATAGACATCTGGGATATACATCTGGTCTGGGTTCTGTGATAGACATCTGGGATATACATCTGATCTGGGATCTTTGATAGACATCTGGAATATACATCTGGTCTGGGATCTTTGATAGACATCTGGGATATACATCTGGTCTGGGTTCTGTGATGGACACACCTACCCAGTCAAGGGTTTTTCTTTATTTTTTACTATGTTCTACATTGTAGGATAGTAGTGAAAACATCAAAACTATGAAATAACATGGAATCATGTAGTAACCAAAAAAAGTGTTAAACATATCCAAAAATATATATTTTTTCAGATTCTTCAAAGTAGCCACCCTTTTTTCTTGATGACAACTTTGCACACTCTTGACGTTTTCTCAACCAACTTCACTTGGAATGATTTTCCCACAGTCTTGAAGGAGTTCCCACATATGCTGAGCACTTATTGGCTGCTTTTCCTTCACTTGTCTGGGTCCAACTCATCGCAAACATCTCAACTGGGTTGAGGTTGGGTGATTGTGGAGGCCAGATCATCTGATGCAGCACTCCATCACTCTCCTTATTGGTCAAATAGCCTTTACACAGCCTGGAGGTGTGTTGGGTCATTGTCCTGTTGAAGAAAAAAATGATAGTCCCACTAAGCGCAAACTAGATGGGACGGTGTATCGCTGCAGAATTCTGTGGTAGCCATGCTGGTTAAGTGTGCCTTGAATTCTAAATAAATCACTGACAGTGTCACCAGCAAAGCACCACCACTCCATGACACCTCCTTCTCCATGCTTCATGATGGGAAACATGCCTTCAGAGATCATCTGTTCACCTACTCTGCGTCTCACAAAGACACGGCGGTTGTAACCAAAAACAAAACTTTGGGCATCAGACCAAAGGACATATTTCCACCGATCTAATGTCTATCGCTCGTGTTTCTTGGCCCAAGAAAGTATTTTCTTCTTATTGGTGCCCTTTCGTAGTAGTGGTTTCTTTGCAGTAATTCGACCATGAAGGCCTGATTCACGAAGTTTCTCGTGAACTGTTGAGATGTGTGTGTTACTTGAGCTCTGTAAAGCTTTTATTTGGGCTGCAATTTCTGAGGCTGGTAACTCTAATGAACTTATCCTCTGCAGCCGAGTTAACTCTGGGTCTTCCTTTCCTGTGGTGGTCCTCATGAGAGCCAGTTTCATCATAGCGCTTGATGGTTTTTGCGACTGCACTTTAAGAAACTTTCAAAGTTCTTGACATTTTCCGGATTGACTGACATTCATTTGAAATGCATTCCAGGTGACTACCTCATGAAGCTGGTTGAGAGAATTCCAAGAGTGTGCAAAGCTGTCATCAAGGCAAAGGGTCGCTTTGAAGAATCTCAAATATAAAATATATTTTGATTTGTTTAGCACTTTTTTGGTTACTTCATGATTCCATATGTATTATTTCATAGTTTTGATGTCTTCACTACTATTCTACAATGTAGAAAATTGTACAAATAAATAAAAACCCTTGAATGAGTAGGTGTGTCCAACATTTTTACTGGTACTGTACATCTGGGATAGACATCTGGGATATACATCTGGTCTGGGATAGACATCTGGGATATACATGTGGGATAGACATCTGGGATATACATCTGGTCTGGGATAGACATGTGAGATATACATCTGGGATATACATCTGGTCTGGGATAGACATGTGGGATATACATCTGGGATATACATGTGGGATATACATGTGGGATAGACATCTGGGATAAACATCTGGGATATACATGTGGGATAGACATCTGGGATATACATGTGGGATAGACATGTGGAATATACATTTGGGATATACTGTACATGTGGAATATACATCTGGGATATACATCTGGGATATACATCTGGGATAGACATCTGGGATAGACATGTGGGATAGACATCTGGGATAGACATGTGGGATAGACATGTGGGATAGACATGTGGGATACATCTGGGATAGACATGTGGGATATACATGTGGGATATACATCTGGGATAGACATGTGGGATAGACATCTGGGATAGACATGTGGGATAGACATGTGGGATATACATGTGGGATAGACATGTGGGATAGACATGTGGGATACATCTGGGATAGACATGTGGGATAGACATGTGGGATACATCTGGGATATACATCTGGGATAGACATGTGGGATAGACATCTGGGATAGACATGTGGGATAGACATCTGGGATATACATCTGGGATAGACATGTGGGATAGACATCTGGGATAGACATGTGGGATAGACATCTGGGATATACATCTGGGATAGACATGTGGGATACATCTGGGATATACATCTGGGATATACATCTGGGATAGACATGTGGGATATACATGTGGGATATACATCTGGGATAGACATGTGGGATAGACATGTGGGATAGACATGTGGGATAGACATGTGGGATAGACATGTGGGATAGACATGTGGGATAGACATGTGGGATAGACATGTGGGATAGACATGTGGGATATACATGTGGGATAGACATCTGGGATAGACATGTGGGATATACATGTGGGATATACATGTGGGATATACATCTGGGATATACATCTGGGATAGACATCTGGGATATACATCTGGGATATACATCTGGGATAGACATCTGGGATATACATCTGGGATATACATCTGGGATATACATCTTGGATAGACATCTGGGATATACATGTGGGATATACATCTGGGATATACATGTGGGATATACATCTGGAATATACATGTGGGATATACATCTGGGATAGACATGTGGGATAGACATCTGGGATAGACATGTGGGATACATCTGGGATAGACATGTGGGATATACATCTGGGATAGACATGTGGGATACATCTGGGATAGACATGTGGGATATACATCTGGGATAGACATGTGGGATATACATCTGGGATAGACATCTGGGATAGACATCTGGGATATACATCTGGGATAGACATCTGGGATATACATCTGGGATAGACATTTGGGATAGACATCTGGGATATACATCTGGGATAGACATCTGGGATATACATATTACATATATACATATTATATTATATATACATCTGGGATAGACATCTGGGATAGACATCTGGGATAGACATCTGGGATAGACATCTGGGATATAAATCTGGGATAGACATGTGGGATATACATGTGGGATATACATCTGGGATAGACATGTGGGATATACATCTGGGATATACATCTGGGATAGACATCTGGGATATACATGTGGGATATACATCTGGGATAGACATGTGGGATATACATCTGGGATAGACATCTGGGATATACATCTGGGATATACATCTGGGATATACATCTGGGATATACATGTGGGATATACATGTGGGATATACATCTGGGATATACATGTGGGATATACATCTGGGATAGACATCTGGGATATACATGTGGGATATACATCTGGGATATACATCTGGGATATACATCTGGGATATACATCTGGGATATACATGTGGGATATACATCTGGGATATACATCTGGGATATACATCTGGGATATATATCTGGGATATACATCTGGGATATACATCTGGGATAGACATCTGGGATAAAGTAATGAAGGTGTATCCTTTCCACCAGACCTCCAACCAGACAAAACGCAAAACTCTGAAGCGTTCTAGTTTTATAATGGTATTTTATTTAAATGTATTTGCTTGCTGAGCAGAGTTCTTTAGTCTGTAAATGTGAGCTTGCAGAGCGCTGTGATGAAATATTAATTAAAAACTAAAAGAATGTGTTTTTATCTCATGATAACTGATTGTAATCTGTACAGTCAACCCTATGTATTGAAGAATAGCATATTTATAAATGGTTACCAACTGAAAAACATCCGGCATGTCATTTTATTTGCTTTGGTCTTTCAGGTGAATGATATGAATAGCTGCATACAGTATCCTGACATTTTTATTGTCAGGGCATTTCTTATTTAGTGTTACATGCCTTAACTTGCCAAGCAAGCATAAACTACTAGTCTGTAGCTGGGTAAAGCAAACTACTTGAGATGAACAATGACTCATGAATTGATTCGGTGTAACCAGAAGGTGGAACTATTTCCCTATAGTTCAAGTTTTATTGTCACATGCACAAACAGGTACAGTGAAATGCTTAACTTGCAAGCTCTACCCAACTGCAGTAATCAAAATCAAAATAGTATAACTAATTAAAAAAGATATATGACAGAAAAAAATTAGAAATAAGAGAGGAAGCCATAATAACATATAATTTGTCAATCACTCAATTTCGTAAGGCAGCATTGTAACTAAAGAAAGTGAGATTTTGAATACATATTTGGGAGGGAGACAGTTACACTGCTGGTTACATAGCTGGAAATAGACACAGTATACGTTAAGAGATAAAGAAAACATTTTGCCTATAACATGCAAACTTAAGAAACACGATTACATTTCATGTAAACGGGAACGATACTCTTCAATCATCAGCAGAAAAATTGCCATTCAGCACTAATAATGTTTCTGACAATCTATTTAGAATTCAACACCCAAATACTGCCAGCAATTATACATGAGTGTGTATGAAAATAAATGTTCTCTCTGTGTCCAGACTTGGTCGTCAAAGGAATATGTCGTTTTAATCCTTTTTCTTTGTGTGTGTGAGGAGGTGTACAAAGACCATGACCACCTGGGGCACCATGACCGCCTGAGGCACCATGACCGCCTGGGGCACCATAACCACCTGGGGCACTATGACCGCCTGAGGCACCATGACCACCTGGGGCACTATGACCGCCTGGGGCACTATGACTGCCTGAGGCACCATGACCGCCTGGGGCACTATGACTGCCTGAGGCACCATGACCACCTGGGGCACCATGACCACCTGGGGCACTATGACCGCCTGAGGCACCATGACCGCCTGGGGCACCATGATATTTTTTTAATTTTATTTAGCCAGGTAGGCAAGTTGAGAACAAGTTCTCATTTAAAAACTGCGACCTGGCCAAGAATAAAGCAAAGCAGTTCAACACATACAACACAGAGTTACACATGGAATGAACAAATCATACAGTCAATAATGGAGTTGAAGAAAATCTATATACAGTGTGTTCGAATGAGGTAAGAAAAGGGAGGTAAGGCAATAAATAGGCCATGGTGGTGAAGTAATTACGATATACCAATTAGACACTAGAGTGATAGATGTGCAGCAGATGAATGTGCAAGTAGAGATACAGGGGTGCAAAGGAGCAAGATAAATAAATACAGTATGGGGATGAGGTAGTTGGATGGGCTATTTACAGATGGCTATGTACAGGTGCAATGATCTGTGAGCTGCTCAGACAGCTGGTGCTTAAAGCTAGTGAGGGAGGAAAGAGTCTCCAGCTTCAGTGATTTTTGCAATAAGAGGAAGAGGAAGTAGAAGAGGGGCTGTGGCTGAATTGGTAGAGGCAGTTGATGGACATGGTAGAGTGAGGAGGACCAGACACCGGGCACGTAAAGCCCAGGGGAGAGTATACCCACCTGGCTTCCATTCCTGGGCCAGCCCAGGATAGCACCACAGTCCCGTGTGAGGGAGGAAAAGGGGGCTGTGTCCATCCAAATCCACTCTGAATGGGAGCACCACTTCTAAGCCAATGTAATGGACCTTGGAAATGGAAAATGTTAGAAATTCTATTAAATACAATTCGATCTACACAGTGGTGTAAAGTACTCAAGTAAAAATAATTTAGGGGGATCGGTACTTTACTTGACTATGTATATGTTTGACAACGTTTTACTTTTACTTCACTACATTCCCAAAGAAGATAATGTACTTTTTACTCCATACATTTTCCCTGACACCCACAAGTACACATTACATTTTGAATGGCTAGCAGGACAGGAAAATGGTCAAATTCATGCATTTATCAAGAGAATATCCCAGGTCCTCCCTATTGCCTCTGATGTGGCGGACTCACTAAACACAAATGCTTTGTTTGTAAATTATGTCTGAGTGTTGGATTGTGCCCCTGGCTATCCTTAAATAGAAAACGAGACAATTGTGCCGTCTGGTTTGCTTAATATAGGGAATTTGAAATAACTTTTAATACTTAAGTATATATGAGCAATTACATTTACTTCTAATACTTAAGTATATTTCAAACCAAATACTTTTAGACTTTTATTCATTCAGTATTTTACTGGGTGACTTTCAATTACTTGAGTACCAAGTACTCCCTCCTGAATCCTCCTCCCCCTCCCCCCCCCTCCTCCCTCTCTGCAGATGACTTACATTTACATTTAAGTCATTTAGCAGACGCTCTTATCCATTTTGGATAGAAGGTCGACGACATCCGATCCTCGTTTGCTAAGTCAAACGACACCGCTGGTTCTGCTCACACTGCCCTACCCTGTGCTCTGACCTCTTTCTCCCCTCTCTCTCCAGATGAAATCTCGCGTCTTGTGACGGCTGGCCGCCCAACAACCCTCTCGCTTGACCCTATCCCCTCCTCTCTTCTCCAGACCATTTCCGGAGACCTTCTTCCTTACCTCACCTCGCTCATCAACTCATCCCTGACCGCTGGCTACGTCCCTTCCGTCTTCAAGAGAGCGAGAGTTGCACCCCTTCTGAAAAAAACCTACACTCGATCCCTCCGATGTCATCAATTACAGACCAGTATCCCTTCTTTCTTTTCTCTCCAAAACTCTTGAACGTGCCGTCCTTGGCCAGCTCTCCCGCTATCTCTCTCAGAATGACCTTCTTGATCCAAATCAGTCAGGTTTCAAGACTAGTCATTCAACTGAGACTGCTCTTCTCTGTATCACGGAGGCGCTCCGCACTGCTAAAGCTAACTCTCTCTCCTCTGCTCTCATCCTTCTAGACCTATCGGCTGCCTTCGATACTGTGAACCATCAGATCCTCCTCTCCACCCACTCCGAGTTGGGCATCTCCGGCGCGGCCCACGCTTGGATTGCGTCCTACCTGACAGGTCGCTCCTACCAGGTGGCGTGGCGAGAATCTGTCTCCTCACCACGCGCTCTCACCACTGGTGTCCCCCAGGGCTCTGTTCTAGGCCCTCTCCTATTCACGCAATACACCAAGTCACTTGGCTCTGTCATAACCTCACATGGTCTCTCCTATCATTGCTATGCAGACGACACACAATTAATCTTCTCCTTTCCCCCTTCTGATGACCAGGTGGCGAATCGCATCTCTGCATGTCTGGCAGACATATCAGTGTGGATGACGGATCACCACCTCAAGCTGAACCTCAGCAAGACGGAGCTCCTCTTCCTCCCGGGGAAGGACTGCCCGTTCCATGATCTCGCCATCACGGTTGACATTGTGTCCTCCTCCCAGAGCGCTAAGAACCTTGGCGTGATCCTGGACAACACCCTGTCGTTCTCAACTAACATCAAGGCGGTGGCTCGTTCCTGTAGGTTCATGCTCTACAACATCCTCAGAGTACGACCCTGCCTCACACAGGAAGCGGCGCAGGTCCTAATCCAGGCACTTGTCATCTCCCGTCTGGATTACTGCAACTCGCTGTTGGCTGGGCTCCCTGCCTGTGCCATTAAACCCCTACAACTCATCCAGAACGCCGCAGCCCGTCTGGTGTTCAACCTTCCCAAGTTCTCTCACGTCACCCCGCTCCTCCGCTCTCTCCACTGGCTTCCAGTTGAAGCTTGCATCCGCTACAAGACCATGGTGCTTGCCTACGGAGCTGTGAGGGGAATGGCACCTCAGTACCTCCAGGCTCTGATCAGGCCCTACACCCAAACAAGGGCACTGCGTTCATCCACCTCTGGCCTGCTCGCCTCCCTACCACTGAGGAAGTACAGTTCCCGCTCAGCCCAGTCAAAACTGTTCGCTGCTCTGGCCCCCCAATGGTGGAACAAACTCCCTCACGACGTCAGGACAGCGGAGTCAATCACCACCTTCCGGAGACACCTGAAACCCCACCTCTTTAAGGAATACCTAGGATAGGATAAAGTAATCCTTCTCACCCCCCTTAAAAGATTTAGATGCACTATTGTAAAGTGGCTGTTCCACTGGATGTCATAAGGTGAATGCACCAATTTGTAAGTCGCTCTGGATAAGAGCGTCTGCTAAATGACTTAAATGTAAATGTAAATGAGTAATGTTTTGGACAATTGGGTACTTCCTCCACCACTGGTCAGACAGTTTTCCACAATGTACTGTCTATTTAGATTAAAATATTTTACTTCAAATTTTTAGTGCCTTTCCAATAGGTTCTATATTTTGGTTGGGCCGGATTTTCTGAGTGATGTCTTGAGGCTCTATCGGGTTGTTTTGGGTTAGTGAACTGAGCCTCAGAACCAGCTGGCTGAGGGGACTCTTCTCTTGTTTCATCTCTTGACGTTGTAGAGCTGTGTGATGGAATGTTCTGGGGTCGCTTGTTTTTAGATGGTTGTAAAATTTGATGGCTCTTTTTTTTCTATTCCAATAAGGAGATGGTATTGGACCAATTCTGCACAACATGCATTATTTATAGTTTTTCTTCGCACTTGCAATGCAGTATTGCTAAACTCTGCATGCAGTATTTTGATTAGATGTTTGTCCCATTTGGTAAATTCATTATTAGAGAGCGGCCCCATACTTCGCTGCTATAGAGAGAAATTGGTTCTATAACTGATTGGAATATTTTGAGCCAGATTCTAATTGGAATTTCCATTTTAATGTTTCTTTAAATGGCATAGAATTCTCTTCTTGCTTTGTCTCTCAGCTCATTTACAGCCATGGAAAGCTACCTGTGTTGCTGATATTTATTCCTAGATATGTGTAGTTTTTGGTGTGTTCTAATAGAACTGTGTCCAAATAGAATTTATATTTGTCATCCTGATTTCCGGACCTTTTTTGGAATATCATTATATACATTTTTTTAGAAGTTAACTGTCAGAGCCCAGGTCTGACAGAACCTGTGCAGATGATCTAGATGCTGCTGTAACCCCTCCTTAGTGGGAGACAGTAGCACCAGGTCATCTGCGTACAGCAGACACTTGATTTCAGTGTTGTGTAGGGTGAGACCAGGTGCTGCAAATTCTTCTAATGTTTTTGTCAATTCATTAAGGGAGGGAGAGGTTGTTGTCCTTGCACCACACGGCCAGGTCTCTGACCTCCTCCCTGTAGGCTATCTCATCATGGTCGGTGATCAGGCCTACCACTGTTGTGTCATCAGCAAACTCAATGATGGTGTTGGAGTCGTACCTGGCCGTGCAGTCATGAGTGAACAGGGAGTACAGGAGGGGACTGAACACGCACCCCTGAGGAGCCCCCGTGTTGTGGATTAGCGTGGCCGCCCCATCGTTGTTGGTGATCAGGCCTTGCCACTGTTGTGTCATCAGCAAACTCAATGATGGTGTTGGAGTCGTGCCTGGCCACGCAGTCATGGGTGAACAGGGAGTACAGGAGAGGGCTGAGAACGCACCCTTGTGGGGCCCCAGTGTTGCGGATCAGCGGGGTGGAGATGCTGTTTCCTACCCTCGCCACCTGGGGGCGGCCCGTCAGAAAGTCCAGGACCCAGTTGCATCACTGTTACATCCTCAGAAAGTATGAGCTCCTGAGTTGGAAGAATCTTGTGCAATACACTGACACATGTCTTGTATTCAAGATCCTAAATGGCCTGGCTCCCCCGCCACTAAGTTTTTTTGTTAAGGGAAAGCACCTTTAGTAATCTGCTTTCTCTGTGAGAGCTTCCCATGTTTGGAATATACTGTCATCAGACACACATAACTGCACCACCTATCACACTTTCACAAAAAACATGAAGACATGGCTAAAAGCCATTCAGATTTGTGAACATAATCTTTAGTTGTGTATTGCCGCTTTCCATGCTGTCTGTAGCTTGTGAGGTGTGGAAACACTTTGTTGCTTTTATGGATTATGTATTGTTGCTTTTTGTGCTATGTTGTTCTGTCTGCATGCTATGTCTTGCTTGTCCTATGTTGCTCTGCATGTACTCACTGCTCAATGATTGTCTGTATTGTTATTGTAATTGTTTTTAATAACCTGCCCAGGGACTGCGGTTGAAAATTAGCCGGCTGGCTAAAACCAGCACTTTTACTGAAACGTTGATTAATGTACACTGGCCCTGCAAAAATAAAAATAAACTCAAACTCAAACTCAAATTCCTCGGCAAACCTGTGCCCCCGCACATTGACTCTGTACCGGTACCCCATAGATATAGCCTCGCTACTGTTATTTTACTGCTGCTATTAATTATTTTTATTTTTTATTTTTTACTTATCTGTTTTTTACTTAACACTTATTTTTCTGAAAACTGCATAGATGGTTAAGGGCTTGTAAGGAAGCATTTCACTGGAAGGTCTACACCTTTTGCATTCGGCGCATGTGACAAATACAATTGGATTTGTTTTGGAATCATCCCAAAGGTGTTCGATGGGGTTGATATAGGGGCTCTGTGCAGGCAAGTCAAGTTCTTCCACACCAATCTCGACAAACCAAATCTCGACGTCGCTTTGTGCACGCATTGTCATACAGGAAATGGCCTTCCCCAAACTGTTGCCAGAAAGTTGGAAGCACAGATTCCTCCTCCACCAAACTTTCCAGTTGTCACTATGTATTGGGGCAGGTAGCATTGTCCTGGCATCCGCCAAACACAGATTCATCTGTTGGACTGCCAAATTGTGAATCGTGGTTCATCACTCCAGAGAACGTGTTTCCACTGAGTCCAATGGCAGCGACATTTACTCCACTCCAGCCAACACTTGCCATTGCACATGGTGATCTTAGGCTTGTGTGCCGTGCAGCTGCTCGGCCTTGGAAACCCACTTCATGAATCGCCCGATCTAACAGTTCTTGTGCTCACGTTGCTTCCAAAGGCCGTTTGGAACTCGGTAGTGAGTGTTGCAACTGAGGGCAGATGACACTCAGTTTGTCCAGTTCTGTGAGCTTGTGCGGCCTACCACTTCATTGCTGAGCCGTTGTTGCTCCCAGATGTTTCCACTTCACAACAGCACTTACAGTTGACTGGGGGAGCTCTAGCAGGGCATAAATTAGACTAATTGACTTGTTGGAAAGGTGACATCCTATGACATTGTCACAATGAAAGTCACAGAGCTATTCAGTAAGACCATTTTACTGACAATGTTTGTGTATAGAGATCGCATGACTGTGTGCTCAATTTTATACACCTGGCAGCATCATACCAGGTGTGGCTGAAATAGCCGAATCCACTAATTGGAAGAGGTGTCCACATACTTTTGTATTTATAGTGTAAGTCAAGGGGAACACGAGAACGAAGGCAGCTTTTGTGTCCCCAATGTAAGTGTCAATCAACCAGTGGCGATTTTAGCATTTAAATCGTGGTGGGGGGAAAAAAAAGAAAAGTGGAATGCATTCCAGCAAAGCCACTACACAACACAACACTAAACAATACATTAATTACACTATAATGGTGACAAACGGTGACAAAAAATTGTTTGGGCCTGCATAAAGCTGTCCCAACAGCAGAGTCCCAACACCTGACCACTGCTATACCTGGTTATCAGCGGAGCCTTGTCTGGCAGCAAAACAGTTCATTCAGCCCCATTTACTGCCTTTAAAAAAAACATAGCTGATATGGCTGACTTGCTTAAACAAATGTGGTATCTACTGACAACTGAGATGTACAAACTATGGCATAAGGGGACGACAAGCGGATAAGAGGCAATCCGTCATTTCGATTAAGCCATTAAAGAGCGAGCTAGGACGGACATAACATTAGTCAATATAACTAGTTGTTTAGCACTTTTGAAATGTACAGCGACAGAATTCAGAACATGGGCCGTTCTTACAGAGTTCTTCCTGTACACCAAGTCAAATCAAATCTAATTTTATTTGTCACATACACATGGCAGATGTTAATGTGAGTGTAGAGAAATGCTTGTGCTTCTAGTTCCGACCAGGCAGTAATATCTAATATCTAACCTAACAATTTCACAACAACTACCTTATACACACAAGTGTAAAGGAATTAATAAGAATATGTACATAAATATATATGAATGAGTGATGGCCGAACGGCATAGGCAAGATGCAGTGGATGGTATAGAGTACAGTATATGCATATGAGATGAGATGTGCAGATATGCATATGAGATGAGTAATGTAGGGTATGTTATATAACGTGCCATTGTTTAAAGTGGCTAGTGATACATGTATTACATCAAGATGGCAAGATGCAGTAGATCAAATGTATTTATATAGCCCTTCTTACATCAGCTGATATCTCAAAGTGCTGTACAGAAACCCAGCCTAAAACCCCAAACAGCAAGCAATGCAGGTGTAGAAGCACGGAGGGAAGGAAAAACTCCCTAGAAAGGCCAAAACCTAGGAAGAAACCTAGAGAGGAACCAGGCTATGAGGGGTGGCCAGTCCTCTTCTGGCTGTGTCGGGTGGAGATTATTAACAGAATATGGCCAAGATGTTCAAATGTTCATAAATGACCAGCATGGTCAAATAATAATAATCCCAGTGGTTGTCGAGGATGCAGCAAGTCAGCACCTCAGGAGTAAATGTCAGTTGGCTTTTCATAGGCGATCATTAAGGCTATCTCTACCACTCCTGCTGTCTCTGGAGAGTTGAAAACAGCAGGTCTGGGACAGGTAGCACGTCCGGTGAACAGGTCAGGGTTCCATAGCCACAGGCAGAACAGTTGAAACTGGAGCAGCAGCACGGCTAGGTGGACTGGGGACAGCAAGGAGTCATCATGCCAGGTAGTCCTGAGGCATGGTCCTAGGGCTCTGGTCCTCCGAGAGAGAGAAAGAAAGAGAGAAAGAGAGAGAGAATTAGAGAGAGCATACTTAAATTCACACAGGACTCCGGATAAGACAGGAGAAGTACTCCAGATATAACAGACTGACCCTAGCCCCCTGACACATAAACTACTGCAGCATAAATACTGGAGGCTGAGACAGGAGGGGTCAGAATAGAATACAGTATATACATATGAGATGAGTAATGTAGGGCATGTAAACGTTAGTGCATTGTTTAAAGTGACTAGTGATACATTTATTACATCAATTTTTCCATTATTAAAGTGGCTAGAGTTGAGTCAGTATGTTTGCAGCAGCCACTCAATGTTAGTGATGGCTGTTCAACAGTCTGAGATAGAAGCTGTTTTTCAGTCTCTCGGTCCCCGCTTTGATGCACCTGTACTGACCTCGCCTTCTGGACGATAGCGGGGTGAACAGGCAGTGGCTCGGATGGTTGTTGTCCTTGATGATCTTTTTGGCCTTCTTGTGACATCGGTTGGTGTAGGTGTCCTGGAGGGCAGGTAGTTTGCCCCCGGTGATGCGTTGTGCAGACCTCACTACCTTCTGGAGAGCCTTACGGTTGTGGGCGGAGCAGTTGCTGTACCAGGCGGTGATACACCCCGACAGGATGCGCTCGATTGTGCATCTGTAAAAGTTTGTGAGTGATTTTGGTGACAAGACAAATTTCTTCAGCCTCCTGAAGAAGAGGCCTTCTTCACCACGCTGTCTGTGTGGGTGGACCATTTCAGTTTGTCTGTGATGTGTACGCAGAGGAACTTAAAACTTTCCACCCTCTCCAGTACTGTCCCGTCGATGTGGATAGGGGGGTGCTCCCTCTTCTGTTTCCTGAAGTCCATGATCATCTCCTTTGTTTTTTGACATTGAGTATGAGGTTATTTTCCTGACACCACACTCAGAGGGCATTCACCTCCTCCCTGTAGGCCGTCTCGTCATTGTTGGTAATCAAGCCTACCACTGTAGTGTCGTCTGCAAACTTGATGAACCATAGGATAAATAAAGGGGGCGTATAAGCAGACAATGAAAGCTCTTACAATATTTGATGATTACATTTCTCTAAAACAGGTTATAGGCTACAGTAGAACAGCCAGAACAGTAGGGGAAATTTAGAGGGGTAAATAGACCAAATTATTAGGGTAAGGCACATGGGCTACTAACATCTTACTACACAACATACACTTAGTATTACTTTCTTAGCTACGGTATACATGTCTCCCTGGCATATTACATAATTTATGAAGCAGCATACAATACATTTTTGGACTCACATTGTTCATGCTGTGTTCACTTGAACAAGAAGGTGGCGCTGCGGGCCTCCGAATTAACAGTTTCGAGCGTGGCACAGATCATGCTTATTTGACAGCATGGCCAATGTTGAATGTTTATCATTTTCAATTTAGAAAAAAGCTCCTTAATCCCAGATTTAGGACCACACAGCCACTGTCACTGATTCCTTCCAAACCACTCGCTGAATTTGCGATTTCCAACTTGTTGTGTAATGTTTATGTCCAATGGCCTATGAGCACTGATACGTTTTATCTATAATTTCTCTTCATTATTTCTCTTCATATGACAAGGATTAAAAATGATTTGCCAGTAGATTGTCAATTTGATTCATGATGATGAATGCTAGCTAAAATTGTGAAAGTATGATGTTGACATGATCAGTCCAATCAAAGCTTCTGTATAACGTGGTTTTCTGTCATTTTCTCTGTGGCCAATGAGCTTGAGCCTTCTTGGACGGGCACTTCTATGGTAGCCGAAGAGCTAAAATGTTCAAGGTCTCCTCTTACACTTGGCAGTGATGTAAAGTCTCCATTAGTGACAGAACACTGAGCCAATCACGGCGTAACGCTCCATATGTTCTGCTGGCTTGCCCCACCACCACAGAAAGCACTGAGCTAGGCTGAAACACCTGCCTTACTCAAGAAAACAAAACAAAAAATACAATAGCTGTGTTTGAATACTCATACTAACCACACAATTTGTGACATGAATTGAATATATAGTATGCTTATTGGTCATAGTATGGATATAGTTATTATGGCAAAAGTTTCCGGATGCCGTACTAAATTCACCAAAATACTAACTATACACGCAGAGAACACTATTTCCGTACTTTTAGGGCTGCAATTCTTAAGCAAATGGGTGTGGCTTCACAACGTTTTCAGATTTGAAGAAAATGGCGGAAAATATGCAGCCAAAGAGCGACGAGAGCAAATACAAATTCATTGAACTAACTAATGGCAAATGTTACTAAAATATTTAGCAATGTAATAAAGTCATGACTTTTTAAATAAGTTACGTTACATGTTATGTTGGCTGACAATTTGTTAGCTACGCTACTCTTACGAAACGCATAGCATTACAGTAGTATGTGCCTGTATGTTAGCTAGTTACCTAATGTTTTGAATTTACAATCTGACAACGCTCTGGATTTAGGAACGCGCAGAGTACACTCTGTTGCTGCAGATTGAATTTACGAACACACCCGAAATCGTACATTTTTTTTACTAGTCATTTGTTGTGCTAACAAGCTAGCAAGAGGTTGCATAGCAACAGCATCAACTTCCGGTAGACAGGCAAAGCTCTAGTATGCTCAACTGAAATGATACAGTTCATTTACAGTATACTAAAATGAACTAATAGTATATTGTATGTAGTGTATACTCATTAAGTATGTAGTATACAGTATGTTAGTATGGTTATTCGAAACACAGTCCATGTTGGTATGCAGCTTTATTAATTCAATAATATATATACTTTTTTATATAAATGTTTTCATCCAAGGGATCCTACAATATGATATCTTTGGTCAAAAAAATCTAAATGTAATGCTATAATGCCAGCTAGCGAGAGTATGAACTGTGGAATTAATTAAAATCATCATATGCAACGTAGGTAATTTGACATGCCCTGGAGTCGTCCAAGTGACGAGTTCACGTACTAATTTTACGTAATACTGGAGCTCCGCTTTCCTGGCGGAGAAGATGGCGGCTCCTGGACCGGGGGAGTATTTTAGCGTCGGCAGCCATATCTCTTGTCTTACCTGCTTGGGCCAGCGTCTGCAGGGAGACGTGGTGGCCTTCGACTACCAGTCCAAGATGTTGACTTTGAGTATCCTTTCTCCATTTTAGGGTGCCATTGAATCATTGGCCTGTTTGCCTTCGGCGAGGGCCTGTCTGTAACCAACAAATGTCAAATAGTTATCCGCGCAGGCGTAATTGTAGCTAGCCGAATTGCTTAGCTAGCTTTGTCCCACTTGAAATATTTTGATACAATTCATTACTTTTATATTACATTTTGCAAATATTGCTGGAGTTTTGCTCTGATCGTGTAGTTATTGCTTTCATGTGTTGTGAGCCAACGTATAATTGCTGGTCCTAGGATCACTATTTGGCAGATCCCATTATGGCATCATGGCAGTTTCATTAACAGTATACAGTAATTGTTATTGGCTAGCGTGACCGTCTTGCTTACTGACTGACCAGCGCAAATGATTTTGACATGCGATATATTATCATTCTTATTGCCACCTAACTGATTGCAATGTTAGGCAAATTACAAATAATTTATTTTCCTCAACGCTAACTAGCGACGTTCATTTACTGTTAGTTAGCAGCTAACATTAGCTTGCGTTTAGATGGCATAAATTATAATTTGCTGGCTACCATTTGACGCTGTTAAGAATATCAAGCATAAAGACAGTCTTAGTTATCAATCCGATTAACTAGCACGGCATGATTGACTTGTCAAAGTCAGTGGATGACCCAAGGGTACCTAGTTATCGTTAGCTAGCCTAGCTTGTTAGCTAGCTACGGTAGTATGATGAAACATGCCGGTTCTGTCACTGTACAGTAACGCTAGTTAGCCAAAAGCGAATCTCAATGGTCAACTATATGGCTCTTCAATAAACCTTGGGCCAAGTAACTAGCTAAAAAAAATATGGATTTATCTCGTCAATCCACACGTTTGAGGGTGGGCATAGGACCACCATACATGTGCTCCAATGACTGGTTGTTAGTTGCCCTTGATCATGACTCAGTTCCATTACATTACACTTAAGTGGTTGGATGAAAGCGTCTCCTGTTGTCGTGGGTTGGGGTTGTTAAGATCCAACGGTCGGTCTGATCATTAAGATGCATAGCTTGCAGTGCCGTTTTGTATTTCTACCCCGCATTTTCTGTACTTGAGGCACATGTGCTTCTCTTTTCAACTAGCTAAAAGCTTGGTAGTTGGAGTGTGTATATTTATATTTGTATGCATGGTAAAACAACACGAGTAGAAAATACTGAGCTCATGCGGTGCTGACCTGTTGCACCCTCTACAACCACTGTGGTTATTATTTGACCCTGCTGGTCAAATATGAATGTTTGAACATCTTGAATAACAATCTTGCCTTAATGCCATGTACTCTTATCTCCACCAGGCACAGCCAGATGAGGACTGGCCACCCCTCAGAGACTGGTTACTCTCTAGGTTTCTTCCTATGTTCCTGCCTTGCTAGGGTGTTTTTCCTAGCCACCGTGGTTCTATATCTACATTGTTTGGGGTTTTATGCTGGTTTTCTGTATAAGCAATGCGTGACATCTGCTGATGTGAAAATGGCTTTATAAATACATTTGATTTGGTATACAGAACACACTACTGCCTAGTGCTGCACCCCCAACGCACTCCGCCATTGACAATGAATGACTTCCGCTGGAACAGTTTGATGCAGCCGGTGGACATAAAGACCGTAACTTTAATATCAGAGAGAAATCATTTGATTAATACAGGGTAAATTGATTACTCACCTTGATCGTGCCGAACCGTAACTGGGGAAGTGTAACGGAAGTGTAGTTTAGTCTGATGGAGGCTCCATAGCTGTAACTGCTACATGAAGGATTCTTTCACGCTGATGAAAGACGAGGGCCATATGTTTAGAAAGCCATTTTGCAAGCAATGATTATTGATGTTTCTTAACGTTAAAGATGCACTATGCAGAAATCGTTCCACCATTTCCTGGTTGCGCAAATCGTAGAAGTGCCTCTAATTTCCGTTGGTGACAAAACAAGCAAGTATAGCGTAGAGTTGTACCATCTAAACCGCTGTGAAAAATATTTTCCACAACCAACATTTTGTATTTTCAGCCATTTGAAGCTGGTGTTCCAAACCAAAAGTAATAGACGTAAGAACAAAACTTAACGGGCAGTATAGAAAAGGAACACAGAACAGATCTACCACTTCTTAGACTTGCTTTCAATGAGTGACAGATCTTTAACTTACATTTCTATGTGAATTTGTTCTGGCTGCCAAAAAAGTTACGTATTGCAGCTTGAAAACACATCTCTGGGATTGGAGTTCACATAAGTTGTGGCCGACGCTAATGGCTGAGAACTGTAGGGAGAAGGCAGAATGCTGCCTACAATTTCAGCGCTAGGTTGTCACATGCATGCTGCTATTGCCTTTCCACTGTATTTTTTTTATTGTTATACTAGTCCACTGAGACTGAAGATGTAGTTTAGCATTCACAGGGCTTCTCGATTAAATTGTCACTGAATGGCAGTGGCAGACAGAGACCCCACCAAAAACAAAGAATGCAAACATGTAACCACAGTTGCAATTCTTTCTGTGTTGTGGTTAAAGCCATAACTGTAGTTGGATGTTTTGTAGATGAATAAATCACAATTTATTAGTCACATGCGCTGAATACAACAGGTGTAGATATTACAGTGAAATGCTTACTTACGAGCCCCTAAACAACAGTGCAGTTTCAAAAAATACAGATAAGAATAAGAGAAAAGTAACTAACAAGTCATTAAAGAGGAGCAATCAAAATATCGATCTATACAGGGGGGGTGCCGGTACTGAGTCAATGTGCGTGGGCACTGGTTAGTTGAGGTAGAATGTACATGTAGGTGGAGTTATTAAAGTGACTATACATAGATGACAACAGAGAGTGGTGGTGGGGGGGGCGGCAATGTGAATAGTGTGGGTAGCCATATGGGTTGATGTTCAGGAGTCTTATGGCTTGGGGGTAGAAGCTGTTTAGAAGCCTCTTGGACCTAGACTTGACCCTCCGGTACCGCTTACCGTGTGTTAGCAGAGAGAACAGTCTATGACTAGGGTGGCTGGAGTCTTTGACACTTTTTGGGCCTTCCTCTGACACTGCCTGGTAAATCAATCAATCAAATGTATTTATATAGCCCTTCGTACATCAGCTGATATCTCAAAGTGCTGTACAGAAACCCAGCCTAAAACCCCAAACAGCAAGCAATGCAGGTGTAGAAGCACGGTATAGAGATCCCGGATGGCAGATGGCTTGGCCCCAATGATGTACTGGGCCGTTCTGTAGTGCCTTGCGGTCAGAGGCCGAGCAGTTGCCATCCCAGTCAGGATGCTCTCGATGGTGCAGCTGTAGAACCGTTTGAGGATCTGAGGACCCATGCCAAATCTTTTCAGTCTCCTGAGGGGGAGTAGGTTTTGTCGTGCCCGCTTCACAGTGTGCTTGGACAAAGTTATTTTGTTGGTGATGTGGACACCAAGGAACTTGAATTTCTCAACCTTCTCCACTGCCGCCGGTCGATGAGAATGGGGGTGTGCTCGGGCCTCCTGTTCCTGTAGTTCACAATCATGTCCTTTGTCTTGAACACAGGGAGCGGTTGTTGTCCTGGCACCACACTGCCAGGTCTCTGACCTCCTCCCTGTAGGCTGTCTCGTTGTTGTCGGTGATCAGTTGTGTCATCGGTAAATTTAATGATGTTGTTGGAGTCGTGCCTGGCCGTGCAGTCATGAGTGAACAGGGAGTACAGGGGGCTGAGCACGCACCCCTGAGGGGCCCCTGTGTTGAGGATCAGCGTGGCGGATGTGTTGTTACCTACCCTTACCACCTGGGGTTGGCCTGTCAGGAAGTCCAGGATCCAGTTGCAGAGGGAGGTGTTTAGTCCCAGGGTCCTTAGCTTATTGATGAGCTTTGAGGGTGCTATGGTGTTGAATGCTGAGCTGTAGTCTATGTATAGCATTCTCACATAGGTGTGTGTTCCTTTTGTCCAGGTGGGAAAGGGCAGTGTGGAGTGAAATAGAGACTGCATCATCTGGAGATCTGTTGGGGTGGTATGCAAATTGGAGTGGGTCTAGGGTTTCTGGGATGATGGTGTTGATGTGAGCCATGACCAGCCTTTCAAAGCACTTCATGGCTACAGACGTGAGTGCTTCGGGTCGGTAGACATTTAGGCAGGTTACCTTAGTGTTCTTGGGCACAGAGACTATAGTGGTCTGCTTAAAACATGTTGGTATTACACACTCGGACAGGGAGAGGTTGACAATATCAGTTTAGGCCCTTGTTAGGTGGTTAGCGCATGCTCGCAGTACACGTCCTGGTAATCCGTCTGGCCCTGCGGCCTTGTGACTGTTGACCTGTTTAAAGGTCTTACTCACATGGGCTGCGGAGAGCGTGATCACACAGTCTTCCGGTACAGCTGGTGCTCTCATGCATGTTTCTGTGTTATTTGCATAGAAGTAGTTTAGCTCATCTGCTTGGCTCGTGTCACTGTGCAGCCCTCGGCTGTGCTTCCCCTTTGTAGTCTGTAATGATTTGCAGGCCCTGCCACATTCGACTAACGTGAATAACATGCATGTTTTGTTCAGATGGCATGATTGAAGTGGGATGTCCACCTTACCAGTTTTCCTGGTAGTTTTTGACAAGCTATCCCAGAGGTGATAGATGTACCTCCAGGTGAATGTGTATTTTCAGTATATAGGCCTAGATGTTAAACACTGTTGTGGAGAGACACACCACCTCTACTGTTGCTGCTACTATGCATTGGGTGATACTGCTGCTGCTACTATGCATTGGGTGATACTGCTGCTGCTACTATGCATTGTGTGATGCTGCGGCTACTACTATGCATTGTGTGATACTGCTGCTACTACTATGCATTGTGTGATGCTGCGGCTACTACTATGCATTGTGTGATGCTGCTGCTACTACTATGCATTGTGTGATGCTGCGGCTACTACTATGCCTTGTGTGATACTGCTGTTGCTACTATGCATTGTGTGATACTGCTGCTGTTGCTACTATGCATTGTGTGATACTGCTGCTGCTACTAATATGCATTGTGTGATACAGCTGCTGCTACTAATATGCATTGTGTGATACTGCTGCTGTTGCTACTATGCATTGTGTGATACTGCTGCTGCTACTAATATGCATTGTGTGATACTGCTGCTGCTACTACTATGCATTGTGTGATACTGCTGCTGCTACTACTATGCATTGTGTGATACTGCTGCTGTTGCTAATATGCATTGTGTGATACTGCTGTTGCTGCTACTACTATGCATTGTGTGATACTGCTGCTGCTACTAATATGCATTGTGTGATGCTGCTGCTGCTACTAATATGCATTGTGTGATACTGCTGCTACTACTAATATGCATTGTGTGATACTGCTGCTGCTACTATGCATTGTGTGATACTGCTGCTGCTACTATGCATTGTGTGATACTGCTGCTGCTACTAATATGCATTGTGTGATACTGCTGCTGCTACTATGCATTGTGTGATACTGCTGCTGCTACTATGCATTGTGTGATACTGCTGCTGCTACTAATATGCATTGTGTGATACTGCTGCTACTATGCATTGTGTGATACTGCTGCTACTATGCATTGTGTGATACTGCTGCTGCTACTAATATGCATTGTGTGATACTGCTGCTGCTAATATGCATTGTGTGATACTGCTGCTGCTAATATGCATTGTGTGATACTGCTGCTGCTAATATGCATTGTGTGATGCTGCTGCTACTAATATGCATTGTGTGCTGCTGCTGCTACTATGCATTGTGTGATACTGCTGCTGTTGCTACTATGCATTGTGTGATACTGCTGCTGTTGCTACTATGCATTGTGTGATACTGCTGCTGCTGCTAATATGCATTGTGTGATACTGCTGCTGTTGCTACTATGCATTGTGTGATGCTGCTGCTGCTACTAATATGCATTGTGTGATGCTGCTGCTGCTGCTACTATGCATTGTGTGATGCTACTACTATGCATTGTGTGATGCTACTACTATGCATTGTGTGATACTGATACTGCTGCTGTTGCTACTATGCATTGTGTGATACTGCTGCTGCTGCTACTATGCATTGTGTGATGCTACTACTATGCATTGTGTGATACTGCTGCTGCTACTATGCATTGTGTGATACTGCTGCTGCTACTATGCATTGTGTGATACTGCTGCTACTACTATGCATTGTGTGATGCTGCTGCTACTAATATGCATTGTGTGATGCTGCTGCTACTAATATGCATTGTGTGATACTGCTGCTGCTACTATGCATTGTGTGATACTGCTGCTGCTACTATGCATTGTGTGATACTGCTGCTGCTACTATGCATTGTGTGATACTGCTGCTGCTACTATGCATTGTGTGATACTGCTGCTGCTACTAATATGCATTGTGTGATGCTGCTGCTGCTACTAATATGCATTGTGTGATGCTGCTGCTGCTACTAATATGCATTGTGTGATGCTGCTGCTGCTACTAATATGCATTGTGTGATACTGCTGCTGCTACTAATATGCATTGTGTGATACTGCTGCTGCTACTAATATGCATTGTGTGATACTGCTGCTGCTACTAATATGCATTGTGTGATACTGCTGCTGCTACTACTATGCATTGTGTGATACTGCTGCTGCTACTAATATGCATTGTGTGATACTGCTGCTACTATGCATTGTGTGATACTGCTGCTGCTACTAATATGCATTGTGTGATACTGCTGCTGTTGCTACTATGCATTGTGTGATGCTGCTGCTGCTACTAATATGCATTGTGTGATACTGCTGCTGCTGCTACTATGCATTGTGTGATGCTGCTGCTGCTACTAATATGCATTGTGTGATACTGCTGTTGCTACTATGCATTGTGTGATGCTGCTGCTGCTACTAATATGCATTGTGTGATACTGCTGCTGCTACTAATATGCATTGTGTGATACTGCTGCTGTTGCTACTATGCATTGTGTGATGCTGCTACTAATATGCATTGTGTGTTACTGCTGCTGTTGCTACTATGCATTGTGTGATGCTGCTGCTGCTACTATGCATTGTGTGATGCTGCTGCTGCTACTATGCATTGTGTGATACTGCTGCTGCTACTACTATGCATTGTGTGATACTGCTGCTGCTGCTACTATGCATTGTGTGATACTGCTGCTACTATGCATTGTGTGATACTGCTGCTGCTACTACTATGCATTGTGTGATACTGCTGCTGCTACTACTATGCATTGTGTGATACTGCTGCTGTTGCTACTATGCATTGTGTGATACTGCTGTTGCTAATATGCACTGTGTGATACTGCTGCTGCTACTACTATGCATTGTGTGATACTGCTGCTGTTGCTACTATGCATTGTGTGGTACTGCTGTTGCTACTACTATGCATTGTGTGATACTGCTGTTGCTACTAATATGCATTGTGTGATACTGCTGTTGTTGCTGCTGTTGCTACTACTATGCATTGTGTGATACTGCTGCTGCTGCTACTATGCATTGTGTGATACTGCTGTTGCTACTAATATGCATTGTGTGATACTGCTGTTGTTGCTACTATGCATTGTGTGATACTGCTGTTGCTACTATGCATTGTGTGATACTGCTGCTGCTACTACTATGCATTGTGTGATACTGCTGCTGCTACTACTATGCATTGTGTGATACTGCTGTTGCTACAATGCATTGTGTGATACTGCTGCTGCTGCTACTAATATGCATTGTGTGATACTGCTGTTGCTACTACTATGCATTGTGTGATACTGCTGTTGCTACTATGCATTGTGTGATACTGCTGTTGCTACTATGCATTGTGTGATACTGCTGTTGCTACTATGCATTGTGTGATACTGCTGCTGCTACTATGCATTGTGTGATACTGCTGCTGCTACTACTATGCATTGTGTGATACTGCTGTTGCTACTATGCATTGTGTGATACTGCTGCTGCTACTACTATGCATTGTGTGATACTGCTGTTGCTACTACTATGCATTGTGTGATACTGCTGTTGCTACTATGCATTGTGTGATACTGCTGCTGCTACTACTATGCATTGTGTGATACTGCTGCTGCTACTACTATGCATTGTGTGATACTGCTGCTGCTGCTACTATGCATTGTGTGATACTGCTGCTGCTACTACTATGCATTGTGTGATACTGCTGTTGCTACTATGCATTGTGTGATACTGCTGTTGCTACTATGCATTGTGTGATACTGCTGTTGCTACTACTATGCATTGTGTGATACTGCTGTTGCTACTACTATGCATTGTGTGATACTGCTGTTGCTACTATGCATTGTGTGATACTGCTGTTGCTACTATGCATTGTGTGATGCTGCTGCTGCTGCTGCTGCTGCTGCTACTACTACTATGCATTGTGTGATACTGCTGCTGCTGCTACTATGCATTGTGTGATACTGCTGCTGTTGCTACTATGCATTGTGTGATACTGCTGCTGCTACTACTATGCATTGTGTGATACTGCTGCTGCTGCTACTATGCATTGTGTGATACTGCTGCTGCTACTAATATGCATTGTGTGATACTGCTGCTGCTACTAATATGCATTGTGTGATACTGCTGCTGCTACTATGCATTGTGTGATGCTGCTGCTGCTACTACTATGCATTGTGTGATACTGCTGCTGCTGCTACTATGCATTGTGTGATACTGCTGCTGCTACTAATATGCATTGTGTGATACTGCTGCTGTTGCTACTATGCATTGTGTGATACTGCTGCTGCTACTAATATGCATTGTGTGATACTGCTGCTGCTACTAATATGCATTGTGTGATACTGCTGCTGCTACTAATATGCATTGTGTGATACTGCTGCTACTAATATGCATTGTGTGATACTGCTGCTGCTACTAATATGCATTGTGTGATACTGCTGCTGCTGCTACTACTATGCATTGTGTGATACTGCTGCTGCTACTACTACTATGCATTGTGTGATACTGCTGCTGCTACTAATATGCATTGTGTGAAACTGCTGCTGCTACTAATATGCATTGTGTGATACTGCTGCTGCTACTAATATGCATTGTGTGATACTGCTGCTACTATGCATTGTGTGCTGCTGCTACTAATATGCATTGTGTGATACTGCTGCTGCTACTAATATGCATTGTGTGATGCTGCTGCTACTAATATGCATTGTGTGATGCTGCTGCTACTAATATGCATTGTGTGATGCTGCTGCTACTAATATGCATTGTGTGATACTGCTGCTGCTACTACTACTATGCATTGTGTGATACTGCTGCTGCTACTAATATGCATTGTGTGATACTGCTGCTGTTGCTACTATGCATTGTGTGATGCTGCTACTAATATGCATTGTGTGATACTGCTGCTGCTACTAATATGCATTGTGTGATGCTGCTACTAATATGCATTGTGTGATACTGCTGCTGCTACTACTATGCATTGTGTGATACTGCTGCTGCTACTACTATGCATTGTGTGATACTGCTGCTGCTACTACTATGCATTGTGTGATACTGCTGCTGTTGCTACTATGCATTGTGTGATGCTGCTGCTGCTACTAATATGCATTGTGTGATACTGCTGCTGCTACTAATATGCATTGTGTGATACTGCTGCTGTTGCTACTATGCATTGTGTGATGCTGCTACTAATATGCATTGTGTGATACTGCTGCTGCTACTAATATGCATTGTGTGATGCTGCTGCTGCTGCTACTATGCATTGTGTGATACTGCTGCTGCTACTAATATGCATTGTGTGATACTGCTGCTGCTACTACTATGCATTGTGTGATACTGCTGCTAATATGCATTGTGTGATGCTGCTGCTACTACTATGCATTGTGTGATACTGCTGCTGCTACTACTATGCATTGGGTGATACTGCTGCTGCTACTACTATGCATTGGGTGATACTGCTGCTGCTACTATGCATTGTGTGATGCTGCTGCTGCTACTATGCATTGTGTGATACTGCTGCTGTTGCTACTATGCATTGTGTGATGCTGCTACTAATATGCATTGTGTGATACTGGTGCTGCTACTAATATGCATTGTGTGATGCTGCTGCTGCTACTAATAAGCATTGTGTGATACTGCTGCTGTTGCTACTATGCATTGTGTGATGCTGCTACTACTATGCATTGTGTGATACTGCTGCTTGCTAATATGCATTGTGTGATGCTGCTGCTAATATGCATTGTGTGCTGCTGCTGCTACTATGCATTGTGTGATGCTGCTGCTAATATGCTACTAATATGCATTGTGTGATACTGCTGCTGCTGCTAATATGCATTGTGTGATACTGCTGCTGCTACTAATATGCATTGTGTGATACTGCTGCTGCTACTAATATGCATTGTGTGATACTGCTGCTGCTACTACTATGCATTGTGTGATACTGCTGCTGCTGCTACTACTATGCATTGTGTGATACTGCTGCTGCTACTAATATGCATTGTGTGATACTGCTGTTGCTGCTACTAATATGCATTGTGTGATACTGCTGTTGCTGCTACTAATATGCATTGTGTGATACTGCTGTTGCTACTATGCATTGTGTGATACTGCTGCTGCTGCTACTATGCATTGTGTGATACTGCTGCTGCTACTACTATGCATTGTGTGATGCTGCTGCTGCTACTAATATGCATTGTGATACTGCTGTTGCTACTATGCATTGTGTGATACTGCTGTTGCTACTACTATGCATTGTGTGATGCTGCTGATGCTGCTGCTGCTGCTGCTACTACTACTATGCATTGTGTGATACTGCTGCTGCTACTAATATGCATTGTGTGATACTGCTGTTGCTGCTAGTACTATGCATTGTGTGATACTGCTGCTGCTGCTACTAATATGCATTGTGTGATACTGCTGCTGCTACTAATATGCATTGTGTGATACTGCTGCTGCTACTAATATGCATTGTGTGATACTGCTGCTGCTACTAATATGCATTGTGTGCTGCTGCTACTAATATGCATTGTGTGCTGCTGCTGCTACTATGCATTGTGTGATGCTGCTGCTGCTACTAATATGCATTGTGTGATACTGCTGCTGCTGCTACTAATATGCATTGTGTGATACTGCTGCTGCTACTAATATGCATTGTGTGATACTGCTGTTGCTGCTACTACTATGCATTGTGTGATACTGCTGCTGCTACTATGCATTGTGTGATACTGCTGTTGCTACTATGCATTGTGTGATACTGCTGCTGCTACTATGCATTGTGTGATACTGCTGTTGCTACTATGCATTGTGTGATACTGCTGTTGCTGCTACTAATATGCATTGTGTGATACTGCTGTTGCTACTATGCATTGTGTGATACTGCTGTTGCTGCTACTAATATGCATTGTGTGATACTGCTGCTACTAATATGCATTTTGTGCTGCTGCTACTAATATGCATTGTGTGATGCTGCTGCTACTAATATGCATTGTGTGCTGCTGCTACTAATATGCATTGTGTGCTGCTGCTACTAATATGCATTGTGTGCTGCTGCTGCTACTATGCATTGTGTGATACTGCTGCTGCTGCTACTACTATGCATTGTGTGATACTGCTGCTGCTACTACTACTATGCATTGTGTGATACTGCTGCTGCTACTAATATGCATTGTGTGATACTGCTGCTGCTGCTACTAATATGCATTGTGTGATACTGCTGCTGCTGCTACTAATATGCATTGTGTGATACTGCTGCTGCTACTAATATGCATTGTGTGATACTGCTGCTGCTACTAATATGCATTGTGTGATACTGCTGCTGCTGCTACTACTATGCATTGTGTGATACTGCTGCTGCTACTAATATGCATTGTGTGATACTGCTGTTGCTACTATGCATTGTGTGATACTGCTGTTGCTACTATGCATTGTGTGATACTGCTGTTGCTACTATGCATTGTGTGATACTGCTGCTGCTACTATGCATTGTGTGATACTGCTGCTGCTACTACTATGCATTGTGTGATACTGCTGCTGCTACTACTATGCATTGTGTGATACTGCTGTTGCTACTATGCATTGTGTGATACTGCTGCTGCTACTATGCATTGTGTGATACTGCTGCTGCTACTATGCATTGTGTGATACTGCTGTTGCTACTATGCATTGTGTGATACTGCTGTTGCTACTATGCATTGTGATACTGCTGCTGTTGCTACTATGCATTGTGATACTGCTGCTGCTGCTACTATGCATTGTGTGATACTGCTGCTGCTACTACTATGCATTGTGTGATACTGCTTCTGCTGCTACTAATATGCATTGTGTGATACTGCTGTTGCTACTATGCATTGTGTGATACTGCTGCTGCTACTACTATGCATTGTGTGATACTGCTGCTGCTACTATGCATTGTGTGATACTGCTGTTGCTACTATGCCTTGTGTGATACTGCTGCTGCTACTATGTATTGTGTGATACTGCTGCTGCTACTACTATGCATTGTGTGATACTGCTGCTGCTACTATGCATTGTGTGATACTGCTGTTGCTACTATGCATTGTGTGATACTGCTGTTGCTACTATGCATTGTGTGATACTGCTGCTGCTACTACTATGCATTGTGTGATACTGCTGCTGCTACTAATATGCATTGTGTGATACTGCTGTTGCTACTATGCATTGTGTGATACTGCTGTTGCTACTATGCATTGTGTGATACTGCTGTTGCTACTATGCATTGTGTGATACTGCTGCTGCTACTACTATGCATTGTGTGATACTGCTGCTGCTACTACTATGCATTGTGTGATACTGCTTCTGCTGCTACTAATATGCATTGTGTGATACTGCTGTTGCTACTATGCATTGTGTGATACTGCTGCTGCTACTACTATGCATTGTGTGATACTGCTGTTGCTACTATGCATTGTGATACTGCTGCTGCTACTACTATGCATTGTGTGATACTGCTGCTGCTACTATGCATTGTGTGATACTGCTTCTGCTGCTACTATGCATTGTGTGATACTGCTTCTGCTGCTACTAATATGCATTGTGTGATACTGCTGTTGCTACTATGCATTGTGTGATACTGCTGCTGCTACTATGCATTGTGTGATACTGCTGCTGCTACTATGCATTGTGTGATACTGCTGCTGCTACTATGCATTGTGTGATACTGCTGCTGCTACTATGCATTGTGTGATACTGCTGCTGCTACTATGCATTGTGTGATACTGCTGCTGCTACTATGCATTGTGTGATACTGCTGCTGCTACTATGCATTGTGTGATACTGCTGCTGCTACTACTATGCATTGTGTGATACTGCTGCTGCTACTACTATGCATTGTGTGATACTGCTTCTGCTACTACTATGCATTGTGTGATACTGCTGCTGCTGCTACTAATATGCATTGTGTGATACTGCTGCTGCTACTACTAATATGCATTGTGTGATACTGCTGCTGCTACTACTATGCATTGTGTGATACTGCTGCTGCTACTACTATGCATTGTGTGATACTGCTTCTGCTGCTACTAATATGCATTGTGTGATACTGCTGCTGCTACTATGCATTGTGTGATACTGCTTCTGCTGCTACTAATATGCATTGTGTGATACTGCTGCTGCTGCTACTAATATGCATTGTGTGATACTGCTGCTGCTGCTACTATGCATTGTGTGATACTGCTGCTGCTACTAATATGCATTGTGTGATACTGCTGCTGCTACTAATATGCATTGTGTGATACTGCTACTACTATGCATTGTGTGCTACTGCTACTACTATGTATTGTGTGCTGCTGCTACTACTATGCATTGTGTGCTACTGCTACTACTATGCATTGTGTGCTGCTGCTACTACTATGCATTGTGTGCTGCTGCTACTACTATGCATTGTGTGCTGCTGCTACTACTATGCATTGTGTGCTGCTGCTACTACTATGCATTGTGTGCTGCTGCTACTACTATGCATTGTGTGCTACTACTATGCATTGTGTGCTACTACTATGCATTGTGTGCTGCTGCTACTACTATGTATTGTGTGCTGCTGCTACTACTATGCATTGTGTGCTGCTGCTACTACTATGCATTGTGTGCTGCTGCTACTACTATGCATTGTGTGCTGCTGCTACTACTATGCATTGTGTGCTGCTGCTACTACTATGCATTGTGTGCTGCTGCTACTACTATGCATTGTGTGCTGCTGCTACTACTATGCATTGTGTGCTGCTGCTACTACTATGCATTGTGCTGCTGCTATGCATTGTGTGCTACTACTATGTATTGTGTGCTGCTGCTACTACTATGTATTGTGTGCTACTGCTGCTGCTACTACTATGCATTATGTGCTGCTGCTGCTACTACTATGCATTGTGTGCTGCTGCTACTACTATGCATTGTGTGCTGCTACTATGCATTGTGTGCTACTACTATGTATTGTGTGCTGCTGCTGCTACTATGTATTGTGTGCTACTGCTGCTGCTACTATGCATTGTGTGCTACTGCTGTGCTACTACTATGCTGCTGCTGCTATGCATTGTGTGCTGCTGCTGCTACTATGCATTGTGTGCTGCTGCTGCTACTATGCATTGTGTGCTGCTGCTATACTATGCATTGTGTGCTGCTGCTACTACTATGCATTGTGTGCTGCTGCTACTACTATGCATTGTGTGCTGCTGCTACTACTATGCATTGTGTGCTGCTGCTACTACTATGCATTGTGTGCTGCTGCTACTACTATGCATTGTGTGCTACTACTATGCATTGTGTGCTGCTGCTACTACTATGCATTGTGTGCTGCTGCTACTACTATGCATTGTGTGCTACTACTATGCATTGTGTGCTACTGCTACTACTATGCATTGTGTGCTGCTGCTACTACTATGCATTGTGTGCTGCTGCTACTACTGCCACTACTATTCATTGTGTGATACTGCTACTACTATGCATTGTGTGCTACTGCTATGCATTGTGTGCTGCTGCTACTACTATGTATTGTGTGATACTGCTGCTGCTACTACTATGTATTGTGTGATACTGCTGCTGCTACTACTATGCATTGTGTGATACTGCTGCTGCTACTACTATGCATTGTGTGCTACTGCTACTACTATGCATTGTGTGCTGCTGCTACTACTATGCATTGTGTGCTACTGCTACTACTATGCATTGTGTGCTGCTGCTACTACTATGCATTGTGTGCTGCTGCTACTACTGCCACTACTATTCATTGTGTGATACTGCTACTACTATGCATTGTGTGCTACTACTATGCATTGTGTGCTACTACTATGCATTGTGTGCTACTACTATGCATTGTGTGCTGCTGCTACTACTATGCATCTGCAACTACTGCCACTACTATGCGTTGTGTGCTGCTACTACTATAACGGACTGTAGTTGATCCGTGATCTGTACGGATCACCCGCCCCCCATGGTTCGGCACCCAAGTGAACCGCGGATCAATTGCAAAGTTTTCCCATAGTGTGAAATACAGTTTTTGTCTGCCGCTCTAACTTTTTTTAAAGTAATAATTCCCTAAATCTCGATGCAGAGTTGCTGTGAGAAGAGACAAGACCGATGCGTGTTTTGTTTTACTCTGAAGCCTGAAAGTTGATTTTATTTTTAAAGCCGTTGTGTGTACTGTTCACGTGAACGGGCCTGCAGGTAGCCTCGTGGTTAGAGCGTTGGACTTGTAACTGAAAGTTTGCCAGATTGAATCCCTGACAAGGTAAAATTCTGTCGTTCTGCCCCTGTACAAGGCAGTTAACCCGCTGTTTCTAGGCAGTCATTGAAAATAATAATTATTTCTTAACTGATTTGCCTAGTTAAATAAAGGTAAAATAAACAAATCAAAAAAAAAAAAAAAGAAACGAACGAATCAATCCTGGATGCTCGCGTTCCATAAAGCAAAGAAGAAAAGAGCAGTGACAGCCAAGGCTAGCAGAGGAGGTGAAGAACTGGAAAAGCCTCCCACTTCATTTAAGTCTCATGTATGGGAGCAGTTTGGCTTCCTTGTCAAATATGATGACAGAAGAAGGGTGGTGGACAACACCATTACGGTGTCTAGTTATTGTGCCACAAGAAAACTGTATGATCATGGAAATGCATGTTCAAAGCGTCATCACCCTGGTGTGTCAGTGACGGCAGCCAACTCAGCCAAGAGACAACTTCTCACCGCGGCATTTAAGCGCTTTGCTGCAAAATCATACCGGGCTGAAGCCATCACAATCTATTGGGATGTTTATCACTGTAGACATGAGGCCATACTCTGTTGTGGAAAACAAAGGGTTTAAAAATTTGGTGACAGTGCTTGAGTCGTGCTACAAAATCCCCTCGCGCACCCACTTCAGTATGAAGATTGTGCCAGATCTTTATGAAAAGGGAAATATCAAAATTGAGCACTGAAACTTCACCATCTGTGTCCATGATCCAACCTCTGAGAACAAAGATTCTACAATCCATGGCCCCAAGTGAGGAAGACTGCACCATCACTAGAGATGTCAAGGCTGCCCCCCCAAATGTACAGGACTACCGTCATAGATCTACTGCACTGGATCCAAGGTTCCAGTCCCGGTCTGTTCAAGTCTCGGTCTCACCTAGACCCTGCCCTATGCCGGAGGCCATGCAGTGATCTCACCACTAGGATTGTGGCCACTGAAGAGGTAAAAAAAAAAAAGTGTGATTGAATTAAATAATAAATATACTGCAGTCTAATCTTAGTCAATGCTATTGCTCTTAGCATCATCCATTTTTTTATTTGGAATAATGGATTTTATTAAATGTTATTTCTGGAATTTATAGTTATATGAAAATAAATAATTAGTTGGTTTAATAGATCATGTCCTTTCTGCAGGGTCAAGCCACCGAGCCGACAGGAGCAGACTCTGAGGCATTTCCTCCACAAAATAATTTGGCCATGAAGGAGCTTTTCGGGGAGACCTTTGTGAGCAAGAACCCAGGCAAGACTTTTGCAACACCATCAAAGAGGCATCCTACAAGGCAGCAAGTGGTATTCCACTGGATTGTGATCCACTGACATGGTGGAAAAGCAATGAGTGTAAATACCCTCACATTGTCATGATGGCAAGATGCTGCCTGACACTTCAGTTCCTAGCGAGATGGTGTTCTCCACGGCAGGGGACATAGTGACTGCAAAGAGGTCTATCCTCTCCCCAGACTATGTAGACATCCTCATCTTTTACAAAAATAATCTGAAGTTAAGCTCAGGTCTGCTTTGCTTTCTTTCTTGACTTTTTTTTGATGATGTGGACACAGGCTATTTTTTCATTCACTGTTCAAAGGAAGAAGGTATGATGCCTCATACTGCACTTTAATTTGACAATTGAGTATTGAATATTTTATTTGAATATTTTATTTATACCTTAAAGTTTGTTTCTTTAAGTGTTCTTTAAGTAATAAATGGAAAGCAAAGTTATATTTGTCTCAGCATTTTTTTCTGATCTGAAAAATGATCCGATCTGTGACTCAAAACCGTGATCCGAACCACAAGTTTTTTATTTTATTTGAGTAGTTCCACTACTACTACGCTTTGTGTACTACTACTCAGCTTGTTTACCTTAACTTGATTTCCTCCCAGAATGTGATCCCTCCAGCAGAAAGCCAAATCTCCACGACGTCATCCTGATCAATTTAGACTATGTTTCTGAAGTGGATATAATAAATGACCGCACTGAAACGCCTCCTCTAGCATCACTGAATGTTAGCAAGGTAAGCCCTCATCTGCTGTCATACTGTAGGTCCCTCAAATTCAGCTAGTTCCACTGCCTTTTTTCATTCTGCCCCTCTAATTAGGGACAGATTTAGACCTGGGTCACAGTGTGTGTGTGTGAAATTATCAGGTAGAACAGAACCAGGAGTATTCCTGACCTCGGCGGGTAAGATTTGAATACCCCTACTGTAGATGCTGCTTGACTTATTGTAGCCTAGGCTTTAGTCCGGATTCTTTGTTCTTATGATTAGCCTATTTGTATGGAAAACAAAATCTGGTACATTTTTTTGTTTTTGTACATCTTCTGAACAGGCCTGGCCCATTGTTAGGTTACTTGCGATGAGATGACTTGAGTTCCAGTTGTCACCTGTCTCAATCACCCATCTGAGCCTGTCATTGTTAAATCTTCCTTGTCAACTTTCTCATCCCATTTTTCTGATCAAGGCTATGAATTGTGTTTTCAATTGTAAGCGAAAGTTGCATCTTGCGCTTATTCCTTTCAAATGCATTTATATACTGAACAAAAATTTAAATGCAACAATTTCAAAGATTACGAGTGCGCAGGTGAGCTTCCCTGAGACAGTTTTTACAGAAATCCTTCGGTTGTCCACAGTTTCATCAGCTCTGGGTGGCTGGTCTCAGATGATCCTGCAGGTGAAGAAACCGGATGTGGAGGTCCTGGGCTGGCGTGGTTGGACGTGTACTGACAAATTCTCTAAAACAACATTGCAGATTGTGCACAAAATTTGAGAGACACCTTTTGTGAATATTGAACATTTATGGGATCTTTTATTTCACCTCATGAAACATGGGACCGACACTTTGCGGTTATATTTTTGTTCAGCGTAGGTTTTGATTGCACCTCGACTCAAGTTGGTTGACTGCCTTCAAATTCCCTCCTAACTTTCTCCTCCTTGCCATCTTTCTCCAAGCTTGCCAATCGAGCACGGTCAGAGAAGGAGGACAAGCTATCCCAAGCATATGCAATCAGTGCTGGGGTTTCTGTGGAGGGCCAGCATCTATTCCAGACTATTCACAAAACGTAAGTGCCTTTTTCAATTCAATAATATTAATTTCAGAGGGGCAGAGTGTCGTTGGGCAGCATTGTCTACTGGTTATGATATATCTGACACGGGCAGGTGATTCTTTATGGATCCCAGGCCGCCACTGGGACTCCCGGGCCGCCACTGGGACTCCCGGGCCGCCACTGGGACTCCCGGGCCGCCACTGGGACTCCCGGGCCGCCACTGGGACTCCCGGGCCGCCACTCGGCCTACTGAATATCCTTTCCAGTTGTAAGGGCTAGGTTTAGAGGCAGGTGATTTGAATACATCCCACGTTAGGTCAACACAAATTCAAATCTTTGTTTAAATTGGTATGATGCGGTAACGACAATCCCAGCTCTGACACCTCCGTTTTTCCACACACGGCCAACGCGGTGCGACTGATGATCAACTGCTGTGCACACAAACGAAGTGATGGCAAGATTCTCTGGGAGAATTGGATTAAAGGCATTCACCTTACAGTACTTAGCATCTCCCCAATGTCTGTATCCCTATCTACCTTTACAGATGATAGGCTTAGATAATCTAATTATACATACTCTTATAAATTTAAGTTTTAGCTTCATAAAAATGATTCAATTGAGATTTCATGCTTTATTTCAAAATATTAGATTAAAACGCATTTTAGTGGTTTAAATAGATCTGACTCCTCGGCTCAAGGACTGTTTGACCCATTAAATGATTTGATGTGTACTATGTTCTGCAGCATCAAAGACTGTAAATGGCAGGAGAAGAACATCATGGTAATGGACGACGTTGTAATCTCACCGCCATACCAGGCTGACAACTGCAAAGGCAAAGAGGGAAGTGCTTTAAGTCATGTACGCAAAATAGTGAGTATCGCTTCCCTACTACACATACATCTGTCTACCTACTACGTCTGTCTGCCTGCTACACCTACGTCTGTCTGCCTGCTACGCCTACGTCTGTCTGCCTGCTACGCCTACGTCTGTCTGCCTGCTACGCCTGCGTCTGTCTGTCTGCCTGCTACGCCTGCGTCTGTCTGTCTGCCTGCTACGCCCGCGTCTGTCTGTCTGCCTGCCTGCTACGCCCGCGTCTGTCTGTCTGCCTGCCTGCTACGCCCGCGTCTGTCTGTCTGCCTGCCTGCTACGCCCGCGTCTGCCTGTCTGCCTGCCTGCTACGCCCGCGTCTGTCTGCCTGCTACGTCCGCGTCTGCCTGCCTGCTACGCCCGCGTCTGTCTGTCTGCCTGCCTGCTACGCCCGCGTCTGTCTGTCTGCCTGCCTGCTACGCCCGCGTCTGTCTGCCTGCCTGCCTACCTACTACACCTTTTAGGTCTGTCCACCTACGTTTGAAGTTTACATACACCTTAGCCAAATACATTTAAACTCAGTTTTTCACAATTCCTGACATTTAATCCTAGTAAAAATTCCCTGTCTTAGGTCAGTTAGGATCACCACTTTTATTTTAAGAATGTGAAATGTCAGAATAATAGTAGAGAGAATGATTGATTTATTTCATCTTTTATTTCTTTCATCACATTCCCAGTGGGTCAGAAGTTTACATACACTCAATTAGTATTTGGTAGTGTTGCCTTTAAATTGTGTAACGTGGGTCAAATGTTTCGGTAAGCCTTTACAATCGTCCCAAGGATGAACCAGACTCGTGACGGTCTTGGCTGATTTCTTTTGATTTTCCCATGATGTCAAGCAAAGAGACACTGAGTTTGAAGGTAGGCCTTGAAATACATCCACAGGTACACCTACAATTGACTCAAATTTTGGTCAATTAGCTTATCAGAATGACATAATTTCCTGGAATTTTCCAATATGTTTAAAGGCACAGTCACCTTAGTGTATGTAAACTTCTGACCCACTGGAATTCTGACACAATGGATTATAAATGAAATAATCTGTCTGTAAACAATTGTTGGAAATATTACTTGTCATGAACAAAGTAGGTGTCCTAACTGACTTGCCAAAACTATAGTTTAACAAGAAATTTGTGGAGAGGTTGAAAAATGAGTTTTAATGACTCTAACCTAAGTGTATGTAAACTTCTAAATTCAACTGTACTTACTGCGCTTAAGTCTGTCCACCATTATTGCTACTGTTGTTAGGTCTGTCCACCATTATTGCTACTGTTGTTAGGTCTGTCCACCATTATTGCTACTGTTGTTAGGTCTGTCCACCATTACTGCTACTGTTGTTAGGTCTGTCCACCATTACTGCTACTGCTGTTAGGTCTGTCCACCATTATTGCTACTGTTGTTAGGTCTGTCCACCATTATTGCTACTGTTGTTAGGTCTGTCCACCATTATTGCTACTGTTGTTAGGTCTGTCCACCATTATTGCTACTGTTAGGTCTGTCCACCATTATTGCTACTGTTAGGTCTGTCCACCATTGCTGCTACTGCTGTTAGGTCTGTCCACCATTACTGCTGTTAGGTCTGTCCACCATTACTGCTGTTAGGTCTGTCCACCATTACTGCTGTTAGGTCTGTCCACCATTACTGCTACTGCTGTTAGGTCTGTCCACCATTACTGCTACTGCTGTTAGGTCTGTCCACCATTACTGCTACTGCTGTTAGGTCTGTCCACCATTACTGCTACTGCTGTTAGGTCTGTCCACCATTACTGCTACTGCTGTTAGGTCTGTCCACCATTACTGCTACTGCTGTTAGGTCTGTCCACCATTACTGCTACTGTTGTTAGGTCTGTCCACCATTATTGCTACTGTTGTTAGGTCTGTCCACCATTATTGCTACTGTTGTTAGGTCTGTCCACCATTACTGCTACTGCTGTTAGGTCTGTCCACCATTACTGCTACTGCTGTTAGGTCTGTCCACCATTACTGCTACTGCTGTTAGGTCTGTCCACCATTACTGCTACTGCTGTTAGGTCTGTCCACCATTACTGCTACTGCTGTTAGGTCTGTCCACCATTACTGCTACTGCTGTTAGGTCTGTCCACCATTACTGCTACTGCTGTTAGGTCTGTCCACCATTATTGCTACTGCTGTTAGGTCTGTCCACCATTATTGCTACTGCTGTTAGGTCTGTCCACCATTACTGCTACTGCTGTTAGGTCTGTCCACCATTACTGCTACTGCTGTTAGGTCTGTCCACCATTACTGCTACTGCTGTTAGGTCTGTCAATGCATTGCCTTTGTTGCGTAAAAATGATACAATTCACATGTAATTTGCACTTTTCCTTACTATTTGTTACCATAACAAAAGTTATTGATCATACATCTCAAGTTGTCTTCCCCTGTCCTTCCTCCGCAGGTTGAGAAACATTTTAGAGACTTGGAAAGTCAGAAGCAACGTTCACAAGCACAGCACACACAGAACTCCACTTTATCATCTTGAGTCAGCGCAGTGTGGGTCGGGCCAGCCAGGGAATGCAACACTGCGGCGGGCTGGTGGACGGCACGGCGGGCAGTCTGTCTTGACTGCCGGACGAGGTTGGCATTCCTAGCCCTCCTTGTCCTGGACCAGGAAGATCCAGCGCTGAACAGCACTGGGTCCAGAAGATCAAAAAAACATTCACCAAAAAGACACACAAAAAGAGGAAAAGACTTCATCTTAAATTAGACTTTATAAAGATAATTTAAAACATCAACCATATAGTTAAAGGAAACTAACTTCATCTCACTCATCCCTCCCGTCAATCCATCATCGTCCTCTTCTCCCCAATGGCTTTTCTCCTTTTCCATAAATTTCATTTATTCAAAAAGAGAAAAATAGACCAGTCAAAGGCTTGTTACCTTTATTTTCTGTCAGTTTCCTTTGTTGCTATATCCATGTTCTACAAGCGTCTGTTTTTCTGTATTTTAAACAAAACGTGACTTAAAATGCCACACTTTAAAAGACATTTTCTAAAATAAAAGTAACAAATTCTAACTGTAATACAGTAATTTCAATAGCTTTTTGCGCGTCAAAGAACACAAACCTTTTGAAAGAGTCAAGATGGCAAATTATTGATTTCCTGTTAGGTATTTGTACAATGAATTGTGTTATATGGAACATTGTCTCTGCAAAAGAATGGTCAGTCAATAGTGCTGTAGGCCTCATTAAACAACTGACCACTGCACTCATGTTTCCGTTCACATGAAGTGAAACCGAATGTGAGCTCTCGCGATATCAGTCTGGTTTTACAAGGCTCCAGTAGGCTACCGTTTAATCATGATTATTCAATGTGCAAGTTCAAAACTGGCACGCCACCCTTTATACACCTGGCCATTTACACGCTGTCCCATTAACTAAAACATACTGGTGCCATTTAAAGTACAGATATGTATCATGTAAGTTGTTCAATCGGTCCCATTTTCTAGACTTTGACTACACAGCCATTGTTATTTTCTCATTAGAAATAGATTTTATTACATAGTCCAGCCCTTCATTACCTGGACATTCAATGAATTCAAATGCGAAACGGATTCTTATTTCTCCAATGCTGGCCCCTGCTGTGCTTGCTGCTTCAAAGAACTCTGAACAGAGGATATAGAACAAGATGGGTGAAGGGAGGCTAAGTTGTCATTCCAATGGAATGTAAATTACAGGTAATTTCAGTGTCAGTGATGTTCCCTGTCAAAGTAGGAAGTGAGAATCTGCAGGTAATGTCAATATGTTCCACTGGATACCTGCTGGTCTAATCTGAAGTCTGATCATGGAGAAGACTAATTCATGGACTGCTGGAGACCTGATTGGACAGGGGCCGTGCTTCCCCAACTCCCGACCTCGAGTACCCCCCCCCCCCAAAACAGCACACATTTTTATTGTAACCCAAGAGAAACTCACCTGATTCAAGTCACTGAGGGCTCTGGTTAGTTGACTCAGGTGTGGGAACACTGGACTAGGGTGTGTATATTTGGTTGATTGAACCTTTATTTATCCTGGAAGTCCCATTGCGGTCAGAAGACCTCTTTTTCTATTGCATATTTAGATTGACTGCGTACTAGATAATGAAGCTGTATAAGTCAGAGGAATATGGTGGGAGGGGATATAGGAGGATGGGCCCATTGTAATGGCTGGAATGGAATGGTATCAAACATGTTTGCCTCCGTTCCATTGATTCCATTCCAGCCATTACAGTGGGCCTGTCCCATAGCCCCTCTCACCAGATTCCTCTGGAGTCTTTGTGTTGCTGAATGACATCTCATCAATATTGTGGCAAACACAAATCCCTATTATGGGAGTCCACCCAAAATGGACCCATCATACTTGATCTATTTAATTGCTAACTTTCAACATTAACCAACAGCATCAACTATGAACTGCATCACATGACCAAATCTGTCCCCATAACAGCTACAATGTTTTAAAAAATAAAAACAAACAGACCAACAAAATCTAAGGGGATCCAATTTGGGAATTGGATGGCGATAACCATATGCAAACAGTGACAGTCTGGTACAACGGTGGTAGGTCTGATTAGCAACAATGAGACGGCCTACAGGGAGGAGGTGAGAGCCCTGGTGGAGTGGTGCCAGGTAAATAGCGTCAACATAGGAACTGATCGCGAATGACAGGAGACAGCAGAGAGTACGCGCCCCCATCCACATCAACGGGGCCGCAGGGGAGAGGGTCAAAAACATCACTGACAACCTGAAATAGTCCCTTCACAAAGACAGCGTGGTGAAGGCACAACAGTGCCTATTCAACCTTGGAAGGCTGAAATAATTTGTCTTGGCCCCCTAAGACCCTCACAAACTTCTACAGATGCACCATTGAGAGCATCCTGTGTAGCTGTATCACCGGAGGGTGGTGCAGTCAGCCCAACTTGTCACCGGGGGCACACTGCCTAAACTCCAGGACATCTACAGTACCCAGTGTCACAGAAAGGTCAAGAAGATCATCCTCGAGGACCTCAGTCACGCGTGCCACGGCCTGTACACCTCGCTACCATTGAGAAAGCAGAGACCGTACAGGTATATCAAAGCTGGGACCGAGAGCCTTAGAAATCACTTCTATCTCCAGGCCATCAGACTGTTAAGTCACCAACAGCCTTAGTCACTGTTCTAGCCAGCTACCACCTGGTACTCTACCCTGCTGCTCTATGTAAATAGTCATTAAACACTGGTCACTTTAATAATGTTTACATAATGTTTTACCCACTTTATATGTACACTACAAAATATGCTCTTTCCATGACAGACTGACCGGGTGAATGCTATGATCACTTATTGATGTCACTTAAGTCCACTTCTATCAGTGTAGATAAAAGGGAAGAGATGGGTTAAATAAGGATTTTTAAGCCTTAAGACAATTGAGACATGGATTGTGTGACATTGAGGCTGTTGTGGTATATACTGTTTCAAGTAATGGCGCAACCTATATAACTACTGTTGTACACACCTTTTCAGTTCATATACTGTCTATATACCAATATATATGTATATATTCCTGTCTCTGACCTTGCTCGTTCATATATTTCCTCATTTCTTTATGGATTATGTGTGTATAGTTTATTTTTATTGCCAGGTATTACTGCACTGTTGGAGCTAGAAACAAGCATTTTATCTCATCTGCGTACGCTATCAATAAACTTAGATTTTATACATCCTCCAGATTCAGAAATGAGACCTACATGTACAGCACAGTTTCTGAATAATGCTAGGTCTGAGTGTGTTGCTTGTTTTGAGTCACTACATGTTAAAATCACCTGTGGCAGCGATTACAGCTGTGAGTCTTTCTGGGTAAGTCTTTGCACACCTGGACTACAATATATGCACATTATTCTTTAAAAAAAAATATTCAAGTTGGTTGTTGATCATTGCAAGACATCACTTTTCAAGTCTTGCCATAGATTTTCAAGCACATTTAATTAAAAAATGTAACTAGGCCACTCTGGAACATTCAACGTCATCGTGGTAAGCAACTCCAGTGTGTATTTGGCCTTATGTTATAGGTTATTGTCCTGCTGAAAGTTGAATTTGTCTCCCAGGGTCTGGTGGAAAGCAGCCTGAACAAGGTTTTCCTATAGGATTTTTTTTGGTGTTGCTTATTTTATTACATTTATTTTTATTCTAAATAAACTCAGTCCTTGTCGATTACAAGCATACCCATAACATGATGCAGCCATTCCTGGAAGCTGATAATGTCCCAGTTTTACCATGGCATGCATACTCACCAGACATGTCACCCATTGAGCATGTTTGGGATGCTCTGGATCAACGTGTACGACATCAGATTCCAGTTCCCGCCAATATCCAACTTTGCACAGCCATTGAAGAGGGGTGGGACAACATTCCACAGGCCACAATCAACAGCCTGATTAACTATGCAAAGGAGATGTCGCGCTGTTTGAGGCAAATGGTGGTCACACCAGATACGGACTGGTTTTCTGATCCACACCCATACTTTAAAAAAAGTTTCCTGTGACCAACATATGGATATCTGTATTCCTAGTCATGTGAAATCCATAGAGTAGGGCCTAATGAATTTATTTCAATTGACTGATTTTCTTATATGAACTGTAACTCTGAAATTGTTGCATGTTGCCTTTATATTTATGTTCAGTGTAATTACCTGTAATTAAATGTGTGCTTTTGGCTAATGAACGATTGACAAACAACCTTGAAAAAGCATTAAAGTACAGTGTATCATTTAGATTAGAAAATAATTCCTTTCCAGGCCCTATCCTCCTTCTCTTTCCTGGAGAGAATGGACCTCAGCTACAACTGGCTGCGTTGGCTCCCGCCTGACTCCAATGGTCTATCCTCTTTCCTGGAGACGACAGAGATGGGAGACTCACCTGAAGAAGCAGTTGATGTTGCTACCATCAAAATGAACAAACTTTATTTCAGTGGGGGGTTTGGTGGTCATGAGAACATTGATGTGATCAACTGAGCATCAACAGTATTGTAGTCACCTCAAGCCATTACCTAGTGACCTCATCAAGACATGGGATCTCTTGGGGTAACAGCTGAGGTGTTAGGTTGACAGTCCTGTGGTTCAAGCCCTGATTGGAACTATCCTATGACTTCACTGAGGTGTTTGGTTGACAGTCCCAAGGTTCAAGCCCTGGTTGGGACTACCGTCTGACTTCACTGAGGTGTTTGGTTGACAGTCCCAAGGTTGAAGACAAAGTTCAAGACCTGGTTGTGGTTGGGACTACCCTCTGACTTCGCTACAGTATATTAACTGATATTTTTACGTAAAATGTCCATCTGTATCATGCCAGGTGTCAGCCAAGAAGACCCACAACCTGGCCTCTGAAGCTGATCCCCCACTACCTAGCCTCTCTGAAGCTGGTCCCCCACTACCTGGCCTCTCTGAAGCTGATCCCCCACTACCTGGCCTCTCAAGATGATCCCCCACTACCTGGCCTCTCTGAAGCTGATCCCCCACTACCTGGCCTCTCTGAAGCTGATCCCCCACTACCTGGCCTCTAAATATGATCTCCCACTACCTGGCCTCTCTGAAGCTGATCCCCCACTACCTGGCCTCTGAAGCTGATCCCCCACTACCTGGCCTCTCTGAAGCTGATCCCCCACTACCTGGCCTCTAAATATGATCTCCCACTACCTGGCCTTTAAATATGATCTCCCACTACCTGGCCTCTCTGAAGCTGATCCCCCACTACCTGGCCTCTCTGAAGCTGATCCCCCACTACCTGGCTTCTCTGAAGCTGATCCCCCACTACCTGGCCTCTCTGAAGCTGATCCCCCACTACCTGGCCTCTAAATATGATCTCCCACTACCTGGCCTCTAAATATGATCTCCCACTACCTGGCCTCTCTGAAGCTGATCCCCCACTACCTGGCCTCTCTGAAGCTGATCCCCCACTACCTAGCCTCTCTGAAGCTGATCCCCCCACTACCTAGCCTCTCTGAAGCTGATCCCCCCCCCACTACCTAGCCTCGCTGAAGCTGATCCCCCCCCCACTACCTAGCCTCTCTGAAGCTGATCCCCCCACTACCTAGCCTCTCTGAAGCTGATCCCCCCACTACCTAGCCTCTCTGAAGCTGATCCCCCACTACCTAGCCTCTCTGAAGCTGATCCCCCACTACCTAGCCTCTCTGAAGCTGGTCCCCCACTACCTGGCCTCTCTGAAGATGATCTCCCACTACCTGGCCTCTCTGAAGCTGATCCCCCACTACCTAGCCTCTCTGAAGCTGGTCCCCCACTACCTGGCCTCTCTGAAGCTGATCCCCCACTACCTGGCCTCTAAATATGATCTCCCACTACCTGGCCTCTCTGAAGCTGATCCCCCACTACCTGGCCTCTGAAGCTGATCCCCCACTACCTGGCCTCTGAAGCTGATCCCCCACTACCTGGCCTCTCTGAAGCTGATCCCCCACTACCTGGCCTCTAAATATGATCTCCCACTACCTGGCCTTTAAATATGATCTCCCACTACCTGGCCTCTCTGAAGCTGATCCCCCACTACCTGGCCTCTCTGAAGCTGATCCCCCCCACTACCTAGCCTCTCTGAAGCTGATCCTCCCACTACCTAGCCTCTCTGAAGCTGAACCTCCCCACTACCTGGCCTCTCTGAAGCTGATCCCCCACTACCTGGCCTCTCTGAAGCTGATCCCCCACTACCTGGCCTCTCTGAAGCTGATCCCCCACTACCTAGCCTCTCTGAAGCTGAACCTCCCCACTACCTAGCCTCTCTGAATCTGATCCCCCCACTACCTGGCCTCTCTGAATCTGATCCCCCCACTACCTAGCCTCTCTGAAGCTGATCCCCACTACCTGGCCTCTCTAAAGCTGATCCCCCCCCACTACCTAGCCTCTCTGAAGCTGATCCCCCCACTACCTAGCCTCTCTGAAGCTGAACCTCCCCACTACCTAGCCTCTCTGAAGCTGAACCTCCCCACTACCTGGCCTCTCTGAAGCTGAACCTCCCCACTACCTAGCCTCTCTGAAGCTGAACCTCCCCACTACCTGGCCTCTCTGAATCTGATCCCCCCCACTACCTGGCCTCTCTGAATCTGATCCCCCCACTACCTGGCCTCTCTGAAGCTGAACCTCCCCACTACCTGGCCTCTCTGAATCTGATCCCCCACTACCTGGCCTCTCTGAAGCTGAACCTCCCCACTACCTGGCCTCTCTGAAGCTGAACCTCCCCACTACCTGGCCTCTCTGAAGCTGATCCCCCACTACCTAGCCTCTCTGAAGCTGATCCCCCCACTACCTGGCCTCTCTGAAGCTGAACCTCCCCACTACCTGGCCTCTCTGAATCTGATCCCCCCCACTACCTGGCCTCTCTGAAGCTGAACCTCCCCACTACCTGGCCTCTCTGAAGCTGAACCTCCCCACTACCTGGCCTCTCTGAAGCTGAACCTCCCCACTACCTGGCCTCTCTGAAGCTGAACCTCCCCACTACCTGGCCTCTCTGAAGCTGAACCTCCCCACTACCTAGCCTCTCTGAAGCTGAACCTCCCCACTACCTGGCCTCTCAACACTTTATCTGTTGTTTTCTATTGATAGTTCTTTGTCCATAAAAATTATGCTGATTCATGATTTCGACTGGCTGAGAAAAGCTGTCTGCCTGTCTCTCATCCCGACTCCTGACACGTTCATTACTATGCAACAGCTGGAGATCATATTTGAATATTGAAACAATGTTGCAAAAGTCGGAGAGACAGACCGCAAGGTTTATACAAACCTCCGCTGTCAAACTAAATGTTCGTCTGAAAGAAATGTGAGATAATGTCTGGATTATTTTTATAGTGTTGATAAAGTTTATAAATTGACTGGCTGGGCTGATGAGACAGTGGATTGTGCAGTCAGATGGAATAGTAAATAGGCCTTCATAGATTTAGATGGTGGTAACGTGTGGAATAGACACCGGCAATAGACACTGGATTAGACCCACCCGTTGTATAAACTATACTATTCTATTATTTTCTATATTATTCTATTCTAGGCTCTGAACAAGGGGTTAAGACCAACTGAGCCATGTCTACAGGGGAATATCTGCCATAATTCATGAAATAGGACTGAGGTAGCTAATTGTTTATTTTCTGTGCCCCCTGGTGTTCCCCCAAGGACTCCAGTGTTGTGATCAAGGCTATTCTGTTGCACCACTAGAAAAGAGATGCTACCATAATACTGTTCTGTTGCACCACTACAAGAGAGATAATATCCTAATGCTGTTCTTTTGCACCAATACAAGAGAGATACTACCCTAATGCTGTTCTTTTGCACTAATACAAGAGAGATACTACCCTAATGCTGTTCTTTTGCACCAATACAAGAGAGATACTACCCTAATGCTGTTCTTTTGCACTAATACAAGAGAGATACTACCCTAATGCTGTTCTGTTGCACCAATACAAGAGATACTACCCTAATGCTGTTCTGTTGCACCAATACAAGAGATAATATCCTAATGCTGTTCTGTTGCACCACTACAAGAGAGATAATATCCTAATGCTGTTCTTTTGCACCAATACAAGAGATATTACCCTAATGCTGTTCTTTTGCACTAATACAAGAGATAATATCCTAATGCTGTTCTTTTGCACCAATACAAGAGAGATACTACCCTAATGCTGTTCTTTTGCACTAATACAAGAGAGATACTACCCTAATGCTGTTCTGTTGCACCACTACAAGAGATAATATCCTAATGCTGTTCTTTTGCACCAATACAAGAGAGCTACTACCCTAATTCTGTTCTGTTGCACCAATACAAGAGAGCTACTACCCTAATGCTGTTCTTTTGCACCAATACAAGAGATACTATCCTAATGCTGTTCTTTTGCACCAATACAAGATAGATACTACCCTAATGCTGTTCTGTTTGCACCAATACAAGAGATACTATCCTAATGCTGTTCTTTTGCACCAATACAAGAGATACTACCCTAATGCTGTTCTTTTGCACCAATACAAGAGAGATACTATCCTAATGCTGTTCTTTTGCACCAATACAAGATAGATACTACCCTAATGCTGTTCTGTTGCACCAATACAAGAGATACTATCCTAATGCTGTTCTTTTGCACCAATACAAGATAGATACTATCCTAATGCTGTTCTTTTGCACCAATACAAGATAGATACTACCTAATGCTGTTCTTTTGCACCAATACAAGAGATACTATCCTAATGCTGTTCTTTTGCACCAATACAAGATAGATACTACCCTAATGCTGTTCTGTTGCACCAATACAAGAGATACTACCTAATGCTGTTCTTTTGCACCAATACAAGAGAGATACTACCCTAATGCAGTTCTGTTGCACCAATACAAGAGATACTATCCTAATGCTGTTCTGTTGCACCAATACAAGAGATACTACCCTAATGCTGTTCTGTTGCACCAATACAAGAGAGATACTACCCTAATGCTGTTCTGTTGCACCAATACAAGAGATACTACCCTAATGCTGTTATGTTGCACCAATACAAGAGAGATACTACCCTAATGCTGTTATGTTGCACCAATACAAGAGATACTACCCTAATGCTGTTCTGTTGCACCAATACAAGAGATACTATCCTAATGCTGTTCTGTTGCACCAATACAAGAGATACTATCCTAATGCTGTTCTGTTGCACCACTACAAGAGATACTACCCTAATGCTGTTATGTTGCACCAATACAAGAGAGATACTACCCTAATGCTGTTCTGTTGCACCAATACAAGAGAGATACTACCCTAATGCTGTTCTGTTGCACCAATACAAGAGAGATACTATCCTAATGCTGTTCTGTTGCACCAATACAAGAGAGATACTATCCTAATGCTGTTCTGTTGCACCAATACAAGATAGATACTATCCTAATGCTGTTCTGTTGCACCAATACAAGAGAGATACTACCCTAATGCTGTTATGTTGCACCAATACAAGAGAGATACTACCCTAATGCTGTTATGTTGCACCAATACAAGAGAGATACTACCTAATGCTGTTCTGTTGCACCAATACAAGATAGATACTACCCTAATGCTGTTCTGTTGCAATACAAGCCCTAATGCTGTTATGTTGCACCAATACAAGAGATGCTATCCTACTGCTGTTCTTTTGCACCAATACAAGAGATACTACCCTAATGCTGTTCGTTTGCACCAATACAAGAGAGATACTATCCTAATGCTGTTCTTTTGCACCAATACAAGATAGATACTACCCTAATGCTGTTCTGTTGCACCAATACAAGAGAGATACTATCCTAATGCTGTTCTGTTGCACCAATACAAGATAGATACTACCCTAATGCTGTTCTGTTGCACCAATACAAGATAGATACTACCCTAATGCTGTTCTTTTGCACCAATACAAGAGATACTATCCTAATGCTGTTCTTTTGCACCAATACAAGATAGATACTATCCTAATGCTGTTCTTTTGCACCAATACAAGATAGATACTACCCTAATGCTGTTCTTTTGCACCAATACAAGAGAGATACTATCCTAATGCTGTTCTTTTGCACCAATACAAGATAGATACTACCCTAATGCTGTTCTGTTGCACCAATACAAGAGATACTAATGCTGTTCTTTTGCACTAATGCTGTTCTGTTGCACCAATACAAGATAGATACTACCCTAATGCTGTTCTGTTGCACCAATACAAGATAGATACTACCCTAATGCTGTTCTGTTGCACCAATACAAGAGATACTACCCTAATGCTGTTCTGTTGCACCAATACAAGAGATACTACCCTAATGCTGTTCTGTTGCACCAATACAAGAGATACTACCCTAATGCTGTTCTGTTGCACCAATACAAGAGAGATACTACCTAATGCTGTTATGTTGCACCAATACAAGAGAGATACTACCCTAATGCTGTTCTGTTGCACCAATACAAGAGATACTATCCTAATGCTGTTCTGTTGCACCAATACAAGAGATACTATCCTAATGCTGTTCTGTTGCACCACTACAAGAGAGATACTACCCTAATGCTGTTATGTTGCACCAATACAAGAGAGATACTACCCTAATGCTGTTCTGTTGCACCAATACAAGAGATACTACCCTAATGCTGTTCTGTTGCACCAATACAAGAGAGATACTACCCTAATGCTGTTCTGTTGCACCAATACAAGAGATACTACCTAATGCTGTTCTGTTGCACCAATACAAGAGAGATACTACCCTAATGCTGTTCTGTTGCACCAATACAAGAGATACTACCTAATGCTGTTCTGTTGCACCAATACAAGAGATACTATCCTAATGCTGTTCTGTTGCACCAATACAAGATAGATACTATCCTAATGCTGTTCTGTTGCACCAATACAAGAGAGATACTACCCTAATGCTGTTATGTTGCACCAATACAAGAGATACTACCCTAATGCTGTTATGTTGCACCAATACAAGAGAGATACTACCCTAATGCTGTTCTGTTGCACCAATACAAGATAGATACTACCCTAATGCTGTTCTGTTGCACCAATACAAGAGAGATACTACCCTAATGCTGTTATGTTGCACCAATACAAGAGATACTATCCTACTGCTGTTCTTTTGCACCAATACAAGAGAGATACTACCTAATGCTGTTCTTTTGCACCAATACAAGAGAGATACTATCCTAATGCTGTTCTTTTGCACCAATACAAGATAGATACTACCCTAATGCTGTTCTGTTGCACCAATACAAGAGATACTATCCTAATGCTGTTCTGTTGCACCAATACAAGATAGATACTATCCTAATGCTGTTCTGTTGCACCAATACAAGAGAGATACTACCCTAATGCTGTTCTGTTGCACCAATACAAGATAGATACTACCCTAATGCTGTTCTTTTGCACCAATACAAGAGAGATACTATCCTAATGCTGTTCTTTTGCACCAATACAAGATAGATACTATCCTAATGCTGTTCTTTTGCACCAATACAAGATAGATACTACCCTAATGCTGTTCTTTTTGCACCAATACAAGAGAGATACTATCCTAATGCTGTTCTTTTGCACCAATACAAGATAGATACTACCCTAATGCTGTTCTGTTGCACCAATACAAGAGATACTACCTAATGCTGTTCTTTTGCACCAATACAAGAGAGATACTAAATGCTGTTCTGTTGCACCAATACAAGATAGATACTACCCTAATGCTGTTCTGTTGCACCAATACAAGAGATACTATCCTAATGCTGTTCTGTTGCACCAATACAAGAGATACTACCCTAATGCTGTTCTGTTGCACCAATACAAGATAGATACTACCCTAATGCTGTTCTGTTGCACCAATACAAGATAATACTACCCTAATGCTGTTATGTTGCACCAATACAAGAGAGATACTACCTAATGCTGTTCTGTTGCACCAATACAAGAGATACTATCCTAATGCTGTTCTGTTGCACCAATACAAGAGATACTATCCTAATGCTGTTCTGTTGCACCAATACAAGAGAGATACTACCCTAATGCTGTTCTGTTGCACCAATACAAGATAGATACTACCCTAATGCTGTTCTGTTGCACAATACAGAGAGATACTACCCTAATGCTGTTCTGTTGCACCAATACAAGAGAGATACTACCCTAATGCTGTTCTGTTGCACCAATACAAGAGAGATACTACCCTAATGCTGTTCTGTTGCACCAATACAAGAGAGATACTACCCTAATGCTGTTCTGTTGCACCAATACAAGAGAGATACTGTGCTGTTCTGTTGCACCAATACAAGAGATAATATCCTAATGCTGTTCTGTTGCACCACTACAAGAGAGATAATATCCTAATGCTGTTCTTTTGCACCAATACAAGAGAGATACTACCCTAATGCTGTTCTTTTGCACTAATACAAGAGAGATAATATCCTAATGCTGTTCTTTTGCACCAATACAAGAGAGATACTACCCTAATGCTGTTCTGTTGCAATGCTGCTGTTCTTTTGCACCAATACAAGAGAGATACTACCCTAATGCTGTTCTTTTGCACTAATACAAGAGAGATACTACCCTAATGCTGTTCTGTTGCACCACTACAAGAGAGATAATATCTAATGCTGTTCTTTTGCACCAATACAAGAGATATTACCCTAATGCTGTTCTTTTGCACTAATACAAGAGATAATATCTAATGCTGTTCTTTTGCACCAATACAAGAGAGATACTACCCTAATGCTGTTCTTTTGCACTAATACAAGAGAGATACTACCCTAATGCTGTTCTGTTGCACCACTACAAGAGAGATAATATCCTAATGCTGTTCTTTTGCACCAATACAAGAGAGATACCTAATTCTGTTCTGTTGCACCAATACAAGAGAGCTACTACCCTAATGCTGTTCTTTTGCACCAATACAAGAGAGATACTATCCTAATGCTGTTCTTTTGCACCAATACAAGATAGATACTACCCTAATGCTGTTCTGTTGCACCAATACAAGAGATACTATCCTAATGCTGTTCTTTTGCACCAATACAAGAGAGCTACTACCCTAATGCTGTTCTTTTGCACCAATACAAGAGAGATACTATCCTAATGCTGTTCTTTTGCACCAATACAAGATAGATACTACCCTAATGCTGTTCTGTTGCACCAATACAAGAGATACTATCCTAATGCTGTTCTTTTGCACCAATACAAGATAGATACTATCCTAATGCTGTTCTTTTGCACCAATACAAGATAGATACTACCCTAATGCTGTTCTTTGCACCAATACAAGAGAGATACTATCCTAATGCTGTTCTTTTGCACCAATACAAGATAGATACTACCCTAATGCTGTTCTGTTGCAATGAGATACTACCCTAATGCTGTTATTTTGCACCAATACAAGAGAGATACTACCTAATGCAGTTCTGTTGCACCAATACAAGAGATACTATCCTAATGCTGTTCTGTTGCACCAATACAAGAGATACTACCCTAATGCTGTTCTGTTGCACCAATACAAGAGAGATACTACCTAATGCTGTTCTGTTGCACCAATACAAGAGATACTACCCTAATGCTGTTATGTTGCACCAATACAAGAGAGATACTACCCTAATGCTGTTATGTTGCACCAATACAAGAGAGATACTACCTAATGCTGTTCTGTTGCACCAATACAAGAGATACTATCCTAATGCTGTTCTGTTGCACCAATACAAGAGATACTATCCTAATGCTGTTCTGTTGCACCACTACAAGAGAGATACTACCCTAATGCTGTTATGTTGCACCAATACAAGAGATACTACCTAATGCTGTTCTGTTGCACCAATACAAGAGATACTACCCTAATGCTGTTCTGTTGCACCAATACAAGAGAGATACTATCCTAATGCTGTTCTGTTGCACCAATACAAGAGAGATACTATCCTAATGCTGTTCTGTTGCACCAATACAAGATAGATACTATCCTAATGCTGTTCTGTTGCACCAATACAAGAGAGATACTACCTAATGCTGTTATGTTGCACCAATACAAGAGATACTACCCTAATGCTGTTATGTTGCACCAATACAAGAGAGATACTACCCTAATGCTGTTCTGTTGCACCAATACAAGATAGATACTACCTAATGCTGTTCTGTTGCACCAATACAAGAGAGATACTACCTAATGCTGTTATGTTGCACCAATACAAGAGATGCTATCCTACTGCTGTTCTTTTGCACCAATACAAGAGATACTACCTAATGCTGTTCTTTGCACCAATACAAGAGAGATACTATCCTAATGCTGTTCTTTTGCACCAATACAAGATAGATACTACCCTAATGCTGTTCTGTTGCACCAATACAAGAGATACTATCCTAATGCTGTTCTGTTGCACCAATACAAGATAGATACTACCCTAATGCTGTTCTGTTGCACCAATACAAGATAGATACTACCCTAATGCCTAAATACAAGCTGTTTCTTTTGCACCAATACAAGATAGATACTATCCTAATGCTGTTCTTTTGCACCAATACAAGATAGATACTACCCTAATGCTGTTCTTTTGCACCAATACAAGAGAGATACTATCCTAATGCTGTTCTTTTGCACCAATACAAGATAGATACTACCCTAATGCTGTTCTGTTGCACCAATACAAGAGATACTACCCTAATGCTGTTCTTTGCACCAATACAAGAGAGATACTACCCTAATGCTGTTCTGTTGCACCAATACAAGATAGATACTACCCTAATGCTGTTCTGTTGCACCAATACAAGATAGATACTACCCTAATGCTGTTCTGTTGCACCAATACAAGAGATACTACCCTAATGCTGTTCTGTTGCACCAATACAAGAGATACTACCCTAATGCTGTTCTGTTGCACCAATACAAGAGATACTACCCTAATGCTGTTATGTTGCACCAATACAAGAGAGATACTACCCTAATGCTGTTATGTTGCACCAATACAAGAGATACTACCCTAATGCTGTTCTGTTGCACCAATACAAGAGATACTATCCTAATGCTGTTCTGTTGCACCAATACAAGAGAGATACTATCCTAATGCTGTTCTGTTGCACCACTACAAGAGAGATACTACCCTAATGCTGTTATGTTGCACCAATACAAGAGAGATACTACCCTAATGCTGTTCTGTTGCACCAATACAAGAGAGATACTACCCTAATGCTGTTCTGTTGCACCAATACAAGAGAGATACTACCCTAATGCTGTTCTGTTGCACCAATACAAGAGAGATACTACCCTAATGCTGTTCTGTTGCACCAATACAAGAGAGATACTACCCTAATGCTGTTCTGTTGCACCAATACAAGAGATACTATCCTAATGCTGTTCTGTTGCACCAATACAAGAGATACTATCCTAATGCTGTTCTGTTGCACCAATACAAGATAGATACTATCCTAATGCTGTTCTGTTGCACCAATACAAGAGAGATACTACCTAATGCTGATGTTGACCAATACAAGAGATACCCTAATGCTGTTATGTTGCACCAATACAAGAGAGATACTACCCTAATGCTGTTCTGTTGCACCAATACAAGATAGATACTACCCTAATGCTGTTCTGTTGCACCAATACAAGAGAGATACTACCCTAATGCTGTTATGTTGCACCAATACAAGAGATACTATCCTACTGCTGTTCTTTTGCACCAATACAAGAGAGATACTACCCTAATGCTGTTCTTTTGCACTAATACAAGAGAGATACTACCCTAATGCTGTTCTGTTGCACCAATACAAGATAGATACTACCCTAATGCTGTTCTGTTGCACCAATACAAGAGATACTACCCTAATGCTGTTCTGTTGCACCAATACAAGAGAGATACTATCCTAATGCTGTTCTGTTGCACCAATACAAGAGAGATACTACCCTAATGCTGTTATGTTGCACCAATACAAGATAGATACTACCCTAATGCTGTTCTTTTGCACCAATACAAGAGAGATACTATCCTAATGCTGTTCTTTTGCACCAATACAAGATAGATACTATCCTAATGCTGTTCTTTTGCACAATACAAGATAGATACTACCCTAATGCTGTTCTTTTGCACCAATACAAGAGATACTATCCTAATGCTGTTCTTTTGCACCAATACAAGATAGATACTATCCTAATGCTGTTCTGTTGCACCAATACAAGAGATACTACCCTAATGCTGTTCTTTTGCACCAATACAAGAGAGATACTATCCTAATGCTGTTCTGTTGCACCAATACAAGAGAGATACTACCCTAATGCTGTTATGTTGCACCAATACAAGAGATACTATCCTAATGCTGTTCTGTTGCACCAATACAAGAGATACTACCCTAATGCTGTTCTGTTGCACCAATACAAGAGAGATACTACCCTAATGCTGTTCTGTTGCACCAATACAAGAGAAATACTACCCTAATGCTGTTATGTTGCACCAATACAAGAGAGATACTACCCTAATGCTGTTCTGTTGCACCAATACAAGAGATACTATCCTAATGCTGTTCTGTTGCACCAATACAAGAGATACTATCCTAATGCTGTTCTGTTGCACCAATACAAGAGAGATACTACCCTAATGCTGTTCTGTTGCACCAATACAAGATAGATACTACCCTAATGCTGTTCTGTTGCACCAATACAAGAGAGATACTACCCTAATGCTGTTCTGTTGCACCAATACAAGATAGATAATATCCTAATGCTGTTCTTTTGCACCAATACAAGAGAGATACTACCCTAATGCTGTTCTGTTGCACCAATACAAGATAGATACTACCCTAATGCTGTTCTTTTGCACTAATACAAGAGATACTACCCTAATGCTGTTCTGTTGCACCAATACAAGAGAGATAATATCCTAATGCTGTTCTTTTGCACCAATACAAGAGAGATAATATCCTAATGCTGTTCTTTTGCACCAATACAAGAGAGATACTACCCTAATGCTGTTCTTTTGCACTAATACAAGAGAGATACTACCCTAATGCTGTTCTTTTGCACCAATACAAGAGAGATACTACCCTAATGCTGTTCTTTTGCACCAATACAAGAGAGATACTACCCTAATGCTGTTCTTTTGCACTAATACAAGAGAGATACTACCCTAATGCTGTTCTTTTGCACTAATACAAGAGAGATACTACCCTAATGCTGTTCTTTTGCACTAATACAAGAGATACTACCCTAATGCTGTTCTTTTGCACTAATACAAGAGAGATAATATCCTAATGCTGTTCTTTTGCACCAATACAAGAGAGATACTACCCTAATGCTGTTCTTTTGCACTAATACAAGAGATACTACCCTAATGCTGTTCTGTTGCACCACTACAAGAGAGATAATATCCTAATGCTGTTCTTTTGCACCAATACAAGAGATACTACCCTAATTCTGTTCTGTTGCACCAATACAAGAGAGCTACTACCCTAATGCTGTTCTTTTGCACCAATACAAGAGATACTATCCTAATGCTGTTCTTTTGCACCAATACAAGATAGATACTACCCTAATGCTGTTCTGTTGCACCAATACAAGAGATACTATCCTAATGCTGTTCTGTTGCACCAATACAAGATAGATACTACCCTAATGCTGTTCTGTTGCACCAATACAAGATAGATACTACCCTAATGCTGTTCTTTTGCACCAATACAAGAGAAATACTATCCTAATGCTGTTCTTTTGCACCAATACAAGATAGATACTATCCTAATGCTGTTCTTTTGCACCAATACAAGATAGATACTACCCTAATGCTGTTCTTTTGCACCAATACAAGAGATACTATCCTAATGCTGTTCTTTTGCACCAATACAAGAGATACTATCCTAATGCTGTTCTGTTGCACCAATACAAGAGATACTACCCTAATGCTGTTCTGTTGCACCAATACAAGAGAGATACTACCCTAATGCTGTTCTGTTGCACCAATACAAGAGAGATACTACCCTAATGCTGTTATGTTGCACCAATACAAGAGAGATACTACCCTAATGCTGTTATGTTGCACCAATACAAGAGAGATACTACCCTAATGCTGTTCTGTTGCACCAATACAAGAGATACTATCCTAATGCTGTTCTGTTGCACCACTACAAGAGAGATACTATCCTAATGCTGTTCTGTTGCACCACTACAAGAGAGATACTACCCTAATGCTGTTATGTTGCACCAATACAAGAGAGATACTACCCTAATGCTGTTCTGTTGCACCAATACAAGAGATACTATCCTAATGCTGTTCTGTTGCACCAATACAAGAGAGATACTATCCTAATGCTGTTCTGTTGCACCAATACAAGATAGATACTATCCTAATGCTGTTCTGTTGCACCAATACAAGAGAGATACTATCCTAATGCTGTTATGTTGCACCAATACAAGAGAGATACTACCCTAATGCTGTTATGTTGCACCAATACAAGAGAGATACTACCCTAATGCTGTTATGTTGCACCAATACAAGATAGATACTACCCTAATGCTGTTCTGTTGCACCAATACAAGAGAGATACTACCCTAATGCTGTTCTGTTGCACCAATACAAGAGAGATACTACCCTAATGCTGTTATGTTGCACCAATACAAGAGATGCTATCCTACTGCTGTTCTTTTGCACCAATACAAGAGAGATACTACCCTAATGCTGTTCTTTTGCACCAATACAAGAGAGATACTATCCTAATGCTGTTCTTTTGCACCAATACAAGAGATACTACCCTAATACTCCACTGTTGCACCACTACAAGAGAGATAATATCCTAATGCTGTTCTTGTGCACCAATACAAGAGATACTACCCTAATACTCTACTGTTGCACCAATACAAGAGATACTACCCTAATGCTGTTCTGTTGCACCAATACAAGAGATACTACCCTAATGCTGTTCTGTTGCACCAATACAAGAGAGATACTACCCTAATGCTGTTATGTTGCACCAATACAAGAGAGATACTACCCTAATGCTGTTATGTTGCACCAATACAAGAGAGATACTACCCTAATGCTGTTATGTTGCACCAATACAAGAGAGATACTATCCTAATGCTGTTCTGTTGCACCACTACAAGAGAGATACTACCCTAATGCTGTTATGTTGCACCAATACAAGAGAGATACTACCCTAATGCTGTTCTGTTGCACCAATACAAGAGATACTACCCTAATGCTGTTCTGTTGCACCAATACAAGAGATACTACCCTAATGCTGTTCTGTTGCACCAATACAAGAGAGATACTACCCTAATGCTGTTCTGTTGCACCAATACAAGAGAGATACTACCCTAATGCTGTTCTGTTGCACCAATACAAGAGAGATACTATCCTAATGCTGTTCTGTTGCACCAATACAAGAGAGATACTATCCTAATGCTGTTCTGTTGAACCAATACAAGATAGATACTATCCTAATGCTGTTCTGTTGCACCAATACAAGAGATACTACCCTAATGCTGTTATGTTGCACCAATACAAGAGAGATACTACCCTAATGCTGTTCTGTTGCACCAATACAAGATAGATACTACCCTAATGCTGTTCTGTTGCACCAATACAAGAGAGATACTACCCTAATGCTGTTATGTTGCACCAATACAAGAGATACTATCCTACTGCTGTTCTTTTGCACCAATACAAGAGAGATACTACCCTAATGCTGTTCTTTTGCACTAATACAAGAGAGATACTATCCTAATGCTGTTCTTTTGCACCAATACAAGATAGATACTACCCTAATGCTGTTCTGTTGCACCAATACAAGAGATACTATCCTAATGCTGTTCTGTTGCACCAATACAAGATAGATACTACCCTAATGCTGTTCTGTTGCACCAATACAAGATAGATACTACCCTAATGCTGTTCTTTTGCACCAATACAAGAGAGATACTATCCTAATGCTGTTCTTTTGCACCAATACAAGATAGATACTATCCTAATGCTGTTCTTTTGCACCAATACAAGATAGATACTACCCTAATGCTGTTCTTTTGCACCAATACAAGAGATACTATCCTAATGCTGTTCTTTTGCACCAATACAAGATAGATACTACCCTAATGCTGTTCTGTTGCACCAATACAAGAGATACTACCCTAATGCTGTTCTTTTGCACCAATACAAGAGAGATACTATCCTAATGCTGTTCTGTTGCACCAATACAAGAGAGATACTACCCTAATGCTGTTCTGTTGCACCAATACAAGAGATACTATCCTAATGCTGTTCTGTTGCACCAATACAAGAGATACTACCCTAATGCTGTTCTGTTGCACCAATACAAGAGAGATACTACCCTAATGCTGTTCTGTTGCACCAATACAAGAGAAATACTACCCTAATGCTGTTATGTTGCACCAATACAAGAGAGATACTACCCTAATGCTGTTCTGTTGCACCAATACAAGAGATACTATCCTAATGCTGTTCTGTTGCACCAATACAAGAGATACTATCCTAATGCTGTTCTGTTGCACCACTACAAGAGAGATACTACCCTAATGCTGTTCTGTTGCACCAATACAAGATAGATACTACCCTAATGCTGTTCTGTTGCACCAATACAAGAGAGATACTACCCTAATGCTGTTCTGTTGCACCAATACAAGAGAGATACTACCCTAATGCTGTTCTGTTGCACCAATACAAGAGAGATACTACCCTAATGCTGTTCTGTTGCACCAATACAAGATACTATCCTAATGCTGTTCTGTTGCACCAATACAAGAGATACTATCCTAATGCTGTTCTGTTGCACCAATACAAGAGATACTATCCTAATGCTGTTCTGTTGCACCAATACAAGAGAGATACTACCCTAATGCTGTTCTTTTGCACCAATACAAGAGATACTATCCTAATGCTGTTCTTTTGCACCAATACAAGAGAGATACTACCCTAATGCTGTTCTGTTGCACCAATACAAGAGAGATACTACCCTAATGCTGTTCTGTTGCACCAATACAAGATAGATACTACCCTAATGCTGTTCTGTTGCACCAATACAAGAGATACTACCCTAATGCTGTTCTGTTGCACCAATACAAGAGAGATACTACCCTAATGCTGTTATGTTGCACCAATACAAGAGATACTACCCTAATGCTGTTCTGTTGCACCAATACAAGAGAGATACTACCCTAATGCTGTTCTGTTGCACCAATACAAGAGAGATACTACCCTAATGCTGTTCTTTTGCACCAATACAAGAGAGATACTATCCTAATGCTGTTCTGTTGCACCAATACAAGAGAGATACTACCCTAATGCTGTTATGTTGCACCAATACAAGAGATACTATCCTACTGCTGTTCTTTTGCACCAATACAAGAGACATACTACCCTAATACTCCACTGTTGCACCACTACAGGAGAGATAATATCCTAATGCTGTTCTTTTGCACCAATACAAGAGAGATACTACCCTAATGCTGTTATTTTGCACCAATACAAGAGATACTACCCTAATACTCCACTGTTGCACCACTACAAGAGATACTATCCTAATGCTGTTCTTTTGCACCAATACAAGAGAGATACTACCCTAATACTCCACTGTTGCACCACTACAAGAGAGATAATATCCTAATGCTGTTCTTGTGCACCAATACAAGAGATACTACCCTAATACTCTACTGTTGCACCAATACAAGAGATACTACCCTAATGCTGTTCTTTTGCACCAATACAAGAGAGATACTACCCTAATGCTGTTCTGTTGCACCAATACAAGAGATACTATCCCAATGCTGTTCTGTTGCACCACTACAAGAGAGATACTACCCCAATGCTGTTCTGTTGCACCAATACAAGAGAGATACTACCCTAATGCTGTTCTGTTGCACTAATACAAGAGAGATACTACACTAATGCTGTTCTGTTGCACCAATACAAGAGAGATAATATCCTAATGCTGTTCTTTTGCACCAATACAAGAGAGATACTACCCTAATGCTGTTATTTTGCACCAATACAAGAGATACTACCCTAATACTCCACTGTTGCACCACTACAAGAGATACTATCCTAATGCTGTTCTTTTGCACCAATACAAGAGATACTACCCTAATACTCCACTGTTGCACCACTACAAGAGATAATATCCTAATGCTGTTCTTGTGCACCAATACAAGAGATACTACCCTAATACTCTACTGTTGCACCAATACAAGAGATACTACCCTAATGCTGTTCTGTTGCACCAATACAAGAGATACTACCCTAATGCTGTTCTGTTGCACCAATACAAGAGAGATACTACCCCAATGCTGTTCTGTTGCACCAATACAAGAGAGATACTACCCCAATGCTGTTCTGTTGCACCAATACAAGAGAGATACTACCCTAATGCTGTTCTGTTGCACTAATACAAGAGAGATACTACCCTAATGCTGTTCTGTTGCACTAATACAAGAGAGATACTACCCTAATGCTGTTCTGTTGCACCAATACAAGAGAGATACTATCCTAATGCTGTTCTGTTGCACCAATACAAGAGATACTATCCTAATGCTGTTATGTTGCACCAATACAAGAGAGATACTACCCTAATGCTGTTATGTTGCACCAATACAAGAGAGATACTACCCTAATGCTGTTCTGTTGCACCAATACAAGAGAGATACTATCCTAATGCTGTTCTGTTGCACCACTACAAGAGATACTACCCTAATGCTGTTATGTTGCACCAATACTAGAGAGATACTACCCTAATGCTGTTCTGTTGCACCAATACAAGAGAGATACTACCCTAATGCTGTTCTGTTGCACCAGTACAAGAGAGATACTACCCTAATGCTGTTCTGTTGCACCAATACAAGATAGATACTACCCTAATGCTGTTCTGTTGCACCAATACAAGAGAGATACTACCTAATGCTGTTCTGTTGCACCAATACAAGAGAGATACTATCCTAATGCTGTTCTGTTGCACCACTACAAGAGATACTACCCTAATGCTGTTATGTTGCACCAATACAAGAGAGATACTACCCTAATGCTGTTCTGTTGCACCAATACAAGAGAGATACTACCCTAATGCTGTTCTGTTGCACCAATACAAGAGAGATACTACCCTAATGCTGTTCTGTTGCACCAATACAAGATAGATACTACCCTAATGCTGTTCTGTTGCACCAATACAAGAGAGAGACTACCCTAATGCTGTTCTGTTGCACCAATACAAGAGATACTACCCTAATGCTGTTATGTTGCACCAATACAAGAGATACTATCCTACTGCTGTTCTTTTGCACCAATACAAGAGAGATACTACCCGAATACTCCACTGTTGCACCACTACAAGAGAGATAATATCCTAATGCTGTTCTTTTGCACCAATACAAGAGAGATACTATCCCAATGCTGTTCTGTTGCACCAATACAAGAGAGATACTACCCTAATACTCCACTGTTGCACCACTACAAGAGAGATAATATCCTAATGCTGTTCTTGTGCACCAATACAAGAGATACTACCCTAATACTCTACTGTTGCACCAATACAAGAGATACTACCCTAATGCTGTTCTGTTGCACCAATACAAGAGAGACTACCCTAATGCTGTTCTGTTGCACCAATACAAGAGAGATACTACCCTAATGCTGTTCTGTTGCACCAATACAAGAGAGATACTACCCTAATGCTGTTCTGTTGCACCAATACAAGAGAGATACTATCCCAATGCTGTTCTGTTGCACCACTACAAGAGATACTACCCTAATGCTGTTCTGTTGCACCAATACAAGATAGATACTACCCTAATGCTGTTCTGTTGCACCAATACAAGAGAGATACTACCCTAATGCTGTTCTGTTGCACCACTACAAGAGAGATACTACCCTAATGCTGTTCTGTTGCACCAATACAAGAGAGATACTACCCTAATGCTGTTCTGTTGCACCAATACAAGAGAGATACTACCCTAATGCTGTTCTGTTGCACCAATACAAGAGAGATACTACCCTAATGCTGTTCTGTTGCACCAATACAAGATAGATACTACCCTAATGCTGTTCTGTTGCACCAATACAAGAGAGATACTACCCTAATGCTGTTCTGTTGCACCACTACAAGAGATACTACCCTAATGCTGTTCTGTTGCACCAATACAAGAGAGATACTACCCTAATGCTGTTCTGTTGCACCAATACAAGAGAGATACTACCCTAATGCTGTTCTTTTGCACCAATACAAGAGAGATACTACCCTAATGCTGTTCTTTTGCACTAATACAAGAGAGATACTACCCTAATGCTGTTCTGTTGCACCAATACAAGAGAGATACTACCCTAATGCTGTTCTGTTGCACCAATACAAGAGAGATACTACCCTAATGCTGTTCTGTTGCACCAATACAAGAGAGATACTACCCTAATGCTGTTCTTTTGCACCAATACAAGAGAGATACTACCCTAATGCTGTTCTGTTGCACCAATACAAGAGAGATACTACCCTAATGCTGTTCTTTTGCACCAATACAAGAGAGATACTATCCTAATGCTGTTCTGTTGCACCAATACAAGAGAGATACTACCCTAATGCTGTTATGTTGCACCAATACAAGAGATACTATCCTACTGCTGTTCTTTTGCACCAATACAAGAGATACTACCCTAATGCTGTTCTGTTGCACCAATACAATAGAGATACTATCCTACTGCTGTTCTTTTGCACCAATACAAGAGAGATACTACCCTAATACTCCATCCACTGTTGCACCACTACAAGAGAGATAATATCCTAATGCTGTTATTTTGCACCAATACAAGAGATACTACCCTAATGCTGTTCTTTTGCACCAATACAAGAGAGATACTACCCTAATGCTGTTCTGTTGCACCACTACAAGAGAGATACTACCCTAATACTCCACTGTTGCACCAATACAAGAGAGATACTACCCTAATGCTGTTCTGTTGCACCAATACAAGAGATACTACCCTAATACTCCACTGTTGCACCACTACAAGAGAGATACTACCCTAATGATGTTCTTTTGCACCAATACAAGAGATACTACCCTAATACTCCACTGTTGCACCACTACAAGAGAGATAATATCCTAATGCTGTTCTTTTGCACCAATACAAGAGATACTACCCTAATACTCTACTGTTGCACCAATACAAGAGAGATACTATCCCAATGCTGTTCTGTTGCACCAATACAAGATAGATACTACCCTAATGCTGTTCTGTTGCACCAATACAAGATAGATACTACCCTAATGCTGTTCTGTTGCACCAATACAAGAGAGATACTACCCTAATGCTGTTCTGTTGCACCAATACAAGAGAGATACTATCCTAATGCTGTTCTGTTGCACCACTACAAGAGATACTACCCTAATGCTGTTATGTTGCACCAATACAAGAGAGATACTACCCTAATGCTGTTCTGTTGCACCAATACAAGAGAGATACTACCCTAATGCTGTTCTGTTGCACCAATACAAGAGAGATACTACCCTAATGCTGTTCTGTTGCACCAATACAAGATAGATACTACCCTAATGCTGTTCTGTTGCACCAATACAAGAGAGACTACCCTAATGCTGTTCTGTTGCACCAATACAAGAGAGATACTACCCTAATGCTGTTATGTTGCACCAATACAAGAGATACTATCCTACTGCTGTTCTTTTGCACCAATACAAGAGATACTACCCGAATACTCCACTGTTGCACCACTACAAGAGAGATAATATCCTAATGCTGTTCTTTTGCACCAATACAAGAGAGATACTACCCTAATGCTGTTATTTTGCACCAATACAAGAGATACTACCCTAATACTCCACTGTTGCACCACTACAAGAGAGATAATATCCTAATGCTGTTCTTGTGCACCAATACAAGAGATACTACCCTAATACTCTACTGTTGCACCAATACAAGAGATACTACCCTAATGCTGTTCTGTTGCACCAATACAAGAGAGATACTACCCTAATGCTGTTCTGTTGCACCAATACAAGAGGGATACTACCCTAATGCTGTTCTGTTGCACCAATACAAGAGAGATACTATCCCAATGCTGTTCTGTTGCACCACTACAAGAGAGATACTACCCTAATGCTGTTCTGTTGCACCAATACAAGATAGATACTACCCTAATGCTGTTCTGTTGCACCAATACAAGAGATACTACCCTAATGCTGTTCTGTTGCACCACTACAAGAGAGATACTACCCTAATGCTGTTCTGTTGCACCACTACAAGAGAGATACTACCCTAATGCTGTTCTGTTGCACCAATACAAGAGAGATACTACCCTAATGCTGTTCTGTTGCACCAATACAAGAGAGATACTACCCTAATGCTGTTCTGTTGCACCAATACAAGAGAGATACTACCCTAATGCTGTTCTGTTGCACTAATACAAGAGAGATACTACCCTAATGCTGTTCTGTTGCACCAATACAAGAGATACTATAATGCTGTTCTGTTGCACCAATACAAGATAGATACCCTAATGCTGTTCTGTTGCACCAATACAAGATAGATACTACCCTAATGCTGTTCTGTTGCACCACCAATACTACCCTAATGCTGTTCTGTTGCACCAATACAAGAGATACTACCCTAATGCTGTTCTGTTGCACCACTACAAGAGATACTACCCTAATGCTGTTCTGTTGCACCAATACAAGAGATACTACCCTAATGCTGTTCTTTTGCACCAATACAAGAGAGATACTACCCTAATGCTGTTCTTTTGCACCAATACAAGAGAGATACTACCCTAATGCTGTTCTTTTGCACCAATACAAGAGAGATACTATCCTAATGCTGTTCTGTTGCACCAATACAAGAGAGATACTACCCTAATGCTGTTCTTTTGCACCAATACAAGAGAGATACTATCCTAATGCTGTTCTGTTGCACCAATACAAGAGAGATACTACCCTAATGCTGTTATGTTGCACCAATACAAGAGATACTATCCTACTGCTGTTCTTTTGCACCAATACAAGAGAGATACTACCCTAATACTCCACTGTTGCACCACTACAGGAGAGATAATATCCTAATGCTGTTCTTTTGCACCAATACAAGAGAGATACTACCCTAATGCTGTTATTTTGCACCAATACAAGAGATACTACCCTAATACTCCACTGTTGCACCACTACAAGAGAGATAATATCCTAATGCTGTTCTTGTGCACCAATACAAGAGATACTACCCTAATACTCTACTGTTGCACCAATACAAGAGATACTACCCTAATGCTGTTCTGTTGCACCAATACAAGAGAGATACTACCCTAATGCTGTTCTGTTGCACCAATACAAGAGAGATACTACCCTAATGCTGTTCTGTTGCACCAATACAAGAGAGATACTATCCCAATGCTGTTCTGTTGCACCACTACAAGATAGATACTACCCTAATGCTGTTCTGTTGCACCAATACAAGATAGATAATATCCTAATGCTGTTCTTTTGCACCAATACAAGAGAGATACTACCCTAATGCTGTTCTGTTGCACCAATACAAGAGAGATACTACCCTAATGCTGTTCTTTTGCACTAATACAAGAGATACTACCCTAATGCTGTTCTGTTGCACCAATACAAGAGAGATAATATCCTAATGCTGTTCTTTTGCACCAATACAAGAGAGATACTACCCTAATGCTGTTCTTTTGCACTAATACAAGAGAGATACTACCCTAATGCTGTTCTGTTGCACCAATACAAGAGAGATACTACCCTAATGCTGTTCTGTTGCACCAATACAAGATAGATACTACCCTAATGCTGTTCTGTTGCACCAATACAAGAGAGATACTACCCTAATGCTGTTCTGTTGCACCAATACAAGAGAGATACTACCCTAATGCTGTTCTGTTGCACCAATACAAGAGAGATACTACCCTAATGCTGTTCTTTTGCACCAATACAAGAGAGATACTATCCTAATGCTGTTCTGTTGCACCAATACAAGAGAGATACTACCCTAATGCTGTTCTTTTGCACCAATACAAGAGAGATACTACCCTAATGCTGTTCTTTTGCACTAATACAAGAGAGATACTACCCTAATGCTGTTCTTTTGCACCAATACAAGATAGATACTATCCTAATGCTGTTCTGTTGCACCAATACAAGAGATACTACCCTAATGCTGTTCTTTTGCACCAATACAAGAGAGATACTATCCTAATGCTGTTCTGTTGCACCAATACAAGAGAGATACTACCCTAATGCTGTTCTTTTGCACCAATACAAGAGAGATACTACCCTAATGCTGTTCTGTTGCACCAATACAAGAGATACTACCCTAATGCTGTTCTGTTGCACCAATACAAGAGATACTATCCTACTGCTGTTCTTTTGCACCAATACAAGAGATACTACCCTAATGCTGTTCTGTTGCACCAATACAATAGAGATACTATCCTACTGCTGTTCTTTTGCACCAATACAAGAGAGATACTACCCTAATACTCCATCCACTGTTGCACCACTACAAGAGAGATAATATCCTAATGCTGTTATTTTGCACCAATACAAGAGATACTACCCTAATGCTGTTCTTTTGCACCAATACAAGAGAGATACTACCCTAATGCTGTTCTGTTTCACCAATACAAGAGAGATACTACCCTAATACTCCACTGTTGCACCACTACAAGAGAGATACTACCCTAATGCTGTTCTGTTGCACCAATACAAGAGATACTACCCTAATACTCCACTGTTGCACCACTACAAGAGAGATACTATCCTAATGCTGTTCTTTTGCACCAATACAAGAGAGATACTACCCTAATACTCCACTGTTGCACCACTACAAGAGAGATAATATCCTAATGCTGTTCTTTTGCACCAATACAAGAGATACTACCCTAATACTCTACTGTTGCACCAATACAAGAGAGATACTATCCCAATGCTGTTCTGTTGCACCAATACAAGATAGATACTACCCTAATGCTGTTCTGTTGCACCAATACAAGATAGATACTACCCTAATGCTGTTCTGTTGCACCAATACAAGAGAGATACTACCCTAATGCTGTTCTGTTGCACCAATACAAGAGAGATACTATCCTAATGCTGTTCTGTTGCACCACTACAAGAGATACTACCCTAATGCTGTTATGTTGCACCAATACAAGAGAGATACTACCCTAATGCTGTTCTGTTGCACCAATACAAGAGAGATACTACCCTAATGCTGTTCTGTTGCACCAATACAAGAGAGATACTACCCTAATGCTGTTCTGTTGCACCAATACAAGAGAGATACTACCCTAATGCTGTTCTTTTGCACCAATACAAGAGAGATACTACCCTAATGCTGTTCTGTTGCACCAATACAAGAGAGATACTACCCTAATGCTGTTATGTTGCACCAATACAAGAGATACTATCCTACTGCTGTTCTTTTGCACCAATACAAGAGACATACTACCCTAATACTCCACTGTTGCACCACTACAGGAGAGATAATATCCTAATGCTGTTCTTTTGCACCAATACAAGAGAGATACTACCCTAATGCTGTTATTTTGCACCAATACAAGAGATACTACCCTAATACTCCACTGTTGCACCACTACAAGAGAGATAATATCCTAATGCTGTTCTTGTGCACCAATACAAGAGATACTACCCTAATACTCTACTGTTGCACCAATACAAGAGATACTACCCTAATGCTGTTCTGTTGCACCAATACAAGAGAGATACTACCCTAATGCTGTTCTGTTGCACCAATACAAGAGAGATACTATCCCAATGCTGTTCTGTTGCACCACTACAAGAGAGATACTACCCTAATGCTGTTCTGTTGCACCAATACAAGATAGATACTACCCTAATGCTGTTCTGTTGCACCAATACAAGAGATACTACCCTAATGCTGTTCTGTTGCACCACTACAAGAGAGATACTACCCTAATGCTGTTCTGTTGCACCACTACAAGAGAGATACTACCCTAATGCTCTTCTGTTGCACTAATACAAGAGAGATACTACCCTAATGCTGTTCTGTTGCACCAATACAAGAGATACTATCCCAATGCTGTTCTGTTGCACCACTACAAGAGAGATACTACCCTAATACTCTACTGTTGCACTAATACAAGAGAGATACTACCCTAATGCTGTTCTGTTGCACCAATACAAGAGAGATAATATCCTAATGCTGTTCTTTTGCACCAATACAAGATAGATACTATCCTAATGCTGTTCTTTTGCACCAATACAAGAGAGATACTACCCTAATGCTGTTCTGTTGCACCAATACAAGAGATACTACCCTAATGCTGTTCTGTTGCACCAATACAAGAGAGATACTACCCTAATGCTGTTCTGTTGCACCAATACAAGAGAGATACTACCCTAATGCTGTTCTGTTGCACCAATACAAGAGAGATACTACCCTAATGCTGTTCTGTTGCACTAATACAAGAGAGATACTACCTAATGCTGTTCTGTTGCACCAATACAAGAGAGATACTACCTAATGCTGTTCTGTTGCACCAATACAAGATAGATACTACCCTAATGCTGTTCTGTTGCACCAATACAAGAGATACTACCCTAATGCTGTTCTGTTGCACCAATACAAGAGAGATACTACCCTAATGCTGTTCTGTTGCACCAATACAAGAGAGATACTACCCTAATGCTGTTCTTTTGCACCAATACAAGAGAGATACTACCCTAATGCTGTTCTGTTGCACCAATACAAGAGATACTACCCTAATGCTGTTCTGTTGCACCAATACAAGAGATACTATCCTACTGCTGTTCTTTTGCACCAATACAAGAGATACTACCCTAATGCTGTTCTGTTGCACCAATACAATAGAGATACTATCCTACTGCTGTTCTTTTGCACCAATACAAGAGAGATACTACCCTAATACTCCATCCACTGTTGCACCACTACAAGAGAGATAATATCCTAATGCTGTTATTTTGCACCAATACAAGAGATACTACCCTAATGCTGTTCTTTTGCACCAATACAAGAGAGATACTACCCTAATGCTGTTCTGTTTCACCAATACAAGAGAGATACTACCCTAATACTCCACTGTTGCACCACTACAAGAGATACTACCCTAATGCTGTTCTGTTGCACCAATACAAGAGATACTACCCTAATACTCCACTGTTGCACCACTACAAGAGAGATACTATCCTAATGCTGTTATTTTGCACCAATACAAGAGATACTACCCTAATACTCCACTGTTGCACCACTACAAGAGAGATAATATCCTAATGCTGTTCTTTTGCACCAATACAAGAGATACTACCCTAATACTCTACTGTTGCACCAATACAAGAGAGATACTATCCTAATGCTGTTCTGTTGCACCAATACAAGATAGATACTACCCTAATGCTGTTCTGTTGCACCAATACAAGATAGATACTACCCTAATGCTGTTCTGTTGCACCAATACAAGAGAGATACTACCCTAATGCTGTTCTGTTGCACCAATACAAGAGAGATACTATCCTAATGCTGTTCTGTTGCACCACTACAAGAGATACTACCTAATGCTGTTATGTTGCACCAATACAAGAGAGATACTACCCTAATGCTGTTCTGTTGCACCAATACAAGAGAGATACTACCCTAATGCTGTTCTGTTGCACCAATACAAGAGAGATACTACCCTAATGCTGTTCTGTTGCACCAATACAAGATAGATACTACCCTAATGCTGTTCTGTTGCACCAATACAAGAGAGACTACCCTAATGCTGTTCTGTTGCACCAATACAAGAGAGATACTACCCTAATGCTGTTATGTTGCACCAATACAAGAGATACTATCCTACTGCTGTTCTTTTGCACCAATACAAGAGATACTACCCGAATACTCCACTGTTGCACCACTACTGTTCTTTTGCACCAATACAAGAGAGATACTACCCTAATGCTGTTATTTTGCACCAATACAAGAGATACTACCCTAATACTCCACTGTTGCACCACTACAAGAGAGATAATATCCTAATGCTGTTCTTGTGCACCAATACAAGAGATACTACCCTAATACTCTACTGTTGCACCAATACAAGAGATACTACCCTAATGCTGTTCTAATGCTACAAAAGTTCTGTGCTGTTCTGTTGCACCAATACAAGAGGGATACTACCCTAATGCTGTTCTGTTGCACCAATACAAGAGATACTATCCCAATGCTGTTCTGTTGCACCACTACAAGAGAGATACTACCCTAATGCTGTTCTGTTGCACCAATACAAGATAGATACTACCCTAATGCTGTTCTGTTGCACCAATACAAGAGATACTACCCTAATGCTGTTCTGTTGCACCACTACAAGAGAGATACTACCCTAATGCTGTTCTGTTGCACCAATACAAGAGAGATACTACCCTAATGCTGTTCTGTTGCACCAATACAAGAGAGATACTACCCTAATGCTGTTCTGTTGCACCAATACAAGAGAGATACTACCCTAATGCTGTTCTGTTGCACTAATACAAGAGAGATACTACCCTAATGCTGTTCTGTTGCACCAATACAAGAGATACTACCCTAATGCTGTTCTGTTGCACCAATACAAGAGAGATACTACCCTAATGCTGTTCTGTTGCACCAATACAAGAGATACTACCCTAATGCTGTTCTGTTGCACCACTACAAGAGAGATACTACCCTAATGCTGTTCTGTTGCACCAATACAAGAGAGATACTACCCTAATGCTGTTCTGTTGCACCAATACAAGAGAGATACTACCCTAATGCTGTTCTGTTGCACCAATACAAGAGAGATACTACCCTAATGCTGTTCTGTTGCACTAATACAAGAGAGATACTACCCTAATGCTGTTCTGTTGCACCAATACAAGAGAGATACTACCCTAATGCTGTTCTGTTGCACCAATACAAGATAGATACTACCCTAATGCTGTTCTGTTGCACCAATACAAGAGATACTACCCTAATGCTGTTCTGTTGCACCAATACAAGAGAGATACTACCCTAATGCTGTTCTGTTGCACCAATACAAGAGATACTACCCTAATGCTGTTCTTTTGCACCAATACAAGAGAGATACTACCCTAATGCTGTTCTGTTGCACCAATACAAGAGATACTACCCTAATGCTGTTCTGTTGCACCAATACAAGAGATACTATCCTACTGCTGTTCTTTTGCACCAATACAAGAGATACTACCCTAATGCTGTTCTGTTGCACCAATACAATAGAGATACTATCCTACTGCTGTTCTTTTGCACCAATACAAGAGATACTACCCTAATACTCCATCCACTGTTGCACCACTACAAGAGAGATAATATCCTAATGCTGTTATTTTGCACCAATACAAGAGATACTACCCTAATGCTGTTCTTTTGCACCAATACAAGAGAGATACTACCCTAATGCTGTTCTGTTGCACCAATACAAGAGGGATACTACCCTAATGCTGTTCTGTTGCACCAATACAAGAGAGATACTATCCCAATGCTGTTCTGTTGCACCACTACAAGAGAGATACTACCCTAATGCTGTTCTGTTGCACCAATACAAGATAGATACTACCCTAATGCTGTTCTGTTGCACCAATACAAGAGATACTACCCTAATGCTGTTCTGTTGCACCACTACAAGAGAGATACTACCCTAATGCTGTTCTGTTGCACCAATACAAGAGAGATACTACCCTAATGCTGTTCTGTTGCACCAATACAAGAGAGATACTACCCTAATGCTGTTCTGTTGCACCAATACAAGAGAGATACTACCCTAATGCTGTTCTGTTGCACTAATACAAGAGAGATACTACCCTAATGCTGTTCTGTTGCACCAATACAAGAGATACTACCCTAATGCTGTTCTGTTGCACCAATACAAGAGAGATACTACCCTAATGCTGTTCTGTTGCACCAATACAAGAGATACTACCCTAATGCTGTTCTGTTGCACCACTACAAGAGAGATACTACCCTAATGCTGTTCTGTTGCACCAATACAAGAGAGATACTACCCTAATGCTGTTCTGTTGCACCAATACAAGAGAGATACTACCCTAATGCTGTTCTGTTGCACCAATACAAGAGAGATACTACCCTAATGCTGTTCTGTTGCACTAATACAAGAGAGATACTACCCTAATGCTGTTCTGTTGCACCAATACAAGAGAGATACTACCCTAATGCTGTTCTGTTGCACCAATACAAGATAGATACTACCCTAATGCTGTTCTGTTGCACCAATACAAGAGATACTACCCTAATGCTGTTCTGTTGCACCAATACAAGAGAGATACTACCCTAATGCTGTTCTGTTGCACCAATACAAGAGATACTACCCTAATGCTGTTCTTTTGCACCAATACAAGAGAGATACTACCCTAATGCTGTTCTGTTGCACCAATACAAGAGATACTACCCTAATGCTGTTCTGTTGCACCAATACAAGAGATACTATCCTACTGCTGTTCTTTTGCACCAATACAAGAGATACTACCCTAATGCTGTTCTGTTGCACCAATACAATAGAGATACTATCCTACTGCTGTTCTTTTGCACCAATACAAGAGATACTACCTAATACTCCATCCACTGTTGCACCACTACAAGAGAGATAATATCCTAATGCTGTTATTTTGCACCAATACAAGAGATACTACCCTAATGCTGTTCTTTTGCACCAATACAAGAGAGATACTACCCTAATGCTGTTCTTTTGCACCAATACAAGAGATACTACCCTAATACTCCACTGTTGCACCACTACAAGAGAGATAATATCCTAATGCTGTTCTTTTGCACCAATACAAGAGATACTACCCTAATACTCTACTGTTGCACCAATACAAGAGAGATACTATCCTAATGCTGTTCTTTTGCACCAATACAAGAGAGATACTACCCTAATACTCCACTGTTGCACCACTACAAGAGAGATAATATCCTAATGCTGTTCTTTTGCACCAATACAAGAGATACTACCCTAATACTCTACTGTTGCACCAATACAAGAGAGATACTATCCCAATGCTGTTCTGTTGCACCACTACAAGAGAGATACTACCCTAATACTCTACTGTTGCACTAATACAAGAGAGATACTACCCTAATGCTGTTCTGTTGCACCAATACAAGAGATACTATCCCAATGCTGTTCTGTTGCACCACTACAAGAGAGATAATATCCTAATGCTGTTCTGTTGCACCACTACAAGAGAGATACTACCCTAATACTCCACGGTTGCACCAATACAAGAGATACTATCCCAATGCTGTTCTGTTGCACCACTACAAGAGAGATACTACCCTAATACTCCACTGTTGCACTAATACAAGAGAGATACTACCCTAATACTCCACTGTTGCACCACTACAAGAGAGATACTACCCTAATACTCCACTGTTGCACCAATACAAGAGAGATACTATCCCAATGCTGTTCTGTTGCACCACTACAAGAGAGATACTACCCTAATACTCCACTGTTGCACCACTACAAGAGAGATAATATCCTAATGCTGTTCTTTTGCACCAATACAAGAGATACTACCCTAATGCTGTTCTGTTGCACCACTACAAGAGAGATACTACCCTAATGCTGTTCTGTTGCACCACTACAAGAGATACTACCCTAAAGGAGGAGATATCCTACCAGATCATCCCTGTCATCCAGAAGTCTGGAGGCAATGTCCTGGTCAGATTGTTGGGTGGTCCTTTGCATGGGGTGATGTACGTTTCCCTTTAACAATCAGTCTTCCAGATAGATAACACAGACACAGGAACCTTGGTATAGAACTCTTTAGTAATACAATTAAATTGCAGACAGAGGACCTCAGTAGTCTATAGTAAAGATCTGTGTGGCGAAACAGGAGACCACACTCTTTATACAACCTACCGTCAATCATATCTTAAGATTGATGCATTGGATTAGATACAAAGTGTCTAAGATGAGAAAAACATGTCTAGACTGTGGTTTCTCACTCTACTATCTCAGCCTTGAGGCTGTGTGACTATCAGCAGGTGCAGACAGTTCTCAGCCCAAGAACTAAAGCATTATATCTCCATTATCCAGTACTTTTCCATCATTGCGCATTGCAAGCATACAAAGGTTATCACAGATATACAGTAATCATATGTTGGGGTTTGTTACCTTGTTCCTTGTCAATCATTGGTGAAATTAGCATTATGACAATATCTTTAATTAAATCATTAAAAAACCTTTATTAATGCAATTGCAGACAGAAGTTGACAACAGGAATATAACGCATGTTTCCGAGTAAGTTCTGCATCAAAGAAAAGGTCCCAAATTATTTTATTAAACCCGAAGTCCAGCCCTAGTGATGTCACTGCCTACGTCAAAAACCATGCCTACTCAACACTAAAACTCTTGTTTATATAGCTGTCTAAAAGCTTAGCAGTAAATGTCCAAGTTGATTTATAGTGGAATGTCTGACTAATCTCTTCTCTTACACTCCTCTGCAGAGTTCTGTCTTCACAGTCACACATTTCTCAGACAGTTTCTTCATAAGAGGCAGAGAGCCTAGAAAAGTACTGTGAAACAATATTAAACCTCATAGTAATAGTAACCCTTTCCTTTCTCCCATTTTACAGGCAGTAGTTATTGCCAAAGGTTCAGCCTGTTGAGCTGAGAAAGTATCTGGTAATGGTTGTTGTATCTGAGTGGTTCTATCAATTGTTACAAAACTAAACCCTGAATGTTTCTTCCCTGTAGTTTGATCTATATATGCAGAACCATCAACGAAAATCTCCAAGTCAGAATCAGTCAGGGCAGTGTCAGAGAGGTCAGGCCTAGCCTTAGAGTCAATATTTTTTTCACATTCGTGTGGCGTATCCCCTGTTCTGTCTGTTCTGCCAGGAAGGCAGCAGGATTAACACTATTGGGTTGTGTCAGTAGGGTCTCATAGCCACAAAGCCTTGCAGGAGTTATTTTGGTTCAGGACTGCCATCACACTGTGAGACACATAGAGGGTGGTTTTATGCATTAACAAAAGAGTAGTACTCTTTTCAATCGCATATGCTGTCGCAGCAAGGCTTCTATCACATGGATGCATACCCCTCACTACATTATCCAATCTGGTAGAGTAGTAAGCACAGAGTTTATGCTCTCCACTTGATTTTTGTGTAACAACAACTGAGGCAAACCCCCTTTTTTCAGCTACAAAGATGAATTTATTTGTGTTATAGTCAGGCAACCCAAGGCTGGAGCACTAGCCAGTGCTTTCTTCAAATCTTCAAATGCCTTTATTTAATCTGTCCCAGGTCAGGAATGCAGATGGCCGTCCACTCCACATCTCCCTCAGTGGTACAATCAATGAGTAGTCACAGATCTAGTTTCTACAATAACCACAGCATCCCAAGAATGACAGCAATCCTTTGATGTTTTTAGGTCCTGGGGTGGTGAGTATTGTTTGAATCCTTTCCTTTGATCAACCCTTCTGGTGTTGAGAGATCTGAAGTCCAATGAACAGGACTGTTTATTTCCATAGTTGTAGTTTGTCTTTTGAGACCTTGTGGCCCATCAGAGCAAGCTGAGTAAGAAGATACAGGGTATCAGTCTGACAGGTTTCCATCGAGGGGTAGCATATCAGAAGATCATCCACATATTGTACCAGAGTGCTGCCTCTGGGAAAAGCCAGATGCTTTAGGTCTTCCTTCAATATACGGTTGAAGATGGAGGGGCTGTCACAAAATCCCTGGGGGAGACAATTGTAAGAAAATTGTATCCCCATGGAAGAAAAGGAGAATAAGTTCTTAGTCAACAGAGAACACAGTCGCTTTAGGTGGAACGTTAGAGCGAATCACTGAGGGGTCTGCCACAAGTGGGTGTTCAGAATCCATTACCTGGCTGAGTTGTCTGAAGTCTTGCACCATACGGTACTTCCCAGAAGTTTTCTTAACTTTTATGGTATAGGGGATGCTTGCGTCCCACTTGGCTAAAAGCCAGGGAAAATGCAGCGCTGCAAATTCAAATAAAATGATATAAAAAATCAAACTTTCATGAAATCACATATGTAAGACACTAAATTAAAGCTACACACGTTGTGAATCCAGCCAACATGTCATATTTTAAAAAGGCTTTTTGGGGAAAGCATAAGAAGTTATTATCTGAGGATAGCACAACAGTAAACAAAGAGGGTAGCATATTTCAACCCTGCAGGCGCTACACAAAACACAGAAATAAAATATAAAACATGCCTTACCTTTGACGAGCTTCTTTTGTTGGCACTCCAATATGTTCCATAAACATCACAATTGGTCATTTTGTTCGAATAATTCCGTCCATATATATCCAAAATGTCCAATAATTTGGCAAGTTTGATCCAGAAAAAAACAGCTTCCAAATTGTGCAACGTCACTACAAAATATCTCAAAAGTTCCCTGTAAACTTTGCCAAAACACTTTAAACTACTTTAGTAATACAACTTTAGGTAATTTTAAACGTTAATAATCAATCAAATTGAAGACGCGTCTATCTGTTTTCAATAGAGGATGAGAGGAAACTAACGCTACTTTTCAAGTCTTGCGCAAATCTCAACAGTGTTACCCATGTCCTAGATGGCCGTACTTCTTCATTGCACAAGGGAATAACCTCAACCAAATTCCAAAGACTGGGGACATCCAGTGGAAGCGGTAGGAACTGAACACAAGTGCCTAAGAAATATCGTTTCCCAATGAGAACTCACTGAACAGACAGAGACCTCAAAATAAAAATCTGAACGGTTAGACCTCGGGGTTTTGCCTGGTACATAAGTTTTGTTATACTCACAGACATGATTCAAACAGTTTTAGAAACTTCAGAGTGTCCTCCATCCAAATCAACTAATAATATGCATATCTTATATTCTTGAGTAGCAGGAAGTTGAAATTGGGCACGCTATTTATCCAAAAGTGAAAATGCTGCCCCCTATACCTTAAGAAGTTAACTGGTAAGATTGGCGTGTTAAATAGGCTGAAAGTAGGGAAAATTACAGTTCCATTCTCCAATTCAGAGATTGTTTCTCCAATTCCTTATTCTCCCTCAGGTGACATTGGATACTGTTTCTGTCTTGGACCGTCACAGCCAGGTTTAAGTTTCACCTTTATTGGGCTTGCTGATTTAATCAGACCAATATCATACCTCCGTTTGACCACGGGTAGTCTGGAACTACTGACAGGACATCTTCATCCCTCAGGGTGAGGGGCAGGAGGAGTCGATTCTCTTTGCTGTACTCAACAACCTCTGGGGTGGTGTGTATACACGTATAGTCATTCTCATTATCAATCTTCAGATCACCAGTCTGATTTTTATATAGGTAGCAACTTCCTAAAGCAGGTTGGTTCTCTGATTTTCTCCAGCACTGATCCTTGTGCATTCTCTTTACCATCACTCCCAGATCTTTTGCCTCGTATCCTGGATTCACCTGTAGAGTCACGTGAGGGGCAGAGTTCTTTCCCAAGCGGTACCATTGCCACAGGTCTCTACCGAACTCTTAATAATAATAATAATAATATATGCCACTCTTCTGCTACAGCAACTCCTTCTGGTCCAATGTAGCAGCACTGGAGGATGATGTAAGGTAAGTACTACTCACAAATTCAGTCCAATCCATTTCATCCCCTACCTTGTCATAGTTCATGGTGCAGTGCACAACTGGTAGAAAATTATTCATATCCAACAGATGGTGGATGGACTCAACCAGTCAGCAATGGTATAAAAGTTGAGGAGACTCAACTGGTAACACTTATCCATCTGAGTTTGTACCTCGAAGCTGTCTTGAAGATGTGTCACTAGCAGGTAGTGGTCTTCAGGGTGATGGATGCCAGGTAGTTCAGCAGTTAATTCACCATCTTTAAAAAACAGCTTGGTGTTCAAAAGTGGAAAGGAAATCTCTTCCCAATAGGTTAACATGCGTTGATGGGGAGTTTAGAAAAGGAGCCTTGCTTATTTCTCCTTCCTCCATGTCAATTATCAATGGTTCAGTCCAGTACAATTCTTGTGGAGTTCTCGAGACACCTACAGTTTTTACAGACTGTTTGGTTATAGGTGGAGCCAGGATTTGTCCTGGTGCACCTAAGCAGGAACAGTGGGCTCCAGTGTCAATTAAGAATGGGATAGTTCTTCCATGTATCCGAAGTTTGATTATTGGGTCCTTTTTCCCATTTTCGAACATGTACTGGGGACACTGGAGGAAAGGGGTTGGGCCTCTATATTGCTGATTGTCCGGAAAGTAGGAACTGTTGGTGTTCTGATTTCTTTTGGCTAGACATCTCCTCTTCCCCCTCTCTGTGGTTGATTTCCTCCGAGTCCTCCTTGGTGGCCAGGACCAGGCTGGTAACCTCATTGTGCCTGCTGGAGAGGTCCTCCATAGGTTTGGGGTTACTGTTGATACCCACCTTGTTGTTGGTATCCTCCTCTGTTTCCTCCTCTGAAATGTCCTGTCCCTCTTCGGTTCACTCCAGGTGTTGTAGCCCTTGATATTGAGGCTTTTGTGGAAATTGGTTCCTCATGTGTCCAAATTGTCCACACCCCCAGCATTGCATAGGTGGCATTCTGGGTGATGGTACACCCCATGGTTGTGGGTTCCCATAGGTCTGAGGGGGACATTGTACAAAAGCACTATGGGCTGTGGTTGCGGCGCAGGGCCACTTGGGAGCGCTGTAGGAGCAGGAGTGTTCATCATCACCATGTCAGGTTCACCTCTCTTAGTTTATCATATGGTCTCCTGTTTTCCTCAGAATCGTCATCCTGTAGTTCCCTCAGTTGTTTTCGGTGTTCGCAGATTCATGCCTTAAGTCTTTCCATTGTTCTTCGAGAACATAGTATTATTTTACTTTGTTCTTCCATCATGTCTGGCAGTTCTCACTGGTTTGTATGAGATCTTCTAACTGCCTGTTTCCCAGTCCTCCTGATCCCAGGGTCCAATACTGCCCTTATATGAACTACTGGCCATATGCATAATCTTCCTGTCTTTGTCTTTGCCTGGGTTTCCTAGAGCAGTTGATGAGGACCCGGGGGACCCCAATACCGCAATTTGACAATTACTGAAACTTTTTTCTCCATCTCGTTCTATTCTTTTTTTTCAGTATGTAGACTCTCACCCTCTTCTCCTTCTTCATCTTCTTTCATTAGTTCCCCCTTAATAATTACATTTGTCCAGTAGCTATTAAAGGGTATAAACCTTCTCTCACTTCCACACCTCCTTCTTTATCTTCATAAGGTGGGGGAGATGTAGGGTGAAGGGGCCCACATCCTGGGTCTCTCTTTTTCCCTTGTTCCGCCACACTTTGACCCTTCAACTGTTTCAACTGACTTTGAGCATAAAACGTCTGTCCTTCAGTCTGAATTAGTCCCAATATAGTGGCTGACAGTATGGTAACCTTCTTATTACTCTTCTTCTTACTGCCTTCCCTTGACTATGTCACTTATCACATCACACTTAGTCTTATCAAATGTTCCTTTGACCGGATGTCTGTACTGTTCTTCCTTGTTTGTCCATTTATTCCATTTACCCATTCCAAACACCCAGTCCAGGTCAGGTTTCAAGTAGGGATATTTGCCCTGTAAATATTGTTTAGGACTAATATGTTTCATTGGTGTGGGACCCACTGTCTCTGCACTGCCTTTAGTTGAATCTGTCATGGTGCCCCGTGATTTTGTTTTAATCAGGTTCTACGTAATGCAGACTGAGGGACTTATCTGTATGGTACTGAAGAAAAACCCAGTTCTATCCCCGTATATGGGAAGTAGAACCTAACATAGGTTGATATACCCAACGCAGTTCAATTCTCTCTAACCCCTCTTCTTCTTTAGTTTCACTACATTCATTCACATCATACATAAAACCAGTGTCCTCCCTCAGGTAAGGACACCATACATAAAACCAGTGTCCTCCCTCAGGTAAGAACACCATACATAAAACCAGTGTCCTCCCTCAGGTAAGAACACCATACATAAAACCAGTGTCTTCCCTCAGGTAAGAACACCATACATAAAACCAGTGTCCTCCCTCAGGTAAGAACACCATACATAAAACCAGTGTCCTCCCTCAGGTATGAACACCATACATAAAACCAGTGTCCTCCCTCAGGTATGAACACCATACATAAAACCAGTGTCCTCCCTCAGGTAAGAACACCATACATAAAACCAGTGTCCTCCCTCAGGTATGAACACCATACATAAAACCAGTGTCCTCCCTCAGGTAAGAACACCATACATAAAACCAGTGTCCTCCCTCAGGTAAGAACACCATACATAAAACCAGTGTCTTCCCTCAGGTAAGAACACCATACATAAAACCAGTGTCTTCCCTCAGGTAAGAACACCATACATAAAACCAGTGTCCTCCCTCAGGTAAGAACACCATACATAAAACCAGTGTCCTCCCTCAGGTAAGAACACCATACATAAAACCAGTGTCCTCCCTCAGGTAAGAACACCATACATAAAACCAGTGTCCCGCCTCAGGTAAGAACACCATACATAAAACCAGTGTCCCCCTCAGGTAAGAACACCATACATAAAACCAGTGTCCTCCCTCGGGTAAGGACACCATACATAAAACCAGTGTCCTCCCTCAGGTAAGAACACCATACATAAAACCAGTGTCCTCCCTCAGGTATGAACACCATACATAAAACCAGTGTCCTCCCTCAGGTAAGAACACCATACATAAAACCAGTGTCCTCCCTCAGGTAAGAACACCATACATAAAACCAGTGTCCTCCCTCAGGTATGAACACCATACATAAAACCAGTGTCCTCCCTCAGGTAAGAACACCATACATAAAACCAGTGTCCTCCCTCAGGTAAGAACACCAGACATAAAACCAGTGTCCTCCCTCAGGTAAGAACACCAGACATAAAACCAGTGTCTTCCCTCAGGTAAGAACACCATACATAAAACCAGTGTCCTCCCTCAGGTAAGAACACCATACATAAAACCAGTGTCCTCCCTCAGGTAAGAACACCATACATAAAACCAGTGTCTTCCCTCAGGTAAGAACACCATACATAAAACCAGTGTCCTCCCTCAGGTAAGAACACCATACATAAAACCAGTGTCCTCCCTCAGGTAAGAACACCATACATAAAACCAGTGTCCTCCCTCAGGTAAGAACACCATACATAAAACCAGTGTCCTCCCTCAGGTAAGAACACCATACATAAAACCAGTGTCCTCCCTCAGGTAAGAACACCATACATAAAACCAGTGTCCTCCCTCAGGTAAGAACACCATACATAAAACCAGTGTCCTCCCTCAGGTAAGAACACCATACATAAAACCAGTGTCCTCCCTCAGGTAAGAACACCATACATAAAACCAGTGTCCTCCCTCAGGTAAGAACACCATACATAAAACCAGTGTCCTCCCTCAGGTAAGAACACCATACATAAAACCAGTGTCCTCCCTCAGGTAAGAACACCATACATAAAACCAGTGTCCTCCCTCAGGTAAGAACACCATACATAAAACCAGTGTCCTCCCTCAGGTAAGAACACCAGACATAAAACCAGTGTCCTCCCTCAGGTAAGAACACCATACATAAAACCAGTGTCCCCCTCAGGTAAGAACACCATACATAAAACCAGTGTCCCCCTCAGGTAAGAACACCATACATAAAACCAGTGTCCTCCCTCAGGTAAGGACACCATACATAAAACCAGTGTCCTCCCTCAGGTAAGAACACCATGCATAAAACCAGTGTCTTCCCTCAGGTAAGAACACCATACATAAAACCAGTGTCCTCCCTCAGGTATGAACACCATACATAAAATCAGTGTCTTCCCTCAGGTAAGAACACCATACATAAAACCAGTGTCTTCCCTCAGGTATGAACACCATACATAAAACCAGTGTCTTCCCTCAGGTAAGAACACCATACATAAAACCAGTGTCTTCCCTCAGGTAAGAACACCATACATAAAACCAGTGTCTTCCCTCAGGTAAGAACACCATACATAAAACCAGTGTCTTCCCTCAGGTAAGAACACCATACATAAAACCAGTGTCTTCCCTCAGGTAAGAACACCATACATAAAACCAGTGTCTTCCCTCAGGTAAGAACACCATACATAAAACCAGTGTCCTCCCTCAGGTAAGAACACCATACATAAAACCAGTGTCTTCCCTCAGGTAAGAACACCAGACATAAAACCAGTGTCTTCCCTCAGGTAAGAACACCATACAGAACACCATACATAAAACCAGTGTCCTCCCTCAGGTAAGGACACCATACATAAAACCAGTGTCTTCCCTCAGGTAAGAACACCATACATAAAACCAGTGTCTTCCCTCAGGTAAGAACACCATACATAAAACCAGTGTCCTCCCTCAGGTAAGAACACCATACATAAAACCAGTGTCCTCCTCAGGTAAGAACACCATACATAAAACCAGTGTCTTCCTCAGGTAAGAACACCATACATAAAACCAGTGTCCTCCCTCAGGTAAGAACACCATACATAAAACCAGTGTCTTCCCTCAGGTAAGAACACCATACATAAAACCAGTGTCCTCCCTCAGGTAAGAACACCATACATAAAACCAGTGTCTTCCCTCAGGTAAGAACACCATACATAAAACCAGTGTCCTCCCTCAGGTAAGAACACCATACATAAAACCAGTGTCCTCCCTCAGGTAAGAACACCATACATAAAACCAGTGTCCTCCCTCAGGTAAGAACACCATACATAAAACCAGTGTCTTCCCTCAGGTAAGAACACCATACATAAAACCAGTGTCCTCCCTCAGGTAAGAACACCATACATAAAACCAGTGTCTTCCCTCAGGTAAGAACACCATACATAAAACCAGTGTCCTCCCTCAGGTAAGAACACCATACATAAAACCAGTGTCCTCCCTCAGGTAAGAACACCATACATAAAACCAGTGTCTTCCCTCAGGTAAGAACACCATACATAAAACCAGTGTCCTCCCTCAGGTAAGAACACCATACATAAAACCAGTGTCTTCCCTCAGGTAAGAACACCATACATAAAACCAGTGTCTTCCCTCAGGTAAGAACACCATACATAAAACCAGTGTCCTCCCTCAGGTAAGAACACCATACATAAAACCAGTGTCCTCCCTCAGGTAAGAACACCATACATAAAACCAGTGTCTTCCCTCAGGTAAGAACACCATACATAAAACCAGTGTCTTCCCTCAGGTAAGAACACCATACATAAAACCAGTGTCTTCCCTCAGGTAAGAACACCATACATAAAACCAGTGTCCTCCCTCAGGTAAGAACACCATACATAAAACCAGTGTCTTCCCTCAGGTAAGAACACCATACATAAAACCAGTGTCCTCCCTCAGGTAAGAACACCATACATAAAACCAGTGTCTTCCCTCAGGTAAGAACACCATACATAAAACCAGTGTCTTCCCTCAGGTAAGAACACCATACATAAAACCAGTGTCTTCCCTCAGGTAAGAACACCATACATAAAACCAGTGTCTTCCCTCAGGTAAGAACACCATACATAAAACCAGTGTCTTCCCTCAGGTAAGAACACCATACATAAAACCAGTGTCTTCCCTCAGGTAAGAACACCATACATAAAACCAGTGTCCTCCCTCAGGTAAGAACACCAGACATAAAACCAGCTTCTTCCCTCAGGTAAGAACACCAGACATAAAACCAGTGTCTTCCCTCAGGTAAGAACACCAGACATAAAACCAGTGTCCTCCCTCAGGTAAGAACACCATACATAAAACCAGTGTCCTCCCTCAGGTAAGAACACCATACATAAAACCAGTGTCCTCCCTCAGGTAAGAACACCATACATCAAACCAGTGTCTTCCCTCAGGTAAGAACACCATACATAAAACCAGTGTCTTCCCTCAGGTAAGAACACCATACATAAAACCAGTGTCCTCTCTCAGGTAAGAACACCATACATAAAACCAGTGTCCTCCCTCAGGTAAGAACACCATACATAAAACCAGTGTCTTCCCTCAGGTAAGAACACCAGACATAAAACCAGTGTCCTCCCTCAGGTAAGAACACCATACATAAAACCAGTGTCCTCCCTCAGGTAAGAACACCATACATAAAACCAGTGTCTTCCCTCAGGTAAGAACACCATACATAAAACCAGTGTCCTCTCTCAGGTAAGAACACCATACATAAACCAGTGTCTTCCCTCAGGTAAGAACACCAGACATAAAACCAGTGTCCTCCCTCAGGTAAGAACACCATACATAAAACCAGTGTCCTCCCTCAGGTAAGAACACCATACATAAAACCAGTGTCCTCCCTCAGGTAAGAACACCATACATAAACCAGTGTCTTCCCTCAGGTAAGAACACCAGACATAAAACCAGTGTCCTCCCTCAGGTAAGAACACCAGACATAAACCAGTGTCTTCCCTCAGGTAAGAACACCATACATAAAGCCAGTGTCCTCCCTCAGGTAAGAACACCAGACATAAAACCAGTGTCCTCCCTCAGGTATGAACACCATACATAAACCAGTGTCTTCCCTCAGGTAAGAACACCAGACATAAAACCAGTGTCCTCCCTCAGGTAAGAACACCATACATAAAACCAGTGTCCTCCCTCAGGTAAGGACACCATACATAAAACCAGTGTCTTCCCTCAGGTAAGAACACCATACATAAAACCAGTGTCCTCCCTCAGGTAAGAACACCATACATAAAACCAGTGTCCTCCCTCAGGTAAGAACACCATACATAAAACCAGTGTCTTCCCTCAGGTAAGAACACCATACATAAAACCAGTGTCCTCCCTCAGGTAAGAACACCATACATAAAACCAGTGTCCTGCCTCAGGTAAGAACACCATACATAAAACCAGTGTCCTGCCTCAGGTAAGAACACCATACATAAAACCAGTGTCCTCCCTCAGGTAAGAACACCATACATAAAACCAGTGTCTTCCCTCAGGTAAGAACACCATACATAAAACCAGTGTCTTCCCTCAGGTAAGAACACCATACATAAAACCAGTGTCTTCCCTCAGGTAAGAACACCATACATAAAACCAGTGTCCTCCCTCAGGTAAGAACACCATACATAAAACCAGTGTCTTCCCTCAGGTAAGAACACCAGACATAAAACCAGTGTCCTCCCTCAGGTATGAACACCATACATAAACCAGTGTCCTCCCTCAGGTAAGAACACCAGACATAAAACCAGTGTCCTCCCTCAGGTAAGAACACCATACATAAAACCAGTGTCCTCCCTCAGGTAAGAACACCATACATAAAACCAGTGTCTTCCCTCAGGTAAGAACACCATACATAAAACCAGTGTCCTCTCTCAGGTAAGAACACCATACATAAACCAGTGTCTTCCCTCAGGTAAGAACACCAGACATAAAACCAGTGTCCTCCCTCAGGTAAGAACACCATACATAAAACCAGTGTCCTCCCTCAGGTAAGAACACCATACATAAAACCAGTGTCCTCCCTCAGGTAAGAACACCATACATAAACCAGTGTCTTCCCTCAGGTAAGAACACCAGACATAAAACCAGTGTCCTCCCTCAGGTAAGAACACCATACATAAACCAGTGTCTTCCCTCAGGTAAGAACACCATACATAAAGCCAGTGTCCTCCCTCAGGTAAGAACACCAGACATAAAACCAGTGTCCTCCCTCAGGTATGAACACCATACATAAACCAGTGTCTTCCCTCAGGTAAGAACACCAGACATAAAACCAGTGTCTTCCCTCAGGTAAGAACACCATACATAAAACCAGTGTCTTCCCTCAGGTAAGAACACCATACATAAAACCAGTGTCCTCCCTCAGGTAAGAACACCATACATAAAACCAGTGTCTTCCCTCAGGCAAGAACACCATACATAAAACCAGTGTCCTCCCTCAGGTAAGAACACCATACATAAAACCAGTGTCTTCCCTCAGGTAAGAACACCATACATAAAACCAGTGTCCTCCCTCAGGTAAGAACACCAGACATAAAGCCAGTGTCCTCCCTCAGGTAAGGACATCATGCACATATAACACTTTCAATCACTTGTCACCCAGTACCTCAGTACTGACTTGGTTCATCCTAATCTATAACCAAGTTCTTCACACAAGGTTCCATCAGACAATCAGGAATTTCTAACTATTACACTTGGAATTCTGTGTCATTTGTCACATATCGTATACGGGCTTGTACATAAATGTAGGTATCGACTGTTCCTGTAATTATCAACCCCATGAGTAAGGTGCCATTTACATACTGGAATGAGTCATCAACCACACAGTGTTTTTTCTAATTTCAGACTTTTGTTTTAACAGGTGTCTGCTTACCTTATAATTTGATGCGCTGCACAGTGGGATGAAAATCATACTGATGCAGTGATCACTCACTCCTGGCAAGCTCGCCAAATGCTGGGTGGTCCTTTGCATGGAGTGATGTACGTTTCCCTTTAACAATCAGTCTTCCAGATAGATGACACAGACACAGGAACCTTGGTATAGAACTCTTTAGTAATACAATTAAATTGCAGACAGAGTACCTCAGTACAGAGTACCATACAGAGGACCTCAGTAGTCTATAGTAAAGATCTGTGTGGCGAAACAGGAGACCACACTCTTTATACAACCTACCGTCAATCATATCTTAAGATTGTTGCATTGGATTAGATACAAAGTATCTAAGATGAGAAAAACATGTCTAGACTGTGGTTTCTCACTCTACTATCTCGGCCTTGAGTCTGTGTGACTATCAGCAGGTGCAGACAGTTCTCAGCCCAAGAACTAAAGCATTATATCTCCATTATCCAGTACTTTTCCATCATTGCGCATTGCAAGCATACAAAGGTTATCACAGATATACAGTAATCATGGCATTGGTGTAGTCCCACAACTGAGCCCCAGGGTAACGCCCAACAAGATCACTTATCACCCAGATCCTGGTCAACAAGGACAGGGTCGCAGAATCCAAGTATGGTCCATATCTGTTTCACAAATCCAGGTATGGTCCATATCTGTTTCACAAATCCAGGTATGGTCCATATCTGTTTCACAAATCCAGGTATGGTCCATATCTGTTCCACAAATCCAGGTATGGTCCATATCTGTTCCACAAATCCAGGTATGGTCCATATCTGTTACACAAATCCAGGTATGGTCCATATCTGTTACACAAATCCAGGTATGGTCCATATCTGTTCCACAAATCCAGGTATGGTCCATATCTGTTCCACAAATCCAGGTATGGTCCATATCCGTTTCACAAATCCAGGTATGGTCTATATCTGTTCCACAAATCCAGGTATGGTCTATATCTGTTCCACAAATCCAGGTATGGTCTATATCTGTTCCACAAATCCAGGTATGGTCTATATCTGTTCCACAAATCCAGGTATGGTCTATATCTGTTTCACAAATCCAGGTATGGTCCATATCTGTTTCACAAATCCAGGTATGGTCTATATCTGTTTCACAAATCCAGGTATAGTCCATATCTGTTCCAAAAATCCAGGTTTGGTCCATATCCATTTCACAAATCCAGGTATGGTCTATATCTGTTCCACAAATCCAGGTATGGTCCATATCTGTTTCACAAATCCAGGTATGGTCCATATCTGTTTCACAAATCCCGGTATGGTCCATATCTGTTCAAAAAATCCAGGTATGGTCTATATCTGTTTCACAAATCCAGGTATGGTCTATATCTGTTCCACAAATCCAGGTATGGTCCATATCTGTTTCACAAATCCAGGTATGGTCCATATCTGTTCCACAAATCCAGGTATGGTCCATATCTGTTCCACAAATCCAGGTATGGTCCATATCTGTTACACAAATCCAGGTATGGTCCATATCTGTTACACAAATCCAGGTATGGTCCATATCTGTTACACAAATCCAGGTATGGTCCATATCTGTTACACAAATCCAGGTATGGTCCATATCTGTTACACAAATCCAGGTATGGTCCATATCTGTTACACAAATCCAGGTATGGTCTATATCTGTTTCACAAATCCAGGTATGGTCCATATCTGTTACACAAATCCAGGTATGGTCCATATCTGTTCCACAAATCCAGGTATGGTCCGTATCTGTTACACAAATCCAGGTATGGTCTATATCTGTTTCACCAATCCAGGTATGGTCCATATCTTTTCAAAAAATCCAGGTGTGGTCTATATCTGTTCCACAAATCCAGGTATGGTCCATATCTGTTCCACAAATCCAGGTATGGTCCATATCTGTTCCACAAATCCAGGTATGGTCCATATCTGTTCCACAAATCCAGGTATGGTCCATATCTGTTACACAAATCCAGGTATGGTCTATATCTGTTTCACAAATCCAGGTATGGTCCATATCTGTTCCAAAAATCCAGGTATGGTCTATATCTGTTCCACAAATCCAGGTATGGTCCATATCTGTTCAAAAAATCCAGGTGTGGTCTATATCTGTTCCACAAATCCAGGTATGGTCCATATCTGTTCCACAAATCCAGGTATGGTCCATATCTGTTTCACAAATCCCGGTATGGTCCATATCTGTTCAAAAAATCCAGGTGTGGTCTATATCTGTTCCACAAATCCAGGTATGGTCCATATCTGTTACACAAATCCAGGTGTGGTCTATATCTGTTCCACAAATCCAGGTATGGTCCATATCTGTTCCACAAATCCAGGTATGGTCTATATCTGTTTCACAAATCCAGGTATGGTCCATATCTGTTTCACAAATCCAGGTATGGTCCATATCTGTTTCACAAATCCAGGTATGGTCCATATCTGTTTCACAAATCCAGGTATGGTCCATATCTGTTTCACAAATCCAGGTATGGTCCATATCTGTTCCACAAATCCAGGTATGGTCCATATCCGTTTCACAAATCCAGGTATGGTCTATATCTGTTTCACAAATCCAGGTATGGTCCATATCTGTTCCACAAATCCAGGTATGGTCCATATCTGTTCCACAAATCCAGGTATGGTCCATATCTGTTACACAAATACAGGTATGGTCTATATCTGTTTCACAAATCCAGGTATGGTCCATATCTGTTCAAAAAATCCAGGTGTGGTCCATATCTGTTTCACAAATCCAGGTATGGTCCATATCTGTTTCACAAATCCAGGTATGGTCCATATCTGTTTCACAAATCCAGGTATGGTCCATATCTGTTTCACAAATCCAGGTATGGTCCATATCTGTTTCACAAATCCAGGTATGGTCCATATCTGTTTCACAAATCCAGGTATGGTCCATATCTGTTCCACAAATCCAGGTATGGTCCATATCCGTTTCACAAATCCAGGTATGGTCTATATCTGTTCCACAAATCCAGGTATGGTCCATATCTGTTCCACAAATCCAGGTATGGTCCATATCTGTTCCACAAATCCAGGTATGGTCCATATCTGTTTCACAAATCAAGGTATGGTCCATATCTGTTCCACAAATCGAGGTATGGTCCATATCTGTTCCACAAATCCAGGTATGGTCCATATCTGTTTCACAAATCAAGGTATGGTCCATATCTGTTTCACAAATCCAGGTATGGTCCATATCTGTTCCACAAATCCAGGTATGGTCCATATCCGTTTCACAAATCCAGGTATGGTCTATATCTGTTTCACAAATCCAGGTATGGTCTATATCTGTTTCACAAATCCAGGTATGGTCCATATCTGTTACACAAATCCAGGTATGGTCCATATCCGTTTCACAAATCCAGGTATGGTCTATATCTGTTTCACAAATCCAGGTATGGTCCATATCTGTTAAAAAAATCCAGGTGTGGTCTATATCTGTTCCACAAATCCAGGTATGGTCCATATCTGTTTCACAAATCCAGGTATGGTCCATATCTGTTCCACAAATCCAGGTATGGTCCATATCCGTTTCACAAATCCAGGTATGGTCCATATCTGTTCCACAAATCCAGGTATGGTCCATATCTGTTCCACAAATCCAGGTATGGTCCATATCCGTTTCACAAATCAAGGTATGGTCCATATCTGTTCCACAAATCCAGGTATGGTCCATATCTGTTTCACAAATCCAGGTATGGTCCATATCTGTTTCACAAATCCAGGTATGGTCCATATCTGTTCCACAAATCCAGGTATGGTCCATATCCGTTTCACAAATCCAGGTATGGTCCATATCTGTTAAAAAAATCCAGGTGTGGTCTATATCTGTTCCACAAATCCAGGTATGGTCCATATCTGTTTCACAAATCCAGGTATGGTCCATATCTGTTCCACAAATCCAGGTATGGTCCATATCCGTTTCACAAATCCAGGTATGGTCTATATCTGTTCCACAAATCCAGGTATGGTCCATATCTGTTCCACAAATCCAGGTATGGTCCATATCCGTTTCACAAATCAAGGTATGGTCCATATCTGTTTCACAAATCCAGGTATGGTCCATATCTGTTTCACAAATCCAGGTATGGTCCATATCTGTTTCACAAATCCAGGTATGGTCCATATCTGTTCCACAAATCCAGGTATGGTCCATATCCGTTTCACAAATCCAGGTATGGTCCATATCTGTTCCACAAATCCAGGTATGGTCCATATCTGTTTCACAAATCCAGGTATGGTCCATATCTGTTTCACAAATCCAGGTATGGTCCATATCCGTTTCACAAATCCAGGTATGGTCTATATCTGTTCCACAAATCCAGGTATGGTCCATATCTGTTCCACAAATCCAGGTATGGTCCATATCCGTTTCACAAATCAAGGTATGGTCCATATCTGTTTCACAAATCCAGGTATGGTCCATATCTGTTTCACAAATCCAGGTATGGTCCATATCTGTTTCACAAATCCAGGTATGGTCCATATCTGTTTCACAAATCCAGGTATGGTCCATATCTGTTCCACAAATCCAGGTATGGTCCATATCCGTTTCACAAATCCAGGTATGGTCCATATCTGTTCCACAAATCCAGGTATGGTCCATATCTGTTTCACAAATCCAGGTATGGTCCATATCTGTTTCACAAATCCAGGTATGGTCCATATCTGTTTCACAAATCAAGGTATGGTCCATATCTGTTTCACAAATCAAGGTATGGTCCATATCTGTTTCACAAATCAAGGTATGGTCCATATCTGTTACACAAATCCAGGTATGGTCCATATCTGTTACACAAATCCAGGTATGGTCCATATCTTGTTTGAAGACAAACAATGTATACGAAATGCTTCAGTCTGGTTTTAGACCCCATCATAGCACTGAGACGGCACTTGTGAAGGTGGTAAATGACATTTTAATGGCATCGGACCGAGGCTCTGCATCTGTCCTCGTGCTCCTAGACCTTAGTGCTGCTTTTGATACCATCGATCACCACATTCTTTTGGAGAGATTGGAAACCCAAATTGGTCTACACGGACAAGTTCTGGCCTGGTTTAGATCTTATCTGTCGGAAAGATATCAGTTTGTCTCTGTGAATGGTTTGTCCTCTGACAAATCAACTGTACATTTCGGTGTTCCTCAAGGTTCTGTTTTAGGACCACTATTGTTTTCACTATATATTTTACCTCTTGGGGATGTTATTCGAAAACATAATGTAAACTTTCACTGCTATGCGGATGACACACAGCTGTACATTTCAATGAAACATGGTGAAGCCCCAAAATTGCCCTCGCTAGAAGCATGTGTTTCAGACATAAGGAAGTGGATGGCTGCAAACTTTCTACTATTAAACTCGGACAAAACAGAGATGCTTGTTCTAGGTCCCAAGAAACAAAGAGATCTTCTGTTGAATCTGACAATTAATCTTAATGGTTGTACAGTCGTCTCAAATAAAACTGTGAAGGACCTCGGCGTTACTCTGGACCCTGATCTCTCTTTTGAAGAACATATCAAGACCATTTCGAGGACAGCTTTTTTCCATCTACGTAACATTGCAAAAATCAGAAACTTTCTGTCCAAAAATGATGCAGAAAAATTAATCCATGCTTTTGTCACTTCTAGGTTAGACTACTGCAATGCTCTATTTTCCGGCTACCCGGATAAAGCACTAAATAAACTTCAGTTAGTGCTAAATACGGCTGCTAGAATCCTGACTAGAACCAAAAAATTTGATCATATTACTCCAGTGCTAGCCTCTCTACACTGGCTTCCTGTCAAAGCAAGGGCTGATTTCAAGGTTTTACTGCTAACCTACAAAGCATTACATGGGCTTGCTCCTACCTACCTCTCTGATTTGGTCCTGCCGTACATACCTACACGTACGCTACGGTCACAAGACGCAGGCCTCCTAATTGTCCCTAGAATTTCTAAGCAAACAGCTGGAGGCAGGGCTTTCTCCTATAGAGCTCCATTTTTATGGAACGGTCTGCCTACCCATGTCAGAGACGCAAACTCGGTCTCAACCTTTAAGTCTTTACTGAAGACTCATCTCTTCAGTGGGTCATATGATTGAGTGTAGTCTGGCCCAGGAGTGGGAAGGTGAACGGAAAGGCTCTGGAGCAACGAACCGCCCTTGCTGTCTCTGCCTGGCCGGTTCCCCTCTTTCCACTGGGATTCTCTGCCTCTAACCCTGTTACGGGGGCTGAGTCACTGGCTTGCTGGGGCTCTCTCGTGCCGTCCCTGGGGGGGTGCGTCACCTGGGTGGGTTGATTCACTGTTGTGGTCGGCCTGTCTGGGTTGCCCCCCTTGGGTTGTACCGTGGCGGAGATCTTTGTGGGCTATACTCGGCCTTGTCTCAGGATGGTAAGTTGGTGGTTGAAGATATCCCTCTAGTGGTGTGGGGGATGTGCTTTGGCAAAGTGGGTGGGGTTATATCCTTCCTGTTTGGCCCTGTCCGGGGTGTCCTCGGATGGGGCCACAGTGTCTCCTGACCCCTCCTGTCTCAGCCTCCAGTATTTATGCTGCAGTAGTTTATGTGTCGGGGGCTAGGGTCAGTTTGTTATATCTGGAGTACTTCTCCTGTCCTATTCGGTGTCCTGTGTGAATCTAAGTGTGCGTTCTCTAATTCTCTCCTTCTCTCTTTCTTTCTCTCTCTCGGAGGACCTGAGCCCTAGGACCATGTCCCAGGACTACCTGACATGAGGACTCCTTGCTGTCCCCTGTCCACCTGGCCATGCTCCTGCTCCAGTTTCAACTGACCTGAGCCCTAGGACCGTGCCCCAGGACTACCTGACATGAAGGCTCCTTGCTGTCCCCAGTCCACCTGACTGTGCTGCTGCTCCAGTTTCAACTGTTCTGCCTTATTATTATTCGACCATGCTGGTCATTTATGAACATTTGAACATCTTGGTCATGTTCTGTTATAATCTCTACCCGGCACAGCCAGAAGAGGACTGGCCACCCCACATAGCCCGGTTCCTCTCTAGGTTTCTTCCTAGGTTTTGGCCTTTCTAGGGAGTTTTTCCTAGCCACCGTGCTTTTACACCTGCATTGTTTGCTGTTTGGGGTTTTAGGCTGGGTTTCTGTACAGCACTTTGAGATATCAGCTGATGTACGAAGGGCTATATAAATAAATTTGATTTGATTTGATCTGTTACACAAATCCAGGTATGGTCCATATCTGTTACACAAATCCAGGTATGGTCCATATCTGTTCCAAAAATCCAGGTATGCTTCATATCCGTTTCACAAATCCAGGTATGGTCCATATCTGTTTCTCAAATCCAGGTATGGTCCATATCTGTTTCTCAAATCCAGGTATGGTCCATATCTGTTCCACAAATCCAGGTATGGTCTATATCTGTTTCACAAATCCAGGTATGGTCCATATCTGTTACACAAATTCAGGTGTGGTCCATATCTGTTCAAAAAAATCCAGGTGTGGTCTATAACTGTTCCACAAATCCAGGTATGGTTCATATCTGTTTCACAAATCCAGGTATGGTCCATATCTGTTTCTCAAATCCAGGTATGGTCCATATCTGTTTCTCAAATCCAGGTATGGTCCATATCTGTTCCACAAATCCAGGTATGGTCTATATCTGTTTCACAAATCCAGGTATGGTCCATATCTGTTACACAAATTCAGGTGTGGTCCATATCTGTTCAAAAAATCCAGGTGTGGTCTATAACTGTTCCACAAATCCAGGTATGGTCCATATCTGTTCCACAAATCCAGGTATGGTCCATATCCGTTTCACAAATCCAGGTATGGTCTATATCTGTTTCACAAATCCAGGTATGGTCCATATCTGTTACACAAATCCAGGTATGGTCCATATCCGTTTCACAAATCCAGGTATGGTCTATATCTGTTTCACAAATCCAGGTATGGTCCATATCTGTTCCACAAATCCAGGTATGGCCCATATCTGTTCCACAAATCCAGGTATGGTCCATATCCGTTTCACAAATCCAGGTATGGTCTATATCTGTTTCACAAATCCAGGTATGGTCCATATCTGTTCCAAAAATCCAGGTATGCTTCATATCCGTTTCACAAATCCAGGCATGGTCTATATCTGTTTCACAAATCCAGGTATGGTCCATATCCGTTTCACAAATCCAGGTATGGTCTATATCTGTTTCACAAATCCAGGTATGGTCCATATCTGTTCCACAAATCCAGGTATGGCCCATATCTGTTCCACAAATCCAGGTATGGTCCATATCTGTTCCACAAATCCAGGTATGGTCCATATCTGTTACACAAATCCAGGTATGGTCTATATCTGTTCCGCAAATCCAGGTATGGTTCATATCTGTTTCACAAATCCAGGCATGGTCTATATCTGTTCCACAAATCCAGGTATGGTCCATATCTGTTCCACAAATCCAGGTATGGTCCATATCTGTTCCACAAATCCAGGTATGGTCCATATCTGTTCCACAAATCCAGGTATGGTCCATATCTGTTCCACAAATCCAGGTATGGTCCATATCCGTTTCACAAATCAAGGTATGGTCCATATCTGTTTCACAAATCCAGGTATGGTCCATATCTGTTTCACAAATCCAGGTATGGTCCATATCTGTTACACAAATCCAGGTATGGTCCATATCTGTTACACAAATCCAGGTATGGTCCATATCTGTTACACAAATCCAGGTATGCTTCATATCCGTTTCACAAATCCAGGCATGGTCTATATCTGTTCCACAAATCCAGGTATGGTCCATATCTGTTCCACAAATCCAGGTATGGTCCATATCTGTTCCACAAATCCAGGTATGGTCCATATCTGTTTCACAAATCCAGGTATGGTCCATATCTGTTCCACAAATCCAGGTATGGTCCATATCTGTTCCACAAATCCAGGTATGGTCCATATCTGTTACACAAATCCAGGTATGGTCTATATCTGTTCCACAAATCCAGGTATGGTCCATATCTGTTCCACAAATCCAGGTATGGTCCATATCTGTTCCACAAATCCAGGTATGGTCCATATCTGTTCCACAAATCCAGGTATGGTCCATATCTGTTCCACAAATCCAGGTATGGTCCGTATCTGTTACACAAATCCAGGTATGGTCTATATCTGTTTCACAAATCCAGGTATGGTCTATATCTGTTTCACAAATCCAGGTATGGTCCATATCTGTTCAAAAATCCAGGTGTGGTCTATATCTGTTCCACAAATCCAGGTATGGTCCATATCTGTTTCACAAATCCAGGTATGGTCCATATCTGTTCCACAAATCCAGGTATGGTCCATATCTGTTCCACAAATCCAGGTATGGTCCATATCTGTTTCACAAATCCAGGTATGGTCTATATCTGTTCCACAAATCCAGGTATGGTCCATATCTGTTCCACAAATCCAGGTATGGTCCATATCTGTTCCACAAATCCAGGTATGGTCCATATCTGTTTCACAAATCCAGGTATGGTCTATATCTGTTTCACAAATCCAGGTATGGTCCATATCTGTTACACAAATCCAGGTATGGTCTATATCTGTTTCACAAATCCAGGTATGGTCCATATCTGTTACACAAATCCAGGTATGGTCCATATCTGTTACACAAATCCAGGTATGCTTCATATCCGTTTCACAAATCCAGGCATGGTCTATATCTGTTCCACAAATCCAGGTATGGTCCATATCTGTTCCACAAATCCAGGTATGGTCCATAACTGTTCCACAAATCCAGGTATGGTCCATATCTGTTTCACAAATCCAGGTATGGTCCATATCTGTTTCACAAATCCAGGTATGGTCCATATCTGTTTCACAAATCCAGGTATGGTCCATATCTGTTTCACAAATCCAGGTATGGTCCATATCTGTTCCACAAATCCAGGTATGGTCCATATCTGTTCCACAAATCCAGGTATGGCCCATATATGTTCCACAAATCCAGGTATGGTCCATATCCGTTTCACAAATCCAGGTATGGTCTATATCTGTTTCACAAATCCAGGTATGGTCCATATCTGTTAAAAAAATCCAGGTGTGGTCTATATCTGTTCCACAAATCCAGGTATGGTCCATATCTGTTTCACAAATCCAGGTATGGTCCATATCTGTTCCACAAATCCAGGTATGGTCCATATCTGTTCCACAAATCCAGGTATGGTCCATATCTGTTACACAAATCCAGGTATGGTCTATATCTGTTTCACAAATCCAGGTATGGTCCATATCTGTTCCACAAATCCAGGTATGGTCCATATCTGTTCCACAAATCCAGGTATGGTCCATATCTGTTCCACAAATCCAGGTATGGTCTATATCTGTTTCACAAATCCAGGTATGGTCCATATCTGTTCAAAAAATCCAGGTGTGGTCTATATCTGTTCCACAAATCCAGGTATGGTCCATATCTGTTTCACAAATCAAGGTATGGTCCATATCTGTTTCACAAATCAAGGTATGGTCCATATCTGTTTCACAAATCAAGGTATGGTCCATATCTGTTTCACAAATCAAGGTATGGTCCATATCTGTTACACAAATCCAGGTATGGTCCATATCTGTTTCACAAATCCAGGTATGGTCCATATCTGTTTCACAAATCCAGGTATGGTCCATATCTGTTTCACAAATCCAGGTATGGTCCATATCTGTTTCACAAATCCAGGTATGGTCCATATCTGTTCCACAAATCCAGGTATGCTTCATATCCGTTTCACAAATCCAGGCATGGTCTATATCTGTTCCACAAATCCAGGTATGGTCCATATCTGTTCCACAAATCCAGGTATGGTCCATATTTGTTACACAAATCCAGGTATGGTCTATATCTGTTCCACAAATCCAGGTATGGTTCATATCTGTTTCACAAATCCAGGTATGGTCCATATCTGTTTCTCAAATCCAGGTATGGTCCATATCTGTTTCTCAAATCCAGGTATGGTCCATATCTGTTCCACAAATCCAGCTATGGTCTATATCTGTTTCACAAATCCAGGTATGGTCCATATCTGTTACACAAATTCAGGTGTGGTCCATATCTGTTCAAAAAAATCCAGGTGTGGTCTATAACTGTTCCACAAATCCAGGTATGGTCCATATCTGTTTCACAAATCCAGGTATGGTCCATATCTGTTCCACAAATCCAGGTATGGTCCATATCTGTTCCACAAATCCAGGTATGGTCCATATCCGTTTCACAAATCCAGGTATGGTCTATATCTGTTTCACAAATCCAGGTATGGTCCATATCTGTTCCACAAATCCAGGTATGGTCCATATCTGTTCAAAAAATCCAGGTGTGGTCTATATCTGTTCCACAAATCCAGGTATGGTCCATATCTGTTTCACAAATCAGGTATGGTCCATATCTGTTTCACAAATCAAGGTATGGTCCATATCTGTTTCACAAATCAAGGTATGGTCCATATCTGTTTCACAAATCAAGGTATGGTCCATATCTGTTTCACAAATCCAGGTATGGTCCATATCTGTTACACAAATCCAGGTATGGTCCATATCTGTTACACAAATCCAGGTATGGTCCATATCTGTTACACAAATCCAGGTATGGTCCATATCTGTTCCAAAAAAATCCAGGTATGCTTCATATCCGTTTCACAAATCCAGGTATGGTCCATATCTGTTCAAAAAATCCAGGTGTGGTCTATATCTGTTCCACAAATCCAGGTATGGTCCATATCTGTTTCACAAATCCAGGTATGGTCCATATCTGTTTCACAAATCCAGGTATGGTCCATATCTGTTCCACAAATCCAGGTATGGTCCACATCCGTTTCACAAATCCAGGTATGGTCCATATCCGTTTCACAAATCCAGGTATGGTCTATATCTGTTTCACAAATCCAGGTATGGTCCATATCTGTTCAAAAAATCCAGGTGTGGTCTATAACTGTTCCACAAATCCAGGTATGGTCCATATCTGTTTCACAAATCCAGGTATGGTCCATATCTGTTCCAAAAATCCAGGTATGGTCTATATCTGTTCCACAAATCCAGGTATGGTCCATATCTGTTTCACAAATCCAGATATGGTCTATATCTGTTTCACAAATCCAGGTATGGTCCAAATCCGCTTCACAAATCCAGGTATGGTCTATATCTGTTTCACAAATCCAGGTATGGTCCATATCTGTTCAAAAAAAAAAATCCAGGTGTGGTCTATATCTGTTCCACAAATCCAGGTATGGTCCATATCTGTTTCACAAATCCAGGTATGGTCTATATCTGTTTCACAAATCCAGGTATGGTCTATATCTGTTTCACAAATCCAGGTATGGTCCATATCTGTTCAAAAAATCCAGGTGTGGTCTATATCTGTTCCACAAATCCAGGTATGGTCCATATCTGTTTCACAAATCAAGGTATGGTCCATGTCTGTTTCACAAATCAAGGTATGGTCCATATCTGTTTCACAAATCAAGGTATGGTCCATATCTGTTTCACAAATCAGGTATGGTCCATATCTGTTTCACAAATCCAGGTATGGTCCATATCTGTTACACAAATCAAGGTATGGTCCATATCTGTTTCACAAATCAAGGTATGGTCCATATCTGTTACACAAATCCAGGTATGGTCCATATCTGTTCCAAAAATCCAGGTATGCTTCATATCCGTTTCACAAATCCAGGCATGGTCTATATCTGTTCCACAAATCCAGGTATGGTCCATATCTGTTCCACAAATCCAGGTATGGTCCATATCTGTTACACAAATCCAGGTATGGTCTATATCTGTTCCACAAATCCAGGTATGGTTCATATCTGTTTCACAAATCCAGGTATGGTCCATATCTGTTTCTCAAATCCAGGTATGGTCCATATCTGTTTCTCAAATCCAGGTATGGTCCATATCTGTTCCACAAATCCAGGTATGGTCTATATCTGTTTCACAAATCCAGGTATGGTCCATATCTGTTACACAAATTCAGGTGTGGTCCATATCTGTTCAAAAAATCCAGGTGTGGTCTATAACTGTTCCACAAATCCAGGTATGGTCCATATCTGTTTCACAAATCCAGGTATGGTCCATATCTGTTCCACAAATCCAGGTATGGTCCATATCTGTTCCACAAATCCAGGTATGGTCCATATCCGTTTCACAAATCCAGGTATGGTCTATATCTGTTTCACAAATCCAGGTATGGTCCATATCTGTTACACAAATCCAGGTATGGTCCATATCCGTTTCACAAATCCAGGTATGGTCTATATCTGTTTCACAAATCCAGGTATGGTCCATATCTGTTCCACAAATCCAGGTATGGCCCATATCTGTTCAAAAAAATCCAGGTGTGGTCTATATCTGTTCCACAAATCCAGGTATGGTCCATATCTGTTTCACAAATCAAGGTATGGTCCATATCTGTTTCACAAATCAAGGTATGGTCCATATCTGTTTCACAAATCAAGGTATGGTCCATATCTGTTTCACAAATCAAGGTATGGTCCATATCTGTTTCACAAATCAAGGTATGGTCCATATCTGTTACACAAATCCAGGTATGGTCCATATCTGTTACACAAATCCAGGTATGGTCCATATCTGTTACACAAATCCAGGTATGGTCCATATCTGTTACACAAATCCAGGTATGCTTCATATCCGTTTCACAAATCCAGGCATGGTCTATATCTGTTCCACAAATCCAGGTATGGTCCATATCTGTTCCACAAATCCAGGTATGGTCCATATCTGTTCCACAAATCCAGGTATGGTCTATATCTGTTTCACAAATCCAGGTATGGTCTATATCTGTTTCACAAATCCAGGTATGGTCTATATCTGTTTCACAAATCCAGGTATGGTCCATATCTGTTACACAAATCCAGGTATGGTCTATATCTGTTTCACAAATCCAGGTATGGTCCATATCTGTTTCACAAATCCAGGTATGGTCCATATCTGTTACACAAATCCAGGTATGGTCCAAATCCGCTTCACAAATCCAGGTATGGTCCATATCCGTTTCACAAATCCAGGTATGGTCCATATCTGTTTCACAAATCCAGGTATGGTCCATATCTGTTACACAAATCCAGGTATGGTCCATATCCGTTTCACAAATCCAGGTATGGTCTATATCTGTTTCACAAATCCAGGTATGGTCCATATCTGTTAAAAAAATCCAGGTGTGGTCTATATCTGTTCCACAAATCCAGGTATGGTCCATATCTGTTAAAAAAATCCAGGTGTGGTCTATATCTGTTCCACAAATCCAGGTATGGTCCATATCTGTTTCACAAATCCAGGTATGGTCCATATCTGTTCCACAAATCCAGGTATGGTCCATATCTGTTTCACAAATCCAGGTATGGTCCATATCTGTTCCACAAATCCAGGTATGGCCCATATATGTTCCACAAATCCAGGTATGGTCCATATCCGTTTCACAAATCCAGGTATGGTCTATATCTGTTTCACAAATCCAGGTATGGTCCATATCTGTTACACAAATCCAGGTATGGTCCATATCTGTTACACAAATCCAGGTATGGTCCATATCTGTTACACAAATCCAGGTATGCTTCATATCCGTTTCACAAATCCAGGCATGGTCTATATCTGTTCCACAAATCCAGGTATGGTCCATATCTGTTCCACAAATCCAGGTATGGTCCATATCTGTTCCACAAATCCAGGTATGGTCCATATCTGTTTCACAAATCCAGGTATGGTCCATATCTGTTTCACAAATCCAGGTATGGTCCATATCTGTTCCACAAATCCAGGTATGGTCCATATCTGTTCCACAAATCCAGGTATGGTCCATATCTGTTCCACAAATCCAGGTATGGTCCATATCTGTTCCACAAATCCAGGTATGGCCCATATCTGTTCCACAAATCCAGGTATGGTCCATATCCGTTTCACAAATCCAGGTATGGTCTATATCTGTTTCACAAATCCAGGTATGGTCCATATCTGTTAAAAAAATCCAGGTGTGGTCTATATCTGTTCCACAAATCCAGGTATGGTCCATATCTGTTTCACAAATCCAGGTATGGTCCATATCTGTTCCACAAATCCAGGTATGGTCCATATCTGTTCCACAAATCCAGGTATGGTCCATATCTGTTCCACAAATCCAGGTATGGTCCATATCTGTTCCACAAATCCAGGTATGGTCCATATCTGTTACACAAATCCAGGTATGGTCCATATCTGTTTCACAAATCCAGGTATGGTCCATATCTGTTCCACAAATCCAGGTATGGTCCATATCTGTTCCACAAATCCAGGTATGGTCCATATCTGTTCCACAAATCCAGGTATGGTCCATATCTGTTCCACAAATCCAGGTATGGCCCATATCTGTTCCACAAATCCAGGTATGGTCTATATCCGTTTCACAAATCCAGGTATGGTCTATATCTGTTTCACAAATCCAGGTATGGTCCATATCTGTTCAAAAAAAAAAATCCAGGTGTGGTCTATATCTGTTCCACAAATCCAGGTATGGTCCATATCTGTTTCACAAATCCAGGTATGGTCCATATCTGTTCCACAAATCCAGGTATGGTCCATATCTGTTCCACAAATCCAGGTATGGTCCATATCTGTTACACAAATCCAGGTATGGTCTATATCTGTTCCACAAATCCAGGTATGGTCCATATCTGTTCCACAAATCCAGGTATGGTCCATATCTGTTCCACAAATCCAGGTATGGTCCATATCTGTTACACAAATCCAGGTATGGTCTATATCTGTTTCACAAATCCAGGTATGGTCCATATCTGTTCAAAAAATCCAGGTGTGGTCTATATCTGTTCCACAAATCCAGGTATGGTCCATATCTGTTTCACAAATCAAGGTATGGTCCATATCTGTTTCACAAATCAAGGTATGGTCCATATCTGTTTCACAAATCAAGGTATGGTCCATATCTGTTTCACAAATCAAGGTATGGTCCATATCTGTTTCACAAATCCAGGTATGGTCCATATCTGTTCCACAAATCCAGGTATGGTCCATATCTGTTCCACAAATCCAGGTATGGTCCATATCTGTTACACAAATCCAGGTATGGTCCATATCTGTTACACAAATCCAGGTATGGTCCATATCTGTTCCACAAATCCAGGTATGCTTCATATCCGTTTCACAAATCCAGGCATGGTCTATATCTGTTCCACAAATCCAGGTATGGTCCATATCTGTTCCACAAATCCAGGTATGGTCCATATTTGTTACACAAATCCAGGTATGGTCTATATCTGTTTCACAAATCCAGGTATGGTCCATATCTGTTTCTCAAATCCAGGTATGGTCCATATCTGTTTCTCAAATCCAGGTATGGTCCATATCTGTTCCACAAATCCAGGTATGGTCTATATCTGTTTCACAAATCCAGGTGTGGTCCATATCTGTTCCACAAATCCAGGTATGGTCTATATCTGTTACACAAATTCAGGTGTGGTCCATATCTGTTCAAAAAATCCAGGTGTGGTCTATAACTGTTCCACAAATCCAGGTATGGTCCATATCTGTTTCACAAATCCAGGTATGGTCCATATCTGTTCCACAAATCCAGGTATGGTCCATATCTGTTCCACAAATCCAGGTATGGTCCATATCTGTTACACAAATCCAGGTATGGTCTATATCTGTTTCACAAATCCAGGTATGGTCCATATCTGTTCAAAAAATCCAGGTATGGTCTATATCTGTTCAAAAAATCCAGGTGTGGTCTATATCTGTTTCACAAATCCAGGTATGGTCCATATCTGTTTCACAAATCAGGTATGGTCCATATCTGTTTCACAAATCAGGTATGGTCCATATCTGTTTCACAAATCAGGTATGGTCCATATCTGTTTCACAAATCAAGGTATGGTCCATATCTGTTTCACAAATCAAGGTATGGTCCATATCTGTTACACAAATCCAGGTATGGTCCATATCTGTTACACAAATCCAGGTATGGTCCATATCTGTTACACAAATCCAGGTATGGTCCATATCTGTTACACAAATCCAGGTATGCTTCATATCCGTTTCACAAATCCAGGCATGGTCTATATCTGTTCCACAAATCCAGGTATGGTCCATATCTGTTCCACAAATCCAGGTATGGTCCATATCTGTTCCACAAATCCAGGTATGGTCCATATCTGTTTCACAAATCCAGGTATGGTCCATATCTGTTCCACAAATCCAGGTATGGTCCATATCCGTTTCACAAATCCAGGTATGGTCCATATCCGTTTCACAAATCCAGGTATGGTCTATATCTCTTTCACAAATCCAGGTATGGTCCAGATCTGTTCAAAAAAATCCAGGTGTGGTCTATAACTGTTCCACAAATCCAGGTATGGTCCATATCTGTTTCACAAATCCAGGTATGGTCCATATCTGTTCCAAAAATCCAGGTATGGTCTATATCTGTTCTACAAATCCAGGTATGGTCTATATCTGTTTCACAAATCCAGGTATGGTCCATATCTGTTACACAAATCCAGGTATGGTCCAAATCCGTTTCACAAATCCAGGTATGGTCTATATCTGTTTCACAAATCCAGGTATGGTCCATATCTGTTCAAAAAATCCAGGTGTGGTCTATATCTGTTCCACAAATCCAGGTATGGTCCATATCTGTTTCACAAATCCAGGTATGGTCTATATCTGTTTCAAAATCCAGGTATGGTCTATATCTGTTTCACAAATCCAGGTATGGTCCATATCTGTTCAAAAAAATCCAGGTGTGGTCTATATCTGTTCCACAAATCCAGGTATGGTCCATATCTGTTTCACAAATCAAGGTATGGTCCATATCTGTTTCACAAATCAAGGTATGGTCCATATCTGTTTCACAAATCAAGGTATGGTCCATATCTGTTTCACAAATCAAGGTATGGTCCATATCTGTTTCACAAATCAAGGTATGGTCCATATCTGTTACACAAATCCAGGTATGGTCCATATCTGTTACACAAATCCAGGTATGGTCCATATCTGTTACACAAATCCAGGTATGGTCCATATCTGTTCCAAAAATCCAGGTATGCTTCATATCCGTTTCACAAATCCAGGCATGGTCTATATCTGTTCCACAAATCCAGGTATGGTCCATATCTGTTCCACAAATCCAGGTATGGTCCATATCTGTTACACAAATCCAGGTATGGTCTATATCTGTTCCACAAATCCAGGTATGGTTCATATCTGTTTCACAAATCCAGGTATGGTCCATATCTGTTTCTCAAATCCAGGTATGGTCCATATCTGTTTCTCAAATCCAGGTATGGTCCATATCTGTTCCACAAATCCAGGTATGGTCTATATCTGTTTCACAAATCCAGGTATGGTCCATATCTGTTACACAAATTCAGGTGTGGTCCATATCTGTTCAAAAAATCCAGGTGTGGTCTATAACTGTTCCACAAATCCAGGTATGGTCCATATCTGTTTCACAAATCCAGGTATGGTCCATATCTGTTCCACAAATCCAGGTATGGTCCATATCTGTTCCACAAATCCAGGTATGGTCCATATCCGTTTCACAAATCCAGGTATGGTCTATATCTGTTTCACAAATCCAGGTATGGTCCATATCTGTTACACAAATCCAGGTATGGTCTATATCTGTTTCACAAATCCAGGTATGGTCCATATCTGTTTCACAAATCCAGGTATGGTCTATATCTGTTTCACAAATCCAGGTATGGTCCATATCTGTTCAAAAAATCCAGGTGTGGTCTATATCTGTTCCACAAATCCAGGTATGGTCCATATCTGTTTCACAAATCAAGGTATGGTCCATATCTGTTTCACAAATCAAGGTATGGTCCATATCTGTTTCACAAATCAAGGTATGGTCCATATCTGTTTCACAAATCAAGGTATGGTCCATATCTGTTTCACAAATCAAGGTATGGTCCATATCTGTTACACAAATCCAGGTATGGTCCATATCTGTTACACAAATCCAGGTATGGTCCATATCTGTTACACAAATCCAGGTATGGTCCATATCTGTTCCACAAATCCAGGTATGCTTCATATCCGTTTCACAAATCCAGGCATGGTCTATATCTGTTCCACAAATCCAGGTATGGTCCATATCTGTTCCACAAATCCAGGTATGGTCCATATCTGTTACACAAATCCAGGTATGGTCCATATCTGTTTCACAAATCCAGGTATGGTCTATATCTGTTTCACAAATCCAGGTATGGTCTATATCTGTTTCACAAATCCAGGTATGGTCCATATCTGTTACACAAATCCAGGTATGGTCTATATCTGTTTCACAAATCCAGGTATGGTCCATATCTGTTTCACAAATCCAGGTATGGTCCATATCTGTTACACAAATCCAGGTATGGTCCAAATCCGCTTCACAAATCCAGGTATGGTCCATATCCGTTTCACAAATCCAGGTATGGTCCATATCCGTTTCACAAATCCAGGTATGGTCCATATCTGTTACACAAATCCAGGTATGGTCCAAATCCGTTCACAAATCCAGGTATGGTCCATATCTGTTTCACAAATCCAGGTATGGTCCATATCTGTTCCAAAAATCCAGGTATGGTCTATATCTGTTCCACAAATCCAGGTATGGTCCATATCTGTTTCACAAATCCAGATATGGTCTATATCTGTTTCACAAATCCAGGTATGGTCTATATCTGTTTCACAAATCCAGGTATGGTCCATATCTGTTACACAAATCCAGGTATGGTCCATGTCTGTTTCACAAATCCAGGTATGGTCTATATCTGTTTCACAAATCCAGGTATGGTCTATATCTGTTTCACAAATGCAGGTATGGTCCATATCTGTTTCACAAATCCAGGTTTGGTCCATCTCCGTTTCACAAATCCAGGTATGGTCCATATCTGTTTCACAAATCCAGGTATGGTCTATATCTTTTCCACAAATCCAGGTATGGTTTATATCTTTTCCACAAATCCAGGTATGGTCCATATCCGTTTCACAAATCCAGGTATGGTCCAGATCTCTTTCACAAATCCAGGTATGGTCTATATCTTTTCCACAAATCCAGGTATGGTCTATATCTTTTCCACAAATCCAGGTATGGTCCATATCTGTTACACAAATCCAGGTATGGTCCATATCTGTTACACAAATCCAGGTATGGTCCATATCTGTTCCAAAAATCCAGGTATGGTCCATATCCGTTTCACAAATCCAGGCATGGTCTATATCTGTTCCACAAATCCAGGTATGGTCCATATCTGTTCCACAAATCCAGGTATGGTCCATATCTGTTACACAAATCCAGGTATGGTCCATATCTGTTACACAGGTATGGTCTATATCTGTTCCACAAATCCAGGTATGGTTCATATCTGTTTCACAAATCCAGGTATGGTCCATATCTGTTTCTCAAATCCAGGTATGGTCCATATCTGTTTCTCAAATCCAGGTATGGTCCATATCTGTTCCACAAATCCAGGTATGGTCTATATCTGTTTCACAAATCCAGGTATGGTCCATATCTGTTACACAAATTCAGGTGTGGTCCATATCTGTTCAAAAAATCCAGGTGTGGTCTATATCTGTTCCACAAATCCAGGTATGGTCCATATCTGTTTCACAAATCCAGGTATGGTCCATATCTGTTCCACAAATCCAGGTATGGTCCATATCTGTTCCACAAATCCAGGTATGGTCCATATCTGTTCCACAAATCCAGGTATGGTCCATATCCGTTTCACAAATCCAGGTATGGTCTATATCTGTTTCACAAATCCAGGTATGGTCCATATCTGTTACACAAATCCAGGTATGGTCCATATCCGTTTCACAAATCCAGGTATGGTCTATATCTGTTTCACAAATCCAGGTATGGTCCATATCTGTTCCACAAATCCAGGTATGGCCCATATCTGTTCCACAAATCCAGGTATGGTCCATATCCGTTTCACAAATCCAGGTATGGTCTATATCTGTTTCACAAATCCAGGTATGGTTCATATCTGTTTCACAAAACCAGGTATGGTCCATATCTGTTTCACAAATCCAGGTATGGTCCATATCTGTTAAAAATCCAGGTATGGTCCATGTCTGTTTCACAAATCCAGGTATGGTCTATATCTGTTTCACAAATCCAGGTATGGTCTATATCTGTTTCACAAATGCAGGTATGGTCCATATCTGTTTCACAAATCCAGGTTTGGTCCATCTCTGTTTCACAAATCCAGGTATGGTCCATATCTGTTTCACAAATCCAGGTATGGTCCATATCTGTTTCATCCAGGTATGGTCCATATCCTTTTCACAAATCCAGGTATGGTCCATATCTGTTTCAGGTATGGTCCATATCTGTTTCACAAATCCAGGTATGGTCCATATCTGTTTCACAAATCCAGGTATGGTCATATCCTTTTCACAAATCCAGGTATGGTCCATATCCTTTTCAAAATCCAGGTATGGTCCATATCCTTTTCACAAATCCAGGTATGGTCCATATCCTTTTCATCCAGGTATGGTCCATATCCTTTTCACAAATCCAGGTATGGTCCATATCTGTTTCACAAATCCAGGTATGGTCCATATCTGTTTCACAAATCCAGGTATGGTCCATATCTGTTTCACAAATCCAGGTATGGTCCATATCCTTTTCACAAATCAGGTATGGTCCATATCCTTTTCACAAATCCAGGTATGGTCCATATCTGTTCAAAAAATCCAGGTTGGTCCATATCTGTTCAAAAATCCAGGTATGGTCTATATCTGTTCCACAAATCCAGGTATGGTCCATATCTGTTTCACAAATCCAGGTATGGTCCATATCTGTTTCTCAAATCCAGGTATGGTCCATATCTGTTTCTCAAATCCAGGTATGGTCCATATCTGTTCCACAAATCCAGGTATGGTCTATATCTGTTTCACAAATCCAGGTATGGTCCATATCTGTTCCACAAATCCAGGTATGGTCCATATCTGTTACACAAATCCAGGTATGGTCCATATCTGTTACACAAATCCAGGTATGGTCCATATCTGTTCCAAAAATCCAGGTATGCTTCATATCCGTTTCACAAATCCAGGCATGGTCTATATCTGTTCCACAAATCCAGGTATGGTCCATATCTGTTTCACAAATCAAGGTATGGTCCATATCTGTTTCACAAATCAAGGTATGGTCCATATCTGTTTCACAAATCAAGGTATGGTCCATATCTGTTTCTCAAATCCAGGTATGGTCCATATCTGTTCCACAAATCCAGGTATGGTCTATATCTGTTTCACAAATCCAGGTATGGTCCATATCTGTTACACAAATTCAGGTATGGTCCATATCTGTTCAAAAATCCAGGTGTGGTCTATAACTGTTCCACAAAATCCAGGTATGGTCCATATCTGTTTCACAAATCCAGGTATGGTCCATATCTGTTCCACAAATCCAGGTATGGTCCATATCTGTTCCACAAATCCAGGTATGGTCCATATCCGTTTCACAAATCCAGGTATGGTCTATATCTGTTTCACAAATCCAGGTATGGTCCATATCTGTTCACAAATCCAGGTATGGTCCATATCTGTTTCACAAATCCAGGTATGGTCTATATCTGTTTCACAAATCCAGGTATGGTCCATATCTGTTCCACAAATCCAGGTATGGTCCATATCTGTTCAAAAATCCAGGTGTGGTCTATATCTGTTCCACAAATCCAGGTATGGTCCATATCTGTTTCACAAATCAGGTATGGTCCATATCTGTTTCACAAATCAGGTATGGTCCATATCTGTTTCACAAATCAAGGTATGGTCCATATCTGTTTCACAAATCAGGTATGGTCCATATCTGTTTCACAAATCCAGGTATGGTCCATATCTGTTACACAAATCCAGGTATGGTCCATATCTGTTTCACAAATCCAGGTATGGTCCATATCTGTTACACAAATCCAGGTATGGTCCATATCTGTTCCAAAAAATCCAGGTATGCTTCATATCCGGTTCACAAATCCAGGCATGGTCTATATCTGTTCCACAAATCCAGGTATGGTCCATATCTGTTCCACAAATCCAGGTATGGTCCATATCTGTTCCACAAATCCAGGTATGGTCCATATCTGTTTCAAAATCCAGGTATGGTCCAATCCACAAATCCAGGTATGGTCTATATCTGTTTCACAAATCCAGGTATGGTCCATATCTGTTCAAAAAAATCCAGGTGTGGTCTATATCTGTTCCACAAATCCAGGTATGGTCCATATCTGTTTCACAAATCCAGGTATGGTCCATATCTGTTCCACAAATCCAGGTATGGTCCATATCCGTTTCACAAATCCAGGTATGGTCTATATCTGTTTCACAAATCCAGGTATGGTCCATATCTGTTACACAAATCCAGGTATGGTCCATATCCGTTTCACAAATCCAGGTATGGTCTATATCTGTTTCACAAATCCAGGTATGGTCCATATCTGTTAAAAAAATCCAGGTGTGGTCTATATCTGTTCCACAAATCCAGGTATGGTCCATATCTGTTAAAAAAATCCAGGTGTGGTCTATATCTGTTCCACAAATCCAGGTATGGTCCATATCTGTTTCACAAATCCAGGTATGGTCCATATCTGTTCCACAAATCCAGGTATGGTCCATATCCGTTTCACAAATCAAGGTATGGTCTATATCTGTTTCACAAATCCAGGTATGGTCTATATCTGTTTCACAAATGCAGGTATGGTCCATATCTGTTTCACAAATCCAGGTATGGTCCATCTCCGTTTCACAAATCCAGGTATGGTCCATATCTGTTTCACAAATCCAGGTATGGTCCATATCTTTTTCACAAATCCAGGTATGGTCCATATCTGTTTCACAAATCCAGGTATGGTCCATATCTGTTTCACAAATCCAGGTATGGTCCATATCTGTTTCACAAATCCAGGTATGGTCTATATCTTTTCCACAAATCCAGGTATGGTCCATATCTGTTTCACAAATCCAGGTATGGTCCATATCTGTTACAAAATCCAGGTATGGTCCATATCTGTTCCAAAAATCCAGGTATGCTTCATATCCGTTTCACAAATCCAGGCATGGTCTATATCTGTTCCACAAATCCAGGTATGGTCCATATCTGTTCCACAAATCCAGGTATGGTCCATATCTGTTACACAAATCCAGGTATGGTCTATATCTGTTCCACAAATCCAGGTATGGTTCATATCTGTTTCACAAATCCAGGTATGGTCCATATCTGTTTCTCAAATCCAGGTATGGTCCATATCTGTTTCTCAAATCCAGGTATGGTCCATATCTGTTCCACAAATCCAGGTATGGTCTATATCTGTTTCACAAATCCAGGTATGGTCCATATCTGTTACACAAATTCAGGTGTGGTCCATATCTGTTCAAAAAATCCAGGTGTGGTCTATAACTGTTCCACAAATCCAGGTATGGTCCATATCTGTTTCACAAATCCAGGTATGGTCCATATCTGTTCCACAAATCCAGGTATGGTCCATATCTGTTCCACAAATCCAGGTATGGTCCATATCTGTTTCACAAATCCAGGTATGGTCCATATCCGTTTCACAAATCCAGGTATGGTCTATATCTGTTTCACAAATCCAGGTATGGTCCATATCTGTTACACAAATCCAGGTATGGTCCATATCCGTTTCACAAATCCAGGTATGGTCTATATCTGTTTCACAAATCCAGGTATGGTCCATATCTGTTCCACAAATCCAGGTATGGTCCATATCTGTTCCACAAATCCAGGTATGGTCCATATCCGTTTCACAAATCCAGGTATGGTCTATATCTGTTTCACAAATCCAGGTATGGTCCATATCTGTTCAAAAAATCCAGGTGTGGTCTATATCTGTTCCACAAATCCAGGTATGGTCCATATCTGTTTCACAAATCCAGGTATGGTCCATATCTGTTTCACAAATCCAGGTATGGTCCATATCTGTTCCACAAATCCAGGTATGGTCCACATCTGTTTCACAAATCCAGGTATGGTCTATATCTGTTTCACAAATCCAGGTATGGTCCATATCTGTTCAAAAAAAATCCAGGTGTGGTCTATAACTGTTCCAGGTATGGTCCATATCTGTTTCACAAATCCAGGTATGGTCCATATCTGTTCCAAAAATCCAGGTATGGTCTATATCTGTTCTACAAATCCAGGTATGGTCTATATCTGTTTCACAAATCCAGGTATGGTCCATATCTGTTTCACAAATCCAGGTATGGTCCATATATGGTCTAGTTGCTTCACAAATCCAGGTATGGTCTATATCTGTTTCACAAATCCAGGTATGGTCCATATCTGTTCAAAAAATCCAGGTGTGGTCTATATCTGTTTCACAAATCCAGGTATGGTCCATATCTGTTTCACAAATCCAGGTATGGTCTATATCTGTTTCACAAATCCAGGTATGGTCTATATCTGTTTCACAAATCCAGGTATGGTCCATATCTGTTTCACAAATCCAGGTATGGTCCATGTCTGTTTCACAAATCCAGGTATGGTCTATATCTGTTTCACAAATCCAGGTATGGTCTATATCTGTTTCACAAATGCAGGTATGGTCCATATCTGTTTCACAAATCCAGGTTTGGTCCATATCCGTTTCACAAATCCAGGTATGGTCCATATCTGTTTCACAAATCCAGGTATGGTCCATATCTGTTTCACAAATCCAGGTATGGTCCATATCTGTTTCACAAATCCAGGTATGGTCCATATCTGTTTCACAAATCCAGGTATGGTCCATATCCTTTTCAGGTATGGTCCATATCTGTTTCACAAATCCAGGTATGGTCCATATCTTTTCACAAATCCAGGTATGGTCCATATCTGTTTCACAAATCCAGGTATGGTCCATATCCTTTTCACAAATCCAGGTATGGTCCATATCTGTTTCATCCAGGTATGGTCCATATCCTTTTCACAAATCCAGGTATGGTCCATATCCTTTTCACAAATCCAGGTATGGTCCATATCTGTTTCACAAATCCAGGTATGGTCCATATCTGTTTCACAAATCCAGGTATGGTCCATATCTGTTTCACAAATCCAGGTATGGTCCATATCTGTTTCACAAATCCAGGTATGGTCCATATCCTTTTCACAAATCCAGGTATGGTCTATATCTGTTTCACAAATCCAGGTATGGTTCATATCTGTTTCACAAATCCAGGTATGGTCCATATCTGTTCCAAAAATCCAGGTATGGTTCCATATCCGTTTCACAAATCCAGGCATGGTCTATATCTGTTCCACAAATCCAGGTATGGTCCATATCTGTTCCACAAATCCAGGTATGGTCCATATCTGTTACACAAATCCAGGTATGGTCTATATCTGTTCCACAAATCCAGGTATGGTCCATATCTGTTTCACAAATCCAGGTATGGTCCATATCTGTTTCACAAATCCAGGTATGGTCCATATCTGTTTCACAAATCCAGGTATGGTCCATATCTGTTCCACAAATCCAGGTATGGTCTATATCTGTTTCACAAATCCAGGTATGGTCCATATCTGTTACACAAATTCAGGTGTGGTCCATATCTGTTCAAAAAATCCAGGTGTGGTCTATAACTGTTCCACAAATCCAGGTATGGTCCATATCTGTTCCACAAATCCAGGTATGGTCTATATCTGTTTCACAAATCCAGGTATGGTCCATATCTGTTCCACAAATCCAGGTATGGTCCATATCCGTTTCACAAATCCAGGTATGGTCTATATCTGTTTCACAAATCCAGGTATGGTCCATATCTGTTTCTCAAATCCAGGTATGGTCCATATCTGTTTCTCAAATCCAGGTATGGTCCATATCTGTTCCACAAATCCAGGTATGGTCTATATCTGTTTCACAAATCCAGGTATGGTCTATATCTGTTTCACAAATCCAGGTATGGTCCATATCTGTTCACAAAAGGTATGGTCCATATCTGTTCAAAAATCCAGGTGTGGTCTATATCTGTTCCACAAATCCAGGTATGGTCCATATCTGTTTCACAAATCCAGGTATGGTCCATATCTGTTCCAGGTATGGTCCATATCTGTTCCACAAATCCAGGTATGGTCCATATCCGTTCCACAAATCCAGGTATGGTCCATATCCGTTTCACAAATCCAGGTATGGTCTATATCTGTTTCACAAATCCAGGTATGGTCCATATCTGTTCCACAAATCCAGGTATGGTCCATATCTGTTTCACAAATCCAGGTATGGTCCATATCTGTTTCACAAATCCAGGTATGGTCTATATCTGTTTCATGGTATGGTTCATATCTGTTTCACAAATCCAGGTATGGTCCATATCTGTTCCAAAATCCAGGTATGGTCCATATCTTTCACAAATCCAGGTATGGTCTATATCTGTTCCACAAATCCAGGTATGGTCCATATCTGTTCCACAAATCCAGGTATGGTCCATATCTGTTTCCAGGTATGGTCTATATCTGTTCCACAAATCCAGGTATGGTCCATATCTGTTTCACAAATCCAGGTATGGTCCATATCTGTTTCACAAATCCAGGTATGGTCCATATCTGTTTCACAAATCCAGGTATGGTCCATATCTGTTCCACAAATCCAGGTATGGTCTATATCTGTTTCACAAATCCAGGTATGGTCCATATCTGTTTCACAAATCCAGGTATGGTCCATATCTGTTTCACAAATCCAGGTATGGTCTATATCTGTTCACAAATCCAGGTATGGTCCATATCTGTTTCACAAATCCAGGTATGGTCCATATCTGTTCCACAAATCCAGGTATGGTCCATATCTGTTCCACAAATCCAGGTATGGTCCATATCTGTTCCACAAATCCAGGTATGGTCCATATCTTTCACAAATCCAGGTATGGTCCATATCTGTTTCACAAATCCAGGTATGGTCCATATCTGTTTCACAAATCCAGGTATGGTCCATATCTGTTCCACAAATCCAGGTATGGTCCATATCTGTTTCACAAATCCAGGTATGGTCTATATCTGTTTCACAAATCCAGGTATGGTCTATATCTGTTTCACAAATCCAGGTATGGTCCATATCTGTTTCACAAATCCAGGTATGGTCCATATCTGTTTCACAAATCCAGGTATGGTCTATATCTGTTTCACAAATCCAGGTATGGTCTATATCTGTTTCACAAATCCAGGTATGGTCCATATCTGTTTCACAAATCCAGGTATGGTCCATATCTGTTTCACAAATCCAGGTATGGTCCATATCTGTTCCACAAATCCAGGTATGGTCCATATCCGTTTCACAAATCCAGGTATGGTCTATATCTGTTCCACAAATCCAGGTATGGTCCATATCTGTTCCACAAATCCAGGTATGGTCCATATCTGTTACACAAATCCAGGTATGGTCTATATCTTCCAGGTATGGTTCATATCTGTTTCACAAATCCAGGTATGGTCCATATCTGTTTCACAAATCCAGGTATGGTCCATATCTGTTTCTCAAATCCAGGTATGGTCCATATCTGTTCCACAAATCCAGGTATGGTCTATATCTGTTTCACAAATCCAGGTATGGTCCATATCTGTTACACAAATCAGGTATGGTCCATATCTGTTCAAAAATCCAGGTATGGTCTATATCTGTTTCACAAATCCAGGTATGGTCCATATCTGTTTCACAAATCCAGGTATGGTCCATATCTGTTCCACAAATCCAGGTATGGTCCATATCTGTTCCACAAATCCAGGTATGGTCCATATCTGTTTCAGGTATGGTCCATATCTGTTTCACAAATCCAGGTATGGTCTATATCTGTTTCACAAATCCAGGTATGGTCCATATCTGTTACAGGTATGGTCCATATCTGTTTCACAAATCCAGGTATGGTCTATATCTGTTTCACAAATCCAGGTATGGTCCATATCTGTTCCACAAATCCAGGTATGGTCCATATCTGTTCCACAAATCCAGGTATGGTCCATATCTGTTTCACAAATCCAGGTATGGTCTATATCTGTTTCACAAATCCAGGTATGGTCCATATCTGTTCAAAAAATCCAGGTGTGGTCTATATCTGTTCCACAAATCCAGGTATGGTCCATATCTGTTTCACAAATCCAGGTATGGTCCATATCTGTTCCACAAATCCAGGTATGGTCCATATCTGTTTCACAAATCCAGGTATGGTCCATATCCGTTTCACAAATCCAGGTATGGTCTATATCTGTTTCACAAATCCAGGTATGGTCCATATCTGTTCAAAAAATCCAGGTGTGGTCTATAACTGTTCCACAAATCCAGGTATGGTCCATATCTGTTTCACAAATCCAGGTATGGTCCATATCTGTTCAAAAATCCAGGTATGGTCTATATCTGTTCTAAAATCCAGGTATGGTCTATATCTGTTTCACAAATCCAGGTATGGTCTATATCTGTTTCACAAATCCAGGTATGGTCCATATCTGTTTCACAAATCCAGGTATGGTCTATATCTGTTCACAAATCCAGGTATGGTCTATATCTGTTTCACAAATCCAGGTATGGTCCATATCTGTTCAAAAAATCCAGGTGTGGTCTATATCTGTTTCACAAATCCAGGTATGGTCCATATCTGTTTCACAAATCCAGGTATGGTCTATATCTGTTTCACAAATCCAGGTATGGTCTATATCTGTTTCACAAATCCAGGTATGGTCCATATCTGTTTCACAAATCCAGGTATGGTCCATGTCTGTTTCATGGTATGGTCTATATCTGTTTCACAAATCCAGGTATGGTCCATATCTGTTTCACAAATGCAGGTATGGTCCATATCTGTTTCACAAATCCAGGTATGGTCCATATCTGTTTCACAAATCCAGGTATGGTCCATATCTGTTTCACAAATCCAGGTATGGTCTATATCTGTTTCACAAATCCAGGTATGGTCCATATCTGTTTCACAAATCCAGGTATGGTCCATATCTGTTTCACAAATCCAGGTATGGTCCATATCTGTTTCACAAATCCAGGTATGGTCCATATCTGTTTCACAAATCCAGGTATGGTCCATCTCCGTTTCACAAATCCAGGTATGGTCCATATCTTTTCACAAATCCAGGTATGGTCCATATCTGTTTCACAAATCCAGGTATGGTCCATATCTGTTTCACAAATCCAGGTATGGTCCATATCTGTTTCACAAATCCAGGTATGGTCCATATCCTTTTCACAAATCCAGGTATGGTCCATATCTGTTTCACAAATCCAGGTATGGTCCATATCTCTTTCACAAATCCAGGTATGGTCCATATCTGTTTCACAAATCCAGGTATGGTCCATATCTTTTCACAAATCCAGGTATGGTCCATATCTGTTTCACAAATCCAGGTATGGTCCATATCTGTTTTCACAAATCCAGGTATGGTCCATATCTTTTCACAAATCCAGGTATGGTCCATATCTGTTTCACAAATCTGTTTCACAAATCCAGGTATGGTCCATATCTGTTTCACAAATCCAGGTATGGTCCATATCCTTTTCACAAATCCAGGTATGGTCCATATCTGTTTCACAAATCCAGGTATGGTCTATATCTGTTCCACAAATCCAGGTATGGTTCATATCTGTTTCACAAATCCAGGTATGGTCCATATCTGTTTCACAAATCCAGGTATGGTTCATATCCCTTTCACAAATCCAGCTATGGTTCATATCTGTTTCACAAATCCAGGTATGGTCTATATCTGTTCCACAAATCCAGGTATGGTTCATATCTGTTTCACAAATCCAGGTATGGTCCATATCCCTTTCACAAATCCAGCTATGGTTCATATCTATTTCACAAATCCAGGTATGGTCTATATCTGTTTCACAAATCCAGGTATGGTCCATATCTGTTCCACAAATCCAGGTATGGTCCATATCTGTTTCACAAATCCAGGTATGGTCCATATCTGTTCAACAAATCCAGGTATGGTCTATATCTGTTCCACAAATCCAGGTATGGTCCATATCTGTTTCACAAATCCAGGTATGGTCCATATCTGTTCCACAAATCCAGGTATGGTCCATATCTGTTCACAAAATCCAGGTATGGTCCATATCTGTTTCACAAATCCAGGTATGGTCTATATCTGTTTCACAAATCCAGGTATGGTCCATATCTGTTTCACAAATCCAGGTATGGTCCATATCTGTTCCACAAATCCAGGTATGGTCTATATCTGTTTCACAAATCCAGGTATGGTCTATATCTGTTTCACAAATCCAGGTATGGTCCATATCTGTTTCACAAATCCAGGTATGGTCCATATCTGTTCAAAAAATCCAGGTTGGTCTATATCTGTTCCAAAATCCAGGTATGGTCCATATCTGTTTCACAAATCCAGGTATGGTCCATATCTGTTTCACAAATCCAGGTATGGTCCATATCTGTTCCACAAATCCAGGTATGGTCCATATCCGTTCCACAAATCCAGGTATGGTCCATATCCGTTTCACAAATCCAGGTATGGTCCATATCCGTTTCACAAATCCAGGTATGGTCCATATCTGTTTCACAAATCCAGGTATGGTCCATATCTGTTCACAAATCCAGGTATGGTCCATATCTGTTCCACAAATCCAGGTATGGTCCATATCCGTTTCAAAATCCAGGTATGGTCTATATCTGTTTCACAAATCCAGGTATGGTTCATATCTGTTTCACAAATCCAGGTATGGTCCATATCTGTTCCAAAATCCAGGTATGCTCTTTTCACAAATCCAGGCATGGTCTATATCTGTTCCACAAATCCAGGTATGGTCCATATCTGTTCACAAATCCAGGTATGGTCCATATCTGTTCCACAAATCCAGGTATGGTCCATATCTGTTTCACAAATCCAGGTATGGTCCATATCTGTTTCACAAATCCAGGTATGGTCTATATCTGTTTCACAAATCCAGGTATGGTCCATATCTGTTTCACAAATCCAGGTATGGTCCATATCTGTTTCACAAATCCAGGTATGGTCTATATCTGTTTCACAAATCCAGGTATGGTCCATATCTGTTTCACAAATCCAGGTATGGTCCATATCTGTTCACAAAATCCAGGTATGGTCTATATCTGTTCCACAAATCCAGGTATGGTCCATATCTGTTTCACAAATCCAGGTATGGTCCATATCTGTTCCACAAATCCAGGTATGGTCCATATCTGTTCACAAATCCAGGTATGGTCCATATCCGTTTCCACAAATCCAGGTATGGTCCATATCTGTTTCACAAATCCAGGTATGGTCTATATCTGTTTCACAAATCCAGGTATGGTCCATATATATCTTTTTCCACAAATCCAGGTATGGTCCATATCTGTTTCACAAATCCAGGTATGGTCTATATCTGTTTCACAAATCCAGGTATGGTCCATATCTGTTTCACAAATCCAGGTATGGTCCATATCTGTTCCACAAATCCAGGTATGGTTCATATCTGTTTCACAAATCCAGGTATGGTCCATATCTGTTTCCACAAATCCAGGTATGGTCCATATCTGTTCCACAAATCCAGGTATGGTCCATATCTGTTTCACAAATCCAGGTATGGTCTATATCTGGTCCAGGTATGGTCTGTATGGTCCATATCTGTTTCAAAATCCAGGTATGGTCCATATCTGTTTCACAAATCCAGGTATGGTCCATATCTGTTCCACAAATCCAGGTATGGTCTATATCTGTTTCACAAATCCAGGTATGGTCCATATCTGTTTCACAAATCCAGGTATGGTCCATATCTGTTCACAAATCCAGGTATGGTCTATAACTGTTCCACAAATCCAGGTATGGTCCATATCTGTTTCACAAATCCAGGTATGGTCCATATCTGTTTCACAAATCCAGGTATGGTCCATATCTGTTTCACAAATCCAGGTATGGTCCATATCTGTTACACAAATCCAGGTATGGTCTATATCTGTTTCACAAATCCAGGTATGGTCCATATCTGTTCCACAAATCCAGGTATGGTCTATATCTGTTTCACAAATCCAGGTATGGTCCATATCTGTTTCACAAATCCAGGTATGGTCCATATCTGTTACACAAATCCAGGTGTGGTCCATATCTGTTCAAAAAATCCAGGTGTGGTCTATAACTGTTCCACAAATCCAGGTATGGTCCATATCTGTTTCACAAATCCAGGTATGGTCCATATCTGTTCCACAAATCCAGGTATGGTCCATCCAGGTATGGTCCATATCCGTTTCACAAATCCAGGTATGGTCTATATCTGTTTCACAAATCCAGGTATGGTCCATATCTGTTCAAAAAATCCAGGTATGGTCTATATCTGTTCCACAAATCCAGGTATGGTCCATATCTGTTTCACAAATCCAGGTATGGTCCATATCTGTTTCAAAAATCCAGGTATGGTCTATATCTGTTCACAAATCCAGGTATGGTCTATATCTGTTTCACAAATCCAGGTATGGTCCATATCTGTTCACAAATCCAGGTATGGTCCATATCTGTTTCACAAATCCAGGTATGGTCTATATCTGTTTCACAAATCCAGGTATGGTCCATATCTGTTCAAAAAATCCAGGTATGGTCCATATCTGTTTCACAAATCCAGGTGTGGTCCATATCTGTTTCACAAATCCAGGTATGGTCCATATCTGTTTCACAAATCCAGGTATGGTCCATATCTGTTTCACAAATCCAGGTATGGTCCATATCTGTTTCACAAATCCAGGTATGGTCCATATCTGTTTCACAAATCCAGGTATGGTCCATATCTGTTTCACAAATCCAGGTATGGTCCATATCTGTTTCACAAATCCAGGTATGGTCCATATCTGTTTCACAAATCCAGGTATGGTCCATATCTGTTTCACAAATCCAGGTATGGTCCATATCCGTTTCACAAATCCAGGTATGGTCCATATCTGTTTCACAAATCCAGGTATGGTCCATATCTGTTTCACAAATCCAGGTATGGTCCATATCTGTTTCATGGTATGGTCCATATCCTTTTCACAAATCCAGGTATGGTCCATATCTGTTTCACAAATCCAGGTATGGTCCATATCTTTTCACAAATCCAGGTATGGTCCATATCCTTTTCACAAATCCAGGTATGGTCCATATCTTTTCACAAATCCAGGTATGGTCCATATCTGTTTCACAAATCCAGGTATGGTCCATATCTGTTTCACAAATCCAGGTATGGTCCATATCTTTTCACAAATCCAGGTATGGTCCATATCTGTTTCACAAATCCAGGTATGGTCTATATCTGTTTCACAAATCCAGGTATGGTCTATATCTGTTTCACAAATCCAGGTATGGTCCATATCTGTTTCACAAATCCAGGTATGGTCCATATCTGTTCCACAAATCCAGGTATGGTTCATATCTGTTCCACAAATCCAGGTATGGTCCATATCTGTTCCACAAATCCAGGTATGGTCTATATCTGTTACACAAATCCAGGTATGGTCTATATCTGTTCCACAAATCCAGGTATGGTTCATATCTGTTTCACAAATCCAGGTATGGTCCATATCTGTTTCACAAATCCAGGTATGGTCCATATCTGTTTCTCAAATCCAGGTATGGTCCATATCTGTTTCACAAATCCAGGTATGGTCTATATCTGTTTCACAAATCCAGGTATGGTCCATATCTGTTTCACAAATCCAGGTATGGTCCATATCTGTTAAAAAAATCCAGGTGTGGTCTATATCTGTTCCACAAATCCAGGTATGGTCCATATCTGTTTCACAAATCCAGGTATGGTCCATATCTGTTCCACAAATCCAGGTATGGTCCATATCTGTTCCACAAATCCAGGTATGGTCCATATCTGTTTCACAAATCCAGGTATGGTCTATATCTGTTTCACAAATCCAGGTATGGTCCATATCTGTTTCACAAATCCAGGTATGGTCCATATCCGTTTCACAAATCCAGGTATGGTCTATATCTGTTTCACAAATCCAGGTATGGTCCATATCTGTTCCACAAATCCAGGTATGGTCCATATCTGTTCCACAAATCCAGGTATGGTCCATATCTGTTTCACAAATCCAGGTATGGTCCATATCTGTTTCACAAATCCAGGTATGGTCCATATCTGTTCCACAAATCCAGGTATGGTCCATATCTGTTTCACAAATCCAGGTATGGTCCATATCTGTTCACAAATCCAGGTATGGTCTATATCTGTTTCCACAAATCCAGGTATGGTCCATATCTGTTTCACAAATCCAGGTATGGTCCATATCTGTTTCACAAATCCAGGTATGGTCCATATCTGTTTCACAAATCCAGGTATGGTCCATATATCTGTTTCACAAATCCAGGTATGGTCCATATCTGTTCCATCCAGGTATGGTCCATATCTGTTTCACAAATCCAGGTATGGTCCATATCTGTTTCACAAATCCAGGTATGGTCCATATCTGTTTCACAAATCCAGGTATGGTCTATATCTGTTTCACAAATCAGGTATGGTCCATATCTGTTTCACAAATCCAGGTATGGTCCATATCTGTTTCACAAATCCAGGTATGGTCCATATCTGTTTCATCCAGGTATGGTCCATATCTGTTTCAAAATCCAGGTATGGTCCATATCTGTTTCACAAATCCAGGTATGGTCCATATCTGTTTCACAAATCCAGGTATGGTCCATATCTGTTCCACAAATCCAGGTATGGTCCATATCTGTTTCACAAATCCAGGTATGGTCCATATCTGTTTCAAAATCCAGGTATGGTCTATATCTGTTCCACAAATCCAGGTATGGTCCATATCTGTTTCACAAATCCAGGTATGGTCCATATCTGTTTCACAAATCCAGGTATGGTCCATATCTGTTTCACAAATCCAGGTATGGTCCATATCTGTTCCACACAAATCCAGGTATGGTCTATAAAAATCCAGGTATGGTCCATATCTGTTTCACAAATCCAGGTATGGTCCATATCTGTTTCACAAATCCAGGTATGGTCCATATCTGTTTCACAAATCCAGGTATGGTCCATATCTGTTTCACAAATCCAGGTATGGTCCATATCTGTTCCACAAATCCAGGTATGGTCCATATCTGTTTCACAAATCCAGGTATGGTCCATATCTGTTTCACAAATCCAGGTATGGTCCATATCTGTTTCACAAATCCAGGTATGGTCCATATCTGTTCCACAAATCCAGGTATGGTCTATATCTGTTTCACAAATCCAGGTATGGTCCATATCTGTTTCACAAATCCAGGTATGGTCCATATCTGTTAAAAAAATCCAGGTGTGGTCTATATCTGTTCCACAAATCCAGGTATGGTCCATATCTGTTTCACAAATCCAGGTATGGTCCATATCTGTTCCACAAATCCAGGTATGGTCCATATCTGTTCCACTTGGTCCATATCAAAATCCAGGTATGGTCTATATCTGTTTCACAAATCCAGGTATGGTCCATATCTGTTTCACAAATCCAGGTATGGTCCATATATGTTTCACAAATCCAGTTTCACAAATCCAGGTATGGTCTATATCTGTTTCACAAATCCAGGTATGGTCCATATCTGTTTCACAAATCCAGGTATGGTCCATATCTCTTTCACAAATCCAGGTATGGTCTATATCTGTTTCACAAATCCAGGTATGGTCCATATCTCTTTCCACAAATCCAGGTATGGTCCATATCTGTTTCACAAATCCAGGTATGGTCCATATCTCTTTCACAAATCCAGGTATGGTCCATATCTTTTCACAAATCCAGGTATGGTCCATATCTTTTATCCAGGTATGGTCCATATCTGTTTCACAAATCCAGGTATGGTCCATATCTCTTTCAAAATCCAGGTATGGTCCATATCTCTTTCACAAATCCAGGTATGGTCTATATCTTTTCCACAAATCCAGGTATGGTCCATATCTGTTTCCATATCCATATCTTTTCACAAATCCAGGTATGGTCTATATCTCTTTCACAAATCCAGGTATGGTCTATATCTTTTCCACAAATCCAGGTATGGTCCATATCTTTTCACAAATCAGGTATGGTCCATATCCAGGTATGGTCTATATCTCTTCACAAATCCAGGTATGGTCCATATCTTTTCCACAAATCCAGGTATGGTTTATATCTTTTCCACAAATCCAGGTATGGTCCATATCTGTTTCACAAATCCAGGTATGGTCCATATCTCTTTCACAAATCCAGGTATGGTCTATATCTCTTACACAAATCCAGGTATGGTCTATATCTCTTACACAAATCCAGGTATGGTCTATATCTGTTTCACAAATCCAGGTATGGTCCATATCTCTTACACAAATCCAGGTATGGTCTATATCTCTTACACAAATCCAGGTATGGTCCATATCTGTTCCACAAATCCAGGTATGGTCTATATCTGTTTCACAAATCCAGGTATGGTCTATATCTGTTCCACAAATCCAGGTATGGTCCATCTGTTACACAAATCCAGGTATGGTCCATATTTCTGGTATGGTCTATATCTGTTTCACAAATCCAGGTATGGTCTATATCTGTTTCACAAATCCAGGTATGGTTCATATCTGTTTCACAAATCCAGGTATGGTCCATATCTGTTTCACAAATCCAGGTATGGTTCATATCCCTTTCACAAATCCAGCTATGGTTCATATCTGTTTCACAAATCCAGGTATGGTCTATATCTGTTCCACAAATCCAGGTATGGTTCATATCTGTTTCACAAATCCAGGTATGGTCCATATCCCTTTCACAAATCCAGCTATGGTTCATATCTGTTTCACAAATCCAGGTATGGTCCATATCCCTTTCACAAATCCAGCTATGGTTCATATCTATTTCACAAATCCAGGTATGGTCTATATCTGTTTCACAAATCCAGGTATGGTCCATATCTGTTCCACAAATCCAGGTATGGTCCATTTCCTTTTCACAAATCCAGGTATGGTTCATATCTGTTTCACAAATCCAGGTATGGTCCATATCTGTTCCACAAATCCAGGTATGGTTCATATCTGTTTCACAAATCCAGGTATGGTCCATATCTGTTTCACAAATCCAGGTATGGTTTATATCAATTTCACAATGGGCAATCAGAGTCGTATTGCATTGATTCAGTCCCTGAATGATGGGACAGATGTGACAACTCTATAATAACAGCCACATAGTCTCCTCTTGTTGTATGCTCCGAGAGTAAGTGTTCCATTTCTTATTTCCTCATGCAAGAATAAGCTTGTCTTTTTAAAATAAGCTTGTCTTTTTAAAATAAGCTTGTCTTTTGATGAGATCATGTTGCTATTTCAAAGGCATACAATGTCTTTCTGAGTCTGATCCTGTTTGTTTCTATTGCCAGGTGTAAAGGTGAGAAGGGGACAGGAGGAGGTGGACGTACATGCTCATGTGATCATCTACAACTGTGGTCTGTTCACCACCTGCCAGAAAGTGCTGCCCTCTGAAATCCAGACCAAGCCAGGTGAGTCACATTGACAAACTAACAGCATGTAGGATCTCAATCAATCGACTGACAGATCAATCCATTTGATTTGTGTTGCCTTATGGTGTTCTGTCTTACTACTATCTTGTCTTGCTATGGGTTTATGGCAAATCACTTTCTTCCTAACAGTAATATCTGACATGATGAAACACAGCAAAGGATCATTATCTCTGGCTTTCATGAAACCCAAGAGGAGCTGGGTATTGTCGCCACCAGCTGCTTCTTCATAATGATATGGATGGCACCTAAGTACAAGCACTGAGAGCTCTTTCAAGAGTGACATGAGATGATGTCGCTCTCTGTACTCAAAAGGTGGCGCTGCTGTATAAACAAAGAGTACAAGCAGTTACTATGGCATCCATATATAGCCTACAGCTGTATATGAAGACTAAGATGCATCATCATTCTAGTATTCTTCAGATGTTGACAGCCTTGTTGTTTTGTGTAGGATGGAAGGGTTCTTTGCCATGAGTATAGAGGATGGGAGGAATAAAATGCCTTTTAATAACAAACATAGTGTATATTGAATCTCGCTCTCTCACGCTCTCGCTCGCTCTGTGCTTGGGAGTTTGTAGAGGTTTAGAGACGAATCCATGTTAATTCAATTAATCAATTAGCAGTCAATTAACTATTGATAATGTCTCTATGCTCTGTTCTCCATTTAGTGTGCCAGGACGTTGTGACCCCCCTAGCTAACATGCACTACTTGGGAGCCCAGTGCGGGGCCATGTACTCCACTGAGCACAACCTGGACCTCTTCCATGCTGAGGCCGTGGCCAGGAACTGCTGCTCCACCCATGTCAAAAACCTTTTCATCTCAGGTTACACTCCTGGAGCTTCTCCTGCAATGCTTCTCCTAAGGATGAAATCCTCTATAAAGTGAGATGAAATGTGCATTAGCAGAAAAGTCTATTGAGTTATATTGTCACATGTTATGAAGTCTATATAAAGTCATATAGTCACATGTTATAAAGTCTATTGAGTTATATAGTCACATGTTATGAAGTCTATTGAGTTATATAGTCACATGTTATGAAGTCTATTGAGTTATATAGTCACATGTTAAGACTATTGAGTTATATAGTCACATGCTAAGACTATTGAGTTATATAGTCACATGTTAAGACTATTGAGTTATATAGTCACATGTTAAGACTATTGAGTTATATAGTCACATGTTAAGACTATTGAGTTATATAGTCACATGTTAAGACTATTGAGTTATATAGTCACATGTTAAGACTATTGAGTTATATAGTCACATGTTAAGACTATTGAGTTATATAGTCACATGTTAAGACTATTGAGTTATATAGTCACATGTTAAGACTATTGAGTTATATAGTCACATGTTAAGACTATTGAGTTATATAGTCACATGTTAAGACTATTGAGTTATATAGTCACATGTTAAGACTATTGAGTTATATAGTCACATGTTAAGACTATTGAGTTATATAGTCACATGTTAAGACTATTGAGTTATATAGTCACATGTTAAGACTATTGAGTTATATAGTCACATGTTAAGACTATTGAGTAAAATAGTCACGTTATAAAGTCTATTGAGTAAAATAGTCACATGTTAAGACTATTGAGATATATTGTCACATGCTATTAATTGAGTTGTATAGTCACATGTTAAAAGCCACCCCAGTCATAGACTGTTCTCTCTACTACCGCATGGTACCGGAGTGCCAAGTCTAGGATCTCAGGACCCATGCCAAATGGTTTTAGTTTCCTGAGTGGGAATAGGCTTTGTCGTGCCCTCTTCACGACTGTCTTGGCGTGTTTGGATTCCAGTTTGTTGGTGATGTGGACACTTGCTCCACTACAGCCCCGTCGATGAGAATGTAGACGTGCTCGGTCCTCCTTTTCCTGTAGGATTTCCTCCTCTTCGTCTGAAGAGGTGTAGCAAGGATCGGACCAATATGCAGCGTGGTAAGTGTCCATGTTTTAATAGAAAAGAATGAACATGGCACAAATAAAAAATAACAAAGTAAAATGGAAACTAAACAGTCCCGCGTGGCACAATCACCCACAAAATACCCAAAGAATATGGCTGCCTAAATATGGTTCCCAATCAGAGACAACGATAAACACCTGCCTCTAATTGAGAACTAATCTAGGCAACCATAGACCTACATAAACACCTAGACGGGACCATCCCCATAAATCTACAAAAAACCCTAGACAGTCAAACACCCTAGATCAGACAAAAAACACACATATCACCCATGTCACACCCTGACCTAACCAAAATAATAAAGAAAACAAAGAATACTAAGGTCAGGGCGTGACAGTAGTCCACAATCATCTCCTTAGTCTTGGTTACGTTGAGGGACAGGTTGTTATTCTGGCACCACACTGCCAGGTCTCTGACCTCCTCCCTATAGGCTGTCTCATCAATGTCAGTGATCAGGCTGTTGTATTGTTTGCAAACGTAATGATGGTGTTGGAAACCTTTCAAATCAAATTCATTGTAGGCTACTGTCAAAGTCAATATTTGTTTCAGCACAAAACAGAATGTATCTCTGTATTTCCAAAATCATATAAAACAATAGAACTGAGCACAAATTCTCTTATTTTGGGTTAAGGACATGAAAAAAATCAAATGAAACATTAATATATAATGGGTCAATATGGGATATTTGCAGGTCAGAGGAGAAAGGTATTGAGGAAATCCACACAATTGAAGTACAACTGCTTTGGCCTTTCAAAGAAAGAACATACTCATCAGAACAATACTTCATGTTCCACCTTCAACAACGTCATTGTGAAATGCTACTTCCAAACATGTTTATCAAATTCCTGAGAGCATGGGTCCAAGTTGAACAAGTTATTCCACAAAAAAAGCTCTAATACTGTATTCTAATTACCATTGTAGTAGTTACAATCTGCTCTACTCAGACTCAAATCAAATCACATTTTATTTGTCACATACATATGTTTAGCAGATGTTAATGCGAGTGTAGCGAAATGCTTGTGCTTCTACTTCTGACAATGCAGTAATAACCAACAAGTAATCTAACGAACAATTCAAAAACTACTACCTTATAGACACAAGTGTAAGGGGATGTACATAAAGATATATGAATGAGTGATGGTACAGAGCGGCATAGGCAAGATACAGTAGATGGTATTGAGTGCAGTATATACATATGAGATGAGTATGTAAACAAAGTGGCATATTTAAAGTGGCTAGTGATTCATGTATTACATAAGGATGCAGTAGATGATATAGAGTACAGTATATACGTATACATATGAGATGAATAATGTAGGGTATGTAAACATTATATTAGGTAGCATTGTTTAAAGTGGCTAGTGATATATTTTACATAATTTCCGATCAATTCCCATTATTAAAGTGGCTGGAGTTGGGTCAGTGTGTTGGCAGCAGCCACTCAATGTTAGTGGTGGCTGTTTAACAGTCTGATGGCCTTGAGATAGAAGCTGTTTTTCAGTCTCTCGGTCCCAGCTTTGATGCACCTGCATTGACCTCGCCTTCTGGATGATAGCGGGGTGAACAGGCAGTGGCTCGGGTGATTGTTGTCCTTGATGATCTTTATGACCTTCCTGTGACATCGGGTGGTGTAGGTGTCCTGGAGGGCAGGTAGTTTGCCCCCGGTGAGGCGTTGTGCAGACCTCACTACCCTCTGGAGAGCCTTACGGTTGTGGGCGGAGCAGTTGCCGTACCAGGCGGTGATACAGCCCGACAGGATGCTCTCGATTGTGCATTTGCAGAAGTGTGTGAGTGCTTTTGGTGACAAGCCGAATTTCTTCAGCCTCCTGAGGTTGAAGAGGCGCTGCTGCGCCTTCTTCACGATGCTGTCTGTGTGGGTGGACCAATTCAGTTTGTCTGTGATGTGTACGCCGAGGAACTTAAAACTTACGACCCTCTCCACTACTGTTCCATCGATGTGGATAGGGGGGTGTTCCCTCTGCTGTTTCCTGAAGTCCACAATCATCTCCTTAGTTTTGTTGATGTTGAGTGTGAGGTTATTTTCCTGACACCACACTCCGAGGGCCCTCACCTCCTCCCTGTAGGCCGTCTCGTTGTTGTTGGTAATCAAGCCTACCACTGTTGTGTCGTCCGCAAACTTGATGATTGAGTTGGAGGCGTGCGTGGCCACGCAGTCGTGGGTGAACAGGGAGTACAGGAGAGGGCTCAGAACGCACCCTTGTGGGGCCCCAGTGTGGAGGATCAGCGGGGTGGAGATGTTGTTGCCTACCCTCACCACCTGGGGGCGGCCCGTCAGGAAGTCCAGTACCCAGTTGCACAGGGCGGGGTCGAGACCCAGGGTCTCGAGCTTGATGACGAGCTTGGAGGGCACTATGGTGTTAAATGCCGAGCTGTAGTCGATGAACAGCATTCTCACATAGGTATTCCTCTTGTCCAGATGGGTTAGGGCAGTGTGCAGTGTGGTTGAGATTGCATCGTCTGTGGACCTATTAGGGCGGTAAGCAAATTGGAGTGGGTCTAGGGTGTCAGGTAGGGTGGAGGTGATATGGTCCTTGACTAGTCTCTCAAAGCACTTCATGATGACGGAAGTGAGTGCTACGGGGCGGTAGTCATTTAGCTCAGTGACCTTAGCTTTCTTGGGAACAGGAACAATGGTGGCCCTCTTGAAGAATGTGGGAACAACAGACTGGGATAGGGATTGATTGAATATGTCCGTAAAGTCGGCTGCAGTGAAGGAGAGTCCGCATGTTTTAGTTGCGGGCAGTGTCAGTGACACTATATTGTCCTCAAAGCAGGCAAAAAAGTTATTTAGTCTGCCTGGGAGCAAGACATCCTGGTTCATAACGGTGCTGGTTTTCTTTTTGTAATCCCTGATTGACTGTAGACCCTGCCACATACCTCTTGTGTCTGAGCCGTTGAATTAAGATTTTACTTTGTCTCTATACTGACACTTAGCTTGTTTGATTGCCTTGCGGAGGGAATAGTTACACTGTTTGTATTCAGTCATGTTTCCAGTCACCTTGCCCTGATTAAAAGCAGTGGTTCGCGCTTTCAGTTTCACGCGAATGCTGCCATCAATCCACGGTTTCTGGTTTGGGAATGTTTTAATCTTTGCTATGGCAACGAAATCTTCAACGCACGTTCTAATGAACTCGGTCACCGAATCAGCGTATTCGTCAATGTTGTCGTCTGACTGTGGGATGGTCTCTCACTTGGCTCTACTCAGGCTGTAGGATGCCCTCAGTCACTTGGCTCTACTCAGGCTGTAGGATGCCCTCAGTCACTAGGCTCTACTCAGGCTGTAGGATGCCCTCTCACTAGGCTCTACTCAGGCTGTAGGATGCCCTCGGTCACTAGGCTCTACTCAGGCTGTAGGATGCCCTCGGTCACTAGGCTCTACTCAGACTGTGGGATGCCCTCAGTCACTAGGCTCTACTCAGGCTGTAGGATGCCCTATGTCACTAGGCTCTACTCAGACTGTGGGATGCCCTATGTCACTAGGCTCTACTCAGACTGTGGGATGCCCTATGTCACTAGGCTCTACTCAGACTGGGATGCCCTCTGTCACGAGGCTCTACTCAGGCTGTAGGATGCCCTCTGTCACTAGGCTCTACTCAGGCTGTAGGATGTCCTCTGTCACTAGGCTCTATTCAGGCTGTGGGATGCCCTCTGTCACTAGGGTCTACTCAGGCTGTGGGATGCCCTCTGTCACTGGGTCTACTCAGGCTGTGGGATGCCCTCTCACTCGGGGCTTCTCAGGCTGTGGGATGCCCTCTCACTAGGGTCTACTCAGGCTGTGGGATGCCCTCTCACTAGGTTCTACTCAGACTGTGGGATGCCCTCTGTCACTAGGCTATATTCAGGCTGTGGGATGCCCTCTCACTGGGGTCTACTCAGGATGTGGAATGCCCTCTGTCACTAGGGTCTACTCAGGCTGTGGGATGCCCTCTGTCACTAGGGTCTACTCAGGCTGTGGGATGCCCTCTGTCACTAGGGTCTACTCAGGCTGTGGGATGCCCTCTGTCACTAGGCTCTACTCAGGCTGTAGGATGCCCTCCTACTAGGGTCTATTAGGGCTGTGGGATGCCCTCTGTCACTAGGGTCTATTCAGACTGTGAGATGCCCTCTCACTAGGGTCTACTCAGGCAGGGGGATGCCCTCTGTCACTTGGGTCTATTCAGGCTGTGGGATGCCCTCTCACTAGGGTCTACTCAGGCTGTGGGATGCCCTCTCACTAGGTTCTACTCAGGCTGTGGGATGCCCTCTGTCACTGGGTCTACTCAGGCTGTGGGATGCCCTCTCACTCGGGTCTTCTCAGGCTGTGGGATGCCCTCTCACTAGGGTCTACTCAGGCTGTGGGATGCCCTCTCACTAGGGTCTACTCAGGCTGTGGGATGCCCTCTGTCACTAGGCTATATTCAGGCTGTGGGATGCCCTCTGTCACTAGGCTATATTCAGGCTGTGGGATGCCCTCTCACTGGGGTCTACTCAGGATGTGGAATGCCCTCTGTCACTAGGGTCTACTCAGGCTGTGGGATGCCCTCTGTCACTAGGGTCTACTCAGGCTGTGGGATGCCCTCTGTCACTAGGCTCTACTCAGGCTGTAGGATGCCCTCCTACTAGGGTCTATTAGGGCTGTGGGATGCCCTCTGTCACTAGGGTCTATTCAGACTGTGAGATGCCCTCTCACTAGGGTCTACTCAGGCAGGGGGATGCCCTCTGTCACTTGGGTCTATTCAGGCTGTGGGATGCCCTCTCACTAGGGTCTACTCAGGTTGTGGGATGCCCTCTCCCTAGGCTCTACTCAGGCTGTGGGATTCCCTCTCACTAGGGTCTACTCAGGTTGTGGGATGCCCTCTCCCTAGGTTCTACTCAGGCTGTTGGATGCACTCTCACTATTCTCTACTCAGGCTGTGGAACCCTCTCACTTGGCTCTACTCATGCTGTGGAACCCTCTCACTAGGCTCTACTCAGGCTGTGGAACCCTCTGACTAGGCTCTACTCAGGCTGTGGAACCCTCTCACTAGGCTCTACTCAGGCTGTGGAACCTTCTCACTAGGCTCTGTGGGATGCCAGGCCCTCTGTCACTACTCTCTTCCTTCCATCCCTCTGTCCTGTATGTATCAACTGCAGCTAGGCCTACAGCAAATTACATTTCTTGCATAAAAATAAAGGAAACATTAAAAGTGCACAAAAATAAATAAATAAATATGCCACTAGTGTTAAATTCTGGCTTTATTGTTACAATTCAAACCTGGAAATCATGTTTTCAGACTTTTAGGAGTGTCAACCCCCCTCAATCCGTGTCACACTGCTGTCCAAATCAAACACACATTAAAAGTTCATTACTCAAAATGTCAGAATTGTCAGGATACAGGAGTCTGTACTGAGGACTGTGATGATGGACATGCCAAATTCCTTATGGTAGGATTTATCCCAAAATTTTAATTTCCTCACTCAGGCTAATAATTTTTCAGGAAAATAAGAATGAAATGTAATGTCTGAGGGGTATTTCTAGTGAAGCAGTGAACATTGTATCCTTGGTAATTACATCCTCTAGTCTGGCTGGATGGATTTACACAACGGCAGAGGAGATGTGTGTTATTACTCTCTTGACGGAGCCTTTTAAAACTGTAAAAGTCATTAACTCTGTAGGAAGATAATTGGACACATTTTTTCTAGGTATTTTACGGGGCTGCGGAGGCAGTACAGTGTGGTTGTAATTACAGCTGAATGAAATGTCCTGAAGGAATAAGATTGTACTTTATCCTACATATAGTGATGGTACCTTCCAGCACCACGTTATTTCAAGTATTCACTCTATTATTGGATATGGCACCTCTTCTATTTTCCCTTCCCCCTTTACTGCTATGGGCTGTTCCTACTGTAGGCTACATGTCCAGACATGCTCTTCTATCAGGAGAAAGCAGTGGTGTAGTTTATCTTCAATGGCCACTGACACCATCACAATGGTTGGTCTAAACCCGAACACATCATGGCCAGCACATCAGGGTAGCTAATCATTCAATGTTGAGAAGTAAATACCTTAATTGAAAAATCTGAATAACTGAATAGACCCCAGCCCACCCCCTTCACAGAATTCGACTGAATAAGTTCCCTCTGCAAAATGGTGATCTCCCATTGGTTCAGAGCAGCAGCAGTGGACAGAGACAAACAGACTTGTTGCTGGGAAGCAGCAGTGGACAGAGAGAACAGACTTGTTGCTGGGAAGCAGCAGTGGACAGAGCCAAACAGACTTGTTGCTAGGCAGCAGCAGTGGACAGAGACAAACATACTTGTTGCTGGGAAGCAGCAGTGGACAGAGACAAACAGACTTGTTGCTAGGCAGCAGCAGTGGACAGAGACAAACAGACTTGTTGCTAGGCAGCAGCAGTGGACAGAGACAAACAGACTTGTTGCTGTGAAGCAGCAGTGGACAGAGACAAACAGACTTGTTGCTGGGAAACAGCAGTGGACAGAGAGAACAGACTTGTTGCTGGGAAGCAGCAGTGGACAGAGAGAACAGACTTGTTGCTGTGAAGCAGCAGTGGACAGAGAGAACAGACTTGTTGCTGGGAAACAGCAGTGGACAGAGAGAACAGACTTGTTGCTGGGAAACAGCAGTGGACAGAGAGAACAGACTTGTTGCTGGGAAACAGCAGTGGACAGAGAGAACAGACTTGTTGCTGGGAAGCAGCAGTGGACAGAGACAAACAGACTTGTTGCTGTGAAGCAGCAGTGGACAGAGAGAACAGACTTGTTGCTGGGAAACAGCAGTGGACAGAGAGAACAGACTTGTTGCTAGGCAGCAGCAGTGGACAGAGACAAACATACTTGTTGCTGGGAAGCAGCAGTGGACAGAGACAAAAATACTTGTTGCTAGGCAGCAGCAGTGGACAGAGACAAACATACTTGTTACTGTGAAGCAGCAGTGGACAGAGAGAACAGACTTGTTACTGGGAAGCAGCAGTGGACAGAGACAAACAGACTTGTTACTGGGAAGCAGCAGTGGACAGAGACAAACAGACTTGTTGCTGGGAAGCAGCAGTGGACAGAGACAAACATACTTGTTACTGTGAAGCAGCAGTGGACAGAGAGAACATACTTGTTGCTAGGCAGCAGCAGTGGACAGAGACAAACAGACTTGTTACTGGGAAGCAGCAGTGGACAGAGACAAACAGACTTGTTACTGGGAAGCAGCAGTGGACAGAGACAAACAGACTTGTTGCTAGGCAGCAGCAGTGGACAGAGACAAACAGACTTGTTGCTGGGAGGCAGCAGTGGACAGAGACAAACAGACTTGTTGCTGGGAAGCAGCAGTGGACAGAGAGAACAGACTTGTTGCTGGGAAGCAGCAGTGGACATAGATAACAGACTTGTTGCTAGGCAGCAGCGGTGGACAGAGAGAACAGACTTGTTGCTGGGAAGCAGCAGTGGACAGAGACAAACAGACTTGTTGCTGGGAAGCAGCAGTGGACAGAGACAAACAGACTTGTTGCTGGGAAGCAGCAGTGGACAGAGACAAACAGACTTGTTGCTGGGAAGCAGCAGTGGACAGAGAGAACAGACTTGTTGCTGGGAAGCAGCAGTGGACAGAGACAAACAGACTTGTTGCTGGGAAACAGCAGTGGACAGAGAGAACAGACTTGTTGCTGGGAAACAGCAGTGGACAGAGAGAACAGACTTGTTGCTGGGAAGCAGCAGTGGACAGAGACAAACAGACATGTTGCTGTGAAGCAGCAGTGGACAGAGAGAACAGACGTGTTGCTGGGAAACAGCAGTGGACAGAGAGAACAGACTTGTTGCTGGGAAGCAGCAGTGGACAGAGACAAACAGACTTGTTGCTGTGAAGCAGCAGTGGACAGAGACATACAGACTTGTTGCTAGGCAGCAGCATTGGACAGAGCCAAACAGACTTGTTGCTAGGCAGCAGCAGTGGACAGAGACAAACATACTTGTTGCTGGGAAGCAGCAGTGGACAGAGACAAACAGACTTGTTGCTAGGAAGCAGCAGTGGACAGAGACAAACAGACTTGTTGCTGGGAAACAGCAGTGGACAGAGAGAACAGACTTGTTGCTGGGAAACAGCAGTGGACAGAGAGAACAGACTTGTTGCTGGGAAGCAGCAGTGGACAGAGACAAACAGACTTGTTGCTGGGAAGCAACAGTGGACAGAGAGAACAGACTTGTTGCTTCACAGCAACAGTGGACAGAGAGAACAGACTTGTTGCTGGGAAACAGCAGTGGACAGAGAGAACAGACTTGTTGCTGGGAAACAGCAGTGGACAGAGAGAACAGACTTGTTGCTGGGAAACAGCAGTGGACAGAGAGAACAGACTTGTTGCTGGGAAGCAGCAGTGGACAGAGACAAACAGACTTGTTGCTGTGAAGCAGCAGTGGACAGAGAGAACAGACTTGTTGCTGGGAAGCAGTAGTGGACAGAGAGAACAGACTTGTTGCTAGGCAGCAGCTGTGGACAGAGAGAACATACTATTTGCTGGGAAACAGCAGTGGACAGAGAGAACAGACTTGTTGCTGGGAAGCAGCAGTGGACAGAGACAAACAGACTTGTTGCTAGGCAGCAGCAGTGGACAGAGAGAACATACTATTTGCTGGGAAGCAGCAGTGGACAGAGAGAACAGACTTGTTGCTGGGAAGCAGCAGTGGACAGAGACAAACAGACTTGTTGCTGGGAAGCAGCAGTGGACAGAGAGAACAGACATGTTGCTGTGAAGCAGCAGTGGACAGAGAGAACAGACTTGTTGCTGGGAAGCAGCAGTGGACAGAGATAACAAACTTGTTGCTGGGAAGCAGCAGTGGACAGAGACAAACAGACTTGTTGCTGTGAAGCAGCAGTGGACAGAGAGAACAGACTTGTTGCTGGGAAGCAGCAGTGGACAGAGACAAACAGACTTGTTGCTGGGAAGCAGCAGTGGACAGAGAGAACAGACTTGTTGCTGGGAAACAGCAGTGGACAGAGAGAACAGACTTGTTGCTGGGAAACAGCAGTGGACAGAGAGAACAGACTTGTTGCTGGGAAGCAGCAGTGGACAGAGACAAACAGACTTGTTGCTGTGAAGCAGCAGTGGACAGAGAAAACAGACTTGTTGCTGGGAAACAGCAGTGGACAGAGAGAACAGACTTGTTGCTGGGAAGCAGCAGTGGACAGAGACAAACAGACGTGTTGCTGTGAAGCAGCAGTGGACAGAGAGAACAGACTTGTTGCTGGGAAGCAGCAGTGGACAAAGACAAACAGACTTGTTGCTGTGAAGCAGCAGTGGACAGAGAGAATAGACTTGTTGCTGGGAAACAGCAGTGGACAGAGAGAACAGACTTGTTGCTGGGAAGCAGCAGTGGACAGAGACAAACATACTTGTTGCTGGGAAGCAGCAGTGGACAGAGACAAACAGACTTGTTGCTAGGCAGCAGCAGTGGACAGAGACAAACAGACTTGTTGCTAGGCAGCAGCAGTGGACAGAGACAAACAGACTTGTTGCTGTGAAGCAGCAGTGGACAGAGACAAACAGACTTGTTGCTGGGAAACAGCAGTGGACAGAGAGAACAGACTTGTTGCTGGGAAACAGCAGTGGACAGAGAGAACAGACTTGTTGCTGGGAAGCAGCAGTGGACAGAGACAAACAGACTTGTTGCTGTGAAGCAACAGTGGACAGAGAGAACAGACTTGTTGCTGGGAAACAGCAGTGGACAGAGAGAACAGACTTGTTGCTGGGAAACAGCAGTGGACAGAGAGAACAGACTTGTTGCTGGGAAACAGCAGTGGACAGAGAGAACAGACTTGTTGCTGGGAAGCAGCAGTGGACAGAGACAAACAGACTTGTTGCTGTGAAGCAGCAGTGGACAGAGAGAACAGACTTGTTGCTGGGAAGCAGTAGTGGACAGAGAGAACAGACTTGTTGCTAGGCAGCAGCTGTGGACAGAGAGAACATACTATTTGCTGGGAAACAGCAGTGGACAGAGAGAACAGACTTGTTGCTGGGAAGCAGCAGTGGACAGAGACAAACAGACTTGTTGCTAGGCAGCAGCAGTGGACAGAGAGAACATACTATTTGCTGGGAAGCAGCAGTGGACAGAGAGAACAGACTTGTTGCTGGGAAGCAGCAGTGGACAGAGACAAACAGACTTGTTGCTGGGAAGCAGCAGTGGACAGAGAGAACAGACATGTTGCTGTGAAGCAGCAGTGGACAGAGAGAACAGACTTGTTGCTGGGAAGCAGCAGTGGACAGAGATAACAAACTTGTTGCTGGGAAGCAGCAGTGGACCGAGACAAACAGACTTGTTGCTGTGAAGCAGCAGTGGACAGAGAGAACAGACTTGTTGCTGGGAAGCAGCAGTGGACAGAGACAAACAGACTTGTTGCTGTGAAGCAGCAGTGGACAGAGAGAACAGACTTGTTGCTGGGAAACAGCAGTGGACAGAGAGAACAGACTTGTTGCTGGGAAACAGCAGTGGACAGAGAGAACAGACTTGTTGCTGGGAAACAGCAGTGGACAGAGAGAACAGACTTGTTGCTGGGAAACAGCAGTGGACAGAGAGAACAGACTTGTTGCTGGGAAGCAGCAGTGGACAGAGACAAACAGACTTGTTGCTGGGAAGCAGCAGTGGACAGAGACAAACAGACTTGTTGCTGTGAAGCAGCAGTGGACAGAGAAAACAGACTTGTTGCTGGGAAACAGCAGTGGACAGAGAGAACAGACTTGTTGCTGGGAAGCAGCAGTGGACAGAGACAAACAGACGTGTTGCTGTGAAGCAGCAGTGGACAGAGAGAACAGACTTGTTGCTGGGAAGCAGCAGTGGACAAAGACAAACAGACTTGTTGCTGTGAAGCAGCAGTGGACAGAGAGAACAGACTTGTTGCTGGGAAGCAGCAGTGGACAAAGACAAACAGACTTGTTGCTGTGAAGCAGCAGTGGACAGAGAGAACAGACTTGTTGCTGGGAAACAGCAGTGGACAGAGAGAATAGACTTGTTGCTGGGAAACAGCAGTGGACAGAGAGAACAGACTTGTTGCTGGGAAGCAGCAGTGGACAGAGACAAACAGACTTGTTGCTGTGAAGCAGCAGTGGACAGAGATAACAGACTTGTTGCTGGGCAGCAGCAGTGGACAGAGACATACAGACTTGTTGCTAGGCAGCAGCAGTGGACAGAGACAAACATACTTGTTGCTAGGCAGCAGCAGTGGACAGAGACGAACAGACTTGTTGCTAGGCAGCAGCAGTGGACAGAGACAAACAGACTTGTTGCAAGGCAGCAGCAGTGGACAGAGACGAACAGACTTGAGTGCTGTGAAGCAGCAGTGGACAGAGAGAACAGACTTGTTGCTGGGAAGCAGCAGTGGACAGAGATAACAGACTTGTTGCTAGGAAGCAGCAGTGGACAGAGACGAACAGACTTGAGTGCTGTGAAGCAGCAGTGGACAGAGAGAACAGACTTGTTGCTGGGAAGCAGCAGTGGACAGAGATAACAGACTTGTTGCTAGGCAGCAGCAGTGGACAGAGAGAACAGACTTGTTGCTGGGAAGCAGCAGTGGACAGAGATAACAGACTTGTTGCTAGGAAGCAGCAGTGGACCGAGACAGACTTGTTGCTGTGAAGCAGCAGTGGACAGAGAGAACAGACTTGTTGCTGGGAAGCAGCAGTGGACAGAGACAAACAGACTTGTTGCTGTGAAGCAGCAGTGGACAGAGACAAATAGACTTGTTGCTGTGAAGCAGCAGTGGACAGAGAGAACAGACTTGTTGCTGGGAAACAGCAGTGGACAGAGAGAATAGACTTGTTGCTGGGAAACAGCAGTGGACAGAGAGAACAGACTTGTTGCTGGGAAACAGCAGTGGACAGAGAGAACAGACTTGTTGCTGGGAAGCAGCAGTGGACAGAGACAAACAGACTTGTTGCTGTGATGCAGCAGTGGACAGAGAAAACAGACTTGTTGCTGGGAAACAGCAGTGGACAGAGACAAACAGACTTGTTGCTGTGAAGCAGCAGTGGACAGAGAGAACAGACTTGTTGCTGGGAAACAGCAGTGGACAGAGAGAACAGACTTGTTGCTGGGCAGCAGCAGTGGACAGAGACATACAGACTTGTTGCTAGGCAGCAGCAGTGGACAGAGACATACAGACTTGTTGCTAGGCAGCAGCAGTGGACAGAGACAAACATACTTGTTGCTAGGCAGCAGCAGTGGACAGAGACGAACAGACTTGTTGCTAGGCAGCAGCAGTGGACAGAGACGAACAGACTTGTTGCTGTGAAGCAGCAGTGGACAGAGACAAACATACTTGTTGCTGGGAAGCAGCAGTGGACAGAGACAAACAGACTTGTTGCTGTGAAGCAGCAGTGGACAGAGACAAACAGACTTGTTGCTGTGAAGCAGCAGTGGACAGAGAGAACAGACTTGTTGCTGGGAAGCAGCAGTGGACAGAGACAAACAGACTTGTTGCTGGGAAACAGCAGTGGACAGAGAGAATAGACTTGTTGCTGGGAAACAGCAGTGGACAGAGAGAACAGACTTGTTGCTGGGAAACAGCAGTGGACAGAGACAAACAGACTTGTTGCTGTGAAGCAGCAGTGGACAGAGAAAACAGACTTGTTGCTGGGAAGCAGCAGTGGACAGAGACAAACAGACTTGTTGCTGGGAAGCAGCAGTGGACAGAGACAAACAGACTTGTTGCTGGGAAACAGCAGTGGACAGAGAGAATAGACTTGTTGCTGGGAAACAGCAGTGGACAGAGAGAACAGACTTGTTGCTGGGAAACAGCAGTGGACAGAGAGAACAGACTTGTTGCTGGGAAGCAGCAGTGGACAGAGACAAACAGACTTGTTGCTGTGAAGCAGCAGTGGACAGAGAAAACAGACTTGTTGCTGGGAAACAGCAGTGGACAAAGACAAACAGACTTGTTGCTGGGAAGCAGCAGTGGACAGAGAGAACAGACGTGTTGCTAGGCAGCAGCAGTGGTCAGAGAGAACAGACTTGTTGCTGGGGAGCAGCAGTGGACAGAGAACAGACTAGTTGTCTGGTTCTCTTTTGTTTCACTACACTTTCTCCTTTCTCTGTTCCAGATCTTGACTCCTCCCCTGGGCTTGGCTTGGCAGACACAACTCAGCCTCTTTCTGCGTGTGTGTTTCTCCTCAGCGCTGAACTGCAGCCAGCATCCACAGCTGGTTCCAATCTGATGGCTCTGTTAAGAGCAGACAGCCGAGATGAGAAGAAGGCTCAGTCGGAGAGGAGTGGACCAACAGACACAAGCTGGGGATCAACCAGTCCTAATTATGATGTTACTAAAGAGTGGGGAGTGTCAGACCTAAACTGAGAAGCCTCTTCAGCGATTTCCTCCATCTATCACAGCAGTCTCTTGGGATTTCCCATCTCAACCTTCTACCCTCTTTCGTGTAATTCAGATTTTCAACATAATTGTACAGCTACACACAATTGCGTGTTTGTGTGTGTGTGCATGTGTGTGTGTGTGTGTGTGTGTGTGTGCGTGCGTGTGTGTGTGCGTGCGAGTCTACATTGTTCTGCTAAACCATGTAAGTTTGTCATAAATAAAAGCAAGCAAACAGATTTTTCCTCCATGTCTGTGTTTCTCTCTGTGGAGGAAACCAAACCAGACTGTTCTTTTTTTGGGCTCTGCTGAAATGTTTGTCTTTGACTTTGGCAAACTCTACAGACTGTGTTTCAGCTAGCCTAGATGGAAAGGCCCATCCAGTGGACATGTCCTCTTTTAAAATTCCCAATAAATGGAAAACCCGGCTTCTACATTACATATGCCAGGTTGAAAACACACAGAACACACTGTTCAGATTAGCTGTGCATCAGTAGAACAGATGCTTCTTTGGAATGGAACTCATCCTGACTGGTATCAGGCTCCAAATCAAGACGAGTTCAACATTGTCTGTAGCTTCACCTTCTTCATTCCATCCAGAGAGAAGAACAAAGACAGGCCCCAGTCAGAAGATGTGTCCCAAATAGCACCCCATTCCCAATTTAGTGCACTACTTTTGACCAGGGCCCATAGAGCTCTGGTCAAAAGTAATGCACTAAATAGGGAATAGAGTGCCATTGGGGCTAAGATAGAATGTTCTCTCATGGCACATAGTAGTGATGGGGAAACATTTGTAGTTACATATTTGGAGTATTATTTGGGAAGATATTATATCAATACATTGACTCCTACCAATGATTTGTACAAATAAATAATTAAATGTATTATTAAATATATAAATATATATATATATATACAGTGGAAGTCGGAAGTTTACATACACTTAGGATGTATGTACTCCACAAATTTCTTGTTAACAAACTATACTTTTGGCAAGTTGGTTAGGACATCTACTTTGTGCATGACACAAGTAATTTTTTCAACAATTGTTTACAGACAGATTACTTCACTGTGTCACAATTCCAGTGGGTCAGAAGTTTACATACACTCAGGTGACTGTGCCTGGCTTCAGAAGCTTCTGATAGGCTAATTGACATAATTTGAGTCAATTGGATGTGTACCTGTGGATACATTTCAAGGCCTACCTTTCAACTCAGTGCCTCTTTGCTTGACATCATGGGAAAATCAAAAGAAATCAGCCAGGACCTCAGATGCTGGAGGAAACAGGTACAAGATAATCTATATCCACAGTTAAACGAGTCCTATATCGACATAACCTGAGAGGCTGCTCAGCAAGGCAGAAGCCACTGCTCCAAAACCGCCATTAAAAAAGCCAGACTACGGTTTGCAACTACACATAGGGACCAAGATCATACTTTTTGGAGAAATGTCCTCTGGTCTGATGAAACAAAAATAGAACTGTTTGGCCATAATGACCATCGTTATGTTTGGAGGAAAAAGGGGGAGGCTTGCAAGCCGAAGAACACCATCCCGACCGAGGGGCACGGGGGTGGCAGCATCATGTTGTGGGGGTGGTTTGCTGCAGGAGGGACTGGTGTACTTCACAAAATAGATGGCATCATGAGGAGATAAAATTACGTGGATATATTGAAGCAACATCTCTAGACATCAGTCAGGAAGTTAAAGCTTGGTCGCAAATGGGTCTTCCAAATGGACAATTACCCCAAGCATACTTCCAAAGTTGTGGTGAAATGGCTTAAGGACAACAAAGTCAATATTTTGGAGTGGCCATCACAAAGCCCTGACCTCAATCCCATAGAAAATGTGTGGGCAGAACTGAAAAAGCATGTGCGAGCAAGGAGGCCTACAAACCTGACTCAGTTACACCAGCTGTGTCAGGAGGAATGGGTCAAAATTCACTCAATTTATTGTGGGAAGCTTGTGGAAGGCTAACCGAAATGTTTGACCCAAGTTAAACAATTTAAAGGCAATGCTACCCAATACTAATTGAGTGTTTGTAAACTTCTGAACCACTGGGAATGTGATGAAAGAAATAACAGCTGAAATAAATAATTCTCTCTACTATTATTTTGACATTTCACATTATTAAAATAAAGGGGTGATCCTAACTGACCTAAAACATAATTTTTAATAGGATTAATTGTCAGGAAATGTGAAAAACTGAGTTTAAATGTATTTGGAGATGTGTATGTAAACTTCAACTCTCTATATACAGTGTATATAACAGACTGAACAAAAATATACATGCAAAGACTTTACTGAGTCACAGTTCATATAAAGAAATCAGTCAATTGAAATAAATACATTTGGTCCTAATCTGGATTTCACATGACTGGGAATACTGATATACACAATATATACAAAGTATGTGGACACCCCTTCAAATTTGTGGATTCGGCTATGTCAGCCACACCCATTGCTGACAGGTGTATAAAATCGAACACACAGCCATGCAATCTTTATAGATAAACATTGGCAGTGGTATGGAATTACTGAAGAGCTCAGTGACTTTCAAAGTGGCACCATCATAGGATGGTTTCCACCAAGTCAGTTCATGAAATTGTTGCCCTGCTAAAGCTGCCACGGTCAACTGTAAGTGCTATTATTGTGAAGCAAAAACCTCTTGGAGCAACAACGGCTCAACCACGAAGTGGTAGGCCACACAAGCTCACCGAACGGGACACCCGAAGGCTGAAGCATGTAGCGAGTAAAAATGGTCTTTCCTCGGTTGCAATACTCACTACCAAGTTTCAAACTACCACTGGAAGTAACGTCAGCACCACAACTGTTCGTCGGGAGCTTCGTGAAATGGGTTTCCATGGACGAACAGCAGCACACAAGCCTAAGATCACCATGTGCAATGCCAAGTGTCGGCTGGAGTGGGGTAAAGCTCGCCGCCATTGAACTCTGGAGCAGTGGAAACCCGTTCTCTGGAGTGATGAATCACTCTTCCCCATCTGGCAGTCCGACAGATGAATCTGGGTTTGGCAGATGCTAGGAGAACGCTACCTGCCCCAATGCATAGCGCCAACTGTTAAGTGGTGGAGGAGGAATAATGGTTTGGGGCAGTTTTTCATGGTTTGGGCTAGACTCCTTAGTTACAGTGAAAGGAAATCATAATGCATCAGCATACAATGACATTCTTGATGATTCTGTGCTTCCAACTTTGTGGCAACAGTTTGGGGGGGAAGGCCCTTTCCTGTTTCAGAATGACAATGCCCCCATGCACAAAGTGAGGTCCATACAGAAATGGTTTGTTGAGATCGGTGTGGAAGAACTTGACTGACCTGCAGAGAGCCCTTACCTCAACCCCATAAAACACCTTTGGGATTAATTTTAACAATGACTGTGAGCCAGGCCTAATCGCCCAACATCAGTGCCCGACCTCACTAATGCTTTTGTGGCTGAATGGAAGCAAGTCCCTGCAGCAGTTCCAACATCTAATGGAAAGCCTTCACAGAAGAGTGGAGGCTGTTATAGCAGCAAAGGGGGGACCTATTCCATATTAATACCCATGATTTTGGAATGAGATGTTTGATGAGCAGGTGTCCACATACTTTTGGTCATGTAGTGCACCTTAAAAAAAGTAGGGGAGTGGATTTGAAAACCAGTCATTATCTGGTGTGACCACAATTTACCTCATGCAGCAGGACACATCTCCTTCCCATAGCTTTGATCAGACTGTTGATTGTGGCCTGTAGAATGTTGTCCCACTCCTCTTCGATGGCAGTGTGAAGTTGCTGGATATTGGTGCAACACGCTGACGTACATGTCTATCCAGAGTTTCCCAAACATGCTCAATGAGTGACAAATCTGGTGATTATGCAGGCCATGGAAGGACTGTGATATTTTCAGCTTCAACGAATTGTGTACATATCCTTGCAACATGCTGAAACATTAAGTGATGGCGGCTGATGAATGGCACTACAATGGGCCTCAGGATCTCATCACAATATCTGTGTGCCTTTGTAGTTGCCATTGATAAAATGCAATTGTGTCCGTTGTCCGTAGATTATGCCTGCCCATACCGTAACCCTACCGCCACCACGGCACACTCTGTTCACAACGTTGACATCAGCAAACCGCTCGCCCAAACAACGCCAATCCCGCTGTCTGCCATCAAATCAAATTTATTTATATAGCCCTTCGTACATCAACTGATATCTCAATGTGCTGTACAGAAGTCCAGCCTAAAACCCCAAACAGCAAGCAATGCAGGTGTAGAAGCACGGTGGCTAGGAAAAACTCCCAAGAGAGGCCAAAACCGAGGAAGAAACCTAGAGAGGAACCAGGCTATGTGGGGTGGCCAGTCCTCTTCTGGCTGTGCCAGGTGGAGATTATAACAGAACATGGCCAAGATGTTCAAATGTTCATAAATGACCAGCATGGTCGAATAATAATAAGGCAGAACAGTTGAAACTGGTGCAGCAGCACGGCCAGGTGGACTGGGGACAGCAAGGAGTCATCATGTCAGGTAGTCCTGGGGCATGGTCCTAAGGCTCAGGTCCTCCGAGAGAGAGAAAGAAAGAGAGAAAGAGAGAATTAGAGAGAGCACACTTAAATTCACACAGGACACCGAATAGGACAGGAGAAGTACTCCAGATATAACAAACTGACCCTAGCCCCCCGACACATAAACTACTGCAGCATAAATACTGGAAGCTGAGACAGGAGGGGTCAGGAGACACTGTGGCCCCATCCGAGGACACCCCCGGACAGGGCCAAACAGGAAGGATATAACCCCACCCACTTTGCCAAAGCACAGCCCCCACACCACTAGAGGGATATCTTCAACCACCAATTTACCATCCTGAGACAAGGCTGAGTATAGCCCACAAAGATCTCCGCCATGGCACAACCCAAGGGGGGGCGCCAACCCAGACAGGATGACCACATCAGTGAATCAACCCACTCAGGTGCCATCTGCCCGGTACAGTTGAAACTGGTATTCATCAATGAAGAGCACATTTCTCCAGCGTGCCACTGGCCATTGAAGGTAAACATTTGTCCAATGAAGTCGGTTACGACGCCAATGTGCAGTCAGGTCAAAACCTCGGTGAGGATGACGAGCAATTAGATGAGCTTCCCTGAGACGGTTTCTTACAGTTTTGGCAGAAATTCTTTGATTGTACAAACTCAGTTTCATCAGCTGTCTGGGTGGCTCGTCTTAGACCATCCCACAGGTGAAGAAGCCGGATGTGGAGGTCTGTGGTTGTGAGTTTGGTTGGACATACTTCCAAATTCTCTAAAACCACGTTGGCAGCAGATTATGGTAGAGAAATTAACATTCGATTCTCTGGCAACAGCTTTGATGGACATTCCTGCAGTCAGCATGACAATTGCACACTCTCTCAAAACTTGAGACATCTGTGGCATTGTGTTGTGTGATAAAACTGCACATCTTAGAGTGGCATTTTATTGTCCCCAGCACCTGTGTAATGTTCATGCTATTTAATCAGCTTCTAAATATGCCACACCTGTCAGGTGGATGGATTATCTTGGCAAAGGGGAAATGCTCACTAACAGGGATGTATACAAATTTGTGCACAACATTTGAGAGATAATCATTTTGTTTGTTTGAAACATTTCTGGGATCTGTTGTTTCAGCTCATGAAACATGGGGACCAACACCTGACATGTTGCGTTTATATATTTTTTCAGTGTTTATATATACGTATATGCTGAGCACTTGTTGGCTGCTTTTCCTTCTCTCTGCGGTCCAACTCATCCCAAAATATCTCAATTGGGTTGAGGACGGGTGATTGTGGAGGCCAGATCATCTGATGCAGCACTCCATCACTCTCCTTATTGGTCAAATAGCCTTTACACAGCCTGGAGGTGTGTTGGGTCATTGTCCTGTTGAAACACATCAAATCAAATTGAATTTTATTTGTCACATGCACCGAGACCTTACAACAGGAATACAACCTTACAGTGAAATGCTTACGTACAGGCCCTTAACCAACTATGCTTTAACCTCTCTGGGGTATGTGGGACGGTAGCCTCGCCAACAGCCAGTGAAAGTACAGGGCGCCAAATTCAAAGGGAAATCTCACAATTAAAATTCCTCAAGCATGCAAGTATTTTACACCATTTTAAAGATAAAATTATCGTTATCCAGCCACAGTGTCTGATTTCAAAAAGGCTTTCCAGCGAAAGCACCACAAACGATTATGTTAGGTCACCACCAAGTCACAGAAAAACAGCCATTTCTCCAGCCAAAGGGAGGAGTCACAAAAAGCACAAATAGAGATAAAATGAATCACTAACCTTTGATGATCTTCATCAGATGACACTCATAGGACTTCATGTGACACAATACATGTATGTTTTGTTCGCTAAAGTGCATATTTATATTAAATCTCATTTTACATTGGCGCGGTATGTTCAGTAGTTCTAAACATGCAGTGATTTTGCAGAGAGCCACAACAATTTACAGAAATACTCATCATTAATGTTGATTAAAATAAAAGTATTAAACATAGAATTAGAGATATACTTCTCCTTAATGCAACCGCCGTGTCAGATTTTTTAAAAACTCTACGAAAAAAGCAAACCATGCAATAATCTGAGTAAAGCGTTCAGACAACAAAGCAGCCAAAAAGATATCCGCCATATTGTGTAGTCAATATTAGTCAGAAATAGCATTATAAATATTCACTTACCTTTGATGATCTTCATCAGAATGCACTCCCAGGAATCCCAGTTCACGAGCCTGTGGCACTCTGCCAGACACCTGGCTCATTCCCCTCTCATTCGGCCCCACTTCACAGTAGAAGCCTCAAACAAAGTTCTAAAGACTGTTGACATCTGGTGGAAGCCTTAGGAAGTGCAACTTAACCAATATCCCACTGTATCCACAATAGAGGCTGAGTTAAAAAATTCCAAGCCTCAGATTTCCCACTTCCTGGTTGGATTTTTCTCAGGTTTTCAGCTGCCATATGGGTTGTGTTATACTCACAGACATCATTGAAACAGTTTTAGAAACTTCAGAGTGTTTTCTAGCCAATACTACTAATACTATGCATATATTAACATCTGGGACAGAGTAGCAGACAGTTTACTCTGGGCACCTTAATACATATAGATAGAGATAAAGTGACAATGCATAGATTAGAAACAGAGAGTAGCAGCAGTGTAAATGAGGGGTCTGAGTAGCCCTTTGATTATATTTTGGGGGGTAGAAGCTGTTAAGAAGCCTTTTTGACCTTGACTTGTCGCTCCGGTACCGCTTGCCGTGCTGTAGCAGAGAGAACAGTCTCTGACTTGAGGACCCATGCCAAATCTTTTCAGTCTCCTGAGGAGGAATAGGCATTGTCGTGCCCTCTTCATGGCAATCTTAGGGTGTTAGTTTGTTGGTGATGTGGATACCAAGGAACTTGAAGCTCTCAACCTGTTCCACTACAGCCCTGTCATTGAGAACGGTGGTGTGCTCGTTCCTCCTTCTCCTGTAGTCCACAATCATGTCCTTTGCCTTGAGAACATTGAGGGAGAGGTTGATGTCCTGGTACCACACGATACCGGTAACCTCCTCCCTGTAGGCTGTCAGATCATTGTCGGTGATCAGGCCTACCACTGTTGTGTCATCGGCAAACTTGATGATGGTGTTGGAGTCGTGCCTGGCCATGCAGTCATGAGGGAACAGGGAGTACAGGAGGGGACTGAGCACACACACCCGAGGGGCCCCTGTGTTGAGGATCAGCATGGCAGATGTTTTTACCTACCCTTACCTCCTGTGGCAGCCTGTCAGGAAGACCAGGATCCAGTTACAGAGGGAGGTGTTTAGTCCCAGGGTCCTTAGCTTAGTGATGAGCTTTGAGGGCTCTATGGTGTTGAACGCTGAGCTGTTGTCAATGAATAGCATTCTCACATAGGTGTGTGTTCATTTTGTCCAGCCATGACCAGCCTTTGAAAGCACTTCATGGCTATAGAGGTGAGTGCTACGGGTCGGTAATCATTTATGTTCTTGGGCACAGGGACTATGGTGGTCTCCTTGAAACATGTTGGTATTACAGACTCAGTCAGGGACAGGTTGAAAATGTCAGTGAAGACACTTGCCAGTTGGTCAACGCATGCTCAGAGTATACATCCTGGTAATCCGTCTGGCCATGCGGCCTTGTGAATGTTGACCTGTTTAAAGGTCTTACTCACATCGGCTACGGTGAGCGTGATCACAACAGTTGTCCGGAACAGCTGGTGCTCTCATGCATGTGTCAGTGTTACTTGCCTCGAAACGAGCATAGAAGTAATTTAGCTCATCTGGTAGGTTAGTGTCACTGGGCAGCTCGTGGCTGTGCATCCCTTTGTAGTCTGTAATAGTTTTGCAAGCTTAGTCCTGTATTGACACTTTGCCTGTTAGATGGTTTGTCGGAGGGCATAGCAGGATTTTTATAGGCTTCCGGGTTAGAGTCCCGCTCCTTGAAAGTGACAGCTCTAACCTTTAGCTCAGTACGGATGTTGCCTGTAATCCATGGCTTCTGGTTGGTGTATATACGTACTGTCACTGTGGGGATGACATCATCAATGCACTTATTAATGAAGCCAGTGACTGATGTGGTGTACTCCTCAATGCCATTGGAAGAATCCCGGAACATATTTGCGTCTGTGCTAGCAAAACAATCCTGCAGCTTAGCATCCGCTTCATCTGACCACTTTCTTATTGACTGAGTCACAGGTGCTTCCTGTTTTAGTTTTTGCTTGTAAGCAGGAATCAGGAGGATATAATGATGGTCAGATTTGCCAAATGGAAGGCGAGTGAGAGCTTTGTACACGTTTCTGTGTGTGGAGTAAAGGTGTTCTTGAGTTTTTTTCCCCTCTGGTTGCACATTTAACATGCTAACAGAAATCAGGTAAAACTGATTTGAGTTTACCTGCATTAAAGTTTCCGGCCACTTGGAGTGCCGCCTCTGGATGAGCTTTTTCCTGTTTGTTTATGGCCATATACAGCTTGTTGAGTGCGGTCTTAGTGCCAGCATCGGTCTGCAGTGGTATATTGACAGCTACGAAAAATATAGCTCAGGAAAGCAAAACCTCAAGACTTCCTTAGATTTCGTGCACCAGCTGTTGTTTACAAATATGCGTAGGCCGCCAACCCTTGTCTTACCAGAGGCTGCTGTTCTATCCTGCTGAAAAAGCCTAAAACCCAACAGCTGTATTTTAATCATGTCGTCGTTCAGCCACGACTCGTTGAAACACAAGATATTACAGATTTTAATGTGCTGTTGGTAGGATATATGTGCTCGTAGTTCGTCTATTTTTAAGTTGGCTAATAGGACCAATGGTAAAGGTAGATTACCCTCTTGGTGACGATCTTTACAAGGCACCCGGACCGTCGTCCACAATACCTTCATCTTTACGTCCTGCCAATGACAGGGATGAGGGCCTTGTCGGGTGTCTGGAGTAAATCCTTCCCGTCCGACTCATTGAAGAAGAAGAATTCCTCCAGTACAGGGTGAGTAATCGCTGTCCTGATATCAAAAAGCTATTTTCAGTCATAAGACACAGTGGCAGAAACATTATGTACAAAATAAGTTACAAATAATGCAAAAATACATAGACAAATAGCACAATTGGTTATGGGATTGTAAAACGGCGGCCCTCACCTTCGGCGTCTTTATCCAAATGATAGTCCCACTTAGCGCAAACCAGATGGGATGGCGTATCACTGCCGAATGCTGTGGTAGCCATGCTGGTTAAATGTGCCTTGAATTTGAAGTAAATCACCAACAGTGTCACCAGCAAAGCACCCCCACACCATCACACCTCCTCCTCCACGCTTCATGGTGGCAATCACACATGTGGAGATCATTCATTCACCTACTCTGCGTCTCACAAAGACATGGCGGTTGGTTCCAAAAATCTCAAATTTGGACTCATCAGACCAAAGGACAGATTTCCATGTCCATTGCTCATGTTTCTTGGCCCAAGCAACTCTCTTCTTATTATTGGTGTCCTTTAGTAGTGGTTTCTTTACAGCAATTCAAGCATGAAGGCCTGATTCACACAGTCTCCTCTGAACAGTTGATGTTGAGATGTGTCTGTTACTTGAACTCTGTGAAGAATTTATTTGGGCTACAATTTCTGAGGCTGGTAACTAATGAACTTATTCTCTGCAGCAGAGGTAACTCTGGGTCTTCCTTTCCTGTGGCGGTCCTCATGAGAGACAGTTTCATCACAGCGCTTGATGGTTTTTGAGACTGCACTTGAACAAACTTTCAAAGTTCTGACCTTCATGTCTTAAAGTAATGATGAAATGTCCTTTCTCTTTGCTTATTTGAGCTGTTTTTGACATAATAAGGACTTGGTCTTTTACCAAATAGAGCTATCTTCTGTATACCAACCACCTGTATACCAATACCAGTCCCGCTAAGCGCAAACCAGATGGGATGGTGTATTGCTGCAGAATGCTGTGGTAGCCATGCTGCTTAAGTGTGCCTTGAATTCTAAATAAATGACAGACAGCGTCACCAGCAAAGCACCACCACACCATCACACCTCTTCCTCCAAGCTTTACAGTGGAAAATTCACATCATCATATCATAGTGCTTGATGGTTTTTACGACTGCACTTGATCAAACTTTCAAAGTTCTTGAAATGTTCCGTATTGACTGACCTTCATGTCTTAAAGTAATAATGAATTGTCTTTTCTCTGCATATTTGAGCTATTCTTGACATAATATGGACCTGCTCTTTTACCAAATAGCCCTATCTTCTGTATACCAACCCTACCTTGTCACAACACAACTGATTGGCTCTCATGCATTCAGAAGGAAAGATATTCCACAAATTAACTTTTACCAAGGCACCTTATGAAGCTGGTTGAGAGAATGCCAAGAGCGTGCAAAGCTGTCATCAAGGCAAAGGGTGGCTAAGAATCTCAATTATAAAATATATTTTGATTTGTTTAACACTTTTTGGTTACTACATGACTCCATATGTGCTATTTCATAGTTTGTATGTCTTCACTATTATTCTACAATGTAGAACATACTAAAAATAAGGAAATATCCTTGAATGAGTAGGTGTGTCCAAACCTTTGACTGGTACTGTATATGTGTGTGTGTGTTTTTGTGGGTGTGTGCATGAGTGAGTGCATATGAGTGCTAAGGTGTGGAGAATCAGAGTAGGTTGTCAGTCCAGTTCAAGTGTCCAGCAGTCAGATGGCTTGTAGATAGAAACTGTCTCCAATTGCTTTGGTGTAGTCGAAGCCACGCAATCGTGGGTGAACAGGGAGTACAGCATAGGACGGAGGACGCACCCCTGGTGGGCCCCTATGTTAAGAGAGTGTGAAGGAGGTGTTGTTGCCAATCCTCACATCCTGTGGTCTGCCTGTCAGGAAGGCCAGGATCCAGTTACAAAGGGTGGTGTCCAGACCCAGGGCTCTGAGTTTGGTGTCGAGCTCGGAGGGAACAATAGTGTTGAATGCTGAACTGTGGTCAATGAACAGCATTCTCACATAATTGTTCCTCTTGTCCAGATGTGTTATGGCCATGTGAATAGCGATGGAAATGGCATCTTCCGTGGACCTGTAAGAGCGGTGGAGTGGTTCCAATGTTTCTGGCATACTGGCCTTGATGTGGGCCTTGACCAGCCTCTCGAAGCACTTCCTGATAACTGAGGTGAGCATGATGGGCACTGGGACGATGGTGGTCTCCTTAAAGCAGGTGGGGACTCCAGTCTGGGACAGGGACTTGTTGAAGATGTCCGAGAAGACGCCCGCCAGCTTGTCACTCTGAGGACGCGGCCATCTGGGTCGGCGGCTTTGTGATTATTCACCCTTTTAAGAGTTTTCCTCACATCAGCCTCTGAGAGCAGAAGCACCTTCTGGTCATCCAGAGCAGTGAGAGCCCTAAGCCTGGATGGCTCGGTATTGTCTGCCTAGAAGCGAGCATAGAATGTGTTAAGCTGGTCTTGGATAGAGGCTTTTGTAGGCACCACACAGCTGGATTTGCCTATGTAGTCTGTGACAGTCTGTAGTTCTTACCACATGCTACAGTATGTGAGTCTGAGTTGTCGAACACTAAGTTTCAGTCTGTATTGTCTTTTTGCATCCCTAAATGGATTTGCGGTTGACAAATCACATCGAAACAATATTGATTTTAGCTGTTTGTGCCGAGTGGGTCTATTGTGTGATCTCAACTCACATCACCGATAAACATAGTAGGAGAATATTTGATTTGTTTCCAAAAACAAACTGGCTAATGAGTGGAGAAGTTGAGCTGGCTGCTTTTCCTTTGTTCTCAGGATGGTTTATTCTTTGCTGATATTCCATTATTGTGTTTTTTTCTCTTCTCAAATGAAAAAAGATGTTATAAAGCAGAAAGACAGATAATAAATAATGTGCACAGATGAACTGGCACAAAGAAAGGAGAAATTAATTTATCTATGTCATAGACTGTATAAGGAAATGCATCAAAAAGCACTTGTGGAATGTGCAGGACTGCAGACAAAAAGAAGTCGACAAGAAAAACTGAAAAGGTGATGACAACACTACAACTTTAAAATATCCGTTTTGTGTTTGAGAGAGAGTTTCTCTCTCTGGCTCTGGGCCTTTCACGCCCTTTAGAATATGTGAGCGCTGCCCCTCCCTCCTTCTCTCCAATGGTTACCTTGGTAATAATCCAGAGTATCGCATTTCTCCATTAATCTTGAAGCCCTACCCCACACCCCACACCCCAACCCCCACCCAGTAACCCCTCATCCACCCTCACTACAGAGCGTTTTGTCTTTTCTCATCCTGTGTACATCAGAGAAAACTTGTTTAGGTCATCAGTTCCAACATGTAGATCCAGGGAGGGATGTAGTGCCCTGGTGGACAAACATAGTAGCCGTCACTAGAGGGGGCCCTAGCTTCCATCTGAGAGAGCACTAAGGGAACCTACGTACCAGTACCTTACATGGACATGCTGACTACATCTCTTACAGTTGGTTTAGATTCCCCAGACCACTGCTGTTTATTTGTCTCATCATAGACAACATATTCTTTTTCTTAACAGAGCAGAAACATTTATTTACCAAAACAACTGTTTTAGGAACATTTTGAAGTGTTTTATGAAGGCATAGAGTTTTAAAATGGTTTCACTTACAGTGTGCACTTAAATGTTCACATTTTTAGATCTGAAGTGCCGTTGTCCACTTCTTGAACTTGTAACAATCAGAGTTTACATAGAGATATTTAGCCACTTAGACAGGAAGAAAACAAGTGTTTGGTATATAGCGCAGTAGGAATATTGTATAACTAGGACATTGCAGATTTAAAATTGACTGACCATATTTTGTGAGGGTTGATGTGTGAAAGTCCTTCAGACCTCAGACTATTTATTTTGTTGATGTACTTAACAGAGACCTCAGGACTTGACTTGAGGGACATCTGACCAGAAGGTGTCAGCCAGGCTTAATGCCCTGATGGAAAGAGATGTGTCTGCACCACTGAACAAGGCACTTTACCTATGCAACACCTATCCACCTGGCTATGGAATGGGTGTGCTGTGTTGTATTAGAAACAGTCAAATGGAGAACAACAATAGCAGCTACATTAATCTAACCATGCGAATTTGACATGGTATTAAGGGCCCTTACAACAAAATAAGTGAAAGACATCACATCAACACACGTGTGAACAAATCACATTAAAAATGTCACCTGAGAATCAGAGGGGCGGACGGCTCAAAATCATGGCTGGAACAGAGCGAATGAAAGTGGCATCAAACACATGGAAACCTTTCCACAAATTCCTCTCCAGACATTACCATGAGCCCTTCCTCCCCAATTAAGGTGCCACCAACCACCTGTGATTTTCAAATACATTCAAATCCCCTTTAGGCCTGTGTATTAAATGTAACACAAACCAGTACTATTGTTTGTACAGATGAACGTGGTACATTCAGGCGTTTGGAAGTTGCTCCCAAGGATGAACCAGACTTGTGGAGGTCTACACATTTGTTTCTGAGGTTCTTTTGATTTTCCCATGATGTCAAGCAAGTGAGTTTGAAGGTAGGCCTTGAAAGACATCTTTAATTACATACTTTAATACCTAATTATTTTACTCAGGTAGGCTAAACATTTTTTTTACAGAATGGCATTTCAGGATTTGCAATTCCACAATTTTGCAAATCTGCAACACCAGCATTCCACAGTCAGCTCACGTCAGAGAGACAGAGTCAGCTCATGTCACGTCCAGTTGAATGCGAAATGAGAGAGAGCTTAGTTTGTTGTTTTGGGAAGGTTTGAAAGTCTATTCAAAAAGTTTGGTTACTAGCTAGCTACCTTTTAAGTTTGGATTCCATGACGCGGTTGGCATCAGTTGCTGGGACCTCTACTATCTGTCCAGCGATCCTGCCGTCCAAAGCCGGGTCTGAGGAGCTCCTTGGCGTAGCAGCTAGCCTAGCTAGCAGGGTTTTCTTGAGGGCCTGAACACAGCCCGCGACTCGGTTGGCCTCTGTGGCTGGGACCGTGCATTTCCTGGGCTTGTAGATGTCTAGATCCCTGCTGTTTGTTGTTGTTGTTTCCAATCGTCCCTGTCTGGGACTGCGAGCAGTGATAGCTTAACCTACGTTGCTACTATACTATGACAAAGACCAAAGCCGGCGGGAATACCGTTGAAGACAGCAGTGTCTCTCCATCAAAAATTGTCCTACTTGCAGTTGCTACAAAAACAAAATAGCTGTTGTGTCCAAATACGGGTGGAGTCAACTAATAACATAAGGGACAACCTGACCAGAGCGGACCTGAAAAAATGCTTGCAGTTCTCCCAGGGTCAACTTGATGAGTTGAAACAGGAGAACGGCAAGATGACAGCAATCTGTAAGTCATTGAGAGAGGACATTATGAATTCTATGTGAATCCATGATAACAATGACAGAGAAAGCAGTCTGAGGACAAAGCAAGGGAAATGGTCTCGGAGAAACTGAACACAGGAAGGTCGAGGTGGAGCGTGCCCACAGGACTATTTTTCTCTTGCTTTGTTTGCTCTTTTCCATAATATGTCTATCTCTGATTGTCTACCCAGGAAAGGGCTGAAAATAGCCCATATTACTTGTCACACCCTGATCTGTTTCACCTGTCCTTATGATTGTCTCCACCCCTTCCAGATGTCGCTTATTTTCCCTGGTGTATTTATCCCAATGTTTCCTGTCTCTCTGTGCCAGTTTGTCTTGTAGGCCTTTCAAGTCAACTAGCGTGTTTCCCTGTACTCCTACTTCTATTCTCTTTTTGCTAGTCCTCCCGCGTTTTGACCCTTGCCTGTTTTCTGGACTCCGTACGCACCTGCCTGACCATTCTACCTGCCCTGACTTCGAGCCTGGCTGCCACAATGTACCTCCTGGCCTCTGAACTGGTTTTGACCATTCTACCTGCCCTGACCTCAAGCCTGGCTGCTACTCTGTACCTCCTGGACTCTGAACTGGTTTTGACCATTCTACCTGCCCTGACCTCAAGCCTGGCTGCTACTCTGTACCTCCTGGACTCTGAACTGGTTTTGACCATTCTACCTGCCCTGACCTCAAGCCTGGCTGCTACTCTGTACCTCCTGGACTCTGAACTGGTTTTGACCATTCTACCTGCCCTGACCTCAAGCCTGGCTGCTACTCTGTACCTCCTGGACTCTGAACTGGTTTTGACCATTCTACCTGCCCTGACCTCAAGCCTGGCTGCTACTCTGTACCTCCTGGCCTCTGAACTGGTTTTGACCATTCTACCTGCCCTGACCTCAAGCCTGGCTGCTACTCTGTACCTCCTGGACTCTGAACTGGTTTTGACCATTCTACCTGCCCTGACCTCAAGCCTGGCTGCTACTCTGTACCTCCTGGACTCTGAACTGGTTTTGACCATTCTTTCTGCCCTGACCTCGAGCCTGGCTGCCACTCTGTACCTCCTGGCCTCTGAACTGGTTTTGACCATTCTACCTGCCCTGACCTCGAGTCTGGCTGCCACTCTGTACCTCCTGGCCTCTGAACTGGTTTTGACCATTCTACCTGCCCTGACCTCGAGCCTGGCTGCCACTCTGTACCTCCTGGCCTCTGAACTGGTTTTGACCATTCTACCTGCCCTGACCTCGAGCCTGGCTGTCACTCTATACCTCCATGGACTCTGTACTGGTTTTGACCATTCTACCTGCCCTGACCTCAAGCCTGGCTGCCACTCTGTACCTCCTGGACTCTGAACTGGTTTTGACCATTCTACCTGCCCTGACCTCAAGCCTGGCTGCCACTCTGTACCTCCTGGACTCTGAACTGGTTTTGACCATTCTACCTGCCCTGGCCTCGAGCCTGGCTGCTACTCTGAACCTCCTGGACTCTGAACTGGTTTTGACCATTCTACCTGCCCTGACCTCAAGCCTGGCTGCCACTCTGTACCTCCTGGACTCTGAACTGGTTTTGACCATTCTACCTGCCCTGACCTCAAGCCTGGCTGCCACTCTGTACCTCCTGGACTCTGAACTGGTTTTGACCATTCTACCTGCCCTGACCTCAAGCCTGGCTGCTACTCTGAACCTCCTGGACTCTGAACTGGTTTTGACCATTCTACCAGCCCTGACCTCAAGCCTGGCTGCTACTCTGTACCTCCTGGACTCTGAACTGGTTTTGATCATTTGCCCGTCCACGACCTTTCTCTTGCCTACCCCTTTTGGATTGATTAATAAATATCAAATACTCAAACCATCTGCCTCCCCTGTCTGCATCTGCATCTCGCCTTGTGCCCTTATAATTATTTATATTTAGTTTTTCTTTATTTTTACTATTTTTCTACACTGTAGAAGACATGAAAACTATGAAATACACATATTGACTCATGTTGTGACCAAGAAAGGGTTAAACAAATAAAAATATATTTTATATTTGGGATTCTTCAAAGTATCCACCCTTTGCCTTGATGCTCTTGGCATTCTCAGAAATCAATTACTTGCTAACAGATGACATTCGTACATTGGCCATTTCTGAGACTCAATTAGATAATTCATTAGAAGATACAGCAGTAGAAATACGAGGATATAACATCTATAGAAGAGACAGGAATTATTATTTTTTTTTATTTTTAAATTTCACCTTTATTTAACCAGGGAGGCTAGTTGAGAACAAGTTCTCATTTACAACTGCGACCTGGCCAAGATAAAGCAAAGCAGTGTGACACAAATAACAACACATGGAATAAACAAACATACAGCCAATAATAAAACATTTTTAAAGTATATATACAGTGTGTGCGAATGAGGTAGGATAAGGGAGGTGAGGCAATAAATAGGCCATAGTGGCGAAATAATTACAATATAGCAATTAAACACTTGAGTGATGTGCAGAAGATGATTGTGCAAGTAGAGATCCTGGGGTGCAAAGGAGAAAAATAAATAACAGTATGGGGATGAGGTCATTTACATGAGGCTATTTACAGATGGGCTGTGTACAGGTGCAGTGATCTGCTCTGATAGCTGGTGCTTGAAGTTAGTGAGGAAGATATGAGTCTCCAGCTTCAGTGATTTTTGCAATTTGTTCCAGTCATTGGCAGCAGAGAACTGGAAGGAAAGGGGGCCAAACGAGGAATTGGCTTTGGGGATGACCAGTGAAATATACCTGCTGGAGCGTATGCTACGGGTGGGTGCTACTATGGTGACCAGTGAGCTGAGATAAGGCTGGGCTTTACCTAGCAACGATGTATAGATCACCTGGAGCCAGTGGGTTTGGCGACAGATATGAAGTGAGGGCCAGCCAACGAGACCATACAGGTCGCAGTGGTGGGTGGTATATGGAGCTTTGGTGACAAAACGGATGGCACTGTGATAGACTGCATCCAATTTGCTGAGTAAAGTTTTGGAGGCTATTTTGTAAAGGACATCGCCGAAGTAAAGGATCGGTAGAATAGTCAGTTTTACGAGGGTAAGTTTGGCAGCATGAGTGAAGGATGCTTTGTTGCGAAATAGGAAGCCAAATCTAGATTTAATTTTGGATTGGAGATGCTTAATGTGAGTCTGGAAGAAGAGTTTACAGTCTAATCAGACACCTAGGTATTTGTAGTTGTCCACATATTCTCAGTCAGAACCATCCAGAGTAGTGATGCTGGATGGGCGGGCAGGTGTGGGCAGTGATCGGTTGAAGAGCATGCATTTAGTTTTACTTGCATTTAAGAGTGCTTATGGAGGAGTGGTTGCTGTATATATTCAGAGCCATATCCCTGCAATACTTTGAGAAGATCTTATGTCAGCTGTTATGGTTGCAGTTTCTCCTTGCACATCTTTTAAATTTAACGAGGCAAGTCAGTTAAGAACAAATTCTTATTTACAAATATGGCCTACCGGGGAACAGTGGGTTATCTGCCTTGTTCAAGGGTAGAACGACAGATTTTTACCTTGTCAGCTAGGGGATTTGATCCAGCAACCTTTCGGTTACTGGCCCAACGCTCTAACAACTAGGCTACCTGCCACCCCAATTACTACGAATGGGGTGTTGCTATAAATCAAATCAAATGTATTTATATAGCCCTTCGGACATCAGCTGATATCTCAAAGTGCTGTACAGAAACCCAGCCTAAAACCCCAAACAGCAAGCAATGCAGGTGTAGAAGCATGGTGGCTTGGAAAACAGCCTAGAAAGGCCAAAACCTAGGAAGAAACCTAGAGAGGAACCTAGAGAGGAACCTAGAGAGGAACCTAATGAGGGGTGGCCAGTCCTCTTCTGGCTGTGCCGGGTGGAGATTATAACAGAACATGGATAGTGAACAGTTGAAACTGGAGCAGCAGCACAGCCAGGTGGACTGGGGACAGCAAGGAGTCATAATGCCAGGTAGTCCTGAGGCTGAGGCATGGTCCTAGGGCTCAGGTCCTCCGAGATCAAGAGAGAAAAAGAGAATTAGAGAGAGCATACTTAAATTCACACAGGACACCGGATAAGACAGGAGAATTGCTCCAGATATAACAAACTGTCCCTAGCCCCACGACACAAACTACTGCAGCATAAATACTGGAGGCTGAGGGGGGGTCAGGAGACTCTGTGGCCCCATCCGATGATACCCCTGGACAGGGCCAAACAGGAAGGATATAACCGCACCCACTTTGCCAAAGCACAGCCGCCACACCACTAGAGGGATATCAACAGGACCACCAACTTACTACCCTGAAATACGGCTGACTATAGCCCACAAAGATCTCCACTGTACCAGCCCGAGGTTGCCATAACCGGAAAAGGAAGATCTCGTCAATGATTCAACCCCCTCAAGTGACACACCTCTCCTAGCGACGGCATGGAAGAGCACTAGTAAGCCAGTGATTCAGCCCCTGTAATGGGGTCAGAGGCAGAGAATCCCAGTGGAGAGAGGAGAGCTGGCCAGGCAGAGACAGCAAGGGCGGTTCATCGCTCATGTGCCTTGCCGTTCACCTTCACTCCCCTGGGCCAGATTACACTCAATCATAGGACTGTCACACGTTGCCTTGATGCTCCAGACATGTTTATACTGCAGTGCAGAGAGGACGGTGGCCATCTTGGCAGGATGACCCCTTCAAACGTTGCCTTGAGGCTTAACTTTAGAGCATGATCATTTTAGGATGCAATGCTATTTACCAACATGATCTAGCTGTGGTTACACAGCTAATGTCCCTTTTCTTGTTGATTTAGGACTATAATAATTGTTCCATTATTGTCAGAGAGATCTCCATGTGAATCATCTCCACATGGAGTTTCATCATCTAATTGACTAATTGAGCAAATACCTTTGGTATTCGGGATACTTTGGCCGTTTCTCTCCATTTTCTTCTTCTCCTTTCTCTCCATTTTATCATCATCCTGAGTTCTTCCCTCCATCTAGCCAGATGTTTCTGTTACTAGCGGTTGGGGTTCGGGCAGAGGCCAAGAGAGGGAAGGAGGGAGGGTGGGTGGGAGACACAGACAGAGAACTGCGTTATCGTTGAGCTCCTGCTGGGGTGTTTAGGCATAGAGCTGGGTTATTGTTGAGCTGCTGCCGGAGCATTGAAGCAAAAGTAGTGCTCTATGAAGGGAATAGGATGTAATCTGGGACACCGACTGGGCCTCTGAGAAAAGATGTGCCACAGACTCAGTTACAGTCTAGAGAACACTGGGATTAAAAGCAGCCTGCGTCTTTTTGTTTTACATTTGTTTATTTCCATCTCTCAACTTTCCGTTCAGCCAGTCAAAGTGGGATATTTTTAAATAGTGTTGAGACAGTACAGTAGCCTACCATTTTTCCTGAAAGCAATTTTTTGACATTACATTAGCTAGTCATGCTGCTTGTTGCTATATAACGGACATCCTTATTACTAGTTAGTGACGGTCGTAACAGTTAAGGTGCACGCATACTAGATTCCGTTTGCTCCTAGCGGAACTCAGTTTGATCCTAGCGGAACTCGGTTTGCTCCTAGCGGAACTCGGTTTGCTCCTGGCGGAACTCGGTTTGCTCCTAGCGGAACTCGGTTTGCTCCTAGCGGAACTCGGTTTGCTCCTAGCGGAACTCGGTTTGCTCCTGGCGGAACTCGGTTTGCTCCTGGCGGAACTCGGTTTGCTCCTAGCGGAACTCGGTTTGCTCCTAGCGGAACTCGGTTTGCTCCTGGCGGAACTCGGTTTGCTCCTAGCGGAACTCGGTTTGCTCCTAGCGGAACTCGGTTTGCTCCTGGCGGAACTCGGTTTGCTCCTGGCGGAACTCGGTTTGCTCCTAGCGGAACTCGGTTTGCTCCTAGCGGAACTCGGTTTGCTCCTGGCGGAACTCGGTTTGCTCCTGGCGGAACTCGGTTTGCTCCTAGCGGAACTCGGTTTGCTCCTAGAGGAACTCGGTTTGCTCCTGGCGGAACTCGGTTTGCTCCTAGCGGAACTCGGTTTGCTCCTAGCGGAACTCGGTTTGCTCCTAGCGGAACTCGGTTTGCTCCTAGCGGAACTCGGTTTGCTCCTGGCGGAACTCGGTTTGCTCCTGGCGGAACTCGGTTTGCTTCTGGCGGAACTCGGTTTGCTCCTGGCGGAACTCGGTTTGCTCCTGGCGGAACTCGGTTTGCTCCTGGCGGAACTCGGTTTGCTCCTAGCGGAACTCGGCGAAGCGAACAACTGTGCCTCACATACTCCTTTAAAAATAGAAAAACATCAAACCTTTCATCATAATATTACATGCACTAAATGTTTCAACTGGGAATGATGCAGCAGGCTTTAGAGGTTAGGAGGGGTACGGTATGAAGGAGAACTGTGGGGAAAGGCTGGAAGAGAGATTGGATGGGTGTGACTTCAGACAATAACTTCCCCCTGAACATGTTGGTCTCGTGACTCATTTTGATTGTGGTCGATGTAGTTGATTAAAAAAGCATCTGCCCTTCAGTGGTTACACCTATTGCTAATTGAGATATGTAAGAACTGGGCCACATGAAATGTAAAAAGAATGCTTGTCTTGGCTTGTGTTGTGTTACCCTTAGAGTCCTGGAGCAATATGCAATAGACACAGACATGTAGGAATAACACATCAAGATACATATTAGCCTTGGGTTTTCTTTTCCATCATCTACAGCGACATGTACAGTGTCATTTCCCCTCAGCTAAAAGAGCAAAGGGAGAAAACATGGCCCGGTTTAGTGAAAGAGAGCTTGTATACCAGTCATGCCCATTTGAATTAGGAGATGAAACAAATATTTTGTCAAAATTGTGCTAAACCCTGGCTGTTTGATATAAACAACCTATTTAAGTTTCCCCAATCCCCAAACTGGTCATCCAGATAGACCTACTCCTGGAGGCAGATGTCAAAACACAGGTTTCTAATTGGTTCAAAACAAGTAGACTCAGAAGGCACAAATGATATGGCGAAGTCCTTCTGAAAACTATTATGCTGTAAACAGCTACTGACCAAAATCAGTCAATTGAAATACATTTATTAGGCCTTAACCGCAGCCGATGTGAGTCACACCTTTAAACAGGTCAACATTTACAAGGCCACAGGGCCAGACGGGTTACCAGGACGTGTTCTCTGAGCATGCGCTGACCAACTGGCAAGTGTCTTCACTAACATTTTCAACCTCTCCCATGTCTGAGTCTGTAATATCAACATGTTTCTAGCAGACTACCATAGTCCCTGTACCCAAGAACACTAAGGTAACCTGCCTAAATGACTACCGACCCTTACACTCACATGTGTAGCCATGAAATGCTTTGAAAGGTTGGTCAAGGCTCACATCAACACCATTATCTCAGAAAACCTAGACCCACTCCAAATTGCATACCGGACCAACAGATCCACAGATTATGCAATCTCTTTTGCACTCCACACTGCCCTTTCACACCTGGACAAAAGGAACACCTATGTGAGAATCTTATTCATTGACTACAGCTCAGAGTACAACACCATGGTGCCCACAAAGCTCATCACTAAGCTAAGGACCCTGGGACTAAACACCTCCCACTGTAACTGGATCCTGGACTTCCTGAAGGGCCGCCCCCAGGTGGTAAGTGTAGGTAACAACACATCTGCCATGCTGATCCTCAACACAGGGGCCCCTCATGGGTGCGTGCTCAGTCCCCTCCTGTACTCCCTGTTCACTCATGACTGCACGGCCATGCATGACTCCAACACCATCATTAAGTTTGCCGATGATACAACAGTGATAGGCCTGATCAAAGACAACGAAGGAGGTCAGAGATCTGACCGTGTGGTGAAAGGACAACAACCTAAAAGTGATCAAGACAAAGGAGATGATTGTGGACTAAAGGAAAATGAGGACCGAGCATGCTCTCATTCTCATCGATGGGGCTGTAATGGAGCAGGTTGAGAGCTTCAAGTTCCTTGGCATCCACATCACCTACAAACTAACATGGTCCAAGCACACCAAGACCGTCTTGAAGAGGGCACGACAAAACCTATTCCCCCTCAGGAGACTGAATAGATTTGGCATGGGTCCTCAGATCCTCAAAAGGTTTTACAGCTGCCCCATCGAGAGCATCCTGATGGGATGCATCACTGCCTGGTATGGCAACTGCTTGGCCTCCTACCGCAAGGCACTACAAAGGGTGGTGCGTACTGCCCAATACATCACCGAGGCCAAGCTTCTTGCCATCCAGAACCTCTATATCAGGCGGTGTCAAAGGAAGGCTCTAAAAATGGTCAAAGACTCCAGCCACCCTAGTCATAGACTCTTCTCTCTGCTACCGCACGGCAAGCGGTACCAGAGCACCAAGTCTAGGTCCAGGAGGCTTTTAAACAGCTTCTACCCCCAAACCATAAGACTCCTGAACATCTAATCAAATGGCTACCCAGACTTTTTGCATTGACCCCCTTCCTCCCCACTCTTCTACGCTGATGCTACTCTCTGTTATTATCTGTGCATAGTCACTTTAATAACTCTACCTACATGTACATTTACCTCAATTACCTCGACACCGGTGCCCCCGCACATTGACTCTGTACTGTTACCCCCTGTACATAGCCCCGCTATTGCTATTTTACTGCTGCTCTGTAAGATTTTGTTATTTTTACCTCTTACTTTTTTATTGTATTTTCTTAACACTGCATTGTTGGTTAAGGGCTTGTAAGTAAGCATTTCACTGTAAGGTCTACCTGTTGTATTCAGCATTTCACTGTAAGGTCTACCTGTTGTATTCAGCATTTCACTGTAAGGTCTACCTGTTGTATTCAGCATTTCACTGTAAGGTCTACCTGTTGTATTCAGCATTTCACTGTAAGGTCTACCTGTTGTATTCAGCATTTCACTGTAAGGTCTACCTGTTGTATTCAGCATTTCACTGTAAGGTCTACCTGTTGTATTCAGCATTTCACTGTAAGGTCTACCTGTTGTATTCAGCATTTCACTGTAAGGTCTACCTGTTGTATTCAGCATTTCACTGTAAGGTCTACCTGTTGTATTCAGCATTTCACTGTAAGGTCTACCTGTTGTATTCAGCATTTCACTGTAAGGTCTACCTGTTGTATTCAGCATTTCACTGTAAGGTCTACCTGTTGTATTCGGCGCATGTGTCAAATACAATTTGATTTTAATCTATGGATAGGCCCACCCTTAGGCATAGGCCCACCCAATTTGGAGCCAGGCAAACCACTGTGGAGCCATACCCAGCCAATCAGAATGAGTTTTTCCCCACAAAAGGGCTTTATTACAAATAGAAATACTACTCAGTTTCATCAGCTGTCCGGGTGGATGGTCTCAGACGATCCCGCAGGTGAAGAAGCTGGATGGGAAGGTCCTGAGCTGGCGTGGTTACACATGGTCTGCTGTTCTGAGGCCGGTTGGACGTACTGCCAAATTTTCTAAAATGATGTTGGTAGAGAAATTAACATTCAATTATTTGACAACAGCTCTGGTAGACATTCCTGCAGTCAGCATGCCAATTGCACGCTCCCTCAAAAGTTGAGACATCTGTGGCATTGTGTTATGTAACAAAACTGCACATTTTAGAGTGGCCTTTTATTGTCTCCAGCACAAGGTGCACCTGTGTAATGATCATGGTGTTTAATCAGCTTCTTGATATACCAAAACTGTCAGGTTGATGGAATATCTTGGCAAAGGAGAAATGCTCACTAACAAGAATGTAAACTAATTTGTGCACAACATTTGAGAGAAATAATATTTTTGTGCATATGGAAAAATTCTGGAATCTTTCATTTCAGCTCATGAAACATGCCAGCCAACACTTTACATGTTGTGTTTATATTTTTGTTGAGTATAGTTAATAGAGTCAATATGTTCTAAGTGATGGATCTGCTCTTTCTCTGTAGTGTCACATTTTGTTTTCTTCACAATTTTTACACTTACAGGGTCTTGCTAGGATTTCATATTCATATAAAAATCCCCATGTATTTTCCAATGTGGGTAAATAGCGCAAATGAAGTGAAGTGCACTGATTAATTTTCCCTGTGAGAACACAACAAAACAATAATTTTGTCTCATTAACCAGGTTCACTGCTGTTATTATTTTTCTCTGCCAATGTTTTGTTACCAGAGCTGCAGTCACACAGCAGACCTCTGCTCAGACCAATCCAGCAGTATGAAATTAAGTGATTCCAGATGCAGGAGAAATTGAACTCATGTGTCTGTGAGAACAGAATGCTGCTGTCCTTTTGTTCCTCAATCTGCCATCACCTATATCTGTTTTCATCAACACTGTTGATTACTCACATGCCTGAACTCAACTCAACAGTACCTAAGTCTGACTGCCTGTTGTAGCTGTAGGCATCATGAGGTACTGTTAGGGGTCTTTGGTATAAAGAAAATGCAGTCAAACACTTGGATGGTAAAGCTGTGTTTGAAACCATGAAGAGATCAAGTTTCATGACTACGGAATGGAAAAAGTTAGTCGCATTGGAATGGAGAAACACTGGAACAAAAGCCAACCAATGAATGGAAATGGGAGGGCCATTTAGAGGACCAGAAAATTGTTGGGTGCTATTTTTCCTTCAACCTCTACTGTACTCTGTACTCTAGTGTACTGTACTGTACTCTGCCATACTCTGCTGTAATCTGTACCCTACTTACCCTACTGTACTCTGCAGTACTCTGCTGTAATCTGTACCCTACTTACCCTACTGTACTCTGCTGTACTCTGCTGTAATCTGTACCCTACTTACCCTACTGTACTCTGCTGTACTCTGTTCTTTGCTGTACTCTGCTGTAATCTAATGAACTCGACTGTACTCTGCTCTACTGTACTGTAATCTGCCATACTCTGCTGTACTCTGCTGTAATCTGTACCCTACTTACCCTACTGTACTCTGCTGTACTCTGTACCCTACCTACCCTACTGTACTCTGCTGTAAATCTGTACCCTACTTACCCTACTGTACTCTGCTGTAATCTGTACCCTATTTACCCTACTGTACTCTGCTGTAATCTGTACCCTACTTACCCTACTGTACTCTGCTGTAATCTGTACCCTACTTACCCTACTGTACTCTGCTGTAATCTGTACCCTACTTACCCTACTGTACTCTGCTGTACTCTGCTGTACTCTGTACCCTACTTACCCTACTGTACTCTGCTGTAATCTGTACCCTACCTACCCTACTGTACTCTGCTCTAATCTGTACCCTACTTACCCTACTGTACTCTGCTGTAATCTGTACCCTGCTTACCCTACTGTACTCTGCTGTAATCTCTACCCTACTTACCCTACTGTACTCTGCTGTAATCTCTACCCTATTTACCCTAATGTACTCTGCTGTAATCTGTACCCTACTTACCCTACTGTACTCTGCTGTAATCTGTACCCTACTTACCCTACTGTACTCTGCTGTAATCTGTACCCTACATACCCTACTGTACTCTGCTGTACTCTGCTGTATCCTACTTACCCTACTGTACTCTGCTGTAATCTGTACCCTACTTACCCTACTGTACTCTGCTGTAATCTGTACCCTACTTACCCTACTGTACTCTGCTGTAATCTGTACCCTATTTACCCTACTTACCCTACTGTACTCTGCTGTACTCTGCTGTAATCTGTACCCTACTTACCCTACTGTACTCTGCTGTACTCTGTTCTTTGCTGTACTCGACTGTAATCTAATGAACTCGACTGTACTCTGTACTCTACTGTACTCTACTCTACTGTACTCTACTCTACTGTAGTCTTTACTCTGCTGTACTCTGCTGTAATCTGTACCCTACTTACCCTACTGTACTCTGCTGTAATCTGTACCCTACTTACCCTACCCTACTTACCCTACTGTACTCTGCTGTAATCTGTACCCTACTTACCCTACTGTACTCCGCTGTACTCTGCTGTACTCTGTACCCTACTTACCCTACTGTACTCTGCTGTACTCTGTACCCTACCTACCCTACTGTACTCTGCTGTAAATCTGTACCCTACTTACCCTACTGTACTCTGCTGTAATCTGTACCCTACTTACCCTACTGTACTCTGCTGTACTCTGCTGTACTCTGTACCCTACTTACCCTACTGTACTCTGCTGTACTCTGCTGTAATCTGTACCCTACTTACCCTACTGTACTCTGCTGTAACTGTACCCTACTTACCCTACTGTACTCTGCTGTACTCTGCTGTACTCTGCTGTAATCTGTACCCTACTTACCCTACTGTACTCTGCTGTACTCTGTACTCTACTGTACTCTACTCTACTGTATTCTTTACTCTACTGTACTCTACTATACTCTGTACTCTGTGGTACTTTATTGTACTCTGCTGTACTCTGTTGTGCTCTGCTGTACTCTGCTGTGCTCTACTGTGCTCCACTGTACTCCACTGTACTCCACTGTACCCTGTTGTACTCGGCTGTACTCTGTACACTACTGTGCTCTGCACTCTGCTGTACTCTACTGTACTCTTACTGTACTCTACTGAGTATTCTACTGTACTCTGTTCTCTGCTGTACTCTACTGTACTTTGTACTTTGCTGTACTCTGTTGTACTCTGCTGTACTCTAGAGAACTCTGGCCGGGCCACTCGAACATTTGGAGACTTGTCCCGAAGCCACTCTTGCTTTGTCTTAGCTGTGTGCTTAGGGTCGTTGTCCTGTTGGAATGTGAACCTTCGCCCCCCTGTCTGAGGTCGTGAGCGCTCTGAAAGGTTTGTCATCAAGGATGTCACTGTACTTTCCTCGGTTAATCTTTGCCTTGATCCTAACTAGTCTCCCAGTCCCTGTTGCTGAAAAACATCCCCACGGCATGATGCTGCCACCACCATGCTTCACCGTAGGGATGGTGCTAGGTTTTCTCCATTCGTGACACTTGGCATTCAGGCCAAAGAGTTTAATCTTGGTTTCATCAGACCAGAGAATCTGGTTTCTCATCGTCTCAGTGTCTTTATGTGCCTTTTTGCAAACTCCAAGTGGGCTGTCATGTGCATTTTACTGAGGAGTGGCTTCCGTCTGGCCACTCTACCATAACGGCCTGATTGGTGTAGTGCTGTAAAGAATGTTGTCCTTCTGGAAGGTTCTCCCATCTCCACAGGGGAAGTCTAGAGCTTTGTCAGAGTGACCATTGGGTTCTTGGTCACCTCCCTGACAAAGGCCATTTTCCCACGATTGCTCAGTTTGGCCGGGCGGCCAGCTCTAGGAAGTGTTGGTGGTTCCAAACTTCTTCCATTTAAGAATGATGGAGGCCACTGTGTTCTTGGGGACCTTCAATGCTGCAGACATTTTTTGGTACCCTTCCCCAGATCTGTGCTTTGACAGTCCTGTCTCGGAACTCTACGGACAATTCCTTCGACCTCATGGCTTGGTTTTTGCTCTGACATGCACTGTCAACTGTGGGATCTTATATAGACAGGTGTGTGCCTTTCCAAATCATGTCCAATCAATTGAATATACCACTGGTGGATTACAATCAAGTGGTAGAAACATCTCAAGGATGATCAATGGAAACAGGATCCAGCTGAGCTCAATTTCAAGTCTCATAGCAAAGGGTCTGAACACTTACTGTATGTAAATAAGGTATTTGTGTTTTTTTTATTTTTTTTATACATTTGCTAAATCTGTTTTCGCAGGGAGGGAGAGGGAAGGGGGGGCAGGGAGAGGCTGGAGACTTATTTGGTGTGTGTTGTTTCTCCCCTATAGCGAGATGATGGATGAGGTAGAACTTTAGGAATGCACAAGGCAGGTAGAAACAGGAGAGGGAGAAAAAGACATGGAGGGGAAATAAAGAGAGAGGACGAGAGAGAGAGAGAGAGAGAGAGAGAGAGAGAGAGAGAGAGAGAGAGAGAGAGAGAGAGAGAGAGAGAGAGAGAGAGAGAGAGAGAGAGAGAGAGAGAGAGAGAGAGAGAGAGAGAGAGAGAGAGAGAGAGAGAGAGAGAGAGAGAGAGAGAGAGAGAGAGAGAGAGAGAGAGAGAGAGAGAGAGAGAGAGAGAGAGAGAGAGAGAGAGAGAGAGAAAAGAATAGAGAGAGAGAAAGAGAAGGGGAAAGAGACATTCAAATCAAAATCATCAAATCAAATGTTATTTGTAATATGCCAAATACAACGATGCAGTTAAAATACAACGATGCAGTTAAAAAATAGTAAAACACAGGGAATAAAATCCACAATAATGGAGCTACTGTATATAGTGCCAGTACCAGATCAATGTGCAGAGGTACTAGGTATTTGAGGTAGATAATGTAACAAAATGTGGAAAAAGTAAATGTGTCTGAATACTTTCCGAAGGCACTGTATGTCAATGAAGGCAGGGTAAAGTGACTAGGCATTGGGATAGATAATAATAAGGTATTTGAGGTAGATATGTACATGAAGGCAGGGTAAAGTGACTAGGCATCGGGATAGATAATAATAAGGTATTTGAGGTAGATATGTACATGAAGGCAGGGTAAAGTGACTAGGCATTGGGATAGATAATAATAAGGTATTTGAGGTAGATATGTACATGAAGGCAGGGTAAAGTGACTAGGCATCGGGATAGATAATAATAAGGTATTTGAGGTAGATATGTACATGAAGGCAGGGTAAAATGACTAGACATCGGGATAGATAATAATAATTAGGTATTTGAGGTAGATATGTACATGAAGGCAGGGTAAAGTGACTAGACATCAGGATAGATAATAATAAGAGTAAAATAAAGAACAGAGTAGCAGTAGCAAATGATGAGTGTAAATGTGTGTGCGTATGTGAATGTGTGCCGGTTTTGTGTGACAGTGTCAATGTAGAGTATATATAGTGTGTTTATATAGTCTTGTGAGTGCGCGTAAAGTCAGTTCAGATTGTCCAGGTAACCATTTAACTATTTAGCAGTCTTATGGCCTTGGGGTAGAAGTTGTCTCGGAGCCTGTTGGTCCGAGAGCTGATGCTCCCGTACTGTTTGCTGATGATAGTGCAGGGAACAGTCTATGGCTTGGTGGCCTTTCCTCTGCCCCAGTGTGGTTCTTTGTCGTCGAGGACGGTGCCATACCAAGTGGTGATGCAGCCAGTCAAGATGCTCAGGATGGTGCAGCCGTATAACTTTTTGAGGATCTGAGAGTCCATGGCAAATATTTTCAGCCTCCTGAGGGGACTGGAGTTGTGCAGAGAGAATGGAGTTGGTCTGTGTGTCTCTCTCTGCGCTCTCTGTTCAGGCATAAACAAAGCAACAACAAACAAAGGGAAGTACAACATATGTCTCTTTGGTAACGTCTGTGGTGGTGGTGGTTGACTAGTGGTGGTGACTGGATGTTTTCTATCCTCATTCTCCTTGGTTACCCTTTGTTATTAATCAATCAATCAAAAGTATTTATACATCAGCTGATGTCACAAAGTGCTGTACAGAAACCCAGCCTAAAACCCCAAACAGCAATCAATGCAGGTGTAGAAGCACTGTGGCTAGGAAAAAACCCCTAGTAAGGCCAGAACCTAGGAAGAAACCTAGAACCAGGTTATGAGGGGTGGCCAGTCCTCTTCTGGCTGTGCTGGGTGGAGATTATAATAGAACATGGCCAAGATGTTCAAATGTTTATAGATGACCAGCAGGGTCAAATAATAATAATCACAGTAGTTGTCGAGGGTGCAGGAAGTCAGCACCTCAGGAGTAAATGACATTTTGCTTTTCATAGCCGATCATTCAGAGTACCTCTACCGCTCCTGCTGTCTCTAGAGAGTTGAAAACAGCAGATCTGGGACAGGTAGCACGTCCGGTGAACAGGTCAGGATTCCATAGCCGCAGACAGAACAGTTGAAACTGGAGCAGCAGCACGGCCAGGTGGACTGGGGACAGCAAGGAGTCATCTGGCCAGGTAGGCCCGATGCAGGGTCCTAGGTTATTGGCTAGGCAACATGAATGGCTTCCTTCTAACAGTCAGTTGTGAGTTTTGGTGATGATAGTTAATGCAGGCGAAGGCCGGCTTCCTTGTTTTAAAGATGGCCTACTCTGGGAAAGATGTTTTTGGAAGGAATGCTGTCTGCTTAGTCTCAACATGCTGAGGGTTAGAGTGTGCACGTGTTTATGCTTTAATGTCCTCTGTTAATATTCCTACTGGGTCAACAGCAGAGTTTTCTCCAGCTAAAATCAGATACTTCCGCTGCACTGCATACATAATAAGCTGTAAGTTAGAATTTATATTACTCTGCAACGTGACACCCTACTGCCTACAGGTGTAGGATCTTAATTCAATCATTTTCGCACTGCAGGAAAATACTTATGCGGCAGGAATTGTGAATTATTGTGTGGATTATAATTGGAAATGTTTGTAGGGGGTTGATGCATGTTTTGTTAGGGGAAATCAAGTCTGACATTTTGAAGTGGAAATTACAAACTTTAGAAGCCTTTTTAAACCTTAAATACACTACAAGTTTGCATTTCCTGCTGAGCAGGAATATTTTATCAAATTAAGATCCTACGTCTGCATATCATATGGATAGAATTCAATTAGAGGCATACTGTACTCGTCTTTATACATTATTGTAGAAATGCACAAAGATACATGTATGGACCTGTGCACTCCCATATTCTATATACTACCATTCAACCTTATCGCTAGACAGCTGTTGTCTCTTGAGTTTCTGAACCAAATTGTCGTTTAGCGGGGCTTCCACTGTGGTAGGTGTGTTTGAAAGCAGGATAGTAGTAGTCATTTGTGTCATGTACAGGGATAAAGAAATGGAGAGGAATCTTTAAATATTAATATCTGGGTGGGTTCTGAGGTAAAATATACTGTACTGTACCTATCAGAGGCAATGAGGAAAAACATCCGTGTCCCAAAACCAGTGGAGGCTACTCACAGGAGCAATGGGAGGACCACCCTCCTCAGTGAATTAAATAAAAAATAAAAATAGTCAAATGTTTTTTGATAAAACTACACTAAATATATTCACGCCACCAAATAATTTATTCAAATACACTGTTTTGTCATGAAGGTCAACAGTAGCCTCAGCAGCACTCTGTAGGGTAGCACCACGGTGTAGCTGGAGCACAGCTAGTTTCCATCATCCTCTGGGTACATTGACTTCAATACAAAACCTAAGATGCTCGTGGTTCTCACCCCCTTCCATAGACTTACACAGTAATTATGCCAACTTCCGGAGGACATCCTCCAACCTATCAGAGCTCTTGCAGCATGAACTGTCCACCCAATAAAAGTATCAGAGAATGAATCTAGTACTTAATGCTTAAGCTACAGCTAGCTAGCACTGCAGTGCATAGAATGTGGTACGTAGTTGACTCAAAGAGAGAGAAAGACAATAGTTGAACAGTTTTGAACAAATTGATTTCTTCAAAAATGAAAGTGAAGCAATAGAGAGAGAGAGTGCGAGATATATTTTGTTCTATTTATTTTCACTTACCTAACTAGAGAATGCAGCTAGCTTAGTCTACTCAAACACCCGGCTCATAGCTGGCTATGGTTATCCAACACTGGAACTCTTCCAAGTCAAGGTAAGCCTTTGGTTTTATTAATTTATTGCCACCGGGGTCCGCCGGTGTAACTGCTAAACTGCTTTCTGACTGTATTGCATGGTTGTAGAGGGGTTACTAACGGTATGGTTCTCAGTCAGGGACAGCTGTCTATCGTTGTCTCTGATTGAGAACCATACTTAGGTACCCTTTTCCCCCACCTGTTTTGTGGGAAGTTAATTTTGACTTTGTTCAGGGCACATAGCCCAAAGCTTCACGATTTGGTTTTGTTGGCGGCATTTTTAAATAAAGAAAATGTACGCTTACCATGCTGCACCTTGGTCCAGTCCTTCAGCCAGCCGTGACAGAACTTCCCACCACCAACGGACCAAGCAGCATGGTAAGGTGGACTCCTGGACATGGGAGGACATTCTGGACGGCAAGGGAGTCTACACATGGGAGGAGATCCTGGCGGGAAGGGATCGCCTTCCATGGGAACAGGTGGAGGCAGCTAGGAGAGCAGAGGCAGCCGGAGAGAGGAACCAGCGGTATGTGGGAACACGTCTGGCAAGGCAGCCCGAGAGGCAGCCCCCCAAAAAATGTAGGGGGGTGGACACGGGGAGTGTGGCCGAGTCAGGAAGCAGACCTGAGCCAATTCCCTGTGCTTACCGTGGAGAGCATGGGACTGGTCAGGCCCCGTGCTATGGGGTGATGGGCACGGTATCGAGGCGGAGTATTCACAGGCCGGTATGCTCGGTGCCAGCGTCCCGCATTTGCCGGGGGGAAGCTGGCATCCAGCCAGAATGGGTGGGGCCAGCTCTGCACTCGAGACCACCAGTGCGCTGCCACGGCCCTGTGTATCCGGTGCCTCCACTACGCACCAGGCCTCCGGTGGCAGCCCCACGCACCAGGCTGTCTCTCTGTCTCCTCCCACCAGGTGCTCCCTCCTGTCCAGAGCTGCCAGAGGCGCAGCCCCTCAGTCCAGTGGCGCCCTCTACGAGGGTCTCTGCTCCAGAGGCGCCACCTAAGTGGGGTGGAGCGGGGTCCACGTCCCGCACCCGAGCCGCCGCCGTAAGAGGGCCCACCCGGTCCCTCCCCTTTAGAGTCAGGTTTGGGGGGCTGGTATGGTGTCTGGTATGGTGTCTTGGCCTGGTATGGTTCTCAGTCAGGGACAGCTGTCTATCGTTGTCTCTGATTGAGAACCATACTTAGGTACCCTTTTCCCACCCCCAAATTTTGTGGGAAGTTAATTTTGACTTTGTTCAGGGTACATAGCCCAAAGCTTCACGGTTTTGTTCTTTGTTTTGTCTGCGTCATTTTTAAATAAAGAAAATGTACGCTTACCATGCTGCACCTTGATCCAGTCCTTCAGCCAGCCGTGACAGTTACTCAAATCTCTCTCGACATGTGCACCTACATTGTAAACTTTCATTCTTTGGCTAGGTTGTAGCAACCTCATAATGGGTATAGGGAAAATTAGAGTATCATATAGTAGCCTAAACCTATCAATGTAACATTGAACTGGGTGAATGGAATATGAATGACAGTCATCCAATATGCTGTAATAGGAATAAGGTCATGCTCATTAAAAAATAATCGTCCTCCCTCATCTTAAATTGCACAAAACGTCTCTCTCGACTTAACATATGTATCCCAAATGGCACCCTATTCCCTTTTGACAAACTTAATTTGGGACTCAATTAATGTTTGTCTAAATGACGAACATGTTATATTTTCGTTCCAGAGTTCCAGTCCTCCTTCCTTCAACTCCACCTCATCTGACTTGAATCAAGCCAGCATGCAGAGGAGCTCTGCTGTGATGACTCATTCCCTGATTAAAGTGGTCTGCTCAAAAAACTGTTTTCCGTTTTCAAATAGACACTTGACTGCAGAACAAAAGTATACTCATCGGCTACATTTGATTGTTATCTTTGAAACAAATGTTTATTTTTCTTTGTTTTAACGTAACATGTCTGGTTTCCATAGCCGTTGAAGTGAGACATAATTCATTTCTATAAGCATATAGGGATGCCAACATATAGTGAGAGAATGAGGGAGGTTTAAGTGTCAAACAGTAATACTTTTAGATTCAGAGTCATTATTAGTGGAGAAATTCTCCTAAAACCAGAACACATGATCAACATTAGATAATTCTTTGTAGAAGGCAAATAAAACATACTATATTGAATTCCATACACAACATTGAGGTTTTTAACTCTATAGTAACAGTGCATGTGCTGGGGATGTAAGGGAGGACTGGGTGCATGTGTGGCCGTGGATTAATCCAACATCCATACAAACTCCAGCTGTTTGTGCTCTCTTCTGCCTCTCCACACACACACTCTAAATGTTGTGTTCTTTCTCTCTCTATTTGCACCTCAGCCAAGCGGACTCCCTCTGTCACATCTGTTGATGTGGCAGGCAGGCCTGAGAAATGAAATGGTGCTCCGCTTTTGTGTTAGCAAAGCCTCCGGGAGAAAAGGTATCCTCTCCCGACACTGGCATTCATTTTCATGGCTAAACAGGTGGGTTAAAACAGGTGAAGGTGCAAGAGGACCTCTCTGACCTGCATCTCAAATTACTTCATTGAACATACTAATTACAAAGTGGCCAATTAACTCACTAATTAGGAATCAAAGTAATCCTGAGGGACCAGCTCCAGACAGGTTGTATAAACATCTTCAATCCCCCAGACTTATTCAGTGACTTTAGCCAGGATCTAGGATTCAGATCTATGCTTAGCGTGTGTCAGTGATGTGATGTGGAGAAAGGAAACAGACGGCTAGCTCAACCCCATTCAAAGGTGCAGCTGAACACGAAGCATGGAGAAACTAGTAGCATGGAGAAATTAGCAGCTCATATAAATATGGGCATCTGTCCACAGCCAATCAGAAAACGAGCAATCTTTCAAAAGCCAATCAGAGGACTATAATCCACCATGACCCCACCTCTAATAATTCCTTATTCACACTCTCTTGCAATGACTAGCTTTCACATTATCATTTTTTCACTAAAACATGTGATGTGGAAACCTCAAATCCTAACATTTATTTATCTTTCATTTTCTCCTCTCTCCCCTCTCATCCCCCTCTCCTCTCCTCATCCCCCTCTCCTCCCATCCCCCCTCCTCCTCTCCAATCACCCACTCCCCCTCCCCCCCCCCCTCTCCTCTCCTCATTCATTAAATAACCACACTTTGCCTAGATGACAGCTTGCACACTCTTGGCATTCTCTCAACCAGCTTCATAAGGTAGTCACCTGGAATGCATTTCAATTAACATGTGTGCATACATAAAATGTAATTTGTGGAAATTCTTTCCTTCTTAATCCGTTTGAGCCAATCAGTTTTGTCGTGACAAGGTAGGGGTGGTATACAGAAGTTAGCCCTATTTGGTAAAAGTTCATATTATATAAATAACAGCTCAAAAAAGCAAAGAGAAACTACAGTCCATCATTACTTTAAGACATGAAGGTCAGTCAATATGGAACATTTGAAGAACTTTGAAAGTTTGTTCAAGTGCAGTCGTAAAAACCATCAAGCACTATGATAAAACTGACTCTCATGACAACCGCCACAGGAATGGAAGACCCAGAGTTACCTCTTTGGTCTAGAGTCCAAATTGGAGATTTTTGGTTCCAACTGCTGTGTCTTTGTGACATGCGGTGTGGGTGAATGGATAATCTCTGCATGTGAATTTTCCACCGTTAAAGCTTGGAGGAAGAGGTGTGATGTTGTGGTGGTGCTTTGCTGTTGACGCTGTCTGTCATTTATTTAGAATTCAAGGCACACTTAAGCAGTATGGTTACCACAGCATTCTGCAGCGACACACCATCCCATCTGGTTTGAGCTTAGCGGGACTATCATTTGTTTTTCAAAAGGACAATGACCCAACACACCTCCAGGCTGTGTAAGGACTATTTGACAAAGAAGGAGAGTAATGGAATGCTGCATCAGATGACCTGGCCTCCACAATACCCCAACCTCAACCATATTGAGATGGTTTGGGATGAGTTGGACCACAGAGTGAAGGAAAAGCATTCCTGGAATGCTTTTAAGACAGTTGGAAAAGCATTCTAGGTGAAGCTGGTTGAGATAATGCCAAGCGTGTGCAAAGCTGTCATCAAGGCAAAGCGTGTCTATTTCAAGAATCTATAATATAAAATATATTTTGATTTGTTTAACACTTTTTTGGTTACTACATGATTCCATGTGTGTTATTTCATAGTTTTGATGTCTTCACTACTCTTTTACATTGTAGAAATTAGTAAAAATAAAGAAAAACCCTTTAAACTTTTGACCGGTAGTGTATCTTCCCTGGTATTTCCTCTGAGAGTTAGTCACAGAATTCTGGTTCCCAGCTGACAGAGAGAGGGGCTTTTGGCTGTTGGCTGGGCCAGGGCAAAGAGATGTGGAATGTTTGCAGTGGCTCTCTCTGTCTGGTAGGGGTGTATGGAGAGCCATAGTTGGACTCTGCTTCTTAACTGCGTGGCCATAGATTTGGGGCTGTTTCTTGCCAGTTTCTGCAGAATGATTTTTTTATGGAGAATGTTCATTGAAACTCTGTTTTTAGTACAGGACAGTCCCGTGTTGCTTAATAAACTATAAAATGCTATAAAGAGACCCACGTCTGTAGCTCTGTTCATCGTTGTCAGTAGACACAAGCATCAGTTTATTACCATATACCTCAGTGAAGTAGTATCTGCTAGGTGAACACAAACTCACAATAGTCCTAGAACATCAGACACTGTTTCTATAAGACATGGAATCTTGAATAAAGAAGTAGGGATATACGTGAGCATTTCATATAAAACCTATCCATCCATCTTGAACTTTCAGCTCTTCCCTTCATCCTCCTCTTCCTCCGGCCCTAATTTGACTCACTGTCACGGACTCTGCTTCTCTCGCTCACCAACAGAAGGCGTTTCCACATGCTCCAATCAAATGTAAATTTAGAGCAGAGGGGAGGCAGAGGAGAGTGGGGGTGCTGTGGTGGTGAGACCTATCCATCTAGCCTCTTCATAATGACTACACACTCTGCCCAAAGCCCTGATGGTCCTCTTCAGTTCCAGTGCTGTTTATCTGACACGCCCATTTTATACCTGTTTATCAATAGCCCATTTTATACCTGTTTATCAATAGCCCATGTTATACCTGTTTATCAATAGCCCATGTTATACCTGTTTATAGCCTATTTTATACCTGTTTATCAATAGCCCATGTTATACCTGTTTATAGCCTATTTTATACCTGTTTATAGCCTATTTTATACATGTTTCTCTATAGTCCATTTAGATATTTCTGGTTTACATGGCTAAACATGCATGTGACGTGCTTTGCTAAACAGGTAGACAGAAGTGTAATCTCATGCACTTCCTGGCTTTCTCACAGTGTAGACTGTCTTCAGTCTTAATGACAACATAAGCCAAACATTTTCAGCCCTAAATTCCATAGAGCATGGTTGTAATTATGACAGCAATGACAGGTCCCATACTGTTTATAGCTTACTATTCCACCACCACAAAAGGATTACAGTAAAATACCACTGTAGATGAAGCCCGTTGAGCACCCTAGCCACGTATGAACTGAGGGCCTACGTTTTGCAAGGATCCCAAGGTGTAATGGGGATCTCCATGAAACGCACAGGAGTGCACAACTCGCCTCAAATATAACTTTTCCTTTCCAATGGGCAAAAACTGGTTACAATGGTGTCCAATGACTTCTTTAGTGAAGTCATGGTCAGGTAGTATACTTTAAAGGACATTTTTTTAAGGTGACCAGAGATGTCCCATTTGACTGAGACAGTGAGAAGTTATTGTGAGGAAGACATTGAGTTGAGGAGAACATGTTTCAGCCTTCACAATACTTGCCCTGAGCTACTTGGCTGCTGAATCACAGACGATGTTCTATCTGGTTTCAATACTGCAGTCCAATGAACATCTGGTTTTGTAACACATCAAGCATTTCAGAGAGTTAGTAAGTCAGAGAACTCTCTTCTGCAGTCCCTCTATCTATTTGTAGATCGAGGGACTGCGAAAGACATTAGGCCCAGAGAGAACAGAGCCTGTGAAGTTCTAGAGTTTGGAAAGCTTTCAAGGGTCTTCCACAACGGATATCCTTACCTGTTATTGAATGGAAAATGTGCATGTCTGCCGCTTGGCATTGTAGAAAACACTGTTATAAAACAGCTGCTAAACAGATTATATCGGCCCAATATGTAACCTTTGTATGGGACTCCAGACATTCGCATGCATATAAAAAGTGTGAGGTCCTTTAATCGAAATATTCTGCTATTCTGATTGGCCAATCAACACCATGGAAGTTGATAGCAGCCAAATGTGATAATAAAGCTGTTCCACTTCTTCAGGGAACTGGGATACAAGACTTGAGCAATTATGAAACTAAAACTCACCTAGATGGCTACCAAAATTAGAATAAAGGGAATCAGTATTCACAGAAAAACAGTGGGAGTGCTGTAAACGAAATTTCTAAAACCAGAAACTTCACAAAATGTCTACCCTTTAAACATCATCCAAGTGTATCATCCAACCTTCTGTTCAAACACTAGCTAGATCAGACAAGGAAGGAGGTAGAGAAGGAAAGATAGAGCCAGTCTCTCCCAGCTCTACCTGGCAGGACACCAGCAATAATACAAAAGGGGAAAAGGATATTCAAAGCTGCAATCTGTGTGGTACCAGGTCATAAACCAAGTTAACCAAACCAGTCAGTCCTTCTCTCTCTCCAGCCTCTAATTTGGGGACTTATTTTAGTACATCATTTGTTGAGCGTGTTCTCTGTGCCGAGTCAACATCACTTGAGGCAACAATGACCTTGCTATATTCTCTGCCACATGCTACTCTTTTTGTGTAGTCATAAATGATACACCCTATTCTCTCCATGGGATTTGGTCAAAAGTAGTACATTAAATAAGGAGCCATTTGTGATGCATCCTGTGAGTAGTCAGACTGATGGGATGGTTAAATTTGCTCTTTATTTCAGGCCTCTGGATGATTGAACACTGGCTATGGGAAATGAGTGTCTGTGCTATGAGAACTAAGATGGAAGAAGACAATGCCTATCCTTTAGTGCAGGGGAGACACGTCAATTGGAGAGGTGGAAAGTACAGCATCTCTACTACTACTTACATTAGAATCCTATCTATTTAGAACACCATTAGCAATTTTGACCTTATTTCACAAAGGCCTTTGACCCTAGCAATAGGAAGAGCTAGACAGAAAACGCTCCATTGGTATCTTGTAAAGAAAGTGAGAAGTCAAACAAGCAGACATTCTGTCTACATGGGCCACTTTAATGACAACGGTTCATTGAGGAATTGGGCCGGAACAGCCACTGGTTAAAGGGGCAATCTGCAGGACAAACAACAACAAAGTGGACACCCCACCACTGATTTGGTAAACAACTGATGGATAGGGCTGGAGAAATGTAACCATTCTCAAATCCATAGACAACCTTTATTTACAATTATAAACAATGGAGTAAAACATGCGTATATTTTGGTTGAACTAAGCGCATGAGGCATTTCTAAGTTATATTCTTCAAGAATCAAATCGGCATATGTCATTATTTTGGATTTAGGAATGGCAGATTTCCCCTTTAAAATGGTCCACATTGTCCACATTGAATGGTAAGAAAAGGAGGTTGAATTAGAGGACCGGGTAAGGTTCAGACCAGGTGTCTGAGAGCTGAGATTTACAGTTGCATAAAAATTGAGTTTCCCTTGTTTAATATCATACATAGCTAAGAAGGAATGGCCTCATAAAGAATGAGACCGCATCCCAAATTGCACCTTATCCCCTATGTGGTGCACTTCGTTTGACCAGGGCCTCTGGTAATCGTGCACTATATAGGGATGCACCCTGAATTGAGGTCATGAGCCAATAATTCAATAACCAACTGATTTGTTGAACTCATATTGACTATATTTTCTTTACTAATGATCAAGGCCGGCTCTAGCCTTTTGGTGCCACTAAGCGAGATTTGGTTGGAGGTCCTCCCACCTCGCGGAAAAACATTTTAGTGGTCCCTCTCTTGATGGCGAGAGAAACATATAAGCTTTAAAGTTAATTTCTTGCAATTCTACACATTTTGCCAAGGGGCTGAGAGAAAATGTTGCAATTGTATAAATAAAAAAATGCAATTCTACACATTTTGCCAAGGGGCTGAGAGAAAATGTTGCAATTGTATAAATAAAAAAATGCAATTCTACTCATTTTGCCAATGGGCTGAGAGAAAATGTTGCAATTGTATAAATAAAAAAATGCAATTCTACTCATTTTGCCAAGGGGCTGAGAGAAAATGTTGCAATTGTATAAATAAAAAAATGCAATTCTACTAATTTTGCCAAGGGGCTGAGAGAAAATGTTGCAATTGTATAAATAAAAAAATGCAATTCTACTCATTTTGCCAAGGGGCTGAGAGAAAATGTTGCAATTGTATAAATAAAAAAATGCAATTCTACTCATTTTGCCAAGGGGCTGAGAGAAAATGTTGCAATTGTATAAATAAATAAATGAAATTCTAATAATTTTGCCAAGGGGCTGAGAGAAAATGTTGCAATTGTATAAATAAAAAAATGCAATTCTACTCATTTTGCCATGGGGCAGAGAGAAAATGTTGCAATTGTATAAATAAAAAAAAATGCAATTCTACTCATTTTGCCAAGGGGCTGAGAGAAAATGTTGCAATTGTATAAATACAAAAATGAAATTCTACTAATTTTGCCAAGGGGCTGAGAGAAAATGTTGCAATTGTATAAATAAAAAAAAATGCAATTCTACTCATTTTGCCAAGGGGCTGAGAGAAAATGTTGCAATTGTATAAATAAAAAAATGAAATTCTACTCATTTTGCCAAGGGGCTGAGAGAAAATGTTGCAATTGTATAAATAAATAAATGCAATTCTACTAATTTTGCCAAGGGGCTGAGAGAAAATGTTGCAATTGTATAAATAAAAAAATGCAATTCTACTCATTTTGCCAAGGGGCTGAGAGAAAATGTTGCAATTGTATAAATAAAAAAATGCAATTCTACTCATTTTGCCAAGGGGCTGAGAGAAAATGTTGCAATTGTATAAATAAATAAATGAAATTCTACTAATTTTGCCAAGGGGCTGAGAGAAAATGTTGCAATTGTATAAATAAAAAAATGCAATTCTACTCATTTTGCCATGGGGCAGAGAGAAAATGTTGCAATTGTATAAATAAAAAAAATGCAATTCTACTCATTTTGCCAAGGGGCTGAGAGAAAATGTTGCAATTGTATAAATACAAAAATGAAATTCTACTAATTTTGCCAAGGGGCTGAGAGAAAATGTTGCAATTGTATAAATAAAAAAATGCAATTCTACTCATTTTGCCAAGGGGCTGAGAGAAAATGTTGCAATTGTATAAATAAAAAAATGAAATTCTACTCATTTTGCCAAGGGGCTGAGAGAAAATGTTGCAATTGTATAAATAAATAAATGCAATTCTACTAATTTTGCCAAGGGGCTGAGAGAAAATGTTGCAATTGTATAAATAAAAAAATGCAATTCTACTCATTTTGCCAAGGGGCTGAGAGAAAATGTTGCAATTGTATAAATAAAAAATGCAATTCTACTCATTTTGCCAAGGGGCTGAGAGAAAATGTTGCAATTGTATAAATAAATAAATGAAATTCTACTAATTTTGCCAAGGGGCTGAGAGAAAATGTTGCAATTGTATAAATAAAAAAATGCAATTCTACTCATTTTGCCATGGGGCAGAGAGAAAATGTTGCAATTGTATAAATAAAAAAAAAATGCAATTCTACTCATTTTGCCAAGGGGCTGAGAGAAAATGTTGCAATTGTATAAATACAAAAATGAAATTCTACTAATTTTGCCAAGGGGCTGAGAGAAAATGTTGCAATTGTATAAATAAAAAAATGCAATTCTACTCATTTTGCCAAGGGGCTGAGAGAAAATGTTGCAATTGTATAAATAAAAAAATGAAATTCTACTCATTTTGCCAAGGGGCTGAGAGAAAATGTTGCAATTGTATAAATAAATAAATGCAATTCTACTAATTTTGCCAAGGGGCTGAGAGAAAATGTTGCAATTGTATAAATAAAAAAATGCAATTCTACTCATTTTGCCAAGGGGCTGAGAGAAAATGTTGCAATTGTATAAATAAAAAAATGCAATTCTACTCATTTTGCCAAGGGGCTGAGAGAAAATGTTGCAATTGTATAAATAAATAAATGAAATTCTACTAATTTTGCCAAGGGGCTGAGAGAAAATGTTGCAATTGTATAAATAAAAAAATGCAATTCTACTCATTTTGCCATGGGGCAGAGAGAAAATGTTGCAATTGTATAAATAAAAAAATGCAATTCTACTCATTTTGCCAAGGGGCTGAGAGAAAATGTTGCAATTGTATAAATACAAAAATGAAATTCTACTAATTTTGCCAAGGGGCTGAGAGAAAATGTTGCAATTGTATAAATAAAAAAATGCAATTCTACTCATTTTGCCAAGGGGCTGAGAGAAAATGTTGCAATTGTATAAATAAAAAAATGAAATTCTACTCATTTTGCCAAGGGGCTGAGAGAAAATGTTGCAATTGTATAAATAAATAAAATGCAATTCTACTAATTTTGCCAAGGGGCTGAGAGAAAATGTTGCAATTGTATAAATAAAAAAATGCAATTCTACTCATTTTGCCAAGGGGCTGAGAGAAAATGTTGCAATTGTATAAATAAAAAAATGCAATTCTACTCATTTTGCCAAGGGGCTGAGAGAAAATGTTGCAATTGTATAAATAAATAAATGAAATTCTAATAATTTTGCCAAGGGGCTGAGAGAAAATGTTGCAATTGTATAAATAAAAAAATGCAATTCTACTCATTTTGCCATGGGGCAGAGAGAAAATGTTGCAATTGTATAAATAAAAAAAATGCAATTCTACTCATTTTGCCAAGGGGCTGAGAGAAAATGTTGCAATTGTATAAATAAAAAAATGAAATTCTACTCATTTTGCCAAGGGGCTGAGAGAAAATGTTGCAATTGTATAAATAAATAAATGCAATTCTACTAATTTTGCCAAGGGGCTGAGAGAAAATGTTGCAATTGTATAAATAAAAAAATGCAATTCTACTCATTTTGCCAAGGGGCTGAGAGAAAAACATTTACCGTTTTAAACTCCCACAAGTAATGTTCTCTTTTTTTTCCAACTGAAAGACGATGCCCATAGCTTACCCATGATGTTGCACTTTAAGTTAATAATTCATAGTTATAGTCAGAGTATAATATAGTTGAATTTGAAGTGGGAAATCCGAAGTAAGGTCAGATATTTTGTGTCAACCCTGTGTTTCCCCTATGAGATGACGTGCTAACACTGTGCAGTCTACGTTTCTTTTCAGGGCTGGGTTTTATTTGAATGTTACCACCCACCAGCATGGCATTGTTTGTTAATCAGAAACACCTGCAAAGTTGTTCCTCTTCGTGAGTTGCTACTGTACGATATAATAGATCATCTTTGGCTAAGCCAAACACCTTTGGCTAGCCTTCACTTGGCAGCCTGAGTTATGGAGCAAATTAAAGTAGAGTGTACAAGCATATGTTTTTGTCACCTCCACTTTTCTAACAGTAAATGATCCGTTGGATAATTTGTAAAGTTTCACTTATTTTGGGGTGAGTCTGTATCCCGGGTGGCGCAGCGGTCTAAGGCACTGCATCTCAGTGCTTGAAGCCTCACTACAGACACCCTGGTTGATTCCAGGCCGTATGTCACCACTTCCACCGAAGGTGGCTCCCCTGCCTGTACGGGCGGCGCTCAGCGGTCTAAGGCACTGCATCTCAGTGCTTGAAGCCTCACTACAGACACCCTGGTTGATTCCAGGCCGTATGTCACCACTTCCACCGAAGGTGGCTCCCCTGCCTGTACGGGCGGCGCTCAGCGGTCTAAGGCACTGCATCTCAGTGCTTGAAGCCTCACTACAGACACCCTGGTTGATTCCAGGCCGTATGTCACCACTTCCACCGAAGGTGGCTCCCCTGCCTGTACGGGCGGCGCTCAGCGGTCTAAGGCACTGCATCTCAGTGCTTGAAGCCTCACTACAGACACCCTGGTTGATTCCAGGCCGTATGTCACGACTTCCACCGAAGGTGGCTCCCCTGCCTGTACGGGCGGCGCTCAGCGGTCTAAGGCACTGCATCTCAGTGCTTGAAGCCTCACTACAGACACCCTGGTTGATTCCAGGCCGTATGTCACGACTTCCACCGAAGGTGGCTCCCCTGCCTGTACGGGCGGCGCTCAGCGGTCGTCGTCACTGGTCTACTAGCTGCCACCGACCCCTTTTTAATTTTCTGTTTGTTATGTCTGTATTGATTTCACCTGTTCCTTGTTAGAGATTTGTTTTAGGGCCATTTAAGCCGGTTAGGCCCGCCTGCTTTTGTGCGGGCTTGTTTTCTGTTTGTCTGTGGATGGTTGCATGTAGTATGTTCTCAGACTTTTTTGGTGTCCTGTTTTGGGTCGGTCATATTTGTTCGCCTGTTGTGTTGGCGTTGACCACTTACACGTTTACCGAAACAAAATCGATTTTCTATGAATCCGTATCACAACCAGACGTGATTGGGAGTCCATAGGGCAGCGCACAATTGGCCCAGCGTCGTCCGGTTTGGCCGGTGTAGGCCGTCATTGTAAATAAGAATTTGTTCTTAACTGACTTGTCTAGTTAAACAAAGGTTAAATAAATAAATTCAAAAATATACATATGACCATTATAAAAATGGTAAAATTGTGCTCCCCTGTAGCCCAAGATGAATGGTTTTGACCACACTCCAATGCTTTGATTGGTGCAGCTATAATGAAAATGCACCAGCAAAAGAAAATGCCACAAACTTGTTTATCTATTTTGTGCTGATTTTACATTTATATTGGTGTTTCATTTCGTGTCCGATGCTCTCAAGGGTGTTACACATAATTTGCGACGCGCATCATGAGCAAAGTCATTGTAGCCTATCATTTCCCCTAGCTGTGAGAACCATGGCATGAGCACAGGCTGACTTAGCATTGCTGAAGTGCAGCCAAATAGCCTGCCAGCAGCTTACCAAAGGTTGCACCGTGTCCATTACAAGGTAGAAAAATGAAGCTGTAGTCCAAAACATTCACTAGTTAGGCTAGCTATATTGCTGCAGCTAGGTAGCCAAGCAGTTAGGAGCGTTGGGCCAATTACCAGAAGGTTGCTGGCTTAAATCCCTGAGCTGACTAGTTGAAAAATCTGAGCAAGGCACTGAACTCTAATTTCTCCAGAGTTGCCTTCAAAAAGGCCTGACCCCCATCTATCTATCTTCAGAGCTCTTGTTGTTAGGTGACCTAGACTGGGACATGCTCTCAATCTCACACAAATTATCAATGAACCCACCAGGTACAACCCCAAATCCATAAACACGGGCACCCTCATAGATAACCTAACAAACCTGCCCTCCAAATACACCTCTGCTGTCTTCAACCAGGATCTCAGCGATCAATGCCTCATTGCCTGCACCCATAATGGGACCACCCCTCATCACTGTCAAACGCTCCTTGAAACACTTCAGCGAGCAGACCTTTCTAAATCGGCCTGGCCTGGGTATCCTGGAATGATATTGACCTCATGCCATCAGTAGAGGATGCCTGGTTATTCTTTAAAAGTGCTTTCCTCACCATCTTAAATAAGTGAGCCCCGTTCAAAAAATGTATAACCAGGAACAGATATAGCCCTTGGTTCACTCCAGACCTGACTGCCCTTGACCAACACAAAAACATCCTGTGGCGTACTGCATTAGCATCGAATAGCCCCCGCAATATGCAACTTTTCAGGGATGTTAGGACAGCAAAGGCTAGCTTTTTCAAACAGAAATTTGCATCCTGTAGCACTAACTCCAAAAGGTTCTGGAACACTGTGAAGTCCATGGAGAACAAGAGCACCTCCTCCCAGCTGCCCACTAAACTGAGGCTAGGAAACATTGTCACCCCCGAACAATCCGGGATAATCGAGAATTTCAAGAATAATTTTTCTACTGCTGGCCATGCTTTCCACCTGGCTACCATTAGCCCGGTCAGCAGCCCTGCACCCCTCACTGCAACTTGCACAAGCCTCCCCCATTTCTCCTTCATCCAAATCCAGATAGCTGATGTCCAGATTTTGCAGCTCTTTCAGAACACGTACAAATCAGCAGGGCTAGACAATCTGGACCCTCTATTCCAAAAATTATTCGCCGAAATTGTTGCTACCCCTATTACTAGCTTGTTCAACCTCAACCACTTTCATACCATCTGAGATCCCCAAAGATTGGAAAGCTGCTGCTGTCATCCCCCTTTTCAAAGGGGGAGACACTCTAGACCCACACAGATCTTACCCTGCCTTTCTAAGGTCTTCGAATGCCAAGTTAACAAACAGATCACAGACCATTTCAAATCCCACCATACCTTCTCCACTATGCAATCTGGTTTCCGAGCGGGTCATAGGTGCACCTCAGCCACGGTCAAGGTCCAAAACGGCATCATAACTGCCATCGATAAAAGACAATACTGTGCAGCTGTATTCAACGACCTGGCCAAGGCTTTCGACTCTGTCAATCACCACATTTTTATTGGCAGACTCAACAGCCTTGGTTTCTCAAATGACTGCCTCGCCTGGTTCACCAACTACTTCTCTGACAGAGTTTAGTGCATCTGTTACAACTTCTAACAATGGTGAGTGGAGGAGTCAAGCGCAGAGAGCAGGTAATTCAGTTCGTGGATATTTTATTCCATAGACTGTGGAGCCACGACATGCAAAACACCAGTGCGCATGACACAACCCGTCCCAAAATACAACGGACTAAACTACTGATTACACTCATACACCAGATAACAGAAAACAAGCCTGCACAAATACCCAACGGGCCTAGTGCCCTTAAATAGCTTACAAACAAACACTAACTCAAAACAGGTGTACCCAATAAACAGAAACAAACGGAAAGGGAATCGATGGCAGCTAATAGGCTGGCGACGACGACCGCCGAGCACCGCCCGAACAGGAAGAGGCACCATCTTCGGCGAGATTTCGTGACAGTACCCCCCCCTTACGCGCGGCTCCCACAGCGCGCTGACCCCGGCCTCGAGGACGACCCGGAAGACGAGGCGCGGGGCAATCCGGGTGGAGGCGGTGGAAATCCCTCAAGAGGGAAGGATCTAAAATGTCCCTCCACGGTACCCAGCACCTCTCCTCCGGACCGTACCTCTCCCAGTCCACGAGGTACTGCAGGCACCTCACCCGGCGTCTCGAGTCCAGAATAGCTCGTACTGTGTACGCCGGGGACTCCTCGATGTCCAGAGGGGGTGGAGGGACCTCCAGTACCTCACTGTCTTGTAGGGGACCAGCTACCACTAGCCTGAGGAGAGACACATGAAACGAGGGGTTAATGCGATAGTAAGAGGGAAGTTGCAATCTATAACACACCTCGTTTATCCTCCTCAGGACTTTAAATGGCCCCACACACTGCGGCCCCAGAGGGGCAGGTTTCGGGTCGAGAGCCAGACCCTGTCCCCTGGTGCGAACACCGGGGCCTCACTGCGGTGGCGGTCAGCGTCTCTCTTCTGCCGTTCACTGGCCTGCCTGAGAGAATCCTGGACTGCCCGCCAGGTCTCTCTAGAGCGCTGTACCCACTCCTCCACCGTAGGAGCTTCGGTCTGACTCTGATGCCTCGGAGCCAGGACCGGCTGGTAGTGCAGTACGCATTCGAATGGCGACATATTCGTGGATGAATGCCGAAGTGAGTTCTGGGCCAACTCTGCCCACGGGACGTACCTCGCCCATTCTCCTGGCCGGTCCTGGCAATACGACCTCAGAAACCTACCCACTTCCTGGTTTACTCTCTCCACCTGTCCATTACTTTCGGGGTGATAACCAGAGGTAAGGCTGACTGAGATCCCCAGACGCTCCATAAACGCCTTCCAAACCCAGGACGTGAACTGGGGACCCCGATCAGATACGATATCCTCTGGAACCCCATAGTGCCGGAAGACGTGGGTAAATAGAGCCTCTGCAGTCTGTAGGGCCGTAGGGAGACCAGGCAATGGGAGGAGATGGCAGGACTTTGAGAACCGATCCACAACGACCAGAACGGTAGTGTTCCCCTGAGATGGGGGAAGATCAGTAAGGAAATCTACCGAGAGATGGGACCATGGCCGTTGTGGAACCGGGAGGGGTTGTAACTTCCCTCTAGGAAGATGCCTAGGAGCCTTACTCTGGGCACATACCGAACAGGAAGAGACATAGAGCTTCACATCCTTAGCTAAGGTGGGCCACCAGTGTTTCCCCCTAAGACCCCGCACTGTCCTATCAATCCCCGGATGACCCGAAGACGGTAGTGTGTGAGCCCACCGAATCAATTTATCACGGACACCAAGCGGCACGTACCTACGACCGGTCGGACACTGTGTAGGCGCAGGTTCAACCCTCAACGCCCGCTCGATGTCCGCGTCCACCTCCCATACCACCGGGGCCACCAGCCGAGAGGCTGGAAGGATGGGAGTGGGTTTCGATGGACCGGTCCTCGGTGTCATAGAGATGGGACAGCACGTCGGTCTCAGTGTTAAGGGAACCTGGTCTATAAGAGATCGTAAATCTAAAGCGTGTAAAGAACATGGCCCACCTAGCCTGACGCGGATTCAGTCTCCTCGCTGCTCGAATATACTCCAGATTGCGGTGGTCAGTCCAGATGAGGAAAGGGAGTTTAGTCTAGCCAGTGTCTCCACACCTTCAGAGCCTTTACCATAGCTAGTAACTCCCCCACATCATAGTTCCGCTTGGCCGGACCCAGCTTCTTAGAAAAGAAAGCGCAGGGACGGAGCTTCGGTGGCGTGCCCGAGCGTTGAGACAGCACTGCTCCAACCCCAGCCTCGGACGCATCCACCTCCACTATGAATGCTAACGAAGGGTCCGGATGCGCCAACACGGGAGCCTCAGTGAACAGCGCCTTCAACTGGTTGACCATCAGCCTCTGCCGACCACCGCAGACGCACCGGCCCCCCCTTCAGCAGTGAGGTAATGGGCGCCGCTACTTGGCCAAAACCCCGGATAAACCTCCGGTAGTAATTGGCAAACCCTAAAAACCGCTGCACCTCTTTTACCGTGGTCGGAGTCGGCCAATTATGCACAGCGTTAACGCGGTCACACTCCATCACCACCCCCGAGCTGGAAATGCGATAACCCAGGAAGGAAACGGCAGGTTTGGAGAACACACATTTCCCAGTCTTGACGTATAGGTCATGCTCCAGCAGTCAACCCAAGAACCTTGCGCACCATGGAGACATGCGCGGCGCGTGTGGCAGAATAAATCAAGATGTCATCAATATAGACTACCACACCCTGCCCGTGCAAGTCCCTGAGAATCTCATCTACAAAGGATTGGAAGACGGCTGGAGCATTTTTCAACCCATACGGCATGACGAGGTACTCATAGTGGCCTGATGTGGTACTAAACGCTGTTTTCCACTCGTCTCCTCCCCGAATACGCACCAGATTATATGCACTCCTGAGGTCCAGTTTTGTGAAGAAACGCGCTCCGTGGAATGATTTCACCGCCGTAGCGATGAGAGGTAGCGGATAACTAAAACCCACTGTGATCGAATTGAGACCTCGATAATCGGACGCAGACCTCCCTCCTTTTTCCTCACAAAAAATAAACTCGAGGAGACGGGTAACATGGAGGGCCGAATGTACCCCTGTCTCAGAGCTACCGTGACATATGTCTCCATAGCCAACGTCTCCTCCTGTGGCAGTGGGTACACGTGACTCCGGGGAAGTGCAGCGTTCTCCTGGAGGTTTATCACGCAATCCCACCGTCGATGGGGTGGTAATTTGATCGCTTTTTAATTTTTTTTAAGCGATAGCCAAATCGTCATATTCTGGGGGAATGCGCACGGTGGAAACCTCGTCTGGACTCTCCACCGTCGTGGCACCGATGGAAACTCCTATACACCTACCCGAACACTCGTCTGACCACCCCTGAAGAGCCCCCTGTTTCCAGGAAATGAGGGGATTGTGAATAGCCAGCCAGGGAACCCCCAACACCACTGGAAACCCAGGTGAATCAATAAGGTAGAAACTGATCTTCTCCCTATGATCCCCCTGCGTTACCATGTCCAGCGGAATCGTGGCCTCCCTGACCAGCCCTGACCCTAACGGTCGGCTATCTAGGGAGTGCACAGGGACAGGTGGGTCTATCTGCACTAACGGAATACCCAATTTACGGGCGAGTCCGCGATCCATAAAACTCCCAGCTGCGCCTGAATCGACTTGCGCCGTATGCTGAAGAGAGTGGAAAAAACACAGGGAAAAAAATAAACAAAAACATGTGACCAACAGGGAGCTCTGGGTGAGTTTGGTGCTTGCTCACCTGGGGTGGCCGAGAAGTGTTCCGCCGGCCAGATCGACTCCCAGAAGAACTCCTCCAGCACCGGTCCGAAGTGTGCGCAGGAGGAGTCTCCTCCTCTGGTCTCCCTAGATGCAGCTCCTCCCAACTCCATCGGAGTGGGAGCGGGAGGGCTGGAAGGTGGAATTGACAGGACCCCTTCTGAACGCCTGCGGGCAGCTAGCAGGTTGTCCAATCGAATCGACATGTCTATTAGTTCATCCAGGGAGAGAGTTGTGTCCCGACAAGCTAGCTCCCGGCGGACGTCCTCCCGGAGACTGCAACGGTAATGGTCCATCAGGGCCCTGTCATTCCACCCAGCACCAGCAGCTCGGGTCCTGAACTCCAACGCGAAGTCCTGCGCACTCCTTGTCTCCTGTCTGAGGTGGAACAGTCGCTCACCCGCCGCTTTGCCCTCTGGTGGGTGGTCGAACACAGCTCGAAAATGGCGGGTGAACTCCAAGTAGTTGTCCCGAGCCGAGTCTGGGCGGTTCCAGACAGCGTTGGCCCAGTCCAGGGCCGTACCCGTTAAACAGGAGGCGAGGAGGCTCACACTCTCCTCACCCAAGGGAGCCGGACGCACGGTACATTTACATTTTACATTTAGCAGACACTCTTATCCAGAGCGACTTACAAATTGGTGCATTCACCTTATGACATCCAGTGGAACAGCCACTTTACAATAGTGCATCTAAATCTTTTAGGGGGGTGAGAAGGATTACTTATCCTATCCTAGGTATTCCTTAAAGAGGTGGGGTTTCAGGTGTCTCCGGAAGGTGGTGATTGACTCCGCTGTCCTGGCGTCGTGAGGGAGTTTGTTCCACCATTGGGGGGCCAGAGCAGCGAACAGTTTTGACTGGGCTGAGCGGGAACTGTACTTCCTCAGTGGTAGGGAGGCGAGCAGGCCAGAGGTGGATGAACGCAGTGCCCTTGTTTGGGTGTAGGGCCTGATCAGAGCCTGGAGGTATTGAGGTGCCGTTCCCCTCACAGCTCCGTAGGCAAGCACCATGGTCTTGTAGCGGATGCGAGCTTCAACTGGAAGCCAGTGGAGAGAGCGGAGGAGCGGGGTGACGTGAGAGAACTTGGGAAGGTTGAACACCAGACGGGCTGCGGCGTTCTGGATGAGTTGTAGGGGTTTAATGGCACAGGCAGGGAGCCCAGCCAACAGCGAGTTGCAGTAATCCAGACGGGAGATGACAAGTGCCTGGATTAGGACCTGCGCCGCTTCCTGTGTGAGGCAGGGTCGTACTCTGCGGATGTTGTAGAGCATGAACCTACAGGAACGGACCACCGCCTTGATGTTAGTTGAGAACGACAGGGTGTTGTCCGGGATCACGCCAAGGTTCTTAGCGCTCTGGGAGGAGGACACAATGGAGTTGTCAACCGTGATGGCGAGATCATGGAACGGGCAGTCCTTCCCCGGGAGGAAGAGCAGCTCCGTCTTGCCGAGGTTCAGCTTGAGGTGGTGATCCGTCATCCACACTGATATGTCTGCCAGACATGCAGAGATGCGATTCGCCACCTGGTCATCAGAAGGGGGAAAGGAGAAGATTAATTGTGTGTCATCTGCATAGCAATGATAGGAGAGACCATGTGAGGTTATGACAGAGCCAAGTGACTTGGTGTATAGCGAGAATAGGAGAGGGCCTAGAACAGAGCCCTGGGGGACACCAGTGGTGAGAGCGCGTGGTGAGGAGACAGATTCTCGCCACGCCACCTGGTAGGAGCGACCTGTCAGGTAGGACGCAATCCAAGCGTGGGCCGCGCCGGAGATGCCCAACTCGGAGAGGGTGGAGAGGAGGATCTGATGGTTCACAGTATTGAAGGCAGCCGATAGGTCTAGAAGGATGAGAGCAGAGGAGAGAGAGTTAGCTTTAGCAGTGCGGAGCGCCTCCGTGATACAGAGAAGAGCAGTCTCAGTTGAATGACTAGTCTTGAAACCTGACTGATTTGGATCAAGAAGGTCATTCTGAGAGAGATAGCGGGAGATCTGGCCAAGGACGGCACGTTCAAGAGTTTTGGAGATAAAAGAAAGAAGGGATACTGGTCTGTAGTTGTTGACATCGGAGGGATCGAGTGTAGGTTTTTTCAGAAGGGGTGCAACTCTCGCTCTCTTGAAGACGGAAGGGACGTAGCCAGCGGTCAGGGATGAGTTGATGAGTGAGGTGAGGTAAGGGAGAAGGTCTCCGGAAATGGTCTGGAGAAGAGAGGAGGGGATAGGGTCAAGCGGGCAGGTTGTTGGGCGGCCGGCCGTCACAAGACACGAGATTTCATCTGGAGAGAGAGGGGAGAAAGAGGTCAGAGCACAGGGTAGGGCAGTGTGAGCAGAACCAGCAGTGTCGTTTGACTTAGCAAACGAGGATCGGATGTCGTCGACCTTCTTTTCAAAATGGTTGACGAAGTCATCTGCAGAGAGGGCGGAGGGGGGGGGAGGGGGAGGAGGATTCAGGAGGGAGGAGAAGGTGGCAAAGAGCTTCCTAGGGTTAGAGGCAGATGCTTGGAATTTAGAGTGGTAGAAAGTGGCTTTAGCAGCAGAGACAGAGGAGGAAAATGTAGAGAGGAGGGAGTGAAAGGATGCCAGGTCCGCAGGGAGGCGAGTTTTCCTCCATTTCCGCTCGGCTGCCCGGAGCCCTGTTCTGTAGCCAGGTAGAGCTCGAGTGGGAGCAAAAATCCCTGGCACCCAGCCACCGCTCCATCGTACTCCCTCGGGGAGGAGAGACGCAATGTGCTGGACCCAGAGGACTACGTAGGTGGAGTAGGTGGCGTCGTCTGTGGGGGAGCTGGGGTAGACGTCGGTAGACCACTCCTCTCCCATCGTTCCATCCTCTCCATCATCTGGTCCATCGCTGTACCGATCCGATGGAGGACAGCTGTATGGTGATGATCGCGCTCCTCCGTAGTTGGGAGAGGGGTGGTCGCTGCTGCTGCTGACTCCATTTAGGTGGTGCGGGCTTCTGTTACAACTTCTAACAATGGTGAGTGGAGGAGTCAAGCGCAGAGAGCAGGTAATTCAGTTCGTGGATATTTTATTCCATAGACTGTGGAGCCACGACATGCAAAACACCAGGATGCATGAAACAACCAGTCCCAAAATACAACGGACTAAACTGTCCAGAAAATATACTGATTACACTCATACACCAGATAACAAGCCCGCACAAATACCCAGCGGGCCTAGTGCCCTTAAATAGCCTACAAATAAACACTAACTCAAAACAGAAACAAACGGAAAGGGAATTGATGGCAGCTAATAGTCCGGCGACGACGACCGCCGAGCACCGCCCGAACAGGAAGAGGCACCATCTTCGGCGAGATTCGTGACAGCATCAAATCGGAGGGCCAGTTGTCTGGGTTCAATCCTCGGGCTGACTCTTTTCTCTATATGATTGGTGATTCTCTGATCCACCTCTACGCAGACGACACCATTCTGTATACTTCTGGCCCTTCTTTGGACACTGTCAAGTAACCTCCAGGCGAGCTTCAATGACATGCAACTCTCCTACTGTGGCCTCCAACTACTCTTAAATGCAAGCAAAACTAAATGCATGCTCTTCATCTGATCGATGCCCACACCTGCCCACCCGTCCCGCATCACTACTCTGGACGGTTCTGACTTAGAATATGTGGACAACTACAAATACCTAGGTGTCTGTTTAGACTGTAAACTCATCTATCGACCTAGTGTTTAATTTGCCATACTGTAATAATTGTGCCACTATGGCCTATTTATTGCCTTTACCTCCCTTATCTTACCTCATTTGCACACACTGTATACAGACTTTTTTTCTACTGTATTATTGAGTGTATGTTTGTTGATTCCGTGTGTAACTCTGTGTTGTTGTTTGTGTCGCACTGCTTTGCTTTATCTTGGCCAGGTCGCAGTTGTAAATTAGAACTTGTTCTCAACTAGCCTACCTGGTTCAATAAAGGCGAAATTAAAATAAATAAAAATCCCTGGCTCTGACCCCACTCTCAGCGGGTGTAGGATATGCAAGAATTGATTTCCAAGTCACACATGGACTTCTACATGTCTGAAATAGGACAAATACCTTATTATTCTTTCTATTTCTATGGCAGATTCACATCTCAAATTTTTTTGGAACATCCCAAAACATTGTAGACAACAATAGATGGCAAAGTCAAAGATAGTATCAGTTATCAAGGTAAGACCCAATTGCAAACTGTTTGAAATAACAATGCTTATTGTAACCACAGGGGCAGACAAACGTGAGGTCTAGGAAGGCAGGCAGGGGTCGATAATCCAGAACAGAGGCCAAAGTACACGATGGCAGGCAGGCTCAGGGTCAGGTCAGGCAAAGGTTGGTAATCCAGAAGTGGAGCAAAGATACAGGACGGTAGGCAGGCGCTCATGGATAGAGACAGGCAGTGGTCAGGCGGGTGGTTTAGGTCAAAAACCAGGAGGACGAGAAAAAGAGAGACCAGGGAAAAACAAGAGCTGAGACAAAACTCTGGTGGGCTTGAACAAACGAGACGAACTGGCAACAGACAGAAAACACAGGTATAAATACACCAGTATAAATACACAGTGGATAATGGAGAAGATGAGCGACACCTGGAGGGGTGTGGAGACAAGCACAAGGACAGGTGAAACAGATCAGGTCGTGACAGTAGCCCCCCCAATGGATGCCACCTGACCTCCTACTTGGGTCCATACCTGGTTGAGCGGAATCCCGGCACTGGATCTCAAAGATGACTCCTGGGTCCAGGATGTCCCTTGCGGAGACTCAGCATCTCTCCTACGGGCCATAACCCTTCCAGTCAACCAGGTACTGGAATCCCATGCCCCGAGGTCGAACCTTCAGGAGACATCTCACCATGTACGCCGGCCGTCGATGAGATGAGGGAGGGGGGTGGGCCTGGAAACAGGAGACAAGGGGCAGTTAGACATGGTTTTAACTCTAGACACAGAAAAGGAAGAAAAAATATGGAGGGTACGGGGCAACAGAGGAATAGCAGAATAGCAGAGAGGCTAATGATCTTGGAACACGGGGGAAAGGTCTCGGCTTCCAGGGGTGTAGCCGCGGCACTATAGTGGCGTGCCAGGGCCTAAGGCTTGAAATTCTTGGATACCGGTCGGTGCTGTGGAAGCGAAGTGGCCCGGGACTTACTGAACCCTCCCGGAGGTCCTGGTACTATGCAGAGCAGGCGGAGATGTCCGGGGCAATTCCAAAGCCCAATTCTCAAGCCCCCAGGAAGACGTCCTGGAGCAGGCAGAGCTGACTTCAGGCAGTGAGTGTGGCAGGACGGGCTCCAGCCCACGATGGCACCAGTAGCCCAGTCAATGGATGGATCGTATCGCTGGAGCCAAGAAAATCCCAATACCATGGGTAACTGCGGAGACTCAACCAGCAGGAATTGGATCATCTCACTGTGGTTCCCCAACATTTGTCGGTTGACGGGGGTGGTCTGGTGGGGGACCCGGCCTATAGAGTGCCTGTCCAGTGCTCTAACACCCATGGGAATGGAGAGGGGTTGATTGGAGATGCCTAGCTCGGACGCCAGGGTAACGTCCATGAGACTCACATCGGCCCCCGAGTCGATGAGTACCTGGAGAGACTTGGACTGGTCGCCCCATAGCAGGGTGGCATGGAGAGGGGGGCGAGTAAGGGGAGAAAAATAATTATCTTTAAGCCACATTGGAGTACTCACTCCAACGAATAAGCTGCGTCTCTTGAAGGGACAGGTAGACACATAATGACCGACAGTACCGCAATACGTTCGGCCACATCCTGGAACCGTTCTCACACCACAAAGCATCTTCTTGTATCTACCAATGAGGGCTCCTTGAGAGGAGATGGCGTTGCGGAGCTGGTCCAAGTCTGCTGTGTCAGACAGGTCCAGTTCGTACTATCAGGAATCAAGGTAGGATCCAAGTGCAGACTGTGTGAAGTAACAATGTTTATTGTAACCAGAGGGGCAGGCAAATGACAGGTCCAGGCAGGCAGGGGTCGATAATCCAGAGCAGAGGCCAAGGTACAGGACGGCAGGCAGGCTCAGGGTCAGGCAGAGGTTGGTAATCCAGAGGTGGAGCAAAGGTACAGGACGGTAGGCAAGCTCAGGGTCAGAGACAAGCAGTGGTCAGGTGGGTGGGTGGGTGGGTACAGGGACAGGACAGGCAAAGGTCAAAAACCAGGAGGACAAGAAAAAGAGAGACTAGGGAAAAACAGGAGCTGAGACAAAATGCTGGTAGGCTTGAACAAACGAGATTAACTGGCAACAGACACAAAACACAGGTATAAATACACAGGGAATAATGGGGAAGATGGGCGACACCTGGATGGGGGTTATGAAATTAGTGGAATGCCAGGTGGAAGCAGAGTATGATAGCTAAGGAGATGGAGAAAAATCTCACATTTGATTGCAAATATGCGAAGGGAGTCAAAAAGAGAACACAGAAGGAGTATTCATCCGTGTATACAGGTACAAGTCTAGCAAGCTACATTTAAAGATATTGTACTTTTCAAATTTGGTCAGAAAGTCATTTTCATTTCAAGTTAAAGCAACTAGCTAGCTAAAACTAGCTGGCTGGTTCGTTAGCTAACGTTACATGTATGATCTGTGCAGTAATATTATTATAACCCAATGTTAGCGAGCTAGCTTACTTTGAACCTAGTTGGTTAGCTTTAGTTATCTGCAGATTCATACATGGTGGCTCGCTATGACAATCAGTTTGTATTGCTAGTGGTATGGGTTGGGATTATTACCACGTTCAAAACAACTGGGAACTCTGAAAAAAATAATCTCAGACTGGGAAAAATAGTTTTGAATGGTCAACTTAGACTTCCAATTCGGGAACTCGGGCCTCTTTCTAAAGCCCAGAATTTCAGACCTGAACATCACTGACGTCATATTTTTTCGCCAGATGACTACATGACCAATCAAGTTAGCCAGGTGTGTCTGGGGTGAATACGGTCATCTATTGTATTTCATGAACATGTGTACATGTCGAGACAATAGTGACCCAGCCACTTACAGTAGCTAGATGTAACTAGAGGGTGCTTATAGCATTTATTTCAGATATGACCCATCAATTTAGACAAGTGTGTCTGGGTAAGAATCATCTACAAATGATCAAATATTTGCACAATATTTATCTGGACACTTTCTATTTTTGATATTTCTACTATGCAAATATGCAAGGAAACATTTCACTGTACTGTTCACACCTTTATCCTGTGCATGTGACAAATAATATTTGATATAGTGTGTGTTTACCAGAGACGATAATGTGAAGAACAACATGACCTGCATCAAAGTCAGATTAGGATCTAGGCCAAGGACTAGGTACCGTGTACTTTTACTTCTACTTACGGTATGCTACTACTTTCACCACATTTAGTCTTGAAATATTTGGTTGTTTTACCACCCTACCTTATTTACTTTGTTTAGCACCTGACCTTACATGTGACTCCTTAAAGATATGGGTTGGGCTAACTACACCAAAATAAATGTATACATAAATGTTATTCAATTATTGCGCGCGCGCCAACGAGCATCTGCGTTGCCAAGGGCTAAAATAGAAGTCAGTTCGATTTCTGACGCAGATCGCGCTGCAAGTCCTGCCTCTCCCATCTCCTCATTTGTTTATAGATGCAGCTACCCACGTGCCATCTCCTTATTGGTTATACCCACGTGGGTGACTGAAAGACTAACAATGTCAGTGCCGGTAATGCACCTAATTAATGAAAGTTGCCAATCGCAATATAAAGTCAAGAGAAGAAAAAGCCTGGAAGGAGGAGAGATGGCTAGAAATGATTCGGTTGACCATTTTATTTGTGGATTAATTGGCGGAGTAGAGGACCTTGTGCATTTCAGGTAAAGTAACAACTCAATGGTTATATCCCAGGACAAATTAGCTAGCAACAGCAGCTAGCTAACTAAATTGCCTTTAATGTTTTTCGACCGGTCCCCAAATTAATATAACTGGTTCAGTTTGTTTTGATATTTTAACCTGCATGTCGTGATCGCGTTTGGTGTGGGGGAACAAAATACATTTATGCACGATGGCGCATGGGTTTGGGTTCCGATACTGAATGGGTGTAGACTAAGAGCTCTCCAGTACATTTACCAAAACAGTCGAGGGCCAATTTTCAAAACAGAATTAATTTCCCATTGTTCCTCAACTGCAGTGTATAATATACAATTTGTAGCTCTGAGTCTCTACTTTTATCCAATGTAAAAATAAAAAAACTTCACATTTTGTTACATGTGACCGAATCTAGTTGGTCACATTTTGAAAATTGCAGCTGGTGTATTTGACTATTCTTACTCTCAATACTACATTTAAACTGAGCTCCTGCTCATACTTATGCCTGGAGCTGGCACTGCTGACAGTTATTATGAATGTACATATTAACATGCTATGTGATGTCGATGAACAGTTAAGAACAAATTCTTATTTACAAAGACAGCCCACCCCGGCCAAACCCCAAATCGGACGATACAGCCTGGAATCAAACCAGGGTCTGTAGTGACGCTGCTAGCACTGAGATGCAGTGCCTTAGACCGATGCACCACTCGGGAGCCCCAGAGGGAATAGGCCGATAAATGCTGATGTTACTAGCTCCCAATAATGCAGTACAATGTCAAACTCTAGATAAACAATAAGAAATTCAGAAAAAGAAGGCTCCAGCCATACTAATCGAGTCAGTGGGCCTCTCGCTGTGCCCACCATCCAACTAACTCAAAGCTAGTTACCCAATAAAAAAATGACAGCAAGTAAACTGGGTCTGCTGCCTCCAGTCTTGGCCTCCTACTGTAGTTCTGCCTACCCATGACCCATCTCCAGTCCCCATCCCCCAAGCAACATCTGAAAGCTATTAGCACCATGTTTCCAGGGTGACACAGGAGGCCATCATAAATCTTGGTCCTCCTTCTCTGCGTCAGAACATGTGGCTGGAACCAGGAGAGCCTCAAAGCGCAGCACATGAAATATCCCCCCTCACAGGGCTCCATGACAGAATTATCTCCAAAACATGGAGAATAGACTAATAAATAGGACATGGAATCACAGGCCAAGAAAGGTATAAGTCTACATCTCAAATGGTACTCTATTCCCCATTTAGTGCACATAGGGAATAGGCTGCCATTTGGGACAGAGCCCAAGTTAATCTTGACACATACAACCAAGGCAAACGTGTGCCAGCAACAACTTCTGATCTCTATTACCAGTGAGAACAACATCAGAACAGCAGAATGACAGCAGCAGGGAGGACAGCCGTAAACGTGGCAACCAATGTTACACTGACCCAATGGATGTGGTGGGAAGGCAATGTGGGAGGAAGGGGAAGGAAAGGAGAAAAATAATGGTTGTGGCCATTTTAAAATGGGAAAGGCTTATTTTCTCCCTCCACTAAACAGTGGGTTCAGGGAAGAAAAAGTATTGAGTTGAATGTTAGGGGAGGGAGAATCAACCGCTGAATTCTTTACCACTGAGGTCACTGCTGCTGCTTCTCTCTCTACTAGTCTGATCTACCCAGAGAGAGGAGAGAGCTGCTAGCCTCGTCTGGTCCCTCTGCAAGCTGTTTAAGCACAAAGCTGGTGTGCTGGGGTTCTGTCTGCACATGTGCAGAAGAGCATCTGTCTGATGGCGCTCTCCCTATGACCCACCACAGCCTCCGCCCACCCAGAGAATCTGACTTTTACAATATACCCTCTATATTGACCATTTTACAATATACCCTCTATATATAGACCTTTTTACAGTATACCCTCTCTATAGGTATTTTTACAGTATTCCCTCTATATACTGTAGTTATTTTACAGTATCCCTCTATATAGGTATTTTTACAGTGTGCCCTCTATATAGTTATTTTTACAGTATACCCTCTATATAGGTAATTTTACAGTATCCCTCTATATGTATTTTTTACAGTGTACACTCTATATAGGTATTTTTACAATATACACTCTATATAGGTATTTTTACAGTATATGTTACAAACCTGAATTAACAGGGTAAAATGATGACAGAGAAACGTTAGTAGTGTTCAGTACTAGGCATTCAAGATTTATTATAATATTGTTCTCTTTTGTTAATCTTTTTTTTATGTCAAAATCAACTATCCATTACAACTCTATTGTAGTATTACATCTTCACATTTCATATTCCAGTATCAAAAAATAAGAGGCCCCAGGTTAAAAAAAATATCACCATACATCCTCACGTTCTATATAACTCACTGTACTATCAGTGTCAATTTAGAAAAAGCTATATGATACTGGAGGCCTGTGGTAAACAATTTTACAACCATTACATTATTAACCATTAACATGTAAGCTAATATTGACTGAAACCAACTAGCCTAGAAACCAACTAGAGCTACCTAGTGCTTAGCCAAGCTAAATGTGTTTAGCATCAACATTTTACCGTGACATCACATACAGTATATCCCCTTAAACTCCCCTTAAACTAAATTGACCCTCTGCAGTGCCTGGTTGAATGCCGAGCAGTTACCATACCAGGCGGGGATGCAACCGGTCAGGATGCTCTCGATGGTGCAGCTGTAGAACTTTTTGACAATCTGGGGACCCATGCCAATTCTTTTCAGTCTCCTGAGGGGGAAAAGGCATTATCGTGCCCTCTTCACAACTTTCTTGGTCTGTTTGGACCATGATAGTTTGTTGGTGATATGGACACCAAGGAACTTGAAATGGTAGTCATTTAGGCAGGTTACCTTTGCTTTCTTGGGCACAGAAACTATGGTGGTCTACTTGAAGCATATAGATATTACAGACTAATTCAGTTAGAGGTTGAAAATATGAATGAAGACACTTGTTGGTCCGCGCATGCTCCGAGTACACATCCTGGTAATCCGTCTGGCCCCACAGCCTTGTGAATTTTGACCTGTTTAAATGTCTTACTCACATCGGCTATGGAGAGCGTTATCACACAGTCGTCTGGAACAGCTCGTGCTCTCAAGCATGCTTCAATGTTGGTTGCCTCAAAGCGAGCATGGAAGGCATTTAGCCTGTCTGGTACGCTTGCATCCCTGGGCAGCTTGTGGCTGGGTCCTATTGTAGTCTGTACTAGTTTTCAAGCCCTGCCACATCCGACGAGCGCCAGAGCCAGTGTAGTAGGGTTGAATCTTAGTCCTTTATTGACTCTTTGCCTGTTTGATGGTTTGTCTGAGGGCATAGTGGGATTTCTTATAAGCATCCGGATTAGTGTCCCATTCCTTGAAAGTGGCAGCTCTAGCCGTTAGCTCGGTGCACATGTTGCCTGTAATCCATGGTTTATGGTTGGAATATGTACATGTACGAACGGTCACTGTGGGGACAACGTCATCGATGCTTTTATTAATGAAGCCGGTGACTGAGATGGTATACTCCTCAATGCCATTGGATGAATCTCAGAACAAATTCCAGTCGTTGGCCAGCCAACGAGAGCATACAGGTCGTGGTGGGTAGTATACGGGGCTTTGGTGACAAAACTGATGGCACTGTGATAGACTGCATCAAATCTACTGTAGGTCTTTTTACAGTATACCCTCTATATAGGTATTTTGACAGTATACCCTATTTCTTGGTATTATCACAGTATACCCTCTATATAGGTAATTTTACAGTATACCCTCTATATAGGTATTTTGACAGTATACCCTATTTCTTGGTATTTTCACAGTATACCCTCTATATAGGTAATTTTACAGTATACCCTATTTATAGGTATTTTTACAGTATACCCTCTATATAGGTCTCATTGGTTTACAGTACATGCCTCTAATGTACATTCGAACTCCAAAAGGTACTATGTCAAAATGTTCTCACTGGTTGAATCAGCAACTCAATCAGTATTCATATGTCAAATGCTGCTATGAGTCCCTTACAGTTCCATATTCCAGGTCAGCACCAGCTGGCAGCATCCCATTCACATTTTGCATTATAGTGAGTCATAGTGATACAAAGTAGCAGTCTATATTTCATCCCAATGTGTACTCAGAAGCACACGCTTCGCACATGTGTGAGCGTGTGGTGCATACAAGCAGACACACAAACTGACACTTTCTCAGTTACCTCAGAATGGTAAGTGTTTCATTCCCCCTCTTCCTGCTGGGGCCATGAGGGAATACCACCAACACAACACACAGGCCTTCTCCAATCATCCATCAGCGTCAATGACCTCTCGTTGATGTCATGGGGGTTTGGTCTCTGGTAAACAATATTGGAAGTGACCAGAGACTTTAACCTTTGGACTTTGGGACTGTAGACATTAGTGCAGGGAGGTATACTGTAGGCTACCACCACACTCCAGAACTGGTGATGCACAACACGATTTAGATGGCTGATATTCCATTTTATACAGTACATACCAGTAGTAACAGTATATAAAATATATGCCATTTAGCAGACGCTTTTATCCAAAGCGACTTACAGTCATGTGTGCATACATTCTACGTATGGGTGGTCCCGGGAATCGAACCCACTACCCTGGCGTTACAAGCGCCATGCTCTACCAACTGTGCTACAGTAGTAACAGTATTATTATACCGGTTAACTTTTCACATTGATTGTCATTGTTCATGCTCATTTTCATCAATTCCACCAAGGAATTGTAATGTATGCTATGTAATTGCAAAAAGCGCCCAGGTTCTTTCAATACATGTTTGAAATTCGTAGACATGTTGACTTTGGATTGATGTTGAAAGTCATCTAAGGTTTACAAGACAGACCAAAGTAAATACAAACCAACAGGACAATAGGCCTGTTAAACTAACATTGCTTTAACAAAAGCCAAAAATGATTTGATTCATTAACTAATTTACTTGATCATTGGTAGTTTATGTTTCTTATTAATGCAATTATTTTTCATCATCAATGGGAGCTGCTCCACGGAGCAACAATGTTGTTTGAACAGCTAATGTTCTGTTTTCCCCTCCCCACTCAGACCACCCCCAGAAACGTCTAACCATTTTTTGCTTGAGACATTTTTGACAATTTGAATGAAATATTCACAGTAAGATACTTCATTGTTACCCAGAAAAAAATGGCTGCATTGGACCTTTATTATTCAGACATTTCACATTCTTAAAATAAAGTGGAGATCTTAAGTGACCTAAAACAGGGAATTTGTACTAGGATTAAATGTCATGAATTGTGGAAAACTGAGTTTAAATGTATTTGGCTAAGGTGTATGTAAACTTCTGACTTCAACTGCATGTGAACTGTATGTGATTACAAGGATCACTGTTTCGTTCAGCCAATCCCAATGGGAAACTTTCCCTCATCTCTGGGATGTAATACTAACCTAGAATACTGAGACAGATGTGTCTGAGGAACTGCCAGGTGGACCGATGGATTTACCTGCTGTTCTCTAGAGAAGAAGAAAATATTGTGCAGAATATGGCGAGGGAATATGGGAAAGCAGAGAGGGAAGTGAGAGAAAAGTATGTTAACTACAGATGTAGGATCTTAATTTGATCACCCAGATGCATGAGAACTACAAGAAAACTTGTAAATGTATTTGAGGTTTTAAAAGGCTTCTGAAATGTGTAATTTCTACTTTGAAATTTTAGACTTGATTTTTCCTTATTAGAATTGTCTGTTAATTATAATCCACATAATAATTTCCAAATCCTGCTGATGCAGGAAGATTTTCCTGCTGTAGAAAACTGTCTTAAATTAAGATTATACGTCTGTATGACCGCCATGTGCTGAGATAACATGCTGTTTCTATTTGGTAGTGAGGAGAAATATGGGAAAAGTGGAGGATAGGATAGGGAGGATTATAGTATGCCAACTGTGGCTGCCATGTTAGTTGATCACATGCTTGATTTTGGGCCTTCTTCTCAGTAGCTGGCTATAAATCAGACTAAACCACATGCCTCGGCTGAAGAAGAGGTATTTCGTTTTTTAGAAAGTTTTCAGACATGGTAGAAATCAGTGAATTGAACTTTCCACGTGGTGAAATCCAATTTGTTCAGCACTAACACAAAAAAGGATAGAAAATCCTTCATTGAAACTGGTTGTCTCAGTCTGACACACTAAAAACGCATCCCTGCACAAAATTACATTGTGGTGAGTTTAGTTTTAGCATGGCAGGAGAGTTCCGAGCTTCTCCACTACCCATCCTGGAGTCAATGGGGAGGTTTCCATTCCTTCTTTCTCTCCTTCAATTTTAGTTTATTTGTCTTTCTCTACCTATTTTGTTTCTCTCTCTCTCTCTACCTCCCTTTCTATCTCCCTCAATCTCTCTCTTTCTGCCTCCTTGTCCCCCTTTCTCTCTCCCTTTCTTATTTTTGCCTTCTGCCTCTTCTTTCCCCTTCTCTCAGACCCGCTCAATACGGAAGTGGTCAGATGATGCGGATTCTACACTACAGGACTGTCTTGCTAGCACAGACTGGAATATGTTCTGGGATTCATCCAAAATGGCATTAAAGAATACACCACCTCAGACATCGGCTTCATCAATAAGTGCATTGATGACGTTGTCCCCACAGTGACTGTACATGCATATCCCAACCAGAAGCCATGGATTACAGGCAACATCCTCATCGAGCTAAAGGCTAGAGCTGCTGCTTTCAAAGAGCGAGAGACTAATCTAGAAGCTTATAAGAAATCCTGCTATGCCCTCAGACGAACCATCAAACAAGCAAATTGTCAAAACAGGATTAAGATTGAATCCTACTACACTGGCTCTGACGCTCGTCGGATGTGGCAGGGCTTGAAAACAATTATGGACAACAAAGGGAAACCCAGAAGTGAGCTGCCCAGTGACGCGAGCCTACCAGGTGAGCTAAATGCCTTTGATGCTCACTTTGAGGCAACCAGCACTGAAGCATGCACGAGAGCACCAGCTGTTCTGGATGACTGTGTGATAACTCTCTCAGTAGCCAATGTAAACAAACACTTTCTTTCACGAGGCAAGTCAGTTAAGAACAAATGATTCTTTACAATGACAGCCTAGGACAACAGAACAACAGATGTTTTACCTTGTCAGCTCAGGGATTCAATCTTGCAACCTTTCGGTTACAAGTCCAACGCTCTAACCACTAGGCTACCTGCCACCCCTTTAAACAGGTCAACATTCACAAAGCCGCCGAGCCAGACGGATTATAAGGCCGTCTACTCAAAGCATGCGCGGACCAGCTGTCAAGTGTCTTCACTGACATTTTCAACCTCCCCCTGACCGAGTCTGTAATATCTACATGTTTCAAGCAGACCACCATAGTCCCTGTGCCAAAGGAAGTGAAGTTAACCTGCCTGAATGATTACCGCCCCATGGCACTCAGTTCGCTAGCCATGAAGTGCTTTGAAAGGCTGGTCATGGCTCACATCAATTGCATCCTTCCGGACACCCTAGACCCACTCCAATTCACATACAACCCCAACAGATCCACAGATGACGCAATCTCAATCGCACTCCACACCTTCCTTTCTCACCGGGACAAAAGGAACACCTATGTGAGAATGCTGTTCATCGACTACAGCTCAGTGTTCAACACCATAGTGCCCATGAAGCTCATCACTAAGCTAAGGACTCTGGGACTAAACACCTCCCTCTGCAACTGGATCCTGGACTTCCTGACGGAACGCCCAGAGGTGGTAAGAATAGACAAAAATATGTCTGCCACGCTGATCCTTAACACTGGGGCCACTCAGGGGTGTGTATGTAGTCCCCTCCTGTACTCACTGTTCACCCACGACTGCATGGCCAAACACGACTCCAACACCATCATTAAGTTTGCTGATGACACAACAGTGGTAGGACTGATTACCGTCAAAGATGAGACGGCCTATAGGGAGGAGGTCAGGGAACTAGCAGTGTGGTTCCAGGACAACAACCTCTCCCTCAATGTGAGCAAGACAAAGGATCTGATCGTGGACTACAGAAAAAGGTGGGCCGAACAGGCCTCCATTAAAATTGACGGGGCTGAGAGTTTCAAGTTCCTTGGTGTCCAAATCACCAACGAACTATCCATGGTCCAAACATACCAAGACAGTCGTGAAGAGGGCACGTCAAAACCTTTTCCCCCTCAGGAAACTGAAAAGATTTGGCATGGGTCCGCAGATCCTCAAAAAGTTCTACAGCTGCACCATCGAGAACATCCTGACCGGTTGCATCACCGCCTGGTATGGCAACTGCTCGGCATCTGACCGTAAGGCGCTTCAGCGGGTAGTGGGAACGGCCCAGTACATCACTGGGGCCAAGCTTCCTGCCATTCTGGACATATATAATGGAGAGTGTCAGAGGAAAGCCCATAAAATTGTCAGAGACTCTAGTCACCCAAGTGATAGACTGTTTTCTCTGCTACCGCACGGCAAGTGGTGCCAGAGCGCCATGTCTAGGACCAAAAGGCACCTCAACAGCTTCAACCCCAAAGCCATTAGACTGCTGAACAATTCATACAAATCGCCACAGGACAATTTACATTGACACCCCTCTTGTTCACTGCTGTTACTCACTGTTTGTTTGTTACCTATGCATTGTCACTTCGCCCCCACCTACATGTACAGATTACCTCAACTAGCCTATACCCCTCCACACTGACTCTGTACCGGTGCCTCTGTATATAGCCTAGTTATTGTTATTCTTATTGTGTTACTTTTTAATATTACTTTTTATCTAAGCCTACTTGGCAAATATGTTCTTCTTCTTGAACTGCACTGTTGGTTAAGGGCTTGTAAGTAAGCATTTCATGGTAAAGTCTACAGTTGTTTACTTTGGCGCATTTGGCAAATACATTTTGACTTGATTTGAACGTCTCTCCAGAGCCGCCTCAGTATTTATGAGTGCTTGCCTTGCACTGAGGCGTCAGGTAACTGAAGACATTTCCAGACCAGTTTCTCTATGAGTTCATTTCCCCCAATCATTTTCAAATACTCACCGGTTGACATGGGCCTCGGTGTAAAGTGTGGCCAAGATGTAATGCACATTGCCTGAGAATGTATCCCCCCAGTCTGTGCAACATACTATAAGTTAGGGTTTGCAGTTGAGGGCAATCTGAATACAGTTTTAAAATGCAGACTGAATTGAGCTCCATTTCACATTTGTTGAAACAATAGAGGAATGTGGTGTGATTCAGTCTGTATTTCAAGCCTAGATCTTTATAGTTTTTATAGAACTATTCAAACTACTGACCTCATGCAGGACTCATACTTTGTTTATTAAAGCTAGCTGGATATATAAACAGCAAGACAGCTTCAATAAAGATAATTTGAGGGGAATAGAAGGGAACAACACAAGATAAAAGGAGTTAGAAATAAACTGTGAATATAAGCCATGAAGACTCTTTTTCGCCAGATGTTTTTCTGGCCTGGAATCAAGATGGAGATGGACAGCCTGCCAGGGCGACAGGAAATATGGCTTATGTTAAACAGCCTGAGAGTTTCTGAGTTCCTCTGCATATTTCTCAAACTTTGAAACCCTCTGCCATGTAGAACATTATCTGTTCTGGTGTAATCCATTTTATCACATGTAACATTCAATTCTTTTCTATTCATGAAATTGCTCAGAGAAATATATTTTGTAATGTATTATTTGTTAAACAAAATCTCTTTCTCTTCCCCTCTGTTGAGGTTTTGTGAGTGGGAACTATGGTTCCCGGGTGAGTCTGTCAGGACCTTGGGTTTTGTCTTGTGGCTTCTTCTAACATGCAACTCATTGAACATAAATGAGGATTTGTGAAATACCATTCTGAATTTCTGCTCAGAAAAATCTGATCTGTGAACAGTTTTATTCCCTCCTGTCTGACTGGAGGTTCATAGATTGGTCATGACTCATATCTGGTGACGTGTTTCAAAATGGAGTTTTATCCATACCAGCTGTCTTCATTCTTTTTGCTCTCACTTCTCTCTGTCATGAATGAACAAGTTGATCTGTCGGTTCCCTTATAGCATTAGAGGAACTGTGTACAGTATCTTTATACAAACAATATTTAACTCTCCCACAACCTTTGTTAAGAGAAAGAAAAACCAGCTGCATGTACAGCCATAAAAATAGTAACAAGTTGGAAAACCTCTTAGCTCTGCCATAGATATAAAGTAAGAACAAGTTCCACCTTCGCCCAGCTTTGAAGAAGGTTTCAATTGATGAACGTGTCACACTGCAGAACACTCCCAGAGAAACTGCTCACTGTCTGGTATGCTTTCTCTCCCCCTGTGTTTAGTTGTGTCATGCCTGCCAGCAGAGCAGCAGCAGCACATTATCTGATGTCAGGGAAGAATCCAGTCATATTTTCCATCTACCCCGTGTGTCTGGCTCTGTATGTCTGAGTGGTGGAGGGGGAGTGTGGGTGGACTGGAGAACACGGAGGGAGGGAGAGAGGGATGGAGGGAGAGAGGGATGGAGGGATAGAAGAGGGAGGGAGCTCTCCAGAGACGGCAAGTTCCAGAGAAGGAGAAAAAAACTGGAAAAAGTTGCTACAATGAATGTTCAGGCTGAGTTGAAGACAGAAAACACAATGCTCTCCAGTGGTAGAGGTTTTACCAGCATGTCTAATGTCTTCCTACACACTGCTTTGTTGAAATGCAACTCAACCTAATATTCGAATAAACATTAGGGGTCGTGTTGAACTGTTCCCTTGTGAAGGATGAGAAGCAGAATGGTTAGGATTTTTCAGTTCTTTTCTCATGGCCTGCTGAGGAGGTAGCACCATAAGGAGAGGATCTTTGTGAAAACAGGAGACATGTTTTTATAGGCTCTTATTTTTCGACAGCAGCAGGAAGTCTTCAAGATAAAGTGTTGTAGTTTTTTCATTCCTTTCACTTTCTTACACATTCATTGGTGGCTAAATCTCAGTTATTCAATCATACTGTACCTCAACGGAGAAAGCTTTCATTAAATAAAGTGTGTATGAGTCATCCCAACACCCACTAATTACATGGATCCACCACAACCTCTTGAATGAGGTGGCAGTCATTGGAATACTGTAATCCCAAAATTCAATAGAAGACCCACCACAGCTAATCTGTCCACAGGTACAGTATAGTCAAATCAAATCAAAAGTTATTGGTCACATACACATGGTTAGCAGATGTTAATGCGAGTGTAGCGAAATGCTTGTGCTTCTAGTTCCGACAATGCAGTAATATCTAACAAGTAATCAAACAATTCCAAAACAACTACCGTATACACACAAATGTAAAGGGATATAATAAGAATATGCACATATAAATATATGAATGAGCCATGGCTATGAGCGATGTCACTCCCCTTGGTTCCTTCCCCAGGCGTTATTGTTTCTGTTCCAGTGTCTTGTCGGTGCATTGTTCGTGTTTATTGTTTTGTTTTATGTTGCGTTTATTTATTAAAACACTCACTCCCTGAACTTGCTTCCCGACTCTCAGTGCACATCGTTACAGCTTCAAAGAAGGATTAAAACTGATTTAATTGTCAGGTTTTCTACACAAAATACTATTAATGTCAATGTGGAAGACAAATTATATATTTTTTGATAAATATAGTTGTTGTATAAGTATTCAACCCATTTGTTCTGGCAAGCCTAAATTAGTTCAGGAGTCAAATTTGGCTTAACAATTCACGTAATAACTTATATGGACTTTGTGTGAAATAATAAGGGTCGACATGATTTTTGAATGACTAACCCTTCCTCTGTTCCCCATTCCAAGCCAAGTTAACAAACAGATAATATAATAATAATAATAATATATGCCATTTAGCTGACGCTTTTATCCAAAGCGACTTATGTGTGCATACATTCTACGTATGGGTGGTCCCGGGAATCGAACCCACAACCCTGGCGTTACAAGCGCCATGCTCTACCAACTGAGCCACAGATCACCGACCATTTCGAATCTCACCATACCTTCTCCGCTATGCAATCTGGTTTCCAAGCTGGTGTCGTGGAAATGTCCTTTATTACTAAATAAGGAGAGTTACAAACCACACACCAGTCAGAGTTATACATAAACTTCATATTTTAATTAAATGAGCTTCACCATAGCCCTGTGACTCTCAGATCAATTCAGTGTCTATAAATGAATTCTCTGAGAGTGCTTACAAAATGGCAACAGATATTTTATAGCAAAGATCCACCCCTCTCAACTACCAACGACGAACCACAGATCTTAGGAACTTCACAAAGTGCCTTTTACTTGAAAGAGGAGTATCCCATAGCCAGATAACATTAGCCATAAATTATTGTTCAGTTTGGTCTCCTAAACCGAGATTGTAATCTCGTTCCTGGTACTTCTTAGTACCAAAACATTACCTCATCCAATGGTATATATCAATTGTCAATTCTAGATAGTCCCATCTCAAATACACTCCTTCCTGGATAAACTCACAGAGGGGAGTGACAGGCATTGTGGAGCCCTTCACATGGTTTAACAGATACGTTGGAAGACTGTTCAATTCTGACTTCTCCCTTTCTGATATTCTGCATATTACCAGACAGATAAAAGACAAGCCTGACCTCTCCCCTCTCTGGGCCCCAAGTGACTTTTCCCACATAAGCATATTTATGAAAGTAGATAAAACAGGTTATTTATCAATGTTACCTAACTAATTCTGATTCTGCTACGACACTGATCACGGGTGCACCTCAGCCACGCTCAAGGTCCTAAACGATATCATAACCGCCATCGATAAGGGACAATACTGTGCAGCTGTATTCATCGACCTGGCCAAGGCTTTCGACTGTGTCATTCACCACATTCTTATCGGCAGACTCAACAGCCTTGGTTTTTCAAATGACTGCCTCGCTGGTTCACCAACAACTTCTCAGACAGAGTTCAGTGTGTCAAATCAGAGGGCCTGTTGTCCAGACCTCTGGCAGCCTCTTTGGGGGTGCCACAGGGTTCAATTCTCGGACCGACTCTCTTCTCTGTATACATACTTGATGTCGCTCTTGCTACTGGTGATTCTCTGATCATCCTCTACACAGACGACACCATTCTGTATACGTCTGGCCCCTCTTTGGACACTGTGTTAACTAACCTCCAGACGAGCTTCAATGCAATACAACTCTCCTTCCATGGCATCCATCTGCTCTTAAATGCAAGTAAAACTAAATGCATGCTCTTCAAATGATCACTGCCCACACCTGCCCGCCCGTCCAGCATCACTACTCTGGACAGTTCTGACTTAGAATATGTGGACAACTACAAGTACCGAGGTGTCAGGTTAGACTATAAACTCTCCTTCCAGACTCACATTAAACAACTCCAATTCAAAATTAAAATCTAGAATTTTGCAACAAAGCATCCTTCACTCATGCTGCCAAACATACCCTCGTAAAACTGACTATCCTGCCGATCCTTGACTTTGGCAATGTCATTTACAAAATAGAATCCAAACACTCTACTCATCAAATTGGATGCAGTCTATCACAGTGCCATCGGTTTTGTCACCAAAGCCCCATATATTACCCAGCACTGCGACCTGTATGGTCTCATTGGCTGGCACTTGCTTCATATTTGTCGCCAAACCCACTGGCTCCAGGTCATCTATAAGTATTTGCTATGTAAAGCCCCACGTTATCTCAGCTCACTTGTCACCATAGCAGCACCCACTCCTGGCATGCGCTCCAGCAGTTATATTTCACCCCCAAAGCCAATTTCTCATTTGGCCGCCTTTCCTTCCAGGTCTCTGCTGCCAATGACTGACACAAATTGCAAAAAAATCACTGAAGCCAGAGACTCATACAGTGCCTTGCGAAAGTATTCGGTCCCCTTGAACTTTGCAACCTTTTGCCACATTTCAGGCTTCAAACATAAATATATAAAAGTGTATTTTTTTGTGAAGAATCAACAACAAGTGGGACACAATCATGAAGTGGAACGACATACTAATAATTTTGCACGCCCAATTTTTCAGTTTTTGATTTGTTAAAAAAGTTTGAAATATCCAATAAATGTCGTTCCACTTCATGATTCATCATCCAACTACCCCATCCCCATACTGTTATTCATTTTTTTGCTCCTTTGCACCCCAGTATCTCTACTTGCACATTCATCTTCTGCACATCCATCACTCCAACTCCATTGTTTAATTGCTAAATTGTAATTATTTTGCCACTATGGTCTATTTATTGCCTTTACCTCCCTTATCTTACCTCATTTGCACACACTATATATAGACTTCTCTATTGTGTTATTGATTGTATGTTTGTTTATTCCATGTGTAACTCTGTGTTGTTGTTTGTGTCATAATGTTTTGCTTTTTGCCAGGTCGCAGTTGTAAATGAGAACTTTTTATCAACTAGCCTACCTGGTTAAATAAAGGGGAAATGTAAAAAATAAATACGTACAACATCTGTAAGGTCCACCAGTCAAGTATTGAATTTCAAGCATGGATTGAACTACAAAGACCAGGGAGCTTTTAGAAAGCCTCATAATGAAGGGCAGTGATTGGTAGATGGGTAACAATAACAAATCAGACATTGGATATCTCTTTAAGCATGGTCAAATTAATAATGATGCTTTGGATGATGTATTAAACCACCCAGACACCTCAAAAGGTCATTCTGAACTGAGCTGCAGGACAGGAATGAAACTGATCAGGGATGTTACCATGAGGCCATTGGTGAGTTTAAAACAGCAACAGAGTTCAATGGCTGTGATGGAAAAAAAAGTGAGGACGCAAATACACAGCATGTTGTTGATCAGTCCACAGTTTTATCCCATCATAGCCATTGAACTCTGAAGCTGTGTTACGGTTTTCTTGAGGCGGACCAAAACGCAGCGTGGTTGTTATTCATGGTTCTTTAATGAAGAAACTACACATGAACAAACTAACAAAACAATAAACGTGAGAAAACCTAACAGCCTATCTGGTGACAACAAACACAAAGACAGGAACAACCACCCATAAAACACTCAAAGAATATGGCTGCCTAAATAAGGTTCCCAATCAGAGACAACGATAAACACCTGCCTCTGATTGAGAACCACTCCAGACAGCCATACACTATGCTAGAAAACCCCACTAAGCCACAATCCCAATACCTACGAAAAACCCCAAGACAAAACACACCACATAAAAAACCCATGTCACACCCTGGCCTGACCAAATTAATAAAGAAAACACAAAATACTAAGACCAGGGCGTGACAAGCTGTTTTAAAATCACCAATGGCCTCATGGTAACATCCCTGAGTCGTTCCTTTCCTGTCCTGCAGCTCAGTTAAAGTACATTTTTTAAAAACACAGCAAACGAATGGACTTTCTGGCCTAAATGCAGGGCCTTATGTTAGGGTCACAAAACATCAGAGTTACCGGTGGTAGCTGCATCATGTTATCGGTATGCTTGATATAGGCAAATACTGGGGAGTTTTTCACGATAAAAAGAAACGGGATGGAGCTATGCACAGGCAAAATCCTAGAGAAAAAATTGTTTCAGTCTGCTTTACAACAGACACTGGGAGATGAATTCACCTTTCAGCATGACAATAACCTACAACACAGGGCCAAATCTACATTGGAGTTGCTTACCAAGAAGACAGTGAATGTTCCTGAGTGGCCAAGTTACAGTTTTGACTTAACTCTGCTTGAAAATATATGGCAAGACTTGAAAATGGCTGTCTAGCCATGATCCCCAACATACTGACAGAACTTGAAGATTTTTGAAAATAACATAAGGGCAAGTATTGTACAATCCAGGTGTGGAAAGCACTTAGACTGCAATCACTGCCAAAGGTGATTCTAACATGTATTTTTTTTATTTAACCTTTATTTAACTAGGCAAGTCCTTTAAAGAACAAATTCTTATTTCCAAGGACGGCCTACCAAAAGGAAAAGGCCTCCTGTGGTGACGGGGGCTGGGATTAAAAATTTAAAATAAATACATTTAACATTACATTTAAGTCATTTAGCAGACGCTCTTATCCAGAGCGACTTACAAATTGGTGCATACACCTTATGACATCCAGTGGAACAGCCACTTTACAATAGTGCATCTAAATCTTTTTTGGGGGGGGGGGGGTGAGAAGGATTACTTACCCTATCCTAGGTATTCCTTGAAGAGGTGGGGTTTCAGGTGTCTCCGGAAGGTGGTGATTGACTCCGCTGTCCTGGCGTCGTGAGGGAGTTTGTTCCACCATTGGGGGGCCAGAGCAGCGAACAGTTTTGACTGGGCTGAGCGGGAACTGTACTTCCTCAGTGGTAGGGAGGCGAGCAGGCCAGAGGTGGATGAACGCAGTGCCCTTGTTTGGGTGTAGGGCCTGATCAGAGCCTGGAGATACTGAGGTGCCGTTCCCCTCACAGCTCCGTAGGCAAGCACCATGGTCTTGTAGCGGATGCGAGCTTCAACTGGAAGCCAGTGGAGAGAGCGGAGGAGCGGGGTGACGTGAGAGAACTTGGGAAGGTTGAACACCAGACGGGCTGCGGCGTTCTGGATGAGTTGTAGGGGTTTAATGGCACAGGCAGGGAGCCCAGCCAACAGCGAGTTGCAGTAATCAAGACGGGAGATGACAAGTGCCTGGATTAGGACCTGCGCCGCTTCCTGTGTGAGGCAGGGTCGTACTCTGCGGATGTTGTAGAGCATGAACCTACAGGAACGGGACACCGCCTTGATGTTAGTTGAGAACGACAGGGTGTTGTCCAGGATCACGCCAAGGTTCTTAGCGCTCTGGGAGGAGGACACAATGGAGTTGTCAACCGTGATGGCGAGATCATGGAACGGGCAGTCCTTCCCCAGGAGGAAGAGGAGCTCCGTCTTGCTGAGGTTCAGCTTGAGGTGGTGATCCGTCATCCACACTGATATGTCTGCCAGACATGCAGAGATGCGATTCGCCACCTGGTCATCAGAAGGGGAAAGGAGAAGATTAATTGTGTGTCGTCTGCATAGCAATGATAGGAGAGACCATGTGAGGTTATGACAGAGCCAAGTGACTTGGTGTATAGCGAGAATAAGAGAGGGCTTAGAACAGAGCCCTGGGGGACACCAGTGGTGAGAGCGCGTGGTGAGGAGACAGATTCTCGCCACGCCACCTGGTAGGAGCGACCTGTCAGGTAGGACGCAATCCAAGCGTGGGCCGCGCCGGAGATGCCCAACTCGGAGAGGGTGGAGAGGAGGATCTGATGGTTCACAGTATCGAAGGCAGCCGATAGGTCTAGAAGGATGAGAGCAGAGGAGAGAGAGTTAGCTTTAGCAGTGCGGAGCGCCTCCGTGATACAGATATATATAAATATATAAATATATATAAATATAGGACAAAACACATCACAACAAGAGAGACAACACAACACTACATAAAGAGAGACCTAAGGACAACAACATAGAAAGGCAGCAAAATATGACAACACAGCATGGTACGCACACAACATGACAACAACATGGTAGCAACACAGCATGGTAGCAGCACAAAACATGGTACAAACATTATTGGGCACAGACAACACACAAGGGGCAAGAAGGTAGAGACAACAATACATCACACAAAGCAGCCACAACTGTCAGTAAGAGTGTCCATGATTGAGTCTTTGAATGAAGAGATTGAGAGTGTTTGTTGCAGCTCATTCCAGTCGCTAGCTGCAGCGAACTGAAAAGAGGAGTGACCCAGGGATGTGTGTGCTTTGGGAACCTTTAATAGAATGTGACTGGCAGAAGGGGTGTTGTATGTGGAGGATGAGGGCTGCAGAAGATATCTCAGATAGGGGGGAGTGAGGCCGAAGAGGGTTTAATAAATAAGCATCAACCAATGGGTCTTGCGACGGGTATACAGAGATGACCAGTTTATAGAGGAGTATAGAGTGCAGTGATCTGTCCTACAAGGAGCATTGGTGGCAAATCTGATGGCCGAATGGTAAAGAACATCTAGCCGCTCAAGAGCACCCTTGCCTACCGATCTCTAAATTATTTATCCGTAATATAGCATGGGTAGGATGGTCATCTGAATCAGGGTTAGTTTGGCAGCTGGGGTGTAAGAGGAGAGATTACGATAGAGGAAACCAAGTCTAGATCTAACTTTAGCCTGCAGCTTGATATGTGCTGAGAGAAGGACAGTGCACCGTCTAGCCATACTCCCAAGTACCTGTATGAGGTGACTACCTCAAGCTCTGAACCCTCAGATGTGGTAATCACACCTGTGGAAGGAGAGGCATTCTTCTTACCAAACCACATGACCTTTGTTTTGGAGGTTTTCAGAACAAGGTTAAGCATAGAGAAAGCTTGTTGGACACTAAGAAAGATTGTTGTAGAGCATTTAACACAAACTCCTGGGAGGGGCCAGCTGAATATAAGACTATATGATCTGCATATAAATAGATGAGAGAGCTTCCTACTGCATGAGCTATGTTGTTGATGTAAATTGAGAAGAGCGTGGGGCCTAGGATTGAGCCTTGGGGTACTCCCTTGGTGACAGGCAGTGGCTGAGACTGCAGAATTTCTGACTTTATACACTGCACTCTTTGAGAGAGGTATTTAGCAAACCAGCCCAAAGACCCCTCAGAGACACCAATACTCCTTAGCCGGCCCACAAGAATGGAATGGCCTACCATATCAAGAGCTTTGGCCAAGTCAATAAAAATAGCAGCAAAATAATGCTTAGAATCAAGGGCAATGGTGACATCATTGATGACCTTTAAGGTTGCAATGACACATCCATAACCTGAGGGGAAACCAGATTGCATACCAGAGAGAATACGATAGACATCCAGAAAAAAGTACCTATCTTTGGCCTTCCGGATAGCCTGAGTGCAATTATTTCTCATTCTCTTGATCGATAACTAGTCAGCCTGAGTATGCGTGTGCCGAGCCTTTCGGCGAATGCAATTCTTGAGGGGGAGTAACTGTGCATGATCACGGTCGAACCAGGGGCTGAACCTGATTTTAATTCTCATTTTCTTTATGCGGGCGTGTTTGTTTATTAACAATACCACTGAAAATATCAAAAAAGAAGGTCCAAGCGTCTTCGACAGAGAGGATCAAGCTGATTATATACCATTTTACAGAGTCCAGTTCGTGAAGGAAGGCTTGCTCAGTAAAGTTTTTCAGCAAGCGTCTATGACAAATCAGGACAGGTCCTTTCACTGAGCAGCCATTACGAACACAGGCTGTAAAACAGTGATCACTAAGTTCATTACAGAAAACACCAGACTGATACCTATCAGGATTATTTGTGAGGATAACTTCGAGGAGTGTAGCCTTTTCTGGGTGTTTGGAGTCATACCTTGTGGGATTGGTAATAATCTGCGAAAGAGTTAGAGAATCCCATTGCTTTAGGACTTGGTCAGGTGGTTTAAGCATGTCCCAATTTTGGTCACCAAGCAGGACAAATTCAGTTTTAGTGTAAGGGGACAGGAGAGAGCTTAGGGCAGGTAGGGTACAGGCCGGTGCTGATGGAGGACGATAGCAACCAGCAACGGTCAACAAAGAGCTATTTGAAAGTTTACTGCTTAAAACCAGCAAATCAAATTGATTGGGGACAGACTTGGTGTGTAACGGCTCTCGTTGGTAGAAGGAGACCAAGGCACAGCGTGGTAGGCGTACATCGTAACTTTATTGATTACACCAAACAAAATAACAAAGCCAAAAAACGAAAGCGCACAGTTCTGTCAGGCTACAGAAACTAAACAGAAAACAAGATCCCACAACCTAATCGTAGGAAAAAGGGCTGCCTAATTATGATCCCCAATCAGAGACAACGATAGACAGCTGCCTCTGATTGGGAACCACACTCGGCCAAAAACAAAGAGACAGAAGAAATAGAATTTCCCACCCGAGTCACACCCTGACCTAACCAAACAGAGAATAATAAGGATCTCTAAGGTCAGGGCGTGACATGGTGGAGACAACTGAGCACTGAAGGTGATCCTTGGTAAAGATTGCCAGACCCCTACCTTTGGAATATCTGTCTTGCCGAAAAAGGTTATTTACTTAGGGAATACTTATGCAATGACTAGATTTGTGTTACATTCTTTAAAGATGTGTCACGTTCTGACCTTTATTTCCTTTGTTTTGTATTTATTTAGTATGGTCAGGGCGTGAGTTGGTGTGGGCAGTCTCTTTGATCTTCTATGATTTGGGGAATTCTATGTTTCGGCCTAGTATGGTTCTAAATCAGAGGCAGGTGTCATTAGTTGTCTCTGATTGAGAATCATACTTAGGTAGCCTGGGTTTCACTGTGTGTTTGTGGATGATTGTTCCTGTCTCTGTGTTTGCACCAGATAGGGCTGTTTTAGGTTTTCACGTTTCTTGTTTTTGTTAGTCTGTATAGTTTTCTTCATTAAAGAACCATGAATAGAAACCACTCTGCGTTTTGGTCCGCCTCTCCATCACACCAAGAAAACCGTTACAAGATGAATACCATTTTTGTAAGAAATTGTTTTCCACTTTGACATGAGAGTATTTTGTCTAGATTGTTGACAAATGACAATTAAATAATTTTGAGTCCCACTTTGTAACACAATAAAATGTAAGGTGCCTGGGGAGTATTCAGAAAATCCAAGGAATTACGTTTTATTTTTACAAAATAACAGACATTAACATTTAAAATGGTAAAATTCCAGGTAATCATATCCCAAATACAATTTGCCCATCCTAAACTACAATTTGTCTAGAACGGTTGGGATCACAAAAGATGACTGCCTTAACTTTGGAGGACATAAAATATCTGCATGGAACCAGCTTTACCCGAAACTTGGACTCCAACAATATGTTCAATCCATAATCATAATCTGGACAATGGAATAATGTCATTAGGTAGGAATCGTTATTCCATTATTAATACATTGTCTGTCAGTTGATACGTCTGGGGACTCTTCTGTGCCTCTAGCTATAAATTATCCTCTCAGGGTTATAAGTAAAACCTTGTCCTTACAATCATTCATAGTATCCATCAGATTTTGGCATTACAAGAATAATTTTGGTAATCCCCCCATCTCCCCTGTAACTATTCCCCAGGTCGTTGCTGTAAATGAGAAGGTGTTCTCAGTCAACTTACCTGGTAAAATAAGGGTTATATAAAAAATTAAAAAACATTTGTAGTAAATCTACTATAAGCTCCAACCCTTACAAGTAGGAACACGTGGACGGAGCCAGACGCTGCTTTCTGCAAGTGTATAGCTCAGACGCTTGGAAAGGAATGCTCATTAAAAATAAATATATTACCTTTAAAACTCTACCTGCTACAATGCTCCAATTCTTAATAGGCTTTGGGCTTTAATTCAATATTAGCTTCATGTTACTAAAACTCTTCCAGGTGCTTCTTTGAAAACATAATTTTACTACAATGTAGTTCTGGCTTCTTTTCTATTGCCTTATATCAAAAGGGAGAAGTGTTTTGCCAATAGTGTTTAGGCCACCATTCTCAACCTACTGTATTCACTGGGGGATGGGTTTGGATTTCATGTGGAAACTATAAGTCATGTCAGATCAGACTGTAGCAGCTGTGGCATAACACCTTTCTCACTGTAGCAGCTGTGGCATAACACCTTCTCTCACTGTAGCAGCTGTGGCATAACACCTTCTCTCTCTCACTGTAGCAGCAGTGGCATAACACTTTCTATCTGCAGCAGCTGTGGCATAACACCTTCTGTCTCACTGTAGTAGCTGTGGCATAACACCTTCTCTCTCACTGTAGCAGCTGTGGCAAAACACCCTCTCTCTCGCTGTAGCAGCTGTGGCAAAACACCCTCTCTCTCGCTGTAGCAGCTGTGGCAAAACACCCTCTCTCTCGCTGTAGCAACTGTGGCATAACACCTCTCTCACTGTAGCAGCTGTGGCACAACACCTCTCTCACTGTAGCAGCTGTAGCATAATGCCTTCTCTCTCACTGTAGCAGCTGTGGCATAACACCTTCTCTCTCACTGTAGCAGCTGTGGCATAACACCTTCTCTCTAACTGTAGCAGCTGTGGCATAACACCTTCTGTCTCACTGTAGCAGCTGTGGCATAACACCTTCTCTCTCACTGTAGCAGCTGTGGCATAACACCTTCTCTCTAACTGTAGCAGCTGTGGCATAACACCTTCTCTCTCACTGTAGCAGCTGTGGCATAACACCTTCTCTCTCACTGTAGCAGCTGTGGCATAACACCTTCTCTCTAACTGTTGCAGCTGTGGCAAAACACCCTCTCTCTCACTGTAGCAGCTGTGGCAAAACACCCTCTCTCTCGCTGTAGCAACTGTGGCATAACACCTCTCTCACTGTAGCAGCTGTGGCACAACACCTCTCTCACTGTAGCAGCTGTAGCATAATGCCTTCTCTCTCACTGTAGCAGCTGTGGCATAACACCTTCTCTCTCACTGTAGCAGCTGTGGCATAACACCTTCTCTCTAACTGTAGCAGCTGTGGCATAACACCTTCTGTCTCACTGTAGCAGCTGTGGCATAACACCTTCTCTCTCACTGTAGCAGCTGTGGCATAACACCTTCTCTCTAACTGTAGCAGCTGTGGCATAACACCTTCTCTCTCACTGTAGCAGCTGTGGCATAACACCTTCTCTCTCACTGTAGCAGCTGTGGCATAACACCTTCTCTCTAACTGTAGCAGCTGTGGCAAAACACCCTCTCTCTCACTGTAGCAGCTGTGGCAAAACACCCTCTCTCTCGCTGTAGCAGCTGTAGCAGCATAATGCAGCATAATGCCTTCTCACTCATTGTTACACTTCAGTTATGACTTTCGTGGGGCAATGATGGGATTTCTTCTTTCTTCCCAGAGGATTCTGGGGCATCTAATTCAGAAGAAGGGTGTTCCTGCTCTTTCTTTCTTAAAGATTTGATGTTTAACTAGGCAAGTCAGTTAAGAACAACTTCTTATTTACAATGACAGCCTAGGAACAGTGGGTTAACTGCCTTAGTCAGGGGCAGAACAACATATTTTTACATTGTCAGCTCGGGGATTCAATCTAGCAACCTTACAGTTAGTGGCCCAACGCTCTAACCACTAGGTTACCTGCCTCCCTAGGATGTGGAGGCTATAATTCTCTATTGTTGACAACATTATCAAAAGACAGTCATAAAGATGTCCTCCCAAATCCTATTGTCAGGCTTTTATTGTAATCTAATTAAAAAATTCCACCTTATTGAAGATGTGAAGGCTGTCTTCATGTTTGAATTACAACATTACCATAAAACAGTTATAAAGATGTCTTCCTAATATAGACTTTTATTTTAAATCCTAGCAGTTTGTGTGGCAGTTATTTTAACATTGAGAAAAAGGTTTTCCCAGCAGACCATAAAGACTGCTGAAACTCCACACTCTCGCCCAGTCTGTTTCCACACTAGCCACCAGTCTGAACTCTGACACTCAGCCCACAAAAATATAGATTACGGTATTTTCAGTCCAACCAAAACACCAACAATCACAAGCTCTGCTTAAAACTCAGTCCTGCCGGGCTTCCTCCTCTTTCCGCTAGAATGGCTTTGTTTTAGCGTTTTTCAGTGTTTTTGAGTGTCTCGGTCTTGTCTCGGATATATTTGTACTTGGTCTTGACTCGGTCTCAGACAGTGAGGACTCGTAATTTCTTCCTGAGACCAGCCAAGACGAGCGGAGTAAAAAACTCATAATTATCAACTTCCATTCAGTCAGCAAATAAAACTGCTTATATACACTCCTTTCTTGAAACAAAAATACAGTATATTAACAGCCTTAACATATATTAAAGCCATGTTTGCGCAGTGGTGAACCTGTAGGTCTTCACTGTGTGGCAGGTTAGTACAGTGGTGAACCTATAAGACTTCACTGTGTGACAGTGGTGAAACTATAGGCCTTCAGTGTGTGACAGTGGTGAACCTATAGGCCTTCAGTGTGTGACAGGTTAGTACAGTGGTGAACCTATAGGCCTTCAGTGTGACAGGTTAGTACAGTGGTGAACCGATAGGTCTTCAGTGTGTGACAGGTTAGTACAGTGGTGAACCTATAGGTCTTCAGTGTGACAGGTTAATACAGTGGTGAACCTATAGGTCTTCAGTGTGACAGGTTAGTACAGTGGTGAACCTATAGGTCTTCAGTGTGACAGGTTAATACAGTGGTGAACCTATAGGTCTTCAGTGTGACAGGTTAGTACAGTGATGAACCTATAGGTCTTCAGTGTGACAGGTTAATACAGTGGTGAACCTATAGGTCTTCAGTGTGTGACAGTGGTGAACCGATAGGTCTTCAGTGTGTGACAGGTTAGTACAGTGATGAACCTATAGGTCTTCAGTGTGTGACAGGTTAGTACAGTGGTGAACCTATAGGTCTTCAGTGTGTGACAGGTTAGTACAGTGGTGAACCTATAGGTCTTCAGTGTGTGACAGGTTAGTACAGTGGTGAACCTATAGGTCTTCAGTGTGTGACAGGTTAGTACAGTGGTGAACCTATAGGTCTTCAGTGTGTGACAGGTTAGTACAGTGGTGAACCTATAGGCCTTCAGTGTGACAGGTTAGTACAGTGGTGAACCCATAGGTCTTCAGTGTGACAGGTTAGTACAGTGGTGAACCCATAGGTCTTCAGTGTGTGACAGGTTAGTACAGTGGTGAACCTATAGGCCTTCAGTGTGACAGGTTAGTACAGTGGTGAACCTATAGGTCTTCAGTGTGTGACAGGTTAGTACAGTGGTGAACCTATAGGCCTTCAATGTGTGACAGTGGTGAACCTATAGGCCTTCAGTGTGTGACAGTGGTGAACCTATAGGCCTTCAGTGTGTGACAGTGGTGAACCTATAGGCCTTCAGTGTGTGACAGTGGTGAACCTATAGGCCTTCAGTGTGTGACAGTGGTGAACCTATAGGCCTTCAGTGTGTGACAGTGGTGAACCTATAGGCCTTCAGTGTGTGACAGTGGTGAACCTATAGGCCTTCAGTGTGTGACAGTGGTGAACCTATAGGCCTTCAGTGTGTGACAGGTTAGTACAGTGGTGAACCTATAGGTCTTCAGTGTGACAGGTTAGTACAGTGGTGAACCGATAGGTCTTCAGTGTGTGACAGGTTAGTACAGTGGTGAACCTATAGGTCTTCAGTGTGACAGGTTAATACAGTGGTGAACCTATATGTCTTCAGTATGACAGGTTAGTACAGTGGTGAACCTATAGGTCTTCAGTGTGACAGGTTAATACAGTGGTGAACCTATAGGTCTTCAGTGTGACAGGTTAGTACAGTGGTGAACCTATAGGTCTTCAGTGTGACAGGTTAGTACAGTGGTGAACCTATAGGTCTTCAGTGTGTGACAGGTTAGTACAGTGGTGAACCTATAGGTCTTCAGTGTGTGACAGGTTAGTACAGTGGTGAACCTATAGGCCTTCAGTGTGACAGGTTAGTACAGTGGTGAACCTATAGGTCTTCAGTGTGTGACAGGTTAGTACAGTGGTGAACCTATAGGTCTTCAGTGTGTGACAGGTTAGTACAGTGGTGAACCTATAGGTCTTCAGTGTGTGACAGGTTAGTACAGTGGTGAACCTATAGGCCTTCAGTGTGACAGGTTAGTACAGTGGTGAACCTATAGGTCTTCAGTGTGACAGGTTAGTACAGTGGTGAACCCATAGGTCTTCAGTGTGACAGGTTAGTACAGTGGTGAACCCATAGGTCTTCAGTGTGTGACAGGTTAGTACAGTGGTGAACCTATAGGTCTTCAGTGTGTGACAGGTTAGTACAGTGGTGAACCTATAGGTCTTCAGTGTGACAGGTTAGTACAGTGGTGAACCCATAGGTCTTCAGTGTGTGACAGGTTAGTACAGTGGTGAACCTATAGGCCTTCAATGTGTGACAGTGGTGAACCTATAGGCCTTCAGTGAGTGACAGGTTAGTACAGTGGTGAACCTATAGGTCTTCAGTGTGTGACAGGTTAGTACAGTGGTGAATCTATAGGCCTTCAATGTGTGACAGTGGTGAACCTATAGGCCTTCAGTGAGTGACAGGTTAGTACAGTGGTGAACCTATAGGCCTTCAGTATGACAGGTTAGTACAGTGGTGAACCCATAGGTCTTCAGTGTGTGACAGGTTAGTACAGTGGTGAACCTATAGGTCTTCAATGTGTGACAGTGGTGAACCTATAGGCCTTCAGTGTGTGACAGTGGTGAACCTATAGGCCTTCAGTGTGTGACAGTGGTGAACCTATAGGCCTTCAGTGTGTGACAGTGGTGAACCTATAGGCCTTCAGTGTGTGACAGGTTAGTACAGTGGTGAACCTATAGGCCTTCAGTGTGACAGGTTCGTACAGTGGTGAACCTATAGGCCTTCAGTGTGACAGGTTCGTACAGTGGTGAACCTATAGGCCTTCAGTGTGACAGGTTAGTACAGTGGTGAACCTATAGGCCTTCAGTGTGTGACAGTGGTGAACCTATAGGCCTTCAGTGTGTGACAGTGGTGAACCTATAGGCCTTCAGTGTGTGACAGTGGTGAACCTATAGGCCTTCAGTGTGTGACAGTGGTGAACCTATAGGCCTTCAGTGTTTGACAGTGGTGAACCTATAGTCCTTCAGTGTGTGACAGTGGTGAACCTATAGGCCTTCAGTGTGTGACAGTGGTGAACCTATAGGCCTTCAGTGTGTGACAGGTTAGTACAGTGGTGAACCTATAGGTCTTCAGTGTGACAGGTTAGTACAGTGGTGAACCTATAGACCTTCAGTGTGTGACAGTGGTGAACCTATAGGCCTTCAGTGTGTGACAGTGGTGAACCTATAGGCCTTCAGTGTGACAGGTTCGTACAGTGGTGAACCTATAGGCCTTCAGTGTGACAGGTTGGTACAGTGGTGAACCTATAGACCTTCAGTGTGTGACAGTGGTGAACCTATAGGTCTTCAATGTGTGACAGTGGTGAACCTATAGGCCTTCAGTGTGTGACAGTGGTGAACCTATAGGCCTTCAGTGTGTGACAGTGGTGAACCTATAGGCCTTCAGTGTGTGACAGTGGTGAACCTATAGGCCTTCAGTGTGTGACAGTGGTGAACCTATAGGCCTTCAGTGTGTGACAGTGGTGAACCTATAGGCCTTCAGTGTGTGACAGGTTAGTACAGTGGTGAACCTATAGGCCTTCAGTGTGACAGGTTAGTACAGTGGTGAACCTATAGACCTTCAGTGTGTGACAGTGGTGAACCTATAGGCCTTCAGTGTGTGACAGTGGTGAACCTATAGGCCTTCATTGTGACAGGTTCGTACAGTGGTGAACCTATAGGCCTTCAGTGTGACAGGTTAGTACAGTGGTGAACCTATAGGCCTTCAGTGTGTGACAGTGGTGAACCTATAGGCCTTCAGTGTGTGACAGTGGTGAACCTATAGGCCTTCAGTGTGACAGGTTCGTACAGTGGTGAACCTATAGGCCTTCAGTGTGACAGGTTAGTACAGTGGTGAACCTATAGGCCTTCAGTGTGTGACAGTGGTGAACCTATAGGCCTTCAGTGTGTGACAGTGGTGAACCTATAGGCCTTCAGTGTGTGACAGTGGTGAACCTATAGGCCTTCAGTGTGTGACAGGTTAGACAGTGGTGAACCTATAGGCCTTCAGTGTTTGACAGTGGTGAACCTATAGGCCTTCAGTGTGTGACAGTGGTGAACCTATAGGCCTTCAGTGTGTGACAGTGGTGAACCTATAGGCCTTCAGTGTGACAGGTTCGTACAGTGGTGAACCTATAGGCCTTCAGTGTGTGACAGTGGTGAACCTATAGGTCTTCAGTGTGACAGGTTCGTACAGTGGTGAACCTATAGACCTTCAGTGTGTGACAGTGGTGAACCTATAGGCCTTCAGTGTGTGACAGTGGTGAACCTATAGGCCTTCAGTGTGACAGGTTAGTACTGTGGTGAACCTATAGGCCTTCAGTGTGTGACAGGTTAGTACAGTGGTGAACCCATAGGTCTTCAGTGTGTGACAGGTTAGTACAGTGGTGAACCTATAGGTCTTCAGTGTGTGACAGTGGTGAACCTATAGGTCTTCAGTGTGTGACAGGTTAGTACAGTGGTGAACCCATAGGTCTTCAGTGTGTGTGACAGGTTAGTACAGTGGTGAACCTATAGGCCTTCAGTGTGTGACAGTGGTGAACCTATAGGCCTTCAGTGTGTGACAGTGGTGAACCTATAGGCCTTCAGTGTGTGACAGTGGTGAACCTATAGGCCTTCAGTGTGTGACAGTGGTGAACCTATAGGCCTTCAGTGTTTGACAGTGGTGAACCTATAGTCCTTCAGTGTGTGACAGTGGTGAACCTATAGGCCTTCAGTGTGTGACAGTGGTGAACCTATAGGCCTTCAGTGTGTGACAGGTTAGTACAGTGGTGAACCTATAGGTCTTCAGTGTGACAGGTTCGTACAGTGGTGAACCTATAGACCTTCAGTGTGTGACAGTGGTGAACCTATAGGCCTTCAGTGTGTGACAGTGGTGAACCTATAGGCCTTCAGTGTGACAGGTTAGTACAGTGGTGAACCTATAGGCCTTCAGTGTGACAGGTTGGTACAGTGGTGAACCTATAGACCTTCAGTGTGTGACAGGTGGTTGAACCTATAGGTCTTCAATGTGTGACAGTGGTGAACCTATAGGCCTTCAGTGTGTGACAGTGGTGAACCTATAGGCCTTCAGTGTGTGACAGTGGTGAACCTATAGGCCTTCAGTGTGTGACAGTGGTGAACCTATAGGCCTTCAGTGTGTGACAGTGGTGAACCTATAGGCCTTCAGTGTGTGACAGTGGTGAACCTATAGGCCTTCAGTGTGTGACAGGTTAGTACAGTGGTGAACCTATAGGCCTTCAGTGTGACAGGTTCGTACAGTGGTGAACCTATAGACCTTCAGTGTGTGACAGTGGTGAACCTATAGGCCTTCAGTGTGTGACAGTGGTGAACCTATAGGCCTTCATTGTGACAGGTTCGTACAGTGGTGAACCTATAGGCCTTCAGTGTGACAGGTTAGTACAGTGGTGAACCTATAGGCCTTCAGTGTGTGACAGTGGTGAACCTATAGGCCTTCAGTGTGTGACAGTGGTGAACCTATAGGCCTTCAGTGTGACAGGTTCGTACAGTGGTGAACCTATAGGCCTTCAGTGTGACAGGTTAGTACAGTGGTGAACCTATAGGCCTTCAGTGTGTGACAGTGGTGAACCTATAGGCCTTCAGTGTGTGACAGTGGTGAACCTATAGGCCTTCAGTGTGTGACAGTGGTGAACCTATAGGCCTTCAGTGTGTGACAGTGGTGAACCTATAGGCCTTCAGTGTTTGACAGTGGTGAACCTATAGTCCTTCAGTGTGTGACAGTGGTGAACCTATAGGCCTTCAGTGTGTGACAGTGGTGAACCTATAGGCCTTCAGTGTGACAGGTTCAGTACAGTGGTGAACCTATAGGCCTTCAGTGTGTGACAGTGGTGAACCTATAGGTCTTCAGTGTGACAGGTTCGTACAGTGGTGAACCTATAGACCTTCAGTGTGTGACAGTGGTGAACCTATAGGCCTTCAGTGTGTGACAGTGGTGAACCTATAGGCCTTCAGTGTGACAGGTTAGTACTGTGGTGAACCTATAGGCCTTCAGTGTGTGACAGGTTAGTACAGTGGTGAACCCATAGGTCTTCAGTGTGTGACAGGTTAGTACAGTGGTGAACCTATAGGTCTTCAGTGTGTGACAGTGGTGAACCTATAGGTCTTCAGTGTGTGACAGGTTAGTACAGTGGTGAACCCATAGGTCTTCAGTGTGTGACAGGTTAGTACAGTGGTGAACCTATAGGTCTTCAGTGTGTGACAGGTTAGTACAGTGGTGAACCTATAGGTCTTCAGTGTGTGACAGGTTAGTACAGTGGTGAACCTATAGGTCTTCAGTGTGTGACAGGTTAGTACAGTGGTGAACCTATAGGTCTTCAGTGTGTGACAGGTTAGTACAGTGGTGAACCTATAGGTCTTCAGTGTGTGACAGGTTAGTACAGTGGTAAACCTTTAAGTTGTCACTGTGTGAAAGGTAGGTGATTTTGAAAAGACAACAATGGTAATACCAGCACACTCATGTAGGGGAGTTCACTTTTTGTACAACCCAATGGGCCAGTCACTGCCGGCCCTGGACGTTCTGTCGCCGTCGGCGAGACAAATATCTCCCACCCCCCTCGTATCTCTGCTAAACTATGTATAGCAGGGGTCAGCAATAGGTTTGGCCATAGGCCAATTCTTTTCTGACCTGAAAGTTGGAGGAACAGAACATAATCGCAGCCCAATTCTTAGGCCTACACTGCAAATTAAACACCATTTTTAACACATCTCGTTAGTAGGCTATATAATCAGTTCAATGTCAGTATGTGTACATTGATAAAATCACCAATGTCTCTATTATATTAGTTATTTTTGTTTTTCTTGTGTGCATTGATTGGGGAAAAACATCTTGTAATCAAAAGAAAATGTTGGGCTGAAAAAGTCTCCAAAGAAAGGAGGATGATGAAAATAGAAGATTCAGCGAAGAATGGACAGAGAAATCGGCATTCGTACCATATTTCTCCAACGTCCATCCAGAGTGTCTTGTTTGCAAATAATTCAATCTTAGGCATTCTTGTAATTCTAAGCATGGTACTTTCAAACAGATACTCGGCCTTGTCTCAGGATGGTAAGTTGGTGGTTGAAGATATCCCTCTAGTGGTGTGGGGGCTGTGCTTTGGCAAAGTGGGTGGGGTTATTCCTTCCTGTTTGGCCCTGTCCGGGGGTGTCCTCGGATGGGGCCACAGTGTCTCCTGACCCCTCCTGTCTCAGCCTTCAGTATTTATGCTGCAGTAGTTTATGTGTCGGGGGGCTAGGGTCAGTTTGTTATATCTGGAGTACTTCTCCTGTCCTATTCGGTGTCCTGTGTGAATCTAAGTGTGCGTTCTCTAATTCTCTCCTTCTCTCTTTCTTTCTCTCTCTCGGAGGACCTGAGCCCTAGGACCATGCCCCAGGACTACCTGACATGATGACTCCTTGCTGTCCCCAGTCCACCTGGCCATGCTGCTGCTCCAGTTTCAACTGTTCTGCCTTACTATTATTCAACCATGCTGGTCATTTATGAACATTTGAACATCTTGGCCACGTTCTGTTATAATCTCCACCCGGCACAGCCAGAAGAGGACTGGCCACCCCACATATGCTCTCTCTAATTCTCTCTTTCTTTCTCTCTCTCCGAGGACCTGAGCCCTAGGACCGTGCCCCAGGACTACCTGACATGATGGCTCCTTGCTGTCCCCAGTCCACCTGACTGTGCTGCTGCTCCAGTTTCAACTGTTCTGCCTTATTATTATTTGACCATGCTGGTCATTTATGAACATTTGAACATCTTGGTCATGTTCTGTTATAATCTCTACCCGGCACAGCTGCTGAAAAATGAGCTCCTGTATATATTGAGATTTAAATGTTTTTTTAGAGTGAAGTACATCGAAAAAAATCAAGAGAAAACTGCAAGACTCAATAGAAGACAAAACAAGGAACAAACCAAAAAAGACAGGCTTTTGAAAAAGTAACTATTTTTCATAAAATTGTACAGTTATCTTAGCTAGCTGAATTGCTAGCAGAATTGTTTACTTGTTGCTAAGCAGTTGCTAGGGACTCTCCTGGAAGAAGCTAGCTAGCTTACAAAGAATAACAACAAAAATATCTAGTTAACAGAAGAAAGGAAGACAAAATAAGGACAAAAGAAGGACAGAAGAAAAAGGAAAAGAAAGAGGACAACAAAGTGAAACAGTCAGCACTTCTATTGCAACTTCGTATTTCGTCGTCCTAACGTAGTCGACACTGCTATCTGCCCAGCAGCTAGCCAGCTAGCAAACGTCCACCGTCTACCGAATAGCAGCACTGTAGAAACTATTACACTCAACTGAACGACTTGATTAGTGTAGTGTTAGCTAGCTACATAGTTGTCTTTGCTGTCTTCGTATCCAAGATAATTGTGTAGTTTAGAGCGTGTAGTCTTAGAGTGATTATCTTAATTTACCAAGGTTAGCTAGCCAGCTATTTGTCGTCCTTAACGTAGGAGACACTGCTAGCTAGCCAACAGCTAGCCAACGTCTACTGAATAGAACTTCCGCACTCAACAACCCGGTCGCATTCCGCTTCGCTCCACAGGTAGTATCACATTTTCATTTCATTTCATTACAGCACAACGGTTTGATTTGTTTGATCGTAGCTAGCTACATAGCCGTCTGTGTATCAAAGATAATTGTGTAGTCTAGAGCGATTTTCTAGGTTAGCTAGCCAGCTATTGTCGTTCTTTTAACGCAACGTAACGTAATCAACACTGCTAGCTAGCCAGCTAGCCCCGAATAGCAGCACTGTAGAAACTATTACACTCAATGGAACGACTTGATTAGTGTAGTGTCAACAACGCAGCCACTGCCAGCTAGCCTACAAAGTCAACAACGCAGCCACTGCCAGCTAGCCTACTTCAGCAGTACTGTATCATTTTAATCATTTTAGTCAATAAGATTCTTGCTACGTAAGCTTAACTTTCTGAACATTCGAGACGTGTAGTCCACTTGTCATTCCAATCTCCTTGCATTAGCGTAGCCTCTTCTGTAGCCTGTCAACTATGTGTCTGTCTATCCCTGTTCTCTCCTCTCTGCACAGACCATACAAACGCTCCACACCGCGTGGCCGCGGCCACCCTAATCTGGTGGTCCCAGTGCGCACGACCCACGTGGAGTTCCAGGTCTCCGGTAGCCTCTGGAACTGTCGATCTGCGGCCAACAAGGCAGAGTTCATCTCAGCCTATGCCTCCCTCCAGTCCCTCGACTTCTTGGCACTGACGGAAACATGGATCACCACAGATAACACTGCTACTCCTACTGCTCTCTCTTCGTCCGCCCACGTGTTCTCGCACACCCCGAGAGCTTCTGGTCAGCGGGGTGGTGGCACCGGGATCCTCATCTCTCCCAAGTGGTCATTCTCTCTTTCTCCCCTTACCCATCTGTCTATCGCCTCCTTTGAATTTCATGCTGTCACAGTTACCAGCCCTTTCAAGCTTAACATCCTTATCATTTATCGCCCTCCAGGTCCCCTCGGAGAGTTCATCAATGAGCTTGATGCCTTGATAAGCTCCTTTCCTGAGGACGGCTCACCTCTCACAGTTCTGGGCGACTTTAACCCCCCACGTCTACCTTTGACTCATTCCTCTCTGCCTCCTTCTTTCCACTCCTCTCCTCTTTGACCTCACCCTCTCACCTTCCCCCTACTCACAAGGCAGGCAATACGCTCGACCTCATCTTTACTAGATGCTGTTCTTCCACTAACCTCATTGCAACTCCCCTCCAAGTCTCCGACCACTACCTTGTATCCTTTTCCCTCTCGCTCTCATCCAACACTTCCCACACTGCCCCTACTGGATGGTATCGCGTCGTCCCAACCTTCGCTCTCTCTCCCCCGCTACTCTCTCCCCTTCCATCCTATCATCTCTTCCCTCTGCTCAAACCTTCTCCAACCTATCTCCTGATTCTGCCTCCTCAACCCTCCTCTCCTCCCTTTCTGCATCCTTTGACTCTCTATGTCCCCTATCCTCCAGGCCGGCTCGGTCCTCCCCTCCCGCTCCGTGGCTCAACGACTCATTGCGAGCTCACAGAACAGGGCTCCGGGCAGCCGAGCGGAAATGGAGGAAAACTCGCCTCCCTGCGGACCTGGCATCCTTTCACTACCTCCTCTCTACATTTTCCTCCTCTGTCTCTGCTGCTAAAGCCACTTTCTACCACTCTAAATTCCAAGCATCTGCCTCTAACCCTAGGAAGCTCTTTGCCACCTTCTCCTCCCTCCTGAATCCTCCTCCCCCTCCCCTCCCCTCCTCCCTCTCTGCAGATGACTTCGTCAACCATTTTGAAAAGAAGGTCGACGACATCCGATCCTCGTTTGCTAAGTCAAACGACACCGCTGGTTCTGCTCACACTGCCCTACCCTGTGCTCTGACCTCTTTCTCCCCTTTCTCTCCAGATGAAATCTTGCGTCTTGTGACGGCCGGCCGCCCAACAACCTGCCCGCTTGACCCTATCCCCTCCTCTCTTCTCCAGACCATTTCCGGAGACCTTCTCCCTTACCTCACCTCGCTCATCAACTCATCCCTGACCGCTGGCTACGTCCCTTCCGTCTTCAAGAGAGCGAGAGTTGCACCCCTTCTGAAAAAACCTACACTCGATCCCTCCGATGTCAACAACTACAGACCAGTATCCCTTCTTTCTTTCTCTCCAAAACTCTTGAAGGTGCCGTCCTTGGCCAGCTCTCCCGCTATCTCTCTCAGAATGACCTTCTTGATCCAAATCAGTCAGGTTTCAAGACTAGTCATTCAACTGAGACTGCTCTTCTCTGTATCACGGAGGCGCTCCGCACTGCTAAAGCTAACTCTCTCTCCTCTGCTCTCATCCTTCTAGACCTATCGGCTGCCTTCGATACTGTGAACCATCAGATCCTCCTCTCCACCCTCTCCGAGTTGGGCATCTCCGGCGCGGCCCACGCTTGGATTGCGTCCTACCTGACAGGTCGCTCCTACCAGGTGGCGTGGCGAGAATCTGTCTCCTCAACACGCGCTCTCACCACTGGTGTCCCCAGGGCTCTGTTCTAGGCCCTCTCCTATTCTCGCTATACACCAAGTCACTTGGCTCTGTCATAACCTCACATGGTCTCTCCTATCATTGCTATGCAGACGACACACAATTAATCTTCTCCTTTCCCCCTTCTGATGACCAGGTGGCGAATCGCATCTCTGCATGTCTGGCAGACATATCAGTGTGGATGACGGATCACCACCTCAAGCTGAACCTCGGCAAGACGGAGCTGCTCTTCCTCCCGGGGAAGGACTGCGCGTTCCATGATCTCGCCATCACGGTTGACAACTCCATTGTGTCCTCCTCCCAGAGCGCTAAGAACCTTGGCGTGATCCTGGACAACACCCTGTCGTTCTCAACTAACATCAAGGCGGTGGCCCGTTCCTGTAGGTTCATGCTCTACAACATCCGCAGAGTACGACCCTGCCTCACACAGGAAGCGGCGCAGGTCCTACTCCAGGCACTTGTCATCTCCCGTCTGGATTACTGCAACTCGCTGTTGGCTGGGCTCCCTGCCTGTGCCATTAAACCCCTACAACTCATCCAGAACGCCGCAGCCCGTCTGGTGTTCAACCTTCCCAAGTTCTCTCACGTCACCCCGCTCCTCCGCTCTCTCCACTGGCTTCCAGTTGAAGCTCGCATCCGCTACAAGACCATGGTGCTTGCCTACGGAGCTGTGAGGGGAATGGCACCTCAGTACCTCCAGGCTCTGATCAGGCCCTACACCCAAACAAGGGCACTGCGTTCATCCACCTCTGGCCTGCTCGCCTCCCTACCACTGAGGAAGTACAGTTCCCGCTCAGCCCAGTCAAAACTGTTCGCTGCTCTGGCCCCCCAATGGTGGAACAAACTCCCTCACGACGCCAGGACAGCGGAGTCAATCACCACCTTCCGGAGACACCTGAAACCCCACCTCTTTAAGGAATACCTAGGATAGGATAAAGTAATCCTTCTCTCCCCCCCCCCCTTAAAAGATTTAGATGCACTATTGTAAAGTGGCTGTTCCACTGGATGTCATAAGGTGAATGCACCAATTTGTAAGTCGCTCTGGATAAGAGCGTCTGCTAAATGACTTAAATGTAATGTAAATGTAAACATGGCCAAGATGTTCAAATGTTCATAAATGACCAGCATGGTCCAATAATAACAAGGCAGAACAGTTGAAACTGGAGCAGCAGCACAGTCAGGTGGACTGGGGACAGCAAGGAGTCATCATGTCAGGTCGTCCTGGGGCACGGTCCTTGGGCTCAGGTCCTCCGAGAGAGAGAAAGAAAGAGAGAATTAGAGAGAGCATATGTGGGGTGGCCAGTCAAACAGACAATCATAACATCAGTCAAAAATATCAAATTCCCAGTTTATAATAAAAAAAACAACTTTATAAGAGGTTTTAAAAATAGGTTCAATTTGACTCAACATTCCATGATGTACACTAAGGCATTGTTGGCAGAATAGTGGGATGCAGTTCAATGCATGATTAATATACTGTAATTCACCAACACATTTCTTGGTAGTCCCAAAAATATTGCTATCAGGTTGTAAATCCCAGCTGGCCTGCTACATTGTTTGCTACCTCCATACTTTACGCACTGTTTCAGTTTCAATGACTCGATATTCTGGACAAAAATTCATGAATGTAACTATGGCTGGGAATGTCAATACAATCAAACTAGCAAGGGCAATGATCACAAGTCAGTCATAATGTGGCTAATAGGCTAGCTTATCTAATGTAGCAAGCTAAAAATATGAAGCCTAAAGTTAGATAGATAGCTAGCTAGCTAGCTGCTAGGAGGATGTCATGCCATTGGAGGAGTGGGTGAGTGAGTGACTGGCTTTTTCCCCTCATATCGTTTTTCAGTGGCTATACACAGATAGAGATGCAGGTGTCATTCGGTTAGCTAGCATGAACTTGAACGACTGTTATTCAGTTAGCATATCTCTTGCAAATTCATATCAACTGATGAATTTCCGAATGTGTAACACCCGCTGAATATGACCGGTGTCAGTAAACGTAGACAAAAAAAGTAATAGTTAGTCAAGAACGCTCTAGATAACATGTAAACAGCCTAACCAGCTCTGCTACGGTGAGTACAATGGTCAGAGTGAGGTGTTCTCTCATTTATATCTGGAAGGAGCTAGCTAGCAAGCTAGCCAACTTTAGCCAGTTAGCTTGGTTGGGACAAGCATGTATTGGCAGGCAAGCTTCAGAAGGATGTGGAGGCTACAATTCCCCCTAGTTTATCAGTGCAATTTTGATGGCCAACTAGCTGAAACATTTTGAGATGGTTTATCTAACGTCCTTCATTAGATATTAGCTCACCTTGATCTGGCTAGCATTAGTTGTTGATCTTGTTGTTGTTCATGTGCATAACTGAGGGAGAGAGAGTCTACCTTTTCATGGTTCTGATCAATAAGACTGTAAAGTACCCAAATGTAAGAGGACTCCCGTGGTGTTTACATATTTGCAGAAATCCATTCAGGTGTATTTTGTGGCTATTGGTGAATGCGTTCTAATGATCAATCAATCAATCAATCAATCAAATTTTATTTGTCACATACACATGGTTAGCAGATGTTAATGCGAGTGTAGCGAAATGCTTGTGCTTCTAGTTCCGACAATGCAGTGATAACCAACAAGTAATCTAACTAACAATTCCAAAACTACTGTCTTATACACAGTGTAAGGGGATAAGGAATATGTACATAAGGATATATGAATGAGTGATGGTACAGAGCAGCATACAGTAGATGGTATCGAGTACAGTATATACATATGAGATGAGTGTGTAGACAAAGTAAACAAAGTGGCATAGTTAAAGTGGCTAGTGATACATGTATTACATAAGGATGCAGTCGATGATGTAGAGTACAGTATATACGTATGCATATGAGATGAATAATGTAGGGTAAGTAACATTATATAAGGTAGCATTGTTTAAAGTGGCTAGTGATATATTTACATCATTTCCCATCAATTCCCATTATTAAAATGGCTGGAGTTGGGTCAGTGTCAATGACAGTGTGTTGGCAGCAGCCACTCAATGTTAGTGGTGGCTGTTTAACAGTCTGATGGCCTTGAGATAGAAGCTGTTTTTCAGTCTCTCGGTCCCAGCTTTGATGCACCTGTACTGACCTCGCCTTCTGGATGATAGCGGGGTGAACAGGCAGTGGTTCGGGTGGTTGATGTCCTTGATGATCTTTATGGCCTTCCTGTAACAACGGGTGGTGTAGGTGTCCTGGAGGGCAGGTAGTTTGCCCCCGGTGATGCGTTGTGCAGTCCTCACTACCCTCTGGAGAGCCTTACAGTTGAGGGCGGAGCAGTTGCCGTACCAGGCGGTGATACAGCCCACCAGGATTTACATTTACATTACATTTAAGTCATTTAGCAGACGCTAAAGGTTGAATAGGCGCTGCTGAATAGGCGCTGAGGTTGAATAGGCGCTGCTGCACCTTCTTCACGACGCTGTCAGTGTGAGTGGACCAATTCAGTTTGTCTGTGATGTGTATGCCGAGGAACTTAAAACTAGCTACCCTCTCCACTACTGTTCCATCGATGTGGATAGGGGGGTGTTCCCTCTGCTGTTTCCTGAAGTCCACAATCATCTCCTTAGTTTTGTTGACGTTGAGTGTGAGGTTATTTTCCTGACACCACACTCCGAGGGCCCTCACCTCCTCCCTGTAGGCCGTCTCGTCGTTGTTGGTAATCAAGCCTACCACTGTTGTGTCGTCCGCAAACTTGATGATTGAGTTGGAGGCGTGCGTGCTGGCCACGCAGTCGTGGGTGAACAGGGAGTACAGGAGAGGGCTCAGAACGCACCCTTGTGGAGCCCCCGTGTTGAGGATCAGCGGGGAGGAGATGTTGTTGCCTACCCTCACCACCTGGGGGCGGCCCGTCAGGAAGTCCAGTACCCAGTTGCACAGGGCGGGGTCGAGACCCAGGGTCTCGAGCTTGATGACGAGCTTGGAGGGTACTATGGTGTTGAATGCCGAGCTGTAGTCGATGAACAGCATTCTCACATAGGTATTCCTCTTGTCCAGGTGGGTTAGGGCAGTGTGCAGTGTGGTTGAGATTGCATCGTCTGTGGACCTATTTGGGCGGTAAGCAAATTGGAGTGGGTCTAGGGTGTCAGGTAGGGTGGAGGTGATATGGTCCTTGACTAGTCTCTCAAAGCACTTCATGATGACGGAAGTGAGTGCTACGGGGCGGTAGTCGTTTAGCTCAGTTACCTTAGCTTTCTTGAGAACAGGAACAATGGTGGCCCTCTTGAAGCATGTGGGAACAGCAGACTGGTATAGGGATTGATTGAATATGTCCGTAAACACACCGGCCAGCTGGTCTGCGCATGCTCTGAGGGCGCGGCTGGGGATGCCGTCTGGGCCTGCAGCCTTGCGAGGGTTAACACGTTTAAATGTCTTACTCACCTCGGCTGCAGTGAAGGAGAGACCGCATGTTTTTGTTGCAGGCCGTGTCATTGGCACTGTATTGTCCTCAAAGCGGGCAAAAAAGTTATTTAGTCTGCCTGGGAGCAAGACATCCTGGTCCGTGACTGGGCTGGGTTTCTTCTTGTAGTCCGAGATTGACTGTAGACCCTGCCACATGCCTCTTGTGTCTGAGCCATTGAATTGAGATTCCACTTTGTCTCTGTACTGACGCTTAGCTTGTTTAATAGCCTTGCGGAGGGAATAGCTGCATTGTTTATATTCGGACATGTTACCAGACACCTTGCCCTGATTAAAAGCAGTGGTTCGCGCTTTCAGTTTCACGCGAATGCTGCCATCAATCCACGGTTTCTGGTTTGGGAATGTTTTTATCGTTGCTATGGGAACAACATCTTCGACGCACGTTCTAATGAACTCGCTCACCGAATCAGCGTATTCGTCAATATTTCCATCTGACGCAATACGAAACATGTCCCAGTCCACGTGATGGAAGCAGTCTTGGAGTGTAGAGTCAGCTTGGTCTGACCAGCGTTGGACAGACCTCAGCGTGGGAGCCTCTTGTTTTAATTTCTGCCTGTAGGCAGGGATCAGCAAAATGGAGTCGTGGTCAGCTTTCCCGAAAGGGGGGCGGGGCAGGGCCTTATATGCGTCGCGGGAGTTAGAGTAACAATGATCCAAGGTTTTACCACCCCTGGTTGCGCAATCGATATGCTGATAAAATTTAGGGAGTCTTGTTTTCAGATTAGCTTTGTTAAAATCCCCAGCTACAATGAATGCAGCCTCCGGATAAATGGTTTCCAGTTTGCAAAGAGTTAAATAAAGTTCGTTCAGAGCCATCGATGTGTCTGCTTGGGGGGGGATATATACGGCTGTGATTATAATCGAAGAGAATTCTCTTGGAAGATAATGCGGTCTACATTTGATTGTGAGGAATTCTAAATCAGGTGAAAATAAGGATTTGAGTTCCTGTATGTTTCCTTCATCACACCATGTCCCGTTAGTCATGAGGCATACGCCCCCGCCACTCTTCTTACCAGAGAGATGTATGTTTCTGTCGGCGCGATGCGTGGAGAAACCCGTTGGCTGCACCGCCCTGGATAGCGTCTTCCCAGTGAGCCATGTTTCCGTGAAGCAGAGAACGTTGCAGTCTCTGATGTCCCTCTGGAATGCCACCCTTGCTCGGATTTCGTCAACCTTGTTGTCGAGAGACTGGACATTGGCAAAAAGAATGCTGGGAAGTGGTGCGCGATGTGCCCTTTTTCGGAGTCTGACCAGAACACCGCCGCGTTTCCCTCTTTTTCTGAGTAATTTCTTTGGGTCGCTGCATGCGATCCATTCCGTTGTCCTGTTTGTAAGGCAGAACACAGGATCCACGTCGCGGAAAACATATTCTTGGTCGTACTGATGGTGAGTTGACGCTGATCTTATATTCAGTAGTTCTTCTCGACTGTATGTAATGAAACCTAAGATGACCTGGGGTACTAATGTAAGAAATAACACGTAAAAAAACAAAAAACTGCATAGTTTCCTAGGAACGTGAAGCGAGGCGGCCATCTCAGTCGGCGCCGGAAGTCAACTTTGGATGATCTAAAGTCATCCAAAGTTCAAAGTGAATGATGGCAGGCCCATGTGGCAAATGGCTTGTTTGTATAAAGGCCTACTGTAGCTCTGATTGGCTATAGCGCACCGGTCTGTGTAGACTCCTGTCCCAGATATTTTTATTCGGTTTTATCTATTAATTGTCCAAACTCACGGACGCTTTCCCACTCTATATTGCAATAGAATGTCCACAAATGCCTTAGTATACGTAATTCCCAAACATTCTAAGAACTTATGAAAATGACCATATCTAAGTGGTCGCCTCCTGGGGATGTATATGAACAGATTTCAATAATATTTAATGTTGCTAAAATGCTGTCAGTTCTACTTTAAATGCAACAATGTTTCACACACACAAGTTATTTTCAAAGAGATGGCTAACAACAGCAAGCGCGCTGCAATAAAAAACACAGTTCCACTCATCAGATGATGATCATTTGAAACAACTTTTTGTTGAAAGTTATTCTTGAAAAGGGAGAAGCTAACAAATTAGCAACAACATCCTCTTTGATAACACCTGCTGCATCCACTGCAAACTAGCCAACAACAAAAGCTAGCTAGCTAGACCGTCGGAAAAACTACAGCTCGCTATTACACAGTGACCTGTTGGCCTTCAAAAAGGCAGAAGATTCCATACATTTTTGTAAGAACAGTCCCACCCATTAGGTGAAAATGTTATTGGTTGATTCCACTGTCACTCCAAAAAATGTCCCTTATTCATTTGAATGACAGATGCCTTTATCTAGCTTCTGATAATACATTGACGTTCTGATTAAGTGTTTTCAACTCAGTGTTCTCATTCCATTAACTTATGTTCCAACTGAAAGCAAGACCTCGCCTATTCCTCTGGTCTTAAAATGATAAACTTAGTAAGTGATTTAAACTAACAACAGCTGCTTGATATCACCGTCCAAGTAATAAACATTTCTCTTCAAATGTAATTTGGTAGTTGAGGCAGACATTGGGCAGTTTGAACAAGCCTGATTTCTACTGAAAGATATTGACCGTAGCACTGCAGTAACTTCATATCCCTATTTTCACTTGACACACATGATTACAGGGCAGACACAAACGACTGGAAAGAAAGAGGGCAAACGTGTGTCTGCATTTTTAAATGTCGTTATGTTTATTTTACATGGAATACTACGTTCTGAATGGACACACACACAGACATTATCCCTAACCCCTTCTCTCTTATCAAAGGAGATTCGGGAAGTGAGTGTTCTTGTGTTGTGGCTTGAAGCCCCTGCCTTAGGGCACCATGAACCATCTTCATGGGTTATTATGTGTTCAACGTAAACAACGTTTTTTTACAGTAGGCCTGGCGGAGTGAATTGTCATGTAGATGTATTTATTTATTTACATTTGAGTCATTCAGCAGTTGCTTGTATTCAGAACGGCTTACAGTTAGTTATGGATTGAAGTTAAGTTATGTGTCATGCCCCGCGTATAAAGATTACTCAAAATAATATAAGGACACAGCAAAAATATTACTTTCTTCACCAACAAGCCTCAATAATACCCAGCACACATGTAAATAATATGACACCAAGCAGCATATAAATATATATAATACCCAGAATTTATATATATATAACACCTAGCAGCATATAGATATATGTATATAACACCCAGTAAATATATATATAACAATAAGCATAGAGATATATGTAACACCCAACATATACAGTACCAAAAAAAAGTTTGGACACACCTACTCATTAAAGGGGGTTTCTTTTTTTTAAACCATTTTCTACATTGTAGAATAATAGTGAAGACATCAAAACTATGAAATAACACATATGGAATCATGTAGTAACCAAAAAGGTGTTAAACAATTATTCAAAGTAGCCGCCTTGATGACAGCTTTGCACACTCTTGGCATTCTTTCAACCAGCTTCATGAGGTAGTCACCTGGAATGGATTTCAATTAACAGGTGTGCCTTTTCAAATGTAAATTTGTGGAATTTGTTTCCTCCTTAATGCGTTTGAGCCAATCAGTTGTGTTGTGACAAGTTAGGGGTGATATACAGAAGACAGCCCTATTTGGTAAAAGACCAAGTCCATATTATGGCAACAACAGCTCAAATAAGCAAAGAGAAACGACAGTCCATCATTACTTTAAGATATGTAGGTCAGCAAATACAGAACATTTCAGGAACTTTTAAAGTTTATTCGAGTGCAGTTGCATAAACCATCAAACGCTATGATGAAACTAGGTCTCATGAGGACCGCCACAAGAAAGGAAGACACAGAGTTTCCTCTGCTGCAGAGGACAAGTTCATTAGAGTTACCAGCCTCAGACATTGCAGCCCAAATAAATGCTTCACAGAGTTCAAGTAACAGACACATCTCAACATCAACTGTTAAGAGGAGACTACGTGAATCAGGCCTTCATGGTCGAATTGTTGCAAAGAAACCACTACTAAAGGACACCAGTAAGAAGAAGAGACTTCCTTGGGTCAAGAAACACGAGCAATAGACAGTAGACTGGTGTAAATCTGTCCGTTGGTCTGATGAGTCCAAATTTCTGATTTTTGGTTCTAACCGCCGTGCCTTTGTGAGACACAGAATAGGTGAACGGATGATCTCCACATGTGTGGTTCCCACCATGAAGAATGGAGGAAGAGGTGTGATGGTGTGGGGGTGCTTTGCTGGTGACACTGTCTGTGATTTATTTAGAATTCAAGGCACACTTAACCAGCATGGCTACAATAGCATTCTGCAGCGATACGCCATCCCATCTGGTTTGCACTTAGTGGGACTATCACTTGTTTTTCAGCAGGACAATGACCCAACACACCTCCAGGCTGTGTAATGCTATTTGACCAAGAAGGAGAGTGTTGGAATGCTGCATCAAATGACCTGGCCTCCACAATCACCTGACCTCAACCCAATTGAGATGTTTTGGGATTATTTGGACAGCAGAGTGAAGGAAAAGCAGCGAACAAGTGCTTAGCATATGTGGGAACTCCTTCAAGACTGTTTGAAAAGCATTCCAGGCGAAGCTGGTTGAGAGAATGCCAAGAGGTTGGAAAGCTGTCATCAAGGCAAAGGGTGGCTGCTTTGAAAAATATTAAATGTAAAATATATTTTAATATAATAACACTTTTTTGGTTACTACATGATTCCATATGTGTTAATTTATAGTGTTGATGTCTTCACTATTATTCTACAACATGAAAATAGTACAAATAATGGAAAACCCTTCAACGAGTAGGTCTGTCCAAACTTTTGACTGGTGCTGTATATAACACCCACCATATATATATATAGAGATTTTTTTTTTGGGGGGGGCAAATGTTGATTTCAGACATTTTACTGAGTCGTTTTCTAGTGTGGGTCAACTGCAAAAGGGCTGTTGTAAACATAACATAAAACAAGCATTTAATTATTTATTTCAAGTATTTATAACAACCATTATATAGATATATATATATATACCACTTAGCATATAGATATATTTAACACACAGAAGTATATATACAGTGCCTTCCGAAAGTATTCAGATCCCTTGACTTTTTCCACATTTTGTTAGGTTACAGATTAATTATAAAATTAATTGATTTTCCCCTCATCAATCTACATACAATACCCCATAATAACACAGCAAAAACAGGATTTTATAAAAAACTGAAATATCACATTTATGTAAGTATTCAGACCCTTTACTTAGTACTTTGTTGAAGCATGTTTGGAAGCGTTTACAGCCTCGAGTCTTCTTGGGTATGACGCTACAAGCTTGGCTCACCTGTATTTGTGTAGTTTCTCCAGAAAATCTTGTTCCTCATGGTCTGAGAGTCCATTAGGTGCCTTTTGGAAAACTCCAAGCGGGTTGTCATGTGCCTTTTACTGAGGAGTAGCTTCCGTCTGGCCACTCTACCACAAAGGCCTGATTGGTGGAGTGCTGCAGAGATGGTTGTCCTTCTGGAAGGTTCTCCCATCTCCACAGAGGAACTCTAGAGCTCTGTCAGAGTGACCATCTGGTTCTTGGTCACCTCGTTGACCAAGGCACTTCTCCCCCGATTGCTCAGTTTGGCTGGGCGGCCAGCTCCGGGAGGAGTCTTGGTGGTTCCAAACTTCTTCCATTTAAGAATGATGAGGCCACTGTCATTAAAACTAGTTTTCAAACACTCCACAAATTTCTTGTTAACAAACTATAGTTTTGGCAAGTCCGTTAGGACATCTACTTTGTGCATGACACAAGTAATATTTCCAACAATTGTTTACAGAAATATTATTTAACTTATAATTCACTTTATCACAAGTCCAGTGGGTCAGAAGTTTACATACACTAAATTGACTGTGCCTTTAGGCCGCATAGAAAATTCCAGAATATGATGTGATGGCTTTAGAAGCTTCTGTTAGGCTAATTGACATCATTTGAGTCAATTGGAGGTGTACCTGTGGATGTATTTCAAGGCCTACCTCAGTGCCTTTGCTTGACATAATTGGAAAATCAAAAGAAATCAGCCAAGACCTCCATGAGTCTGGGTCATCCTTGGGAGCAATTTCCATATGCCTGAAGGTACCATCTTCATCTGTAAAAACAATAGTACATAACTATAAACATCATGGGACCATGCAGCCGTCATACTGCTCAGGTAGGAGACTAGTTCTGTCTCCTAGTGATGAATGTACTTTGGTGCAAAAAGTGCAAATCAATCGCAGAACAACAGCAAAGGACCTTGTGAAGATGCTGGAGGAAACAGGTACAAAAGTATCTATATCCACAGTAAAACAAGTCCTATATCGACATAACCTGAATGGTCGCTCAGCAAGGAACAAGCCACTGCTCCAAATCTGCCAAAAAAAGCCAGACTAGGGTTTCAACTAGACATGGGGACCAAGATTGTACTTTTTTGGCCATAATGACCATCGTTATGTTTTGGAGGAAAAAGGGTGAGGCTTGCAAGCCGAAGAACATCATCCTAACCATGAAGCACAGATGTGGAAACATCATGTTGTGGGGTGCTGCAGGAGGGACTGATACACTTCACAAAATAGATGGCGACATGAGGTAGGAAAATTATGTGGATATATTTAAGCAACATCTCAATACATCAGTCAGTTAAGTTAAAGACTGGTTACAAATGGGTCTTCCAAATGGACAATGACCCCAAGCATACTTCCAAAGTTGTGGCAAAATGGCTTAAGGACAACAAAGTCAAGGTATTGGAGTGGCCATCACAAAGCCCTGACCTCAATCCAAAAGAACATTTGTGGGCAGAACTGAAAAAGCGTGTGCGATCAAGGAGGCCTACAAACCTGACTCAGTTACACCAACTCTGTCAGGAGGAATGGGCCAAAATTCACCAAACTTACTATTGGAAGCTTGTGGAAAGCTACCTGAAACGTTTGACCCAAGTTAAACAATTTAAAGGCAATGATACCAAATACAAATTGAGTGTATGTAAACTTCTGACCAACTGGGAATGTGATGAAAGAAATAAAAGCTCAAATAAATCATTCTCTCTACTATTATTCTGACATTTCACATTCTTAAAATAAAGTGGAGATCTTAAGTGACCTAAAAAAGGGTATTTGTACTAGGATTAAATATCAGAAATTGTGATAAACTTCCGACTTCAACTGTATATTTATATATATATCAAAAGTTTGGACACAACTACTCACTCATTAGATTTTCTTAATATTTTATGTTTTCTAGATTGTAGAATAATAGTGAAGACATCAAAACTATGACATTTGTTCTTCAAAATAGCCACCGTTTGCCTTGATGACAGCTTTGCAAACTCTTGGCATTCTCTCAACCAGCTTCATGAGGAATGCTTTTCCAACAGTCTTGAAGGAGTTCCCACATATGCTGAGCACTTGTTGGATGCTTTTCCTTCACTCTGCAGTCTAACTCATCCCACACCTTCTCAATTCGGTCAGGTGGTCAAGTGATTGTGGAGGCCAGGTCATCTGATGCAGCACCATCACTTTTCTTCTCGATCAAATAGCCCTTACACAGCCTGGAGGTGTGTTTTGGGTAATTTTCCTGTTTAAAAACAAATGATTGGTCCATTAATTGCAAACCAGATGGGATTACGTATCACTGCAGAATGCTGTGGTAGCCATGCTGGTTAAGTGTGCCTTGAATTCAAAGTAAATCATCAACATTGTCACCAGCAAAGCACCCCCACACCATCACACCTCCTCCTCCATGCTTCATGGTGGGAACCACACATGCGTTGATCATCCTTTCATCTACTCTGCATCTCACAAAGACACTACGGTTGGATCCATGAACTGATCCTCTGCAGAAGAGGTAACTCTGGGTCTTCCTTTTTTGTGGCCGTCCTCTTGAGAGCCAGTTTCATCATTTCGCTTGATGATTTTTGCGACTGCACTTGAAGAAACTTTAAAAGTTCTTGACATTTTCCAAATTGACTGACCTTCATGTCTTAAAGTAATGATGAACTGTCTTTTGTCTTATTTGAGCTGTTCTTGCCATAATATGGACTTGCTCTTTTACCAAATAGTGCTATCTTCTGTATATCACCTCTATCTTGTCACAACACAATTGATTTGCTCAAACGCATTAAGAAGGAAAGAAAATCCACAAATTAACTTTTAACAAGGCACACCTGTTAATTGAAATGCATTCCAGGTGACTACCTCATGAAGCTGGTTGAGGGAATTCCCAGAGTGTGCAAAGCTGTCATCGAGGCAAAGGGTGGCTACTTTGAAGAATCTCAAATATAAAATATATTTTGATTTGTTTATTAACACTTCTTTTGGTTACTACATGATTCCACATGTGTTATTTCATAGTGTTGATATCTTCCCTATTATTCTACAATGTAGAAAATGGTTTAAAAAAAAAAAGAAAAACCCTTCAATGAGTAGGTATGTCCAAACTTTTGACTAGTACTGTATTTATAACACCCACTATATATATATATATATATATATTGCAGATACTGTATGTCAAATAAGCCTAGTTAATGAAAAATAGGTGATCAAAAGTTAGGTAATAGCACAGCTCAACACATTTCAGACAATGTTTAGAAGTGTTGATTGTTATTTGTGATGTCCAGTATGAGAGTGTGTACATGAATTTTCAAGGAAATAATATTGCAGTGTCCTAAGTCATTGAGTCCTCTTTCGTTTTTAAACACTTAGGTCATTTAAAAATATAAATGTGACTTCCTCTCTTAGTGATGCTGGAGATACTGTAATTAACATTTTAAAAGTTGAAATAATAATGCTGCAAAACGTGTAATTGTTGTCTCTGATTATTTTCACTCATTGTAATTAGAAAGTCAAATACATGTTTCTAGGTTGATTGCCTCAGTGGCATACAGTAGAGAAAAAAACCTCATTGGAGAAGGAAGGATGTCAGATATGGCTACGTTAATAGAAGCTGCAACGTGTCCTCTCACTGAGAGTGCAATGAGGTGTTTTGTAATACTGCCACATTTTCCTCTCCAGCATCATCTACACATGGGAGGGGCAACACAGATTTGGAGAAGCTGCATTATGCATGTCATGTAATTACAATGCATTTAATGCCAGAAGTGATTATTGTGCAGGATTGTATGCACCATTCAATTGTCTTTATGAAAGGTGGGTCAACCAAACACTGTGATGACTGAAACAAAATCACAATGAATAAAATCAATTGTCTTTATGAAAGGTGGGTCAACCAAACACTGTGATGACTGAAACAAAATCACAATGAATAAAATCAATTGTCTTTATGAAAGGTGGGTCAACCAAACACTGTGATGACTGAAACAAAAGCACAATGAATAAAATCAATTGTCTTTATGAAAGGTGGGTCAACCAAACACTGTGATGACTGAAACAAAAGCACAATGAACAAAATCGATAAAAACAGAATGTTGGATGCACGTTGTAGGTATATCATTTTAATTGAAGTTTTGTTTGGATGTTGGTGTCAAGTAAAAAGGTGAATGAGAGTGTAGCCTATACAAGTAATACATGAATTTCAAAATCATCTCAACAACTATAAACTCATGGCACATATCTGTTCAGAGCTCATTACATCAAAACTATTTTAGCACAATGTTATGTCGTCTTCATTCATAAGTGGGCCACTTCATGCCACGTTTCCAATTATCATTTCCAAACTATTGTGAGAGCATCCATCTGTAGGACCCAATAATGAAACCATTATGGCTATCATTGCTATCAATCAATAAAACGACACGAGACCCCGTAAGAAATGTATCAACTGTAGGCTCCCTTGGCCAGCCTTAAGTTGCATCTCTATGTGTAAACAGTTAACATATGTGTGTAAAATTGTGCGTAAACGTCAATCAAAGCTTAATTTCTGAAGATATTTTCATGATCTGTCAGGATCAGATAATTATTCAGATCCTTGCATTCTGATATTCCATGACACGAAGGTGTCTGCTGGAAAACATCCACATGCAACAGCATCATCTGAAATTGCACAACCTAAACCCAGCTGTTACTATTCCACGTAGAATAAAATACTTAGCTTACAACGCAATTGAAATAATGAATCACTTGATTGCATGTTCCACAATGTTGATTTAAAAACGTTCCTGACAAGTTGCCTCAAGTTGAATAGGCTACTATCAAGATTTAAGTAGGATTGAAAATAGTTCGTTTGAATACGCCAAAAATATCCATAGAGTCGGAAGATGACAGCCCCGGTGTTTGAATGTCCACGTTTTAACCGAAATGTGAACTTGTTTGACATGTTTTAAATGCCGCCCTTCCCCCCTGAACTGTGAAGGAGGGACTCCTTTCACTTGAACATGTACAAGTTATCTTCTGCTCCCAGGACCTCCCCAAAAGTGTGGCATATAAAAGCCCAGTTTACTCATTTGTTTGGGCAGTAGGGTGGTTCTGTCAGGGTCTGGATTGGAGTAACAAAGAACCGGACTCTACGTTTTATGTTTGGAGTCTGAGGAGTAAAACCAGGATTCCCCTTGCCGCAAAGAGTCTACATGTCTAATATTTAGACATGTTCAGCTTTGTGGATATTCGGTTAGCGCTGTTGCTGAGCGCAACAGTACTATTGGCGAGAGGTCAAGGAGAGGACGATAGTAAGTATCACTTTATATGAGATTATGGGACAGGGACGCTCGCATGAAGAATTGGATAGCGCGTAAAAGGATGCTGCGCACCTTTCTTTTGTGTTTGGAATGTTACAAATTATGCTTAGCTACCCTGTGGGAAACATGGGGTTAAATTGTCAGCAAAAGCTTATACCATTGCTTTTGGAGCTCCGAAGCTCGATGCATTGAACAAGGATTTTATATGGTTCTGCTTCCATGGCTGAGCGTTTCTCTGACGTGCAGACACATGTTTAGCGCGCTCCTGCCATCGCTGTTCACGCGCTATTCCATGTCCTCGGGGAAGGGAAATTCTAGCTGCTGCTAAAGCTTGGATGCGCAATGATGACATGATGTTCAGATGGATTTGGAATTAACTAAACATTTACAAACCACTTGAAAATATATATATTGCTGATGTAAATTAAATACAAATAAGCGATGAGGAAATATTTTCTGAAAAAAAAGCTCAGAACAAAAGTTGATTTGCATCTGAGGCCTATCACCAAAATCTAGGAATTATATGATGAACAACAACGAATTATGCCTGGACTGGAAAAAGTTCCTGAAAGATTAGACAATAGGAAAGCCACGCCTTATTCCCCATTGGCCTACTAGTATAAATGAAAGTTTGTAACCTATTTAACAAACACAAATGGAATTTGCTATAAGAAGTTTCCATTGCTTGTTTTAGAATAACTTTAAACCAGGGAGTCAAATTAAGTGAAAATAGTTTAACTATGATGTCTTCAATGGAATTGTCTAGACATCAATTGATCAGATTGGATATAGGGAGGGGCATGTGGCTCTGTAGATATTGTCATTGTACAGGCTGGGAGCGCCACTATGTGGTAGATATTAACAATTACAAGTATAGGGACCCACCGGAACCCCAATCAGAGAGCCTACAGGCCTGTCTGATGTTGGCTATAGCATCGCTTGTAGTTCAAAGTTCAAACATTGGCCTTGGTAATTATGCATTTCACAAAGCATTTCATTGCATTTGGAAACATTTTATGTTTCGAGGGGGCGGCTCCCCCATTTTCACCAACCACGTTACAACTCCCATATTAGACACCCCCATGGCCTTTGGCCAATGCTGGTCTACTGCAAAGGCAACAACCAGTGCAACACAATAGGACATTCTGTTCATTTATGCCTGTAGTAGGGAGTAGTAGGGTAGTAGGCTACTTTTTCTTTAAAATTCTCTAAATAGGCCTACATCTAATGCATATCTAAAGGATTCTCAAGTTGGGCCTTGAGCCTTTGGGATCTTGGTAGGTCTAGACCTTGCCAATATTAGGCCTATGTCGATTCATTGGGAGTGGCCTCCTAGGATCCTACATTAGGTCTACAGTACCTGCGGCAGGACTTCAGTTTCACAGTCATGACTGATTTGCTCTTTTCTAGTTTTTCCTGCATTGTCACATTTTTATTCAAAGAGGTTTGGGTTATGCCTACACGTTAGAAGTAGGAGGCCTTCTTTTTAAATGATGTCACTTCTGGTTTATTTATTTGCCATGTGACTTACCTTGCGTCTCCAAAACTCCATCTTCCCAGGTGGATTCGGCAGCTGCTCGTTGGACGGCCAACAGTACAATGATAAGGATGTGTGGAAACCTGAACCCTGCCAGATCTGCGTCTGCGACAGCGGAACCGTTATGTGCGATGAAGTGATTTGCGAGGACACAACCGACTGCGCCGACCCTATCATCCCCGACGGCGAATGCTGTCCTATCTGCCCTGATGACTCCGAGACAGAGGGTAGCCTACCTTTGATGACCTTATATTTATTTTTTAACCTTTTTTTAACTAGTCAAGTCAGTTAAGAACACATTTTTATTTACAATGATGGCCTAAGTACAGTGGGTTAACTGCCTTGTTCAGGGGCAGAATGACAGATTTTTACCTTGTCAGCTAAGGGATTCGATCTAGCAACCTTTCGGTTACTGACCCAACGCTCTAACCACTAGGCTACCTGCCGCCCACCTGTGATTTGTGGTAGTTTTCTGGCGCCGCCTAGTGGCACCAGTTGGCTGCAATGTTTCCAGTTATAGACAGAGGGGGACAAACCCGAAAAGGAACTGAGCAGCCCTTAGGCTACACTGCCCAGACTGGGCTGGCCATTACTTAGAATGGACTGTGGATACCTTATTGATGAGAAGCAAATCATCCAGTTGGATATTACTATTGCTTTTCTTTTCCCTCCAATGGATTAACCCTGTTAAATGCTGGAGATGTGGATGTGCATTTTACACTCACATCTCCTCATGTATAGGCCTAATCAGGATTAAGCCTGTGATGCCTTCACATTCCTGTATGGGATCCAGCCATCATGCATTCATTATCAACACAGTATTATTGTACATTGAGAAACATTGTTTTACAGGATAGTACTATGACACAGTTCATGTTTGATATGAGTTTATAAGGGGTAATAATAATATTATATTTTCCTCTCAATTGATTTCATAGGTCCCCAGGGGCCAGTAGTGTCTGAGACAGAGGTATTTATGCACATTTTACTCCCAAGATTGATTTATGTCGGTGAAAATGTATTAGTGCATGACACGGGAGGTTGGTTGCACCTTAATTGGGGAGGACGGGCTTAGTGGTAATGGCTGGAGCGGAATCAGTGGAATGCTATCAAATATATAAAACACATGGTTTAATGCCATTCCATTAGCTCTGTTCCAGCCGCTAAAATGAGCCATCCTTCCCTCTGCAGCCTCCATTGGTGCATGATTGTTATCATATTATTGAATAATGACAGTTCTGGCCTGCTTACAGGCATCATAAATGAGCCCATTATGTTCATTATGGGTAATAATTGTTGAAATATGAAATATGTGGTGTATGCTATTAATTTTAGTTCATTCAAACTGTGATATCTTTCGAATGTGCTCGAGGCTTACCATTTGACCCTCCACCAAACAAACGTTCAATGCCTTTATTTGTGCTAAGTATACTGCTACCTCAGTAGGACTACACCTCTCTCGTTGGTGCTTCAGTAGGACTACACCTCTCTCATTGGTGCCTCAGTAGGACCTCACCTCTCATTGGTGCCTCAGTAGGACTATACCTCTCTCATCGGTGCCTCAGTAGGACTAAACTTCTCTCATTGGTGCCTCAGTAGGACTACACCTCTCTCATTGGTGCCTCAGTAGGACTACACCTCTCTCATTGGTGCCTCAGTAGGACCTCACCTCTCATTGGTGCCTCAGTAGGACTATACCTCTCTCATCGGTGCCTCAGTAGGACTAAACTTCTCTCATTGGTGCCTCAGTAGGACTACACCTCTCGCACTGGTGCCTCCGTAGGACTACACCTCTCTCATTAGTGCCTCAGTAGGACTACACCTCTCTCATTGGTGCCTCAGTAGGACTACACCTCTCTCATTGGTGCCTCAGTAGGACTACACCTCTCATTGGTGCCTCAGTAGGATTACACCTCTCTCATTTGGTGCCTCAGTAGGACTACACCTCTCTCATTGGTGCCTCAGCAGGACTACACCTCTCTCATTGGAGTGCAGTGAAAGGAGCACTGTAGCACAACTGATTCTCTTCCTCTTGTTGTTCTCCCATAGGGACCAGAGGGAGGAGTTGGCCCCAAGGGTGATGATGTAAGTTTCAAGTTCAACTTAGGACATAAGTTTAACTTAAGTTCAACTTGAAGTTGTTTATTTTCTATAAGTAAATTGTATAGCTTGCTACATGTCCCATGGTTTAGATGTTCCATGAGAGGCCTAAGGAAAAACATATTCTGGTACGGTGGATTTGTGTCATTGATTCTTCTGACGAATCATGGCTTTGCAGAAGTGGTGCTTGAAGTGGAGGTTGGGATTTGAACTGTAAAGGATTGTAAACACAGGTGGACATTTTTGAAAGGGGAGGAGCAGGAGACGGTCTTTGGCTTATCTGCTGCTTCTGTTCAGTACAGAATCAAATGGAGTAACTAGACAATGAAATTAGGTTCTGAGTTTACACACCTATTGAATACACCTAATGAATACACCTATTGAACACACCTATAGAACATACCTATGGAACACACCTATGGAACACACCTATGGAACACACCTATTGAACACACCTATTGAACACAGCTATTAAACACAGCAAAGCTAATTTGCAGTAGAGTTTTTACAGTACAATGTTATTGTAACTGTTTAACTTACAACTTAGTCTGTAAAAGTAAAGGTTGACATTAGTTTCTATTGACAGATATAGATTTTTCAAATATTAAACATAATGACCTTTGTTTGAACGTTGACCTTTGCAACACAGGTCAAATGTATGGATCGTTGTTCATTGTAGGTTTGCAGCCCATACTGCTGCCTCTACTTTTTGAGTGGCACCATCAGCACTTGCAAACCAACTGGTGTGAATGATTTTAAAAATTTTAAAGAAAAAATCAACAATTCCAGAATTTCTATTTACAGCATTTACTACTTCACCACTTCAACCACCACTTTTAGGTCTATACCAATTATACCAATTATAATATAATTTATCTTATGAAGTGCATTAGAAGATAGACCTGAATTTGTGACAGAACTGTATTTATCTAAGTAACTCAGCCATGGGTTGTTGAAGGCTGAGCTGTTACTGAGTAGCTGTCTGTCAATATATCTGTCTCTGTTACTGACTAGCTGTCTGTGTATCTGTCTGTCCATCTCTTCAGGGTCCTGAGGGTGTTCCCGGTAACGATGGCATGGACGGCCAGCCTGGCCTTCCCGGCCCCCCGGGCCCCCCTGGACCTCCTGGCCTTGGCGGTGGAGTAAGTAACCTCATGACAAGACAATATCCACTGACTATTTCCTGTGGATATTGTCCAGTTACTACCTGTCTTGTACCAGAGTTATTTACATCCATGCTTTTTACCTGAGAGGAAATATCAACTGATATCTGAGTTAGAGAGCAGTGAGTTTACAGTAGCCCCCTGCTCCCATCAGCACCAGTGGTAAGTTTACAGTAGTTCCCTGCTCCCTTCAGTGCCAGTGGTGAGTTTAAAGTAGCCCCCTGCTCCCTTTAGCACCAGTAGTGAGTTTACAGTAGCCCCCTGCTCCCTTCAGCGCCAGTGGTGAGTTTACAGTAGCTCCCTGCTCCCTTCAGGGCCAGTGGTGAGTTTACAGTAGCTCCCTGCTCCCTTCAGCACCAGTGGCGTGTTTACAGTAGCTCCCTGCTCCCTTCAACACCAGTGGTGAGTTTATAGTAGTTCCCTGCTCCCTTCAGCACCAGTGGTGAGTGGACAGCTCCCTGGTTCTCTGATCTAAGGCAGGGTTATGGAGGAGAGGAGTTAGAGTAGAGGAGGGCTCTCCAAGCTTGTTTTTGGTGAGCTACCCTCCTGTAGGTTTTCACTCCAACCCTGTTCCTGGAGAGCTACCCTCCTGTAGGTTTTCGCTCCAACCCCTGTTGAAACCAACCTGATTAATCTTATCAACAAGCTAATTATTAGAATCAGGTCTGCTAGATTAGAGTTGGAGTGAAACCCTACAGGACGGTAGCTCTCCATGAACAGGGTTGGAGTGAAAACCTACAGGAGGGTAGCTCTCCATGAACAGGGTTGGAGTGAAACCCTACAGGAGGGTAGCTCTCCATGAACAGGGTTGGAGTGAAACCCTACAGGAGGGTAGCTCTCCATGAACAGGGTTGGAGTGAAAACCTACAGGAGGGTAGCTCTCCAAGAACAGGGTTGGAGTGAAAACCTACAGGAGGGTAGCTCTCCAAGAACAGGGTTGGAGTGAAAACCTACAGGAGGGTAGCTCTCCAAGAACAGGGTTGGAGTGAAAACCTACAGGAGGGTAGCTCTCCATGAACAGGGTTGGAGTGAAAACCTACAGGAGGGTAGCTCTCCAAGAACAGGGTTGGAGTGAAAACCTACAGGAGGGTAGCTATCCAAGAACAGGGTTGTAGTGAAACCCTACAGGACGGTAGCTCTCCATGAACAGGGTTGGAGTGAAAACCTACAGGAGGGTAGCTCTCCAAGAACAGGGTTGTAGTGAAACCCTACAGGACGGTAGCTCTCCAAGAACAGGGTTGTAGTGAAAACCTACAGGAGGGTAGCTCTCCAAGAACAGGGTTGTAGTGAAAACCTACAGGAGGGTAGCTCCTGAACCCTGGTCAAATGTAGTGTAATTTGTAGGGAATTGGGTACCATTTTGGAGTTTGAATTACAGACAGTGTTATTAACAGTTCTAATCTATTATAAACATGACTTACAGTACAGATAGTGTTATTAACAGTTATAGCAGTTATAAACTGCTCTGGCTCCCCAATGGTGGAACAAACTCCCTCACGACGCCAGGACAGCGGAGTCAATCACCACCTTCCGGAGACACCTGAAACCCCACCTCTTTAAGGAATACCTAGGATAGGATAAAGTAATCCTTCTCACCCCCCCCCCCCTTAAAAGATTTAGATGCACTATTGTAAAGTGGCTGTTCCACTGGATGTCATAAGGTGAATGCACCAATTTGTAAGTCGCTCTGGATAAGAGCGTCTGCTAAATGACTTAAATGTAAATGTAAATGTAAACACGACTTACAGACAGTGTTATTAACAATTATAACCAATTATAAATGTGACTTACGGACAGTGTTATTAACAATTATAACCAATTATAAATGTGACTTACGGACAGTGTTATTAACAATTATAACCAATTATCAATGTGACTTACAGACAGTGTTATTAACAATTATAACCAATTATCAATGTGACTTACAGACAGTGTTATTAACAATTATAACCAATTATCAATGTGACTTACAGACAGTGTTATTAACAATTATAACCAATTATCAATGTGACTTACAGACAGTGTTATTAACAATTATAACCAATTATCAATGTGACTTACAGACAGTGTTATTAACAATTATAACCAATTATCAATGTGACTTACAGACAGTGTTATTAACAATTATAACCAATTATAAATGTGACTTACGGACAGTGTTATTAACAATTGTAGCCAGTTATTAACACGGGTTACAGACAGTGTTATTAACAGTTGTAACTAGTTATAAACATATTTTGTAGTTTTGTCATCTCTATGTTGTATGTACTTAGAAACATCCAAAGCAAACTATTTTTAGAAACAAATTGATAATTTCTTTCCTTTCCTCCAGAACTTCTCTCCTCAGATGCACCACGGTTATGAGGAGAAATCCAGTGGCGGCCAGGCCCAACAGGGACCAATGGTACAAACTGCTTTTTGTCTTCCTCTGTGCTGTTTAGTGTGGAGAGTGAAGCCACATTTCCAGGATAAATGGAATTTAATTTATTTGCGAAAACACATATACAGCAATATATACATGGACATTGTATTCCCAGAGGATAGCGCATACAAGGAGTAATTAAAACACTTTTTTCCAAAATGGTCCACGCTGAGACAAACCCCTTCAGGAAACCTGATAAGAGACAGTATCAAAACAGTGATGTTAACTATATGAAACACAGATAATGTGGACTGCTGCAATGCAAAACTGTCTTCACAAATGGCCAACCATTGTCTATTACCAAACATTTACAAAATTATTAGTCAGAATTACGCAATCACATAGCCAGAACCCAGGCAGACCAGATTAGTATTGATGTTTCTGAAGAAGGTCATGGATCCTGTCGACCCAGTAGAGTTTATACTAAGCTAGTGCTTAAACAGTACGATGCTTTCAGGTTTGCAGTAGTCCTCTGGTAGTGATCACTCATAATCATCAGCTATTTTATCCTTTAGATAACAATATCTCACAGAATCACTTTATCTCAATCAAAGGAGGTAAAGTACTGCTGCAAATGGATTCATTGATTCATTGGTTGTTGTGTTTCCAACAGGGGCCAATGGGTCCCCGTGGTCTCGCTGGCCCACCAGGAAACACTGTAAGTATCCTCTCATTTGTCATTTGATGTGTTGTCAACAACACCAACCTCACTCATCTAATTTTTTTTTTAACAAATAAACATTTAGTTGCAACTGTGTTTATTATAGCAGCTACATTCTCATGTTCCGTCTGACCATAACATGTCTATAGTTTGTTTTAGAGACTCTGCATACATTTCTACAGTATACAATGTAGTATATTTATGTCTTAAAACAGTACGTCGTATAGGGCCGGTTTCCCGGACGGAGATTAAGTCTAGTGTGGGACTAAAAAGCATGCTCAATGGAGAATCTCCTTTGAAAAAGCCTTTTAGTACATACAGGATTAGGATTCATTTCTTTCCGGAAAATGTCCCATAATTTGTTATAATAATAAGTCTTATAGCTTATATACCCTGTGTCATATGGTCTGATCTGTGTTCATGTCCAGGGTCCCCCCGGTCATCATGGTCCCCCTGGCGAGCCCGGTGAGCCTGGTGGTGCTGTGAGTATACAAACATTGCAACTTCCTGTGCCCATCAATATCAATTGACACACATTCTGAACGCATCACTTCCTGTCTATGACCATGTTGTAGTAGCCACCTCCCATGCCCCCCCACACACACACACACTGACTATTCACACGTGTGTGTATATTATATTTCAGTGAGCCCTGTCATTTGTGATCTATAACAGTCATAATAAATGTATACTATACCCCAGTAACCTTTGACACAGAGCAACACACACACACACACACACACCTCCCTTCATGCTTTTTTCTCCCCCTGTAGGGTCCCATGGGTCAACGTGGTCCAATGGGCCCCCTAGGCAAGAACGGAGATAATGTAAGTTGTGTTTTCATGATCTCAACTTTCCTTCCTTCTATCTCATTCCATTTGTCAGATCTGATCTCCACTTTCCTTCTATCTCATTCCATTTGTCAGATCTGATCTCCACTTTCCTTCTATCTCATTCCATTTGTCAGATCTGATCTCCACTTTCCTTCTATCTCATTCCATTAGTCAGATCTGATCTCCACTTTCCTTCTATCTCATTCCATTTGTCAGATCTGATCTCCACTTTCCTTCTATCTCATTCCATTTGTCAGATCTGATCTCCACTTTCCTTCTATCTCATTCCATTTGTCAGATCTGATCTCTACTTTCCTTCTATCTCATTCCATTTGTCAGATCTGATCTCCACTTTCCTTCTATCTCATTCCATTTGTCAGATCTGATCTCCACTTTCCTTCTATCTCATTCCATTTGTCAGATCTGTAGCTCAGAAACAATGATCATTAGTAAAGACAGTAAACTGAATTTAATGTAGACTTCCTCTAGTTTTCCTCCTTTGCAACTTACACCATAATATTTCCCCCCACTGCATATTGACATGTATGATTACATAATTACATACATACTGTATTCATAATATATACATAACCAGTCAAAAGTTTGGACAAACCTACTCATTCAACGGTTTTTCTTTATTTTTTTACTATTTTCTACATTGTAGGAATTATAGTGAAGACATCAAAACTATGAAATAACACGTATGGAATCATGTAGTAAGCAAAAAAGTATTAAACAAATCAACTTGGGTTGAAGTCGGGTGAATGTGGAGGCCAGGTCATCTTATGCAGCACTCCATCACTCTCCTTCTTGGTCAAATAGCCCTTGCACAGTCTAGAGGTGTGTTGGGTCATTGTCCTGTTGAAAAACAAATGATAATCTCACTACGCGCAAACCAGATGGGATGGCGTATCGCTGCAGAATTTACAGATTTCCACCGGTCTAATGTCCATTGCTCATGTTTCGTGGACTTTAGTAGTGGTTTCTTTGCAGCAATTCGGCCATGAAGGCCTGATTCATGCAGTCTTCTTTGAACAGTTGATGTTGAGATGGGTCTGTTTCTTGAACTCTGTGAAGCATTTATTTGTGCTGCAATTTCTGAGGCTGGTAACTCTAATTAACTTATCCTCTGCAGCAGAGGTGACTCTGGGTCTTCCTTTCCTGTGACTGTCCTCATGAGAGCCAGTTTCTGATGGTTTTTGGTGATGGTTTTTGCGATTGCACTTGAAGAAACTTTCAAAGTTCCTGAAATGTTTTGCATTGACAGACCTTCATGTCTTAAAGTAATGATGGACTGTCATTTCTCTTTGCATATTTGAGCTGTTCTTGCCATAATATGCACTTGGTCTTTTACCAAATAGGGCTGTCTTCTGTATACCACCCCTACCTTGTCACAACATAACTGATTGGCTCAAACGCATTTAAGAAGGAAACAAATTCCACAAATTTACCTTTAAAAAGGCACACCTGTTAATTGAAATCCATTCCAGGTGACTACCTCATGAAGCTGGTTGAGAGATTGCCAAAAGTGTGAAAAGCTGTCATCACATTTTTGAAGAATCTAAAATATTAAATATATTTTGATTTGTTTAACACTTTTTGGTTACTACATGATTCCATATATGTTATTTCATAGTTGTGATATATTCACTATTATTCAACAATCTAGAAAATATTTTAAAAAATAAGAAAATCTCTGAATGAGTAGTTGTGTCCAAACTTTTGACTGGTACTATGTAATTTAATTATGATATTTGCTATTTTTTCATCACGTTTTTATGCATTTTTGTATGCCACGTTATTGTCACTGTTTGCCACCGCATTGTTCACAGTGAGAGGACCTCTCTGTCTCTCCATCAACCTCGCTCTCCTCTCTCCTCTGCAGGGTGAGCCTGGCAGGTCTGGTCGTCCCGGTGAGCGTGGTTCCGCCGGCCCTCAGGTGAGTGGCCCTCTAACCCCATAGATCAAGGGTCAGATGCTCCTATCCAAACAGACCTGGCTCTGATACCAAGTATGCATTCCAAATGGCTTCCTTTTCCCTATGTATTGCCCACAGGGCTCTGGTCAAAAGTAGTGCACTATATCGTAAATAGGGTGCTATTTGGGATGCAGGCCAAATATCAGTAGAGTATCTACAGAGTGAGATTTAATGTAGAGTATCTACAGGGTGGGATTTAAAGTAGAGTATCTACAGGGTGGGATTTAAAGTAGAGTATCTACAGGGTGGGATTTAAAGTAGAGTACCTACAGGGTGGGATTTAAAGTAGAGTATCTACAGGGTGGGATTTAAAGTAGAGTATCTACAGGGTGGGATTTAAAGTAGAGTATCTACAGGGTGGGATTTAAAGTAGAGTACCTACAGGGTGGGATTTAAAGTAGAGTATCTACAGGGTGGGATTTAAAGTAGAGTATCTACAGAGTGAGATTTAATGTAGAGTATCTACAGGGTGGGATTTAAAGTAGAGTATCTACAGGGTGGGATTTAAAGTAGAGTACCTACAGGGTGGGATTTAAAGTAGAGTATCTACAGGGTGGGATTTAAAGTAGAGTATCTACAGGGTGGGATTTAAAGTAGAGTATCTACAGAGTGAGAATTAATGTAGAGTATCTACAGGGTGGGATTTAAAGTAGAGTATCTACAGAGTGAGAATTAATGTAGAGTATCTACAGGGTGGGATTTAAAGTAGAGTATCTACAGAGTGAGAATTAATGTAGAGTATCTACAGGGTGGGATTTAAAGTAGAGTATCTACAGGGTGGGATTTAAAGTAGAGTATATACAGGGTGGGATTTAAAGTAGAGTGTCTACAGGGTAGGATTTAAAGTAGTGTCTACAGGGTGAGATTTAAAGTAGAGTATCTACAGGGTGGGATTTAAAGCAGAGTATCTACAGGGTGGGATTTAAAGCAGAATATCTACAGGGTGGGATTTAAAGTTGAATTAGAACCATTCTAGTATAAGTACATTAAAGTAAATAACCACTAATCCAAATCAAGTTAGTTTCAGCACTGAAAGACATACATTACATGAAGAATGAAAACGGTATTGTTCATGTCTGTTATGAAGACCAGTTCACAACATTCCTTTTTCTGCCCTACAGGGTGCCCGTGGAACCCCTGGAACTCCTGGCCTCCCCGGCATTAAGGGACACAGAGTGAGTAATAGGAGGAGTGACATTAGGATGCTGTGAAGTTTCCCCTAGGTACAGATCTAGGATCAGCTGGCTCCCGAAATCCTATCCCTAACCATTGGTATTGCAAATGTATAACTGATCCAAGAACAGCTACTAGGGGCAACTTCACCCTACTCCCACGATTATATGACAGCCATGACACTACTACATTCCTACATTAAACTCCTAATCATACAGAATGTTACCTAACCTAAAACATGCTCTTTGATTTCCTTCTCAGGGTTTCAATGGAATGGATGGTGCCAAGGGAGACGGTGGCCCAGCCGGCCCTAAGGTTAGCGGTCAATCTAATGATATATATCATAATGTACGTCTATCGTTGTCTGTTCTGGAGAACTCATCTGTTCCCCCTGACCACAGGGAGAGGGTGGTTCCCCTGGATCCAGCGGTAACCCCGGTGCTATGGTGAGTATCCTGTGCATATGACAAATACACTTTGATTTGAGTAATGCTCTCGTCTCAATAAACATATCTCTTTCCCTCTCTTCGTCCTTCTGCTTCCTCCCTATCTTCCTGCCTCTCTTCCTCCCTCTCTTCCTCCTTCTCTTCCTCTCTTCCTCTCTCTGCTTCATCCCTCTCTTCCTCCCTGTTTCCTCCCTCTCTTCCTCCCTCCCTTCCTCCCTCTGATTCCTCCCTCTCTTCCTCCCTCTATTTCCTCCCTCTCTTCCTCCCTCCCTTCCTCCCTCTGCTTCCTTCCTCTCTTCATCCCTCTCTTTGTCCCTCTGCTTCCTCCCTTTGCTCCCTTCCACTCTTCCTCTTCCTAGGGTGCTCGTGGTCTTCCTGGTGAGAGAGGCCGCCCCGGACCCGCTGGCCCTTCTGTAAGTACTGCACAGCACAACCTTCACTGTTCGTTTGAGAGATTGATTGATTGGTTGATTGGTTGGTTGATTTAATTTATTAATTGATTGTAATTATAAACTGGGTAGTTTGAGCCCTGAATGCTGTTTGGCTGACAGCTGTGGTATATCAGACCATATACCACGGGTATGACAAAACATGTATTTTTACTAAATAGCAGCAATACCGCAAACATTATCTAGAATGACACAGAAAAGTCAGTGACTTGTTGTCATATAGTATAAAGTTTTGCTGCAGTACCCCTACAGATGTTCATGCCCATTTCTGGCTTTAGGAATACTTGTTAAAGAATTGTCATAACAGTGTAATACCCTCTTCCTCTAGGGTGGCCGTGGTAATGATGGTAACTCTGGTCCTGCTGGATCCCCTGTAAGTATCTTTATTACTGGTGACTAATCCTACCTGTCGTAGCAAGTCAGAGTACACCACTCAGTGCCATGTGTTAGTCCTGACTATGTTAGCTAAATAATGTTTATTTGATCTCTTCAGGGACCCACTGGCCCATCTGGTTCCCCTGGATTCCCCGGAGGCGCTGGAGCTAAGGTATGTCATAGCCCCCCACCCAAACCCCTACCCCTAAACCTAATCCACATGTTGCTTCCAAATGTTCTCTCAATTGGATAGCATTGGATAGAGCCAGTTTCACTCAGATTTCTTACTCCAGTCCTTTCCACTCAAATCCATGAAGGGAAGTGAACAAGTACAGATTTAGGGCAGAAGGGTAGAGAATTGGGACATATATTGAGATCCTGATCTGATACAGGTTGTGGCCAGCAGATGGCATATGATGACCTCGTGGAACATCTCCGTCATGTCCCTTTACTGTAGACTACCGTAATGTACAGACCTCTATTAGAGAGGAAACAGTGAGAGACTACTGTAATGTACAGACCTCTATTAGAGAGGAAACAGTGAGAGTGAAAAACTGAAATTGTTCTCAATAGAAATAATATAAACATAACACATAAAAATGAACAATGATTAATATATAATATATTCCTACACTCACACACACACACACACACACACACACACACACACACACACACACACACACACACACACACACACACACACACACACACATACACAAAACCTCCCCCTCACACACACACACAGAGATGATAACATCAGTTCCAAAGAATGTGATCATCCAGCACCCTCCTAATGTCCTCTCTGCTGCCCCCTTTAGGGTGAGACTGGTCCTCAGGGAGGCCGTGGCTCAGACGGACCCCAAGGATCTCGTGGAGAGCCCGGTAACCCTGGACCCGCTGGTGCTGCTGGACCCTCTGTGAGTACTGTTGTGCTTGGTTGCCCTTAAATGCTTATATTATTATTTGTCCTGGTTGCTTGTGCTTGTAAGTCCCAATCTTATATATGCTTATAGATCATTATCTTTATATAGGTCCTTATCTTGATATAGATCATTATCTTTATATAGGTCCTCATCTTTACATAGGTCATTGTCTTTATGTAGGTCATTATCTTTATATAGGTCATTATCCTTATAGGTCATTATCCTTATATAGGTCATTATCCTTATATATGTGTATATGCTTATGTTTACCCTCATAGTGCACCGTTTAACCTCTGACCCCTGAAGTTTACTGTAATATAATGTCCCCGCCTCTCTTTCCCGCTCTTTTTCTGTAACCAAACAGGGTGCCCCCGGAAGTGATGGCCAGTCAGGAGGCAAGGGTGCCACTGTAAGTATGAGCCTTGTGGATACATCTATCTGAAGATCTATGATTGATTATGTTCAAATGAACACTGGTAATACCACACGTAATATACTAATGATAATAAATTCCATTTAGTAGATGCTTCTATGTAAAGTCATTAACCTTTCTGGGAAGGGGGTTCCGCTAGCAGAACACCTGGCCTACAGCCAGTGAAATTGCAGGACGCCAAATTCGAACAAAATAAATCTCATAATTAAAATTCTTCAAACATACAAGTATTGTACACCATTTTAAAGATAAACTTATTGTTAATGCAGCCACAGTGTCCGATTTGAAAAAGGCTTTACGGCGAAAGCACACCATGCGATTATGTTAGGACAGCGCCTAGCCACAAAAACCACATAGACATTTTCCAGCCAAGGAGAGGTGCCACAAAAGTCAGAAATAGCGTTAAAATCAATCACTTACCTTTGATCTTCATCTGGTGGCACTCCCAGGACTCCATGTTACACGATTTTAAAAAAAATTGTTCGATAAAGTTCATCTTTATGTCCAAAAACCTCCTTTTTGTTTGTGCGTTTAGTTCAGTAATCATTATGCACACAGCACGGGCACAACATCCAGACGAAAAGTAAAAAAAGTTCCATTAAAGTTTGTAGAAACATGTCAAACAATGTTTCTAATCAATCCTTAGGGTGTTTTTATCATAAATATTCAATAATGTTTCAACCTGACAATACTGTTTTCATTAGAAAGGAAAGGGAATGAACGTCGCGCTCACAGTCACGCGCCATAAACAACTTATGGCTTTCAGCTGAGCCACATACTCTGAGTGATCTTATTCTCTCCCCTTTCACAATAGAAGCCTGAAACGACTTCTAAAGACTGTTGACATCTACTGGAAGTGCCTTAGGAAGTGCAATCTGACCCCACGGACACTGGATATTCGATAGGCATTCACTTAAAAACTACAAACCTCAGAATTCCCACTTCCTTGTAGGATTTTTTCAGGTTTTCACCTGCCATATGAGTCCTGTTATACTCACAGACATTATTTTAACAGTTTTGGAAACTTTGGTGTTTTCTATCCAAATTTACTAAGCATATTCTAGCTTCTGGGCCTGAGTAACAGGCAGTTTACTCTGGGCATGCTTTTCATCCAAACTTCCCAATGCTGCCCCCTATCCCAAAGAGGTTTTAAGTCTGTAGAATGTGGAAAGCCACTAAGACTGTAGTATGTGGAAAGCCACTAAGACTGTAGAATGTGGAAAGCCATTAAGACTGTAGAATGTTGAAAGCCAGTAAGACTGTAGAATGTGGAAAGCCACTAAGACTGTAGAATGTGGAAAGCCATTAAGACTGTAGAATGTTGAAAGCCAGTAAGACTGTAGAATGTGGAAAGCCACTAAGACTGTAGAATGTGGAAAGCCACTAAGACTGTAGAATGTGGAAAGCCACTAAGACTGTAGAATGTGGAAAGCCATTAAGACTGTAGAATGTGGAAAGCCATTAAGACTGTAGAATGTGGAAAGCCATTAAGACTGTAGAATGTGGAAAGCCATTAAGACTGTAGAATGTGGAAAGCCATTAAGACTGTACAATGTGGAAAGCCATTAAGACTGTAGAATGTGGAAAGCCATTAAGACTGTAGAATGTGGAAAGCCATTAAGACTGTAGAATGTGGAAAGCCATTAAGACTGTAGAATGTGGAAAGCCATTATTAAGACTGTAAAATGTGGAAAGCCATTATTAAGACTGTAGAATTTGGAAAGCCATTAAGACTGTAGAATGTGGAAAGCCACTAAGACTGTAGAATGTGGTAAGCCATTAAGACTGTAGAATGTGGAAAGCCATTAAGACTGTAGAATGTGCATGCCATTAAGACTATAGAATGTGGAAAGCCATTAAGACTGTAGAATGTGGAAAGCCATTAAGACTATAGAATGTGGAAAGCCATTAAGACTGTAGAATGTGGAAAGCCATTAAGACTGTAGAATGTGGAAAGCCATTAAGACTATAGAATGTGGAAAGCCATTAAGACTGTAGAATGTGGAAAGCCATTAAGACTGTAGAATGTGCATGCCATTAAGACTATAGAATGTGGAAAGCCATTAAGACTGTAGAATGTGGAAAGCCATTAAGACTATAGAATGTGGAAAGCCATTAAGACTGTAGAATGTGGAAAGCCATTAAGACTGTAGAATGTGGAAAGCCATTAAGACTATAGAATGTGGAAAGCCATTAAGACTGTAGAATGTGGAAAGCCATTAAGACTGTAGAATGTGCATGCCATTAAGACTGTAGAATGTGCATTCCATTAAGACTGTAGAATGTGGAAAGCCATTAAGACTGTAGAATGTGGAAAGCCATTAAGACTGTAGAATGTGGAAAGCCATTAAGACTGTAGAATGTGCATGCCATTAAGACTGTAGAATGTGGAAAGCCATTAAGACTGTAGAATGTGGAAAGCCATTAAGACTGTAGAATGTGGAAAGCCATTAAGACTGTAGAATGTGGAAAGCCATTAAGACTGTAGAATGTGGAAAGCCATTAAGACTGTAGAATGTGGAAAGCCATTAAGACTGTAGAATGTGGAAAGCCATTAAGACTGTAGAATGTGCATGCCATTAAGACTGTAGAATGTGCATGCCATTAAGACTGTAGAATGTGGAAAGCCATTAAGACTGTAGAATGTGGAAAGCCATTAAGACTGTAGAATGTGGAAAGCCATTAAGACTGTAGAATGTGGAAAGCCATTAAGACTGTAGAATGTGCATGCCATTAAGACTGTAGAATGTGGAAAGCCATTAAGACTGTAGAATGTGGAAAGCCATTAAGACTGTAGAATGTGGAAAGCCATTAAGACTGTAGAATGTGGAAAGCCATTAAGACTGTAGAATGTGCATGCCATTAAGACTGTAGAATGTGCATGCCATTAAGACTGTAGAATGTGGAAAGCCATTAAGACTGTAGAATGTGGAAAGCCATTAAGACTGTAGAATGTGGAAAGCCATTAAGACTGTAGAATGTGGAAAGCCATTAAGACTGTAGAATGTGCATGCCATTAAGACTGTAGAATGTGCATGCCATTAAGACTGTAGAATGTGCATGCCATTAAGACTGTAGAATGTGGATAGCCATTAAGACTGTAGAATGTGGAAAGCCATTAAGACTGTAGAATGTGGAAAGCCATTAAGACTGTAGAATGTGCATGCCATTAAGACTGTAGAATGTGCATGCCATTAAGACTGTAGAATGTGCATGCCATTAAGACTGTAGAATGTGCATGCATACATACGGGTGTTGGTGCATTCACGTGTGTGTTCTCTTGTCCATCCCATAGGGTGCTGTTGGTATCTCTGGTGCTCCTGGTTTCCCAGGATCCCGTGGCCCTGCTGGACCTCCCGGAGCTGGTGGTGGCCCCGGCCCCAAGGGTAACCATGTGAGTACCATTGTAACGTCACTATTTAGTCAATTGATCAAATAGCATTTCTTGAATAAGTTTGCAGCACTCGTCCATTTTGTGATGTGCTTTGGCTGTTTTGATCAAGCAGTGGTGGTGAGCATTGCTTTGTAAATTGATACTACACAGAAATCAATAGAACACAGTCATTTAATGCATATCTATGGATGTATAAAAACAATTAAAAGTTTGTAGCACTACACTCTAGTTTGTGATGTGTAATATGGACCAGGAATTAGTGGTGAGTGTTACCTGATGTGCAGTGGAGGCTGCTGAGGGGAGGACAGCTCATAATAATGTCTGGAATGGAGCGAATGGAATGGTATCAAACACATGGAAACCATGTTTGATGTATTTAATAGCATTCCACCTATTCCTCTCCAGCCATTACCATGAGCCCTTCCTCCCCAATTAAGGTGCCACCAACCTCCAGTGCTGATGTGATTTGTTTGTTTTCCCTACAGGGTGAGCAAGGAGCCCAAGGCTCCAAGGGAGAGCCTGGTGTAAAGGGAGAGCCTGTAAGTTGGACCGCCCTTATAAATAACCTATGGAAATATTAATTTAACAAGCAGCTGACCATGTCTGAAAACATTTAGTGCTGATTTCCGGGACACAGATTAAGCAAGAAGCCCAGTTGAGGACCAAAAAGCATGTTCACTGGAAAATCTCCAATGACATAGGTTTTTTGTCCAGGATTATGCTTAATCTGTGTCTGGGAAACCGGACCACAGGTATCTAACCCAGGGATAGACACCTGTTTCTTCTGAAGGTATTGTTAGAGAGTTGTCTTTACTACAGGTCTGATTTCTGACCCCGCCATCCTTTCCTCCTCTTTATCAAACCAGGGTTCCTCTGGTCCTGGCGGCCCCCCCGGTCCATCTGGGGAGGAGGGAAAGAGAGGTGCCCGTGGTGAGCCTGGTGGAGCTGGTGGTGCTGGACCCCCTGGGGAGCGTGTACGTTACCCCCCCCTCCCTCTCCCGCGACCCCTTAGCCCACTTCTTCCATGTCAAATACCCCTTCTCTGATGTGCCCCTACTCATAAGAACTATGTCCCTACACAGACAGATTTGTTTTAAAGTTGTGTTTTGTTATCTCCATATGATCCCAGTAAATGACCATATAGATTTTGGAATCAGAAACAGCAACAACCAACCATCAGAGCCTCAGTCACCAGTCTATACTAGACCATGTGCATCTTATACCTTTCATTCCCAGGGGACACTGATTGTCAGTCAAGCCTTGACTTTGTGATATGGTGTGCCTGTGCCATGGTCCACTGTGTAATACAGTGTGTCGGTCCTGTTTCTTCCAACAGGGTATGCCTGGTATGCGTGGTTTCCCCGGCTCTGATGGAGCTGCCGGTGGCAAGGTGAGTCAATTGTCAAAATATAATAATAGTAGTAATAATAATGATAATGACAGTAATAGTAATAGTTGAACAGTAAACTATAAAGTCCATGTGAAGAAACATGACGTCTGGTGTTAAATTCAGCCAATAAGCAAAACCATCCTTATCCTTGAAGCTAGGATCCTTAATTGAAACAACAACAAAGCCGACAGCCTTTGTTTTGGTAAAAAGCTGAGGGATGGGCCTGGAGAAATAGAACCACTTTCCAATTCATAGACATGGATGCATGGGCTGACTATCCATGATATTAAATCATAGTTTTAACAATGTTTTGAGGCTATACAGTGTTTGTTTACATTTACATTGTTTACAAACATTGGAGTATTTTGCGTTCTGTTGAACTAAGCGCATGAGACAAGTTATATTCAAGTTATATTCTTCACGAATCAATGGGTATATATCATTCAGTTCTAAATCCAAAAAATTGATGTAACAGCTGCAGATTGTAGCTTTCAATATGCTCGCTGAATGTGTCTTGGTGGCTTGGTTACCCTCACAGAGCACTATTTAATCTCTAAGCCCTGAAGCTGACCATAATGCTTGCCTATCAAAACTTGACACAGACATCACCAATTAACCTTCCCATGTGATAGGGTGGCCCTGGTGAGCGTGGAGCCAATGGACCAATGGGAGCCCAAGGTGCCACTGGTGAGGCTGGTCGCCCCGGGGAGCCTGGCATGCCTGGATCCAAGGTGAGTGTCACCTGTTCACATCTCTCTCTCTCTCTTTTTCTCTCTCTCTGTCTCTCTCTCTCTCTCTCTGTCTCTCTCTCTCTCTCTTTCTCTCGCTCTCTCTGTCGTTCTCTCGCGCTCTCTCTCTTTCTCTCGCTCTCTCTCTCTCTCTCTCTCTCTCTCGCTTTCACTCTCTCTCTCTTTCTCTTGCTCTCTCTGTCTTTCTCTCGCTCTCGCTCTCTCTCTCTTTCTCTCACTCTCTCTTTCTTTCACTATCTCTTTCTTACTCTCTTGCTGTTTCTAGTTTTTGATTATTATTTGTGTTCATTATCATTTAGCTGCACCCGCTATAACACCCGCTACAACACCCGCTATAACACCCACTATAACACCCGCTATAACACCCGTTATAACATCTGCTATAACACCCGCTATAACACCCATTATAACACTCGCTATAACACCCACTATAACAGCCGCTATAATGCCTGCTATAACACCCGCTATAACATTTTATAAAATGTGTACGTGACCAATAAACTATGGTTTGGTTTGATCTAATGTGTGCTCTTCTCTCCCTGCTTGCTGTAGGGTATGACTGGTAGCCCTGGCAGCCCTGGCCCCGATGGGAAAGTTGGCCCTGCTGTAAGTACTACTGATCTATTCACCACAAACTCAATGCATACCGAATTACTATATTATTACTATGTATATAATAAACTATATTGGCAAGAGGACATTATCGAGAGGATTTAACATGTTTTGACCTTCATGTTCCTTGGTCTAAAGTAGAAAGTAGAACAATAATTGTGTTGGTTCAGTCAGGAGAACACCATACCCTTTGATAGCCTGTGTGATCCTCCTCTCATGTAGGGTATCACTGGAAACGATGGTCGTTCCGGACCCCCAGGCTCCTCTGGATCCAGAGGTCAGCCTGGAGTTATGGGATTCCCTGGGCCCAAAGGACCTGCTGTGAGTAAACAAACAAACATACAAAAAAAGAAACAAAAGCATTCATTTCATTCCTAAATGGTGGCTACAAATGTATTATTTTTACCACTATAACAAATCGGTCTAGTTCATATACTGAACACATGTAAATGTAGGGGTGGTGTATTCAGTGTGTTTCTTACTGAGTAGAATATGAATGTACAGTAAGAGTAATCATCGTCTGTCTCTTCATTACAGGGTGACAGCGGCAAGCCTGGTGAGAGAGGAGAAGCCGGAGCTGTTGGGGGTGTTGTAAGTGAAGCTATACTAAAACCTGAAGCAGATAGGATCAATCATTCAAACTGTAACATACTGTATGCTGTATCAACATTGGTTGACTTGTCCACGTTAAATCAACGTATCTCAAGTCTGTGTCAATAGATCATTGTCCATGTTAAATCAACTTATCTCAAGTCTGTGTCAATAGATCATTGTCCATGTTAAATCAACTTATCTCAAGTCTGTGTCAATAGATCATTGTCCATGTTAAATCAACTTATCTCAAGTCTGTGTCAATAGATCATTGTCCATGTAAATCAACTTATCTCAAGTCTGTGTCAATAGATCATTGTCCATGTTAAATCAACTTATCTCAAGTCTGTGTCAATAGATCATTGTCCATGTTAAATCAACTTATCTCAAGTCTGTGTCAATAGATCATTGTCCATGTTAAATCAACTTATCTCAAGTCTGTGTCAATAGATCATTGTCCATGTTAAATCAACTTATCTCAAGTCTGTGTCAATAGATCATTGTCCATGTTAAATCAACTTATCTCAAGTCTGTGTCAATAGATCATTGTCCATGTTAAATCAACTTATCTCAAGTCTGTGTCAATAGATCATTGTCCATGTTAAATCAACTTATCTCAAGTCTGTGTCAATAGATCATTGTCCATGTTAAATCAACTTATCTCAAGTCTGTGTCAATAGATCATTGTCCATGTAAATCAACTTATCTCAAGTCTGTGTCAATAGATCATTGTCCATGTTAAATCAACTTATCTCAAGTCTGTGTCAATAGATCATTGTCCATGTTAAATCAACTTATCTCAAGTCTGTGTCAATAGATCATTGTCCATGTTAAATCAACTTATCTCAAGTCTGTGTCAATAGATCATTGTCCATGTTAAATCAACTTATCTCAAGTCTGTGTCAATAGATCATTGTGTGTGTTCTTGGATGTGTAATAGATGGCATCTTCTTGTTTATAGGGTGCCCCTGGCAAAGATGGTGACTCTGGTGCTCCCGGACCACAAGGCCCTGCTGTAAGTTTTGACACATCTCCTTCTTAGACTGAATGGCACATTTAGCCACATACATCTTCATGTACAGTCCCATTTAATGAAACATTGAGACACATACTGTATGATTTCATTCATGAGCCACCCAAACACCGTTGTGTTTCAGGGAGGTCAAGGAGAGAAAGGAGAGGGCGGCCCCGCTGGTCCTAACGGATTCCAGGTAGATTACCAGCCACAATTCTTACCTCTGCTATCATTACTTGTCTAGATATTCACATTGTAACCAATAATGTTACATGTTGACCTGAAATCTCAACCACACCTCTCCCATCATCCCAATAGGGTCTGCCTGGAACTCAGGGAGCTACTGGTGAGCCTGGCAAGGCTGGTGATCAGGTAAGTGGTGCCCTCCCATCACAGAGATTAGGTATAGGTTCTAGATAGGTTCTAGATGTAATGCTATGCCCTCCATGACATGTTGAATTGAATTGATGAACAATTAGACCCCTGTAAGTTGCTGGAAAGCAAGTTTTTACCCAAATGCAGTTGTTGAAGTGTAATCAGACATTATCTAGCAATACATTTAATTATGTGTCAAATGTTGCTGTAAAAAGGGCTATAAATATATTTGATTGATTGATTGAGTGGTTGGTTGGTTGGTTGATTGCTCCCCTCTCCTCTGTTGCTCCACAGGGTGTGCCTGGTGAGGTTGGAGGTCCCGGCCCCAGTGGATCCAGAGTAAGTACAGCATCACAGCAGATGGATCTGAACCCCCGGATCTGTCTCTAAGCTGCCTTCTTCAGTAGACATGATGTTCACAGATCTTTTCCTCTTCTCCTCCTCCTCTCCTCCCCTCTTCTCCTCCTCGTCTCCTCCCCTCTTCTCCTCCTCTCCCCCATCTTCTCCTTCTCCTCTCCTACTCCTCTCCTCCTCTTTTTTTCTATGTCCTAAGGGTGACAGAGGTTTCCCAGGTGAGCGTGGTGGCATCGGCTCTGTCGGCCCCTCTGGACCCCGTGGACCTAATGGTTCTCCTGGTAACGATGGTGCTAGGGTAAGAGAACACTGGAGAACACAGATACAGATTACATCATTGATTAAATAATTAAGTTTGTCCTTATGTTGATCCTAGGACTGAGAATGACATTAGGCCCTATACAACCATATAATTTGTCCTTTTCTTATTTATTTTTGCACCGCAACAAATATTTTTGTATATATATTATTTTGGCACAGAGCAAAGGAGGTTTAATGTGTGTGTCTCTCTGTCTACCATCTCTGTTCCTTTTTGTAAATATATTATTTTGGTACAATGCGATAGGAGGTTTAATGTGTGTCTGTCTACCATCTCTATTAGTTTAATGTTTCTCTGTCTACCATCTCTGTCCAGGGTGAGACTGGAGTTGCTGGTGCCCCTGGCGGTATGGGAGCCCCAGGTCTGCAAGGAATGCCCGGAGAGCGTGGCTCAGGTGGCAACTCCGGTGCCAAGGGAGAACGAGGTGATGGTGGCCCCAAGGGAGCCGACGGTGGCCCAGGAAAAGACGGCATGCGTGGTATGACTGGACCCATCGGACCCCCTGGACCCACTGGTGCTCATGGAGAGAAGGTAAGAGCAAAAAGATGTTTGGATTGAAACAATTTGATTACACAGTAAACAGTAAAATATCATGTGTTGAAACAACTACTGTGTAGCTACAGCCTTGATGTGTTGAAACAACTACTGTGTAGCTACAGCCTTGATGTGTTGAAACAACTACTGTGTAGCTACAGCCTTGATGTGTTGAAACAACTACTGTGTAGCTACAGCCTTGATGTATAGGATTGTTTAGGTAAATCTTCATTCAAATATGAGATAGTTCTCCCCTCCTCTTTCTCCTCTCCCTGTTCTCCCTCCTCTCCCCTCCTCTCCCTCCTCTCCTCTCCTTTCCCTCCTCTCTCTCCTTCCCCTCCTCTCTCTCTTCTCCCCTCCTCTCCCTCCTCTTTTTCTCTCTGTGTTAGGGTGAGGGTGGTCTTGGCGGCCCCCCTGGTCCCGCTGGAGGTCGCGGTTCCCCTGTGAGTAACTTCCAATGACATACTACATGTTCATCTGCTTATGACAGCGGTGTAATGCACATATTGATGGCCCGCCATTTCTCTTCACCACACTGAACAAAGCACATTGATGGTCCTCCATTTCTCTTCACCACACTGAACAAAGCACATTGATGGTACTCCATTTCTCTTCACCACACTGAACAAAGCACATTGATGGTCCTCCATTTCTCTTCACCACACTGAACAAAGCACATTGATGGTCCTCCATTTCTCTTCACCACACTGAACAATGCACATTGATGGTCCTCCATTTCTCTTCACCACACTGAACAAAGCACATTGATGGTCCTCCATTTCTCTTCACCACACTGAACAAAGCACATTGATGGTCCTCCATTTCTCTTCACCACACTGAACAATGCACATTGATGGTCCTCCATTTCTCTTCACCACACTGAACAAAGCACATTGATGGTCCTCCATTTCTCTTCACCACACTGAACAAAGCACATTGATGGTCCTCCATTTCTCTTCACCACACTGAACAAAGCACATTGATGGTCCTCCATTTCTCTTCACCACACTGAACAAAGCACATTGATGGTCCTCCATTTCTCTTCACCACACTGAACAAAGCACATTGATGGTCCTCCATTTCACTTCACCACACTGAACAAAGCACATTGATGGCCCGCCATTTCTCTTCATCACACTGAACAAAGCACATTCTGCTTGTTTATGTATCAGTTGTTCATTCCCAACCTCTAACCCTATGTGTTTTCTACCCATAATCCTCCAGGGTGAGCGCGGTGAGCATGGTGCCCCTGGACCTGCTGGATTCGCAGGACCCCCTGTGAGTAACATCATCACCCAGCCTGGTCCAGTTCAGACCACTCTGAAGCTGGTCACAGTTCTGTTTCCAGGTGGAATTCTTTAACCCAGCCCTGACCCGTCCTCTCTTCTTCTCCCTCCTTGCTTCAGGGTGCTGATGGTCAGCCTGGCAACAAGGGAGAGAATGGTAACAACGGCCCCAAAGGTGATGCTGGTGCTCCTGGGCCCGGTGGACCGGTTGGTGCTCCTGGACCTCAGGTATGGATGTCTGAGGCTGTCCTATCAGCTTTAACTCCTGAACCGACAGATTTGTTAGAACTACAAGCTCTAATCTCAAATCTCCAAGAAAGAAAGAAATATACAGTTTGCTTTTTGCTGTTTGTTCCTGAATCAACCAATTTAGGAATCGTTTGCAGATATATAGCACAAGTTACTTTTGGCTAACAGGCCACCCTTGTATATCCTTATTGTACTATAATCCAGTGACCGGTTGAAATTGTCTCTCACCATTAGAAGGTGTTGAGGACTGACTCAGTGATGTGACCATCAGTGTTCAGGACATGTATATATTGTCATGTGTCCTTTATAGATGTTTTTTGGCCTAACTGCTGTTTGTGTCCTCAGGGTCCTGCTGGTAATGCTGGTACTAAAGGAACTCGTGGTGCTGCTGGGCCCCCTGTAAGAACTCAAATCATTCATAACAACACTAGTTTTCATTTATTTTAACTGAATAAAAATGTAAAGTATGTTTTTTTAAGAAAGCTGTTCTGTATTCCTCTGTGTGTGTGTGTGTGTGTGTGTGTGTGTGTGTGTGTGTGTGTGTGTGTGTGTGTGTGTGTGTGTGTGTGTGTGTGTGTGTGTAGGGTGCTTCTGGTATGCCTGGTCCTGGTGGAAGAGTTGGCCCTCCTGGTGGAAGTGTAAGGTCACCTTTGTAGCACTTCATCTATCACCAATCTATCATTCATCCACAATGAAACATATCAAGTTTGGATTTTCAAGTTAGAAACACATACTGTAATACTTAAAATATTTGCTCTAAACAAACTACCCTCATCTCCTAAATGTTTTCAGGGAGCCCCCGGACCCCCAGGCCCTCCCGGCCCCTCTGGTAAAGAGGGACAGAGGGGTGGACGTGGTGAAACTGGTCACGCTGGTCGCCCCGGTGAGGCTGGAGCCGCCGGACCCCCAGGACCCTCAGGACAATCTGGAGCCAAGGGTAATGATGGCCCAATGGTAAGTACAGAGCAATAAACATATAAACATATAAGCAAAAACAGCAATAAACAAATAAACAACAACAATACACATATAAACAACAATAATAAACAAATTAAGAACAACAATAAACAAATAAACAACAGCAATACACATATAAACAACAATAATACACAAATTAAGAACAACAATAAACAAATAAACAAATAAACAACAACAATACACATATAAACAACAATAATAAACAAATTAAGAACAACAATAAACAAATAAACAAAGTAGTAAACAGAGCAACACATCAAGGATGAAGGGATGAAGGGAAGGGCTGAAGGGATGAAGTGCTGAAGGATGAAGGGCTGAAGGGATAAAGGGCTGAAGTGCTGAAGGATGAAGTGCTGAAGGATGAAGGGAAGGGCTGAAGGGATGAAGTGCTGAAGGATGAAGGGCTGAAGGGATAAAGGGCTGAAGTGCTGAAGGATGAAGGGAAGGGCTGAAGGGATGAAGTGCTGAAGGATGAAGGGCTGAAGGGATAAAGGGCTGAAGTGCTGAAGGATGAAGTGCTGAATTTGAAGGGATGAAGGGCTGTTATATTATAATTATATTATTATATGTTTATATGTTTCTCAGCATTACGAAACAAAATAACAATATGAAAAAAGACAAATAATTTAAATAACTAGATGGAATGTTTAACAAAATAAATAAAAATGAAATTATAAAAATATATAAAATAATACATCCAAATATGTAATGCTACATAAACGTTATGAATGTAGTAAAGTTTAAACCATGGTGATGAATCCCTTTATATAGACTTGTTCTGGTTCTCCATGCTGCATTGAAGAATATGTCATCTTTGCCTCGATCTGTTCTCTTTCTCCAGGGAGCCCCAGGAACCCCCGGACCCGGAGGTATTGCTGGCCAGCGTGGTATTGTGGGGGGCCCAGGAGGAAGGGGAGCCAGTGGTAGCCCAGGAGTTCCAGGACAAGCTGTGAGTGTTCCCATCAACAGCACCCCCACCCTACTCCACATATTACTATTTAAAGGCATCAAGTAGCTATATAAGAGCGGCAGGTAGCCTAGCGGTTAAGAATGTTGGGCCAGTAACCGAAAGGTCGCTTGTTTGAATCCCTGAGCTGACTAGGGGAAAAATCTGTTGATGTGTCCTTTTTTAAATGTAATTTTTATTTAACTAGGCAAGTCAGTTAAGAACAAATTCTTATTTACAATGACGGCCTACCCCCCCGGCCAAACCCTTCCCTAACCCGGACGATGCTGGGCCAATTGTGCACCTCCCCATGGGACTCCCGATCATGGCCGGTTGTGGCACAGCCTGGGAACGAACCAGGGTCTGTAGTGACGCCTCTCGCACTCTAATACAGTGCCTTAGACCGCTGCGCCACTCAGGGGACCAAAAGCAAGGCACTTCAAGCTAATTGCTCCTGGAAGACGCTCTGGATAAGAGTGTCTGCCAAATGACTAAAAATGTATTTCACTTTTAACTTCTATGAAAAGTGTTACCTCACAACTCAAATCAGCTTCATTATTTTTCACACAAAAAGCCCATAAGATCCTTCATTCTTAAGTTTTCTCATGGATTTCTTTGTCTCTACTTCCAAATCTTAAGAGTCTTAACCCTTGAGCTGTCCATTGTCCTCTCTCAGGGGGAGCCTGGTAAGCAGGGACCTGGCGGCCCCGTCGGTGAGCGTGGATCCCCTGGCCCCATGGGACCCCCTGGCCTGTCTGGTGCACCCGGTGAGGCTGGTCGTGAGGGTTCCACTGGTCACGATGGTGTTGCCGGTCGCGATGGACCCCCCGGTCCCAAGGTAAGCCTCTACTATCAAACCACGTCTTACTCTTCCATGACACTGTTGTTATAAACAACATTGCTGCTGGATAATAGAAACAGCCTACTTGTCTTGAAATTACACACTCAGGGCTCTATTCATTCCGCATCGATGATGTTCAATGGAAATTTAAAGGCAATGTTCCCGCTTTAGCATTCACGGTAAACGCTGCACATATCAGCTCAAATGGGAATTACTATATATTTATATTGCGCATTCTGTAACACTTCAGCTTGACTTATTGAATAGAACCCTTACTGTTGGTTTATGTAGAGCTCTTTCGGGTGCTCTTGTCCAGAACTTTACAATGTAAGGAAGGAAGCTCCAACACTTGTCCCCATTACTGGTGCTGTTTCCCTCATGGCTCTTTGTTCCTGTGTGTGTGTTCATTGCAGGGTGACCGTGGTGAGAATGGTAATGCTGGTTCCCCTGGTGCTCCTGGACCTCCCGGTGCCCCCGGTCCATCTGGTGCTTCTGGCAAGACTGGTAGCCGTGGAGAGTCTGTAAGTACCTCTTCTCATCAATTTAGGGGTTGACTATAGTATCTCTGTCACTTTCAGGCCGAAGGCCTTACAATATTAAAAAAAAAATGTTTTGGACATTTGTTGGACTAGCTTACAATGTTACCCTGAATTAATCAATGTTACCTTGGCATACCCTGAGATTCATCAATGTCACCTTGATATACCCTGAGATTCATCAATGTCACCTTGACATACCCTGAGATTCATCAATGTCACCTTGATATACCCTGAGATTCATCAATGTCACCTTGATATACCCTGAGATTCATCAATGTCACCCTGACATACCCTGAGATTCATCAATGTTACCCTGACATACCCTGAGATTCATCAATGTTACCCTGACATACCCTGAGATTCATCAATGTTACCTTGACATACCCTGAGATTCATCAATGTCACCCTGACATACCCTGAGATTCATCAATGTTACCTTGACATACCCTGAGATTCATCAATGTCACCCTGACATACCCTGAGATCCATCAATGTTACCCTGACATACCCTGAGATTCATCAATGTTACCTTGATATACCCTGAGATTCATCAATGTTACCCTGACATACCCTGAGATTCATCAATGTTACCCTGACATACCCTAACAAACATCAATGTTAACCTGACATACCCTGAGATATATTAACGTTACCCTGACATACCCTGAGAGATATCAACGTTACCCTGACATACCCTGAGATATATCAACATTACCCTGACACAACGTTACCCTGAGTTCCATCAATGTACACACATAATTATCCTTGATTCTCTCTCTCTCTCAGGGTCCTGCTGGTCCTGCTGGCCCTAACGGTCCTGCTGGTGGTCGTGGAGGTCTTGTAAGTTTTCCGTCAGCATTTTGTCATCCATACTCCTCAACCTAATGTATTGTAAGGATGTCCACTGTCTTTGCTGAGTACATGTTTGACCTTTGACCTGTGTCTGTAGGGCCCTGCTGGTGCTCGTGGAGACAAGGGAGAGGCTGGAGAGGGTGGAGAGAGAGGCCACAAGGGACACAGAGGTTTGAGCGGCATGCCCGGACTTCCTGGACCCGCTGTGAGTATACCAGCCTTCCAATATCATACAACTCATGCTGTTACATTTAGCTTCTTCTCTTTACGATAATTTACTGCCCTTTTAAAACTTGTTTTTAGTGATTTGTGGCATTAAGGAAGCATGCACATTGTGTCTGGGTTGTAGATCTGTTGTTCTCTTTGCTTTAACATATATAATGTGTGATTAATGTGATATAATGTGTGATTAATGTGATATAATGTGTGATTAATGTGATGTATCTGGTTCCAGGGATCCCCTGGAGAGTCTGGGCCTGCTGGACTTAACGGACCTTCTGGACCCCGAGTGAGTATGGCTCTGACTCCCAGTTCATCAATAGAACATGGTTAATAATGTAATATAAGTTACACATTGGCCCTGCCCTCCACAACAGTCTTCAGTTGGATAACATTGGCCCTGCCCTTCACAACAGTTTTCAGTTGGATAACATTGTTCATAGAATGATCCTGTATGTGACGTTGTGTTCTTAACCTTAACAAGAAGATTCCACACATCAGATTATGCAGGGATATCCTATCTAGTCATTTATTAGTTATGTTGTCGCTGGAATGGAAGGAATAGGACCTCTGATGAAGGCCATTAATGAAGGCTGAGAGGTCAAGTTGTTAATAGTTAAATAATGGTGAGTGAGCGCTGTGACTTCCCTGATCAAGGTATATGACTTCTAATGGAGTTGTTGTTGTGTGTCCTACAGGGACCCCATGGTTCTTCTGGCTCCACTGGTAAAGATGGCATGAATGGTCTGCCTGGACCCATCGGACCCCCCGGACCCCGTGGTCGCAACGGAGAGATGGGACCTGCTGTAAGTCTCACACTGACCTCCACATGTACCGTGCATACGCACAAGCACACACACAGATCCTCACAAACATAGCACAAGCCTTCGATGCCAGATTTGACCCCTTTCTGTCTTCTTCTTCCCTACCCAGGGTGCTCCTGGTTCTCCTGGTCTGCCCGGACCTCCAGGTCCCGCTGGCGGCGGCTTCCATGTCGCACCGATCTACAACCAGGAGAAGGGACCTGACCCCATGCGAGGAGGAGGAGGATACCACTACCGTGCTGACGAGCCTGACATGATGAACGACCGTGACATGGAGGTGGACACCACCCTGAAGAGCCTCAGCCAGAAGGTGGAGAACATCCGCAGCCCTGAGGGAACCCAGAAGAACCCCGCCCGCATGTGCCGTGACATCAGGATGTGCCACCCTGAATGGAAGAGCGGTAAGTTCCAGGCTCAGTCCAGCGCATGCCGCAGACAAACACTGGTTATATATATAGGCATGCTGTGATCAGTGATTGGTTGGTTGGTTGATTGGTTGATTGATTGGTTGTTTGAATTAATGAATGATTGAATGATTTAATTTATTCAATATTTAAAAAGGAAACATCAAAGAGCTCCATTAATAACTATCAATATAATAACTTCTACTTTATTGGACCTCTATGGTCACCTGAAGCACCTTGATGGATTATATTCTGTTCTCTCTTAAACCCACAGGCCAGTACTGGGTGGACCCCAACCAGGGCTCTCCTCTGGATGCTGTCCAGGTCTTCTGCAACATGGAGACTGGAGAGACCTGCATCTACCCATCCCAGGACACTGTCCCCATGAAGAACTGGTATACCAGCAAGAACATCAGGGAGAAGAAGCACATCTGGTTCTCAGAGTCTATGGACAACGGCTTCCAGGTAAGGACCATTCAGCGTAACCATGTGACAAGGACTACAATCAGAGCTCGGGTAGAAACGACTCAGACTTACACTCAAACTTGGATTACTGGGGACATGGGTCTTGACTTGGACTCAAGTTTTAGTGACCTGCCTTCACTACAAATCTGCCTTCATGATACTAACCCCCCTCCTCTCCTCTCCAGTTCCAGTACGGTAGCGAGGGCTCCAACCCAGAGGACGTCAACATCCAGCTGACCTTCATGCGCCTGATGTCCAACGAGGCATCCCAGAATGTCACGTACCACTGCAAGAACAGCGTGGCCTACATGGACAAGGGCACGGGCAACCTGAAGAAGGCCCTGCTGCTCCAGGGATCTAACGAGATCGAGATCAGAGCTGAGGGCAACAGCCGCTTCACATACACTGTCAGCGAGGACGGCTGCACGGTGAGACACCTACTACTATTGTCCACTTGTACTGTCCTCTACTCTTTTCTCTTATCTTTCAACTCCCTTCTGCTGTCTTTTATTCTATGCTCTCTTCTACCCTCGTCTTTCACTGTTTTCTGTCTTCTACCTCTCTTCTACTCTCCTCCATTCTCTTCTACTCTCCTCTATTCTCTTCATCTACTCTGCTCTATTCTCTTCTACTCTCCTCCATTCTCGTCATCTACTCTCCTCCATTCTCTTCTTCTACTCCCCTCTTCTCTTCTTCTACTCTCCTCTATTCTCTTCTTTTAATCTCCTCTATTCTCTTCTACTCTCCTCCATTCTCTTATATTCTCCTCTATTCTCTTCATCTAGTCTCCTCTATTCTCTTCTTCTACTGTCCTCTATTCTCTTCTTCTACTGTCCTCTATTCTCTTCTTCTACTCTCCTCTATTCTCTTCATCTACTATCCTCTATTCTCTTCTTCTACTCTCCTCTATTCTCTTCTTCTACTATCCTCTATTCTCTTCTTCTACTATCCTCTATTCTCTTCTTCTACTCTCCTCTATTCTCTTCTTCTACTCTCCTCTATTCTCTTCTTCTACTCTCCTCTATTCTCTTCTTCTACTATCCTCTATTCTCTTCTTCTACTCTCCTCTATTCTCTTCTTCTACTCTCCTCTATTCTCTTCTTCTACTCTCCTCTATTCTCTTCATCTACTATCCTCTATTCTCTTCTTCTACTCTCCTCTATTCTCTTCTTCTACTATCCTCTATTCTCTTCTTCTACTATCCTCTATTCTCTTCTTCTACTATCCTCTATTCTCTTCTTCTACTCTCCTCTATTCTCTTCTTCTACTCTCCTCTATTCTCTTCTTCTACTATCCTCTATTCTCTTCTTCTACTCTCCTCTATTCTCTTCTTCTACTCTCCTCTATTCTTCTACTGTCCTCATTTTGAATGTAAAATTGTGTGAAATCCATGTTATGAAACTAAAGATAAAGGAAGTAACTAAATAAAACAGAGGTTATATAGAGGTTAGTGTGTCATCATTCATCTTTACTAGGACTGGTTTCTGATTCTGACCTATGCTCTGTCTCTCTCTCTCTCTCTCTCTCTCTCTCTCTCTCTCTCTCTCTCTCTCGCTCTCACTCTCTCTCACTCTCTCTCCACAGTCACATACTGGCACATGGGGCAAGACAGTCATCGACTACAAGACATCAAAAACATCTCGCCTGCCCATCATTGACATTGCTCCTATGGACGTTGGTGCACCTGATCAGGAGTTTGGCGTCGAAGTTGGCCCTGTCTGCTTCGTATAAAATAAAAAAGAAATATGGACATGAAATTGTTTGCAGTCATCTCTAATTCTATTTTCTATGCATTACCTACAAACTCATTCGGCTGCCACTGGTCCACGAGCTTAAAACTACTCTGCTGAAGACGTCGTTTGCATGTTTTTGATTCTGAAGAAAATACATTTGGGGACTGCTACTTCAACCGAAACTTACAACAATCAAGGACACTTAAAAAATAATATTTTGTTTCCACTGGCAACAAGAAAACAAGTGTAATATGAAGTGTAAAATCCCCATGGAGAAACACAATGAGATACAGGTGACTTTTTTGTCGTTTTTTTACCACTGCGGAAGGACAATGAAAGCAACAAATGCTATGTACCATTTTCTGGTATTAAATAAATCTTAAAAACGACAGTGAAGTGTCTTCTTGTTCTAAATTTATGACAGAAAAACACCTGAACATTCACATTAATTTTGAATACATTAATGGCTACCTCAGAGAAGAACTCCATGTTACCCAAAATGTTTCACAAACCCTAGGGCCGATTTTACACTACAGGAATATTATTGGATAGAAAACAAATGTCAAAGGTGCTATAATATCAACTCATGAGGTCCAGTTATTGGTCTTTGTTAGAACAATCTTTTCATGTCATAATTAGCTAACTAACAACCATCGGATCTTTGGTGCTAACAAATCAACACGCTGTCTTCCTTGTTGTCAGTACAATTGTTTTCTTTGTCAAGTGTTGGTTAATTAACAGTTCTGAAATATGTTTTACTGTGGATATAATGCATGCCAATGGTGTCTGGTGTGGATTTAGGGAAGTGGTTTTGTTTTCAGTTGTATTTCATTTCACCAGCTGATGTTTGTGTCCACCCTCTATGCTACCCTTGTGATTGTCCAGATCACTGCATCACTAAAGCACCACTCAAACCCTCCTGATGTTTGTGTTTTGTTTGTTGAAGAAAAACGTTTTAGGTTTCTAAAAAAGGAAAAGAGTTTGACAAGATCTGAGAAGCAGACACACCTTCATGGTTTTGAAAAAAGAGAATCTGTACTGATGTTGTACATGTATAATAAATCAAGATGTTTTTAATTATTTGGATGCTGAATAAAGCATGTGAAGTGGTCTACACAATGTTTGACATGTCCCCTTGGTTTTCTCCATTCGGCTCACATCAAACCGACAGACAATTCAGCGACTGTGGCTGATTATACATTTTTTATATTTTATAGTTTCTTTTAGGCAAATGATAAAATAATCTCCAAAATAACGTAAAAGTTTAACTTTCATTAAAATCTAATCTTGTTGTAGGTTTATAGTCAAACACATAACTTCAGCCCATGTTGGTCTTGTTCTTGGGAAACATAATGTTAAGGCATTAACCAACATAGCCCTAGTTATTACAACTGACTCGAACCCTGATGAGTGGGACTTGTAGGACATAGAACACATTGGTAAGGAGCATTTGGGATAACAAGTGATGTTTATTTAACCTTTATTTAACTAGGCAAGTCAGTTAAAGAACACATTCTTATTTACAATGATGGCCTACCAAAAGGCAATAGGCCTCCTGCGGGGAGGGGGGCTGGGATTAAAAATTAAATATAGGACAAAACACACATCGTGACAAGAGAGACACCACAACACTACATAAAGAGAGACCTATAAGACAACAACACAGCATGGCAGCAACACATAAAAACAGAGCATGGTAGCAACACAGCATGGCAGCAACACATAAAAACAGAGCATGGTAGCAACACAGCATGGCAGCAACACATAAAAACAGAGCATGGTAGCAACACAGCATGGCAGCAACACATAAAAACAGAGCATGGTAGCAACCCAACATGGCAGCAACACAACATTGTAGCAGCTCAAAACATAGTACAAACTTTCTAGTTGGTTTGGTTGAAAAAAACGTATCATTTTCTAAATGTCCAGTGCTCCTAATTTCCAATGACACAGTAATTACGCAATAATAAATATGAGTTGACTTCTGAGCCTTGTCACCATTTTGTTGGGATCCTAGAATTAGTCATGTAGCCTTGTACTGAACTCTGGAGGTTTTCGGTGGAACAGTTCTGAATTAGACTAGGCTACAGTGAGGGCTACAGTCTACCTACCTCACACGTGTCTGTGGTCTACCCACTGCAGGTCTCCGGCCAGTTCCATTCCAGAAGGATATCCTCCAAACCAGGTTTGGCGGTACACATCCACAAATCCAGTCACAAAAAGAATACATGCTGAAACGTGTGGATTATGTGGATGCGATTCTACTAAATTTGCAATGTCCTTTTATAGATCTTCCGTATTTTTCTTTTGAAAATGAAGCGCAGATGACACGCGGAGTTTTTATCCTGTTATTTTACTTTTTTAAAAGAGGATTTGTCTTCCTAAAGACGACGTGGATGAAGTGGATAAAAGTCAACGATGCCTCTGTGTGGTTACCCTGTAATTAGTAGTCTATTTGTTGTGCTTTTTTTTTATTGTGTTCCTAAATTGCTTCTATTTGATGTATGTAGTACTACTAGGCAAGTCATTGGCAGCGCTCCTCTGATTAATAAGACACATCTCTGGACAAATGTTATTGCCTGGTAATTACAGAATTATTACACAGGCTATTTGGGGATCGAGATTACCATTAAAACAACAATGGAGTCAGTTGGGGGTTTTATTTAGAAAAAACATGGCATATATATATAGATATATATATAAATAAGAAAAATTCTACCACTACGTGTAGGCTATTTGCCTACCAATGATTAGGTTTAGGAAAGTATTTATGAATCATTTTAAAAACAGGTCTGGAGAGCCTTTACACACCAAAGGGAAAAAAACGGTGGTTTGATTAATTCTGAAAATTGCCACATTCAGTTCTTTAACCCATGTTAATGTTGGAAGATAAGTGTCAAATAATTATTATGGGAGAATAGTGTACAATAGTAGACTGTACCCTGGTCTATTGCCTGCACTATCCATGGGACTGTGTGATGACACAGCCAAGTAGTACGCCATTCGTCCGGTCGGTTAAGGCTTGGTCTCCACTCTGCTTTATAACATTCAGTTAGACTACATGTCATTATTTAAATTATCATGTGTTACTAATGATCCTCAGCAACAACCACATGGCCGTGACGGTGTTTACAGAGGATGCAAATTAAGGTAAATAACACAATGTAATGAAATGGAATGATAATGTTGCTAATGTAGGCTACACCATCTGACGGGAACGAACAGTGAATTGGTAGTTGAGTATGTGTGGTCTAGTGACAGTCGATAATGATAGTGGCTAATATTTAACGTGATAGAAACAGGAAACGGAGAAAGTGGGGGTAGCTTATAATTAAGACGCTCGAGAGTGCCCAACACTGCAAGTTAAAGGGCTGTACAATTGAAATCATACACAATGGCACGGCATTTCATCAACTTTACGATGGGAAAGTTGATATGTTGATATGTTTCAGTTTTGTTGACATATGACTGGTTTCACATTTGTCTCCAGCGATTATAAGGTAAAATAGATTTTAAAAATAATTGTCATTTATATTTACAATTCCCTACTCATTTACCTAGCTCTTATCAATAGCTCTAAACAGGTTGTAAATTACAGTGCATGGAGAATTGTGTTATTACTATAGGAAAAAGTAAAGTAGATGATTTTCCCTCTTGGAACCGGCAGGTTCGCATGACCTTATTCATCGTTTCCTTGCGTCAGAATACGCATAGAGAGAAAAGTGCATAAAATGGGGATTAATTCCCTCATAAGAATGTTGAGGTCAAGGATCAACTTCTCAGCTGTTTGGTACCCTGACTACCACGCTGAAGCGAACGCATTCACATGCGCGCGCAGACACTGTTTGTGACCATGTGAGAGAGAATAGTGAAGCATAACAGCCTTATTCTAATATTGATTCAATTAAATGTTTTCCTCATCAATCTACACACAAAACCCTATAATTGCAAAGCGAAAACAGTTTTTTTGAAATGTCTGCAGTGTATAATAAAATGAAAAACAGAAACACCTTATTTACATAAGTATTCAAACTATTTGCTATGAGACTCGAAATTGAGCTCAGGTGCATACTGTTTCCATTTATCATTCTTGAGATGTTTCTACAACTTGATTGCAGTCCACCTGTGGTAATTTCAATTGATTTGAAATTATTTGGAAAGGCACTCACCTGTCTATATAAGGTCCCACTGTTGACAATGCATGTCAGAACAAAAACCAAGCCATGAGATTGAAGGAATTGTCCGAGGGCGCCGAGACAGGATTGTGTCATGGCACAGAGTTGGGGAAGGGTACCAATATATTTATGCAGCATTGAAGGTCCCCAAGAACACAGTGGCCCACATTATTCTTAAATGGAAGAATGGTGCAAAGTACAGAGATCCTTGATGAAAACCTGCTCAAGAGCGCTCAGGACCTCAGACTGGGGCGACGGTTCACCTTCCAACAGGACAGCAACCCTAAGCACACTGCCAAGACAACGCAGGAGTTGCTTCAGGACAAGTCTGAATGTCCTTGAGTGGCCCAGCCAGAGTCTGGACTTGATGAACCCAATCGAACATCTCTGGAGAGACCTGCAAATATCTGTGTCGCGACCCTCCCCATCCAACATGACAGAGCTTGAGAGGATCTGCAGAGAATGGGAGAAACTCCTGAAATACAGGTGAGCCAATCTTGTAGTATCATACCCAACAAGACTCGAGCCTATAATCACTGCCAAAGGTGTTTCAACAAAGTACTGAGTAAAGGGTCTGCATAATTATGTAAATATGATTTTCAGTTGTATTTATTTTAAATGTGTAAGTTTTTGCTTTGTTATGATGGGTTATTGTGTATAGATGAGGGAAAATATATTTAATCTATTTTAGAATAAGGATGTAACGTAGCAAAAAATGTCAAAGTCCGGGGTCTGAATGCACTGTATACCTGACTTGGAATATACTGGTACACTTTGAAGTTGATCCACTAGGTGGTGCTATAGACCAAATATCATAATCCAAGTTGCATATTATTATCTATTTCTCTCAATGGCTTTATTGGCATGGGAAACACATGTTAACATGTCATATGTCTATATAGTGTTGTAACGATGAGCAAAAACGGAAAATAAATAAACATGGGTTGTATTTAAAATGTAGTTCTTCACTGTTTGCTCTTTTTCTTGTGGCAACAGGTCACATGTTGCTGCTGTGATGGCACTGGTATTTCACCCAGTAGATCTGGGAGTTTTTCAAAATCGGGTTTGTTTTCTAATTCTTTGTGGATCTGTGTAATCTGAGGGAAACGTGTCTCTGTTCATACATTGGGCAGGAGGTTAGGAAGTGCAGTTTAGTTTCCACCTTAGGCTATGTGCACACTGCCACCAATCTTCTCTTGAGAGCCAGGTCCGCCTACGGCGGCCTCTCTCAATAGCAAGGCTATGCTCACCTGAGTCTGTACATAGTCAAAGCTTTCCTTAAGTTTGGGTCAGTCACAGTGGTCCGGTATTCTGCCACTGTATACTCATTATTTAGGGCCGAATAGCATTCTAGTTTGCTCTGTTTTTTTTTTGTTCTTTCCAAGTAATTATCTTTTTGTTTTCTCATGCTTTGGTTGGGTCTAATTGTGTTGCTGCTCTGGGACTCTGTAGGGTCTGTTTGTGTTTGTGAACTGAAGACCCCCAGGACCAGCTTGCTTAGGGGACTCTTCTCCAAGTTCAGCTCTGTAAGTGATGGTTTGTTATGGAAGGTTTGGGAATCACTTGGTTGTAGAACTTAACGACTCTTTTCTGGATTTTGATAGTTAGTGGGTATTGGCCTAAGTCTGCTCTGCACGCATTACTTGGTGTTTTACGTTGTACAGAGTCTCAATTTGGTGTTTGTCCTATTTTATAAATTCTTGGTTGGTGAGCGGACCCCAGACCTCACAAACATGAAGGGCAATGGGTTCTATATCTGATTCAAGAATTTTTAGCCAGAAAGTTTCTTTGCCAGATCTCTCCCTCGCTCTCATAAGCAGTATGTGTTCTATGTGGAGTTGCGCTAGTCGGGTCCCATATGTGCTGTAGCAAAAAAAATTGACAAACGAGTTGGCTAAAGCTCAAACAAACCAGACCACCAGTTTAGGGCCAGGTTGAGCTACTGTATTGAGTCTCTACCAGTAGTAACAGTCGACTACTCCCTGCTGGGTCACCAGGTTGATCTACTGTATTGAGTCTCTACCAGTAGTAACAGTAGACTACTCCCTGCTGGGCCACCAGGTTGATCTACTGTATTGAGTCTCTACCAGTAGTAACAGTAGACTACTCCCTGCTGGGCCACCAGGTTGATCTACTGTATTGAGTCTCTACCAGTAGTAACAGTCGACTACTCCCTGCTGGGTCACCAGGTTGATCTACTGTATTGAGTCTCTACTAGTAGTAACAGTAGACTACTCCCTGCTGGGCCACCAGGTTGATCTACTGTATTGAGTCTCTACTAGTAGTAACAGTAGACTACTCCCTGCTGGGTCACCAGGTTGATCTACTGTATTGAGTCTCTACTAGTAGTAACAGTAGACTACTCCCTGCTGGGCCACCAGGTTGATCTACTGTAGTGAATCTCTACTAGTAGTTACAGTACACTACTCCCTGCTGGGTCACCAGGTTGATCTACTGTATTGAGTCTCTACTAGTAGTAACAGTAGACTACTCCCTGCTGGGCCACCAGGTTGATCTACTGTAGTGAATCTCTACTAGTAGTAACAGTAGGCTACTCCCTGCTGGGCCACCAGGTTGATCTACTGTATTAGGTCTCTACTAGTAGTAACAGTAGACTACTCCCTGCTGGGCCACCAGGTTGATCTACTGTAGTGAATCTCTACTAGTAGTAACAGTAGACTACTCCCTGCTGGGCCACCAGGTTGATCTACTGTAGTGAATCTCTACTAGTAGTTACAGTACACTACTCCCTGCTGGGTCACCAGGTTGATCTACTGTATTGAGTCTCTACTAGTAGTAACAGTAGACTACTCCCTGCTGGGCCACCAGGTTGATCTACTGTAGTGAATCTCTACTAGTAGTAACAGTAGGCTACTCCCTGCTGGGCCACCAGGTTGATCTACTGTAGTGAGTCTCTACTAGTAGTAACAGTAGACTACTCCCTGCTGGGCCACCAGGTTGATCTACTGTATTAGGTCTCTACTAGTAGTAACAGTAGACTACTCCCTTCTGGGCCACCAGGTTGATCTACTGTATTAGGTCTCTACTAGTAGTAACAGTAGACTACTCCCTGCTGGGCCACCAGGTTGATCTACTGTATTAGGTCTCTACTAGTAGTAACAGTAGACTACTCCCTGCTGGGCCACCAGGTTGATCTACTGTATTAGGTCTCTACTAGTAGTAACAGTAGACTACTCCCTGCTGGGCCACCAGGTTGATCTACTGTATTAGGTCTCTACTAGTAGTAACAGTAGACTACTCCCTGCTGGGCCACCAGGTTGATCTACTGTAGTGAGTCTCTACTAGTAGTAACAGTAGACTACTCCCTGCTGGGCCACCAGGTTGATCTACTGTAGTGAGTCTCTACTAGTAGTAACAGTAGACTACTCCCTGCTGGGCCACCAGGTTGATCTACTGTATTAGGTCTCTACTAGTAGTAACAGTAGACTACTCCCTGCTGGGCCACCAGGTTGATCTACTGTATTGAGTCTCTACTAGTAGTAACAGTAGACTACTCCCTGCTGGGTCACCAGGTTGATCTACAGTAGTGAATCTCTACTAGTAGTAACAGTAGACTACTCCTGCTGGGTCACCAGGTTGATCTACTGTATTAGGTCTCTACTAGTAGTAACAGTAGACTACTCCCTGCTGGGTCACCAGGTTGATCTACTGTATTAGGTCTCTACTAGTAGTAACAGTAGACTACTCCCTGCTGGGTCACCAGGTTGATCTACTGTATTAGGTCTCTACTAGTAGTAACAGTACACTACTCCCTGCTGGGCCACCAGGTTGATCTACTGTAGTGAATCTCTACTAGTAGTAACAGTACATTACTCCCTGCTGGGCCACCAGGTTGATCTACTGTAGTGAGTCTCTACTAGTAGTAACAGTAGACTACTCCCTGCTGGGCCACCAGGTTGATCTACTGTAGTGAGTCTCTACTAGTAGTAACAGTAGACTACTCCCTTCTGGGCCACCAGGTTGATCTACTGTAGTGAGTCTCTACTAGTAGTAACAGTAGACTACTCCCTGCTGGGCCACCAGGTTGATCTACTGTAGTGAGTCTCTACTAGTAGTAACAGTAGACTACTCCCTGCTGGGCCACCAGGTTGATCTACTGTAGTGAGTCTCTACTAGTAGTAACAGTAGACTACTCCCTGCTGGGCCACCAGGTTGATCTACTGTAGTGAGTCTCTACTAGTAGTAACAGTAGACTACTCCCTGCTGGGCCACCAGGTTGATCTACTGTAGTGAGTCTCTACTAGTAGTAACAGTAGACTACTCCCTGCTGGGCCACCAGGTTGATCTACTGTAGTGAGTCTCTACTAGTAGTAACAGTAGGCTACTCCCTGCTGGGTCACCAGGTTGATCTACTGTATTAGGTCTCTACTAGTAGTAACAGAAGACTACTCCCTGCTGGGCCACCAGGTTGATCTACTGTATTAGGTCTCTACTAGTAGTAACAGTAGACTACTCCCTGCTGGGCCACCAGGTTGATCTACTGTATTAGGTCTCTACTAGTAGTAACAGTAGACTACTCCCTGCTGGGCCACCAGGTTGAGCTACTGTATTGAGTCTCTACCAGTAGTAACAGTAGACTACTCCCTGCTGGGCCACCAGGTTGATCTACTGTATTGAGTCTCTACTAGTAGTAACAGTAGACTACTCCCTGCTGGGCCACCAGGTTGATCTACTGTAGTGAGTCTCTACTAGTAGTAACAGTCGACTACTCCCTGCTGGGTCACCAGGTTGATCTACTGTATTGAGTCTCTACTAGTAGTAACAGTAGACTACTCCTGCTGGGCCACCAGGTTGATCTACTGTATTGAGTCTCTACTAGTAGTAACAGTAGACTACTCCCTGCTGGGCCACCAGGTTGATCTACTGTATTGAGTCTCTACTAGTAGTAACAGTAGACTACTCCTGCTGGGCCACCAGGTTGATCTACTGTAGTGAATCTCTACTAGTAGTTACAGTACACTACTCCCTGCTGGGTCACCAGGTTGATCTACTGTATTGAGTCTCTACTAGTAGTAACAGTAGACTACTCCCTGCTGGGCCACCAGGTTGATCTACTGTAGTGAATCTCTACTAGTAGTAACAGTAGGCTACTCCCTGCTGGGCCACCAGGTTGATCTACTGTATTAGGTCTCTACTAGTAGTAACAGTAGACTACTCCCTGCTGGGCCACCAGGTTGATCTACTGTAGTGAATCTCTACTAGTAGTAACAGTAGACTACTCCCTGCTGGGCCACCAGGTTGATCTACTGTAGTGAATCTCTACTAGTAGTTACAGTACACTACTCCCTGCTGGGTCACCAGGTTGATCTACTGTAGTGAGTCTCTACTAGTAGTAACAGTAGACTACTCCCTGCTGGGCCACCAGGTTGATCTACTGTAGTGAGTCTCTACTAGTAGTAACAGTAGACTACTCCCTGCTGGGCCACCAGGTTGATCTACTGTAGTGAATCTCTACTAGTAGTAACAGTAGGCTACTCCCTGCTGGGCCACCAGGTTGATCTACTGTAGTGAGTCTCTACTAGTAGTAACAGTAGACTACTCCCTGCTGGGCCACCAGGTTGATCTACTGTATTAGGTCTCTACTAGTAGTAACAGTAGACTACTCCCTTCTGGGCCACCAGGTTGATCTACTGTATTAGGTCTCTACTAGTAGTAACAGTAGACTACTCCCTGCTGGGCCACCAGGTTGATCTACTGTATTAGGTCTCTACTAGTAGTAACAGTAGACTACTCCCTGCTGGGCCACCAGGTTGATCTACTGTATTAGGTCTCTACTAGTAGTAACAGTAGACTACTCCCTGCTGGGTCACCAGGTTGATCTACTGTATTAGGTCTCTACTAGTAGTAACAGTAGACTACTCCCTGCTGGGCCACCAGGTTGATCTACTGTAGTGAGTCTCTACTAGTAGTAACAGTAGACTACTCCCTACTGGGCCACCAGGTTGATCTACTGTAGTAGTGAGTCTCTACTAGTAGTAACAGTAGACTACACCCTGCTGGGCCACCAGGTTGATCTACTGTATTAGGTCTCTACTAGTAGTAACAGTAGACTACTCCCTGCTGGGCCACCAGGTTGATCTACTGTAGTGAGTCTCTACTAGTAGTAACAGTAGACTACTCCCTGCTGGGTCACCAGGTTGATCTACAGTAGTGAATCTCTACTAGTAGTAACAGTAGACTACTCCCTGCTGGGTCACCAGGTTGATCTACTGTATTAGGTCTCTACTAGTAGTAACAGTAGACTACTCCCTGCTGGGTCACCAGGTTGATCTACTGTATTAGGTCTCTACTAGTAGTAACAGTAGACTACTCCCTGCTGGGTCACCAGGTTGATCTACTGTATTAGGTCTCTACTAGTAGTAACAGTACACTACTCCCTGCTGGGCCACCAGGTTGATCTACTGTAGTGAATCTCTACTAGTAGTAACAGTACATTACTCCCTGCTGGGTCACCAGGTTGATCTACTGTAGTGAGTCTCTACTAGTAGTAACAGTAGACTACTCCCTGCTGGGCCACCAGGTTGATCTACTGTAGTGAGTCTCTACTAGTAGTAACAGTAGACTACTCCCTGCTGGGCCACCAGGTTGATCTACTGTAGTGAGTCTCTACTAGTAGTAACAGTAGACTACTCCCTGCTGGGCCACCAGGTTGATCTACTGTAGTGAGTCTCTACTAGTAGTAACAGTAGACTACTCCCTGCTGGGCCACCAGGTTGATCTACTGTAGTGAGTCTCTACTAGTAGTAACAGTAGACTACTCCCTGCTGGGCCACCAGGTTGATCTACTGTAGTGAGTCTCTACTAGTAGTAACAGTAGACTACTCCCTGCTGGGCCACCAGGTTGATCTACTGTAGTGAGTCTCTACTAGTAGTAACAGTAGACTACTCCCTGCTGGGCCACCAGGTTGATCTACTGTAGTGAGTCTCTACTAGTAGTAACAGTAGGCTACTCCCTGCTGGGTCACCAGGTTGATCTACTGTATTAGGTCTCTACTAGTAGTAACAGAAGACTACTCCCTGCTGGGCCACCAGGTTGATCTACTGTATTAGGTCTCTACTAGTAGTAACAGTAGACTACTCCCTGCTGGGCCACCAGGTTGATCTACTGTATTAGGTCTCTACTAGTAGTAACAGTAGACTACTCCCTGCTGGGTCACCAGGTTGAGCTACTGTATTGAGTCTCTACCAGTAGTAACAGTACATTACTCCCTGCTGGGCCACCAGGTTGATCTACTGTATTGAGTCTCTACCAGTAGTAACAGTCGACTACTCCCTGCTGGGTCACCAGGTTGAGCTACTGTATTGAGTCTCTACCAGTAGTAACAGTAGACTACTCCCTGCTGGGTCACCAGGTTGATCTACTGTATTGAGTCTCTACCAGTAGTAACAGTAGACTACTCCCTGCTGGGCCACCAGGTTGATCTACTGTATTGAGTCTCTACTAGTAGTAACAGTAGACTACTCCCTGCTGGGCCACCAGGTTGATCTACTGTATTGAGTCTCTACTAGTAGTAACAGTAGACTACTCCCTGCTGGGCCACCAGGTTGATCTACTGTAGTGAATCTCTACTAGTAGTTACAGTACACTACTCCCTGCTGGGTCACCAGGTTGATCTACTGTATTGAGTCTCTACTAGTAGTAACAGTAGACTACTCCTGCTGGGCCACCAGGTTGATCTACTGTAGTGAATCTCTACTAGTAGTAACAGTAGGCTACTCCTGCTGGGCCACCAGGTTGATCTACTGTATTAGGTCTCTACTAGTAGTAACAGTAGACTACTCCTGCTGGGCCACCAGGTTGATCTACTGTAGTGAATCTCTACTAGTAGTAACAGTAGACTACTCCCTGCTGGGCCACCAGGTTGATCTACTGTAGTGAATCTCTACTAGTAGTTACAGTACACTACTCCCTGCTGGGTCACCAGGTTGATCTACTGTAGTGAGTCTCTACTAGTAGTAACAGTAGACTACTCCCTTCTGGGCCACCAGGTTGATCTACTGTAGTGAGTCTCTACTAGTAGTAACAGTAGACTACTCCCTGCTGGGCCACCAGGTTGATCTACTGTAGTGAGTCTCTACTAGTAGTAACAGTAGACTACTCCTTCTGGGCCACCAGGTTGATCTACTGTAGTGAGTCTCTACTAGTAGTAACAGTAGACTACTCCCTGCTGGGCCACCAGGTTGATCTACTGTAGTGAGTCTCTACTAGTAGTAACAGTAGACTACTCCCTGCTGGGCCACCAGGTTGATCTACTGTAGTGAGTCTCTACTAGTAGTAACAGTAGACTACTCCTGCTGGGCCACCAGGTTGATCTACTGTAGTGAGTCTCTACTAGTAGTAACAGTAGGCTACTCCCTGCTGGGTCACCAGGTTGATCTACTGTATTAGGTCTCTACTAGTAGTAACAGTAGACTACTCCCTGCTGGGCCACCAGGTTGATCTACTGTATTAGGTCTCTACTAGTAGTAACAGTAGACTACTCCCTGCTGGGCCACCAGGTTGATCTACTGTATTAGGTCTCTACTAGTAGTAACAGTAGACTACTCCCTGCTGGGCCACCAGGTTGAGCTACTGTATTGAGTCTCTACCAGTAGTAACAGTAGACTACTCCCTGCTGGGCCACCAGGTTGATCTACTGTATTGAGTCTCTACTAGTAGTAACAGTAGACTACTCCCTGCTGGGCCACCAGGTTGATCTACTGTAGTGAGTCTCTACTAGTAGTAACAGTCGACTACTCCCTGCTGGGTCACCAGGTTGATCTACTGTATTGAGTCTCTACTAGTAGTAACAGTAGACTACTCCCTGCTGGGCCACCAGGTTGATCTACTGTATTGAGTCTCTACTAGTAGTAACAGTAGACTACTCCCTGCTGGGCCACCAGGTTGATCTACTGTATTGAGTCTCTACTAGTAGTAACAGTAGACTACTCCCTGCTGGGCCACCAGGTTGATCTACTGTAGTGAATCTCTACTAGTAGTTACAGTACACTACTCCCTGCTGGGTCACCAGGTTGATCTACTGTATTGAGTCTCTACTAGTAGTAACAGTAGACTACTCCCTGCTGGGCCACCAGGTTGATCTACTGTAGTGAATCTCTACTAGTAGTAACAGTAGGCTACTCCTGCTGGGCCACCAGGTTGATCTACTGTATTAGGTCTCTACTAGTAGTAACAGTAGACTACTCCCTGCTGGGCCACCAGGTTGATCTACTGTAGTGAATCTCTACTAGTAGTAACAGTAGACTACTCCCTGCTGGGCCACCAGGTTGATCTACTGTAGTGAATCTCTACTAGTAGTTACAGTACACTACTCCCTGCTGGGTCACCAGGTTGATCTACTGTATTGAGTCTCTACTAGTAGTAACAGTAGACTACTCCTGCTGGGCCACCAGGTTGATCTACTGTATTGAGTCTCTACTAGTAGTAACAGTAGACTACTCCCTGCTGGGCCACCAGGTTGATCTACTGTAGTGAGTCTCTACTAGTAGTAACAGTCGACTACTCCCTGCTGGGTCACCAGGTTGATCTACTGTATTGAGTCTCTACTAGTAGTAACAGTAGACTACTCCCTGCTGGGCCACCAGGTTGATCTACTGTATTGAGTCTCTACTAGTAGTAACAGTAGACTACTCCCTGCTGGGCCACCAGGTTGATCTACTGTATTGAGTCTCTACTAGTAGTAACAGTAGACTACTCCTGCTGGGCCACCAGGTTGATCTACTGTAGTGAATCTCTACTAGTAGTTACAGTACACTACTCCCTGCTGGGTCACCAGGTTGATCTACTGTATTGAGTCTCTACTAGTAGTAACAGTAGACTACTCCCTGCTGGGCCACCAGGTTGATCTACTGTAGTGAATCTCTACTAGTAGTAACAGTAGGCTACTCCCTGCTGGGCCACCAGGTTGATCTACTGTATTAGGTCTCTACTAGTAGTAACAGTAGACTACTCCTGCTGGGCCACCAGGTTGATCTACTGTAGTGAATCTCTACTAGTAGTAACAGTAGACTACTCCTGCTGGGCCACCAGGTTGATCTACTGTAGTGAATCTCTACTAGTAGTTACAGTACACTACTCCCTGCTGGGTCACCAGGTTGATCTACTGTATTGAGTCTCTACTAGTAGTAACAGTAGACTACTCCCTGCTGGGCCACCAGGTTGATCTACTGTAGTGAATCTCTACTAGTAGTAACAGTAGGCTACTCCCTGCTGGGCCACCAGGTTGATCTACTGTAGTGAGTCTCTACTAGTAGTAACAGTAGACTACCCTGCTGGGCCACCAGGTTGATCTACTGTATTAGGTCTCTACTAGTAGTAACAGTAGACTACTCCCTGCTGGGCCACCAGGTTGATCTACTGTAGTAAGTCTCTACTAGTAGTAACAGTAGACTACTCCCTGCTGGGTCACCAGGTTGATCTACTGTATTAGGTCTCTACTAGTAGTAACAGTAGAATACTCCCTGCTGGGCCACCAGGTTGATCTACTGTATTAGGTCTCTACTAGTAGTAACAGTAGACTACTCCCTGCTGGGTCACCAGGTTGATCTACTGTATTAGGTCTCTACTAGTAGTAACAGTAGAATACTCCCTGCTGGGCCACCAGGTTGATCTACTGTAGTGAGTCTCTACTAGTAGTAACAGTAGACTACTCCCTGCTGGGTCACCAGGTTGATCTACTGTAGTGAGTCTCTACTAGTAGTAACAGTAGACTACTCCTGCTGGGCCACCAGGTTGATCTACTGTATTAGGTCTCTACTAGTAGTAACAGTAGACTACTCCCTGCTGGGCCACCAGGTTGATCTACTGTATTGAGTCTCTACTAGTAGTAACAGTAGACTACTCCCTGCTGGGTCACCAGGTTGATCTACAGTAGTGAATCTCTACTAGTAGTAACAGTAGACTACTCCCTGCTGGGTCACCAGGTTGATCTACTGTATTAGGTCTCTACTAGTAGTAACAGTAGACTACTCCCTGCTGGGTCACCAGGTTGATCTACTGTATTAGGTCTCTACTAGTAGTAACAGTAGACTACTCCTGCTGGGTCACCAGGTTGATCTACTGTATTAGGTCTCTACTAGTAGTAACAGTACACTACTCCCTGCTGGGCCACCAGGTTGATCTACTGTAGTGAATCTCTACTAGTAGTAACAGTACATTACCCTGCTGGGCCACCAGGTTGATCTACTGTAGTGAGTCTCTACTAGTAGTAACAGTAGACTACTCCCTGCTGGGCCACCAGGTTGATCTACTGTAGTGAGTCTCTACTAGTAGTAACAGTAGACTACTCCTTCTGGGCCACCAGGTTGATCTACTGTAGTGAGTCTCTACTAGTAGTAACAGTAGACTACTCCCTGCTGGGCCACCAGGTTGATCTACTGTAGTGAGTCTCTACTAGTAGTAACAGTAGACTACTCCCTTCTGGGCCACCAGGTTGATCTACTGTAGTGAGTCTCTACTAGTAGTAACAGTAGACTACTCCCTGCTGGGCCACCAGGTTGATCTACTGTAGTGAGTCTCTACTAGTAGTAACAGTAGACTACTCCCTGCTGGGCCACCAGGTTGATCTACTGTAGTGAGTCTCTACTAGTAGTAACAGTAGACTACTGCTGGGCCACCAGGTTGATCTACTGTAGTGAGTCTCTACTAGTAGTAACAGTAGGCTACTCCCTGCTGGGTCACCAGGTTGATCTACTGTATTAGGTCTCTACTAGTAGTAACAGTAGACTACTCCTGCTGGGCCACCAGGTTGATCTACTGTATTAGGTCTCTACTAGTAGTAACAGTAGACTACTCCCTGCTGGGCCACCAGGTTGATCTACTGTATTAGGTCTCTACTAGTAGTAACAGTAGACTACTCCCTGCTGGGCCACCAGGTTGAGCTACTGTATTGAGTCTCTACCAGTAGTAACAGTAGACTACTCCTGCTGGGCCACCAGGTTGATCTACTGTATTGAGTCTCTACTAGTAGTAACAGTAGACTACTCCCTGCTGGGCCACCAGGTTGATCTACTGTAGTGAGTCTCTACTAGTAGTAACAGTCGACTACTCCTGCTGGGTCACCAGGTTGATCTACTGTATTGAGTCTCTACTAGTAGTAACAGTAGACTACTCCCTGCTGGGCCACCAGGTTGATCTACTGTATTGAGTCTCTACTAGTAGTAACAGTAGACTACTCCCTGCTGGGCCACCAGGTTGATCTACTGTATTGAGTCTCTACTAGTAGTAACAGTAGACTACTCCTGCTGGGCCACCAGGTTGATCTACTGTAGTGAATCTCTACTAGTAGTTACAGTACACTACTCCCTGCTGGGTCACCAGGTTGATCTACTGTATTGAGTCTCTACTAGTAGTAACAGTAGACTACTCCCTGCTGGGCCACCAGGTTGATCTACTGTAGTGAATCTCTACTAGTAGTAACAGTAGGCTACTCCCTGCTGGGCCACCAGGTTGATCTACTGTATTAGGTCTCTACTAGTAGTAACAGTAGACTACTCCTGCTGGGCCACCAGGTTGATCTACTGTAGTGAATCTCTACTAGTAGTAACAGTAGACTACTCCCTGCTGGGCCACCAGGTTGATCTACTGTAGTGAATCTCTACTAGTAGTTACAGTACACTACTCCCTGCTGGGTCACCAGGTTGATCTACTGTATTGAGTCTCTACTAGTAGTAACAGTAGACTACTCCCCTGCTGGGCCACCAGGTTGATCTACTGTAGTGAATCTCTACTAGTAGTAACAGTAGGCTACTCCCTGCTGGGCCACCAGGTTGATCTACTGTAGTGAGTCTCTACTAGTAGTAACAGTAGACTACTCCCTGCTGGGCCACCAGGTTGATCTACTGTATTAGGTCTCTACTAGTAGTAACAGTAGACTACTCCCCTTCTGGGCCACCAGGTTGATCTACTGTATTAGGTCTCTACTAGTAGTAACAGTAGACTACTCCCTGCTGGGCCACCAGGTTGATCTACTGTATTAGGTCTCTACTAGTAGTAACAGTAGACTACTCCCTGCTGGGCCACCAGGTTGATCTACTGTATTAGGTCTCTACTAGTAGTAACAGTAGACTACTCCCTGCTGGGTCACCAGGTTGATCTGCTGTATTAGGTCTCTACTAGTAGTAACAGTAGACTACTCCCTGCTGGGCCACCAGGTTGATCTACTGTAGTGAGTCTCTACTAGTAGTAACAGTAGACTACTCCTGCTGGGCCACCAGGTTGATCTACTGTAGTGAGTCTCTACTAGTAGTAACAGTAGACTACTCCCTGCTGGGCCACCAGGTTGATCTACTGTATTAGGTCTCTACTAGTAGTAACAGTAGACTACTCCCTGCTGGGCCACCAGGTTGATCTACTGTATTGAGTCTCTACTAGTAGTAACAGTAGACTACTCCCTGCTGGGTCACCAGGTTGATCTACAGTAGTGAATCTCTACTAGTAGTAACAGTAGACTACTCCCTGCTGGGTCACCAGGTTGATCTACTGTATTAGGTCTCTACTAGTAGTAACAGTAGACTACTCCCTGCTGGGTCACCAGGTTGATCTACTGTATTAGGTCTCTACTAGTAGTAACAGTAGACTACTCCCTGCTGGGTCACCAGGTTGATCTACTGTATTAGGTCTCTACTAGTAGTAACAGTACACTACTCCCTGCTGGGCCACCAGGTTGATCTACTGTAGTGAATCTCTACTAGTAGTAACAGTACATTACTCCCTGCTGGGCCACCAGGTTGATCTACTGTAGTGAGTCTCTACTAGTAGTAACAGTAGACTACTCCCTGCTGGGCCACCAGGTTGATCTACTGTAGTGAGTCTCTACTAGTAGTAACAGTAGACTACTCCCTTCTGGGCCACCAGGTTGATCTACTGTAGTGAGTCTCTACTAGTAGTAACAGTAGACTACTCCTGCTGGGCCACCAGGTTGATCTACTGTAGTGAGTCTCTACTAGTAGTAACAGTAGACTACTCCCTGCTGGGCCACCAGGTTGATCTACTGTAGTGAGTCTCTACTAGTAGTAACAGTAGACTACTCCCTGCTGGGCCACCAGGTTGATCTACTGTAGTGAGTCTCTACTAGTAGTAACAGTAGACTACTCCCTGCTGGGCCACCAGGTTGATCTACTGTAGTGAGTCTCTACTAGTAGTAACAGTAGACTACTCCCTGCTGGGCCACCAGGTTGATCTACTGTAGTGAGTCTCTACTAGTAGTAACAGTAGGCTACTCCCTGCTGGGTCACCAGGTTGATCTACTGTATTAGGTCTCTACTAGTAGTAACAGTAGACTACTCCCTGCTGGGCCACCAGGTTGATCTACTGTATTAGGTCTCTACTAGTAGTAACAGTAGACTACTCCCTGCTGGGCCACCAGGTTGATCTACTGTATTAGGTCTCTACTAGTAGTAACAGTAGACTACTCCTGCTGGGCCACCAGGTTGATCTACTGTATTAGGTCTCTACTAGTAGTAACAGTAGACTACTCCCTGCTGGGCCACCAGGTTGATCTACTGTATTAGGTCTCTAGTAGTAGTAACAGTAGACTACTCCTGCTGGGCCACCAGGTTGATCTACTGTATTAGGTCTCTACTAGTAGTAACAGTACACTACTCCCTGCTGGGCCACCAGGTTGATCTACTGTATTAGGTCTCTACTAGTAGTAACAGTAGACTACTCCCTGCTGGGCCACCAGGTTGATCTACTGTATTAGGTCTCTACTAGTAGTAACAGTAGACTACTCCCTGCTGGGCCACCAGGTTGATCTACTGTATTAGGTCTCTACTAGTAGTAACAGTAGACTACTCCCTGCTGGGCCACCAGGTTGATCTACTGTAGTGAGTCTCTACTAGTAGTAACAGTAGACTACTCCCTGCTGGGCCACCAGGTTGATCTACTGTAGTGAGTCTCTACTAGTAGTAACAGTAGACTACTCCCTGCTGGGCCACCAGGTTGATCTACTGTAGTGAGTCTCTACTAGTAGTAACAGTACATTACTCCCTGCTGGGCCACCAGGTTGATCTACTGTAGTGAGTCTCTACTAGTAGTAACAGTACATTACTCCCTGCTGGGCCACCAGGTTGATCTACTGTAGTGAGTCTCTACTAGTAGTAACAGTAGACTACTCCCTGCTGGGTCACCAGGTTGATCTACTGTAGTGAGTCTCTACTAGTAGTAACAGTAGACTACTCCCTGCTGGGCCACCAGGTTGATCTACTGTAGTGAGTCTCTACTAGTAGTAACAGTAGACTACTCCCTGCTGGGTCACCAGGTTGATCTACTGTAGTGAGTCTCTACTAGTAGTAACAGTAGACTACTCCCTGCTGGGCCACCAGGTTGATCTACTGTAGTGAGTCTCTACTAGTAGTAACAGTAGACTACTCCCTGCTGGGTCACCAGGTTGATCTACTGTATTAGGTCTCTACTAGTAGTAACAGTAGAATACTCCCTGCTGGGCCACCAGGTTGATCTACTGTAGTGAATCTCTACTAGTAGTAACAGTAGAATACTCCTGCTGGGCCACCATGTTGATCTACTGTAGTGAGTCTCTACTAGTAGTAACAGTAGACTACTCCCTGCTGGGCCACCAGGTTGATCTACTGTAGAGAGTCTCTACTAGTAGTAACAGTAGACTACTCCCTGCTGGGTCACCAGGTTGATCTACTGTAGTGAGTCTCTACTAGTAGTAACAGTACATTACTCCCTGCTGGGTCACCAGGTTGATCTACTGTAGTGAGTCTCTACTAGTAGTAACAGTAGACTACTCCCTGCTGGGCCACCAGGTTGATCTACTGTAGTGAGTCTCTACTAGTAGTAACAGTACACTACTCCCTGCTGGGCCACCAGGTTGATCTACTGTAGTGAATCTCTACTAGTAGTTACAGTACACTACTCCCTGCTGGGCCACCAGGTTGATCTACTGTATTGAGTCTCTACTAGTAGTAACAGTAGACTACTCCCTGCTGGGCCACCAGGTTGATCTACTGTAGTGAGTCTCTACTAGTAGTAACAGTAGACTACTCCCTGCTGGGCCACCAGGTTGATCTACTGTATTAGGTCTCTACTAGTAGTAACAGTAGACTACTCCCTGCTGGGCCACCAGGTTGATCTACTGTAGTGAATCTCTACTAGTAGTAACAGTAGGCTACTCCCTGCTGGGCCACCAGGTTGATCTACTGTATTAGGTCTCTACTAGTAGTAACAGTAGACTACTCCCTGCTGGGCCACCAGGTTGATCTACTGTAGTGAGTCTCTACTAGTAGTAACAGTAGACTACTCCCTGCTGGGCCACCAGGTTGATCTACTGTATTGAGTCTCTACTAGTAGTAACAGTAGACTACTCCCTGCTGGGCCACCAGGTTGATCTACTGTAGTGAATCTCTACTAGTAGTTACAGTACACTACTCCCTGCTGGGCCACCAGGTTGATCTACTGTATTGAGTCTCTACTAGTAGTAACAGTAGACTACTCCCTGCTGGGCCACCAGGTTGATCTACTGTAGTGAATCTCTACTAGTAGTAACAGTAGACTACTCCCTGCTGGGCCACCAGGTTGATCTACTGTATTAGGTCTCTACTAGTAGTAACAGTACACTACTCCCTGCTGGGCCACCAGGTTGATCTACTGTAGTGAATCTCTACTAGTAGTAACAGTACATTACTCCCTGCTGGGCCACCAGGTTGATCTACTGTAGTGAGTCTCTACTAGTAGTAACAGTAGACTACTCCCTGCTGGGCCACCAGGTTGATCTACTGTAGTGAGTCTCTACTAGTAGTAACAGTAGACTACTCCTTCTGGGCCACCAGGTTGATCTACTGTAGTGAGTCTCTACTAGTAGTAACAGTAGACTACTCCTGCTGGGCCACCAGGTTGATCTACTGTAGTGAGTCTCTACTAGTAGTAACAGTAGACTACTCCCTTCTGGGCCACCAGGTTGATCTACTGTAGTGAGTCTCTACTAGTAGTAACAGTAGACTACTCCCTGCTGGGCCACCAGGTTGATCTACTGTAGTGAGTCTCTACTAGTAGTAACAGTAGACTACTCCCTGCTGGGCCACCAGGTTGATCTACTGTAGTGAGTCTCTACTAGTAGTAACAGTAGACTACTCCCTGCTGGGCCACCAGGTTGATCTACTGTAGTGAGTCTCTACTAGTAGTAACAGTAGGCTACTCCCTGCTGGGTCACCAGCTTGATCTACTGTATTAGGTCTCTACTAGTAGTAACAGTAGACTACTCCCTGCTGGGCCACCAGGTTGATCTACTGTATTAGGTCTCTACTAGTAGTAACAGTAGACTACTCCCTGCTGGGCCACCAGGTTGATCTACTGTATTAGGTCTCTACTAGTAGTAACAGTAGACTACTCCCTGCTGGGCCACCAGGTTGATCTACTGTATTAGGTCTCTACTAGTAGTAACAGTAGACTACTCCTGCTGGGCCACCAGGTTGATCTACTGTATTAGGTCTCTAGTAGTAGTAACAGTAGACTACTCCTGCTGGGCCACCAGGTTGATCTACTGTATTAGGTCTCTACTAGTAGTAACAGTACACTACTCCTGCTGGGCCACCAGGTTGATCTACTGTATTAGGTCTCTACTAGTAGTAACAGTAGACTACTCCCTGCTGGGCCACCAGGTTGATCTACTGTATTAGGTCTCTACTAGTAGTAACAGTAGACTACTCCCTGCTGGGCCACCAGGTTGATCTACTGTATTAGGTCTCTACTAGTAGTAACAGTAGACTACTCCCTGCTGGGCCACCAGGTTGATCTACTGTATTGAGTCTCTACTAGTAGTAACAGTAGACTACTCCCTGCTGGGCCACCAGGTTGATCTACTGTAGTGAGTCTCTACTAGTAGTAACAGTAGACTACTCCCTGCTGGGCCACCAGGTTGATCTACTGTAGTGAGTCTCTACTAGTAGTAACAGTACATTACTCCCTGCTGGGCCACCAGGTTGATCTACTGTAGTGAGTCTCTACTAGTAGTAACAGTACATTACTCCCTGCTGGGCCACCAGGTTGATCTACTGTAGTGAGTCTCTACTAGTAGTAACAGTAGACTACTCCCTTCTGGGCCACCAGGTTGATCTACTGTAGTGAGTCTCTACTAGTAGTAACAGTAGACTACTCCCTGCTGGGCCAGCAGGTTGATCTACTGTAGTGAGTCTCTACTAGTAGTAACAGTACACTACTCCCTGCTGGGTCACCAGGTTGATCTACTGTAGTGAGTCTCTACTAGTAGTAACAGTAGACTACTCCCTGCTGGGCCACCAGGTTGATCTACTGTAGTGAGTCTCTACTAGTCGTAACAGTAGACTACTCCCTGCTGGGTCACCAGGTTGATCTACTGTAGTGAGTCTCTACTAGTAGTAACAGTAGACTACTCCTGCTGGGCCACCAGGTTGATCTACTGTAGTGAGTCTCTACTAGTAGTAACAGTAGACTACTCCCTGCTGGGTCACCAGGTTGATCTACTGTATTAGGTCTCTACTAGTAGTAACAGTAGACTACTCCCTGCTGGGCCACCAGGTTGATCTACTGTAGTGAATCTCTACTAGTAGTAACAGTAGAATACTCCCTGCTGGGCCACCATGTTGATCTACTGTAGTGAGTCTCTACTAGTAGTAACAGTAGACTACTCCCTGCTGGGCCACCAGGTTGATCTACTGTAGAGAGTCTCTACTAGTAGTAACAGTAGACTACTCCTGCTGGGTCACCAGGTTGATCTACTGTAGTGAGTCTCTACTAGTAGTAACAGTACATTACTCCCTGCTGGGTCACCAGGTTGATCTACTGTAGTGAGTCTCTCTACTAGTAGTAACAGTAGACTACTCCCTGCTGGGCCACCAGGTTGATCTACTGTAGTGAGTCTCTACTAGTAGTAACAGTACACTACTCCCTGCTGGGCCACCAGGTTGATCTACTGTAGTGAATCTCTACTAGTAGTTACAGTACACTACTCCCTGCTGGGCCACCAGGTTGATCTACTGTATTGAGTCTCTACTAGTAGTAACAGTAGACTACTCCCTGCTGGGCCACCAGGTTGATCTACTGTAGTGAGTCTCTACTAGTAGTAACAGTAGACTACTCCCTGCTGGGCCACCAGGTTGATCTACTGTATTAGGTCTCTACTAGTAGTAACAGTAGACTACTCCCTGCTGGGCCACCAGGTTGATCTACTGTAGTGAATCTCTACTAGTAGTAACAGTAGGCTACTCCCTGCTGGGCCACCAGGTTGATCTACTGTATTAGGTCTCTACTAGTAGTAACAGTAGACTACTCCCTGCTGGGCCACCAGGTTGATCTACTGTAGTGAGTCTCTACTAGTAGTAACAGTAGACTACTCCCTGCTGGGCCACCAGGTTGATCTACTGTATTGAGTCTCTACTAGTAGTAACAGTAGACTACTCCCTGCTGGGCCACCAGGTTGATCTACTGTAGTGAATCTCTACTAGTAGTTACAGTACACTACTCCCTGCTGGGCCACCAGGTTGATCTACTGTATTGAGTCTCTACTAGTAGTAACAGTAGACTACTCCCTGCTGGGCCACCAGGTTGATCTACTGTAGTGAATCTCTACTAGTAGTAACAGTAGACTACTCCCTGCTGGGCCACCAGGTTGATCTACTGTATTAGGTCTCTACTAGTAGTAACAGTAGACTACTCCCCTGCTGGGCCACCAGGTTGATCTACTGTATTAGGTCTCTACTAGTAGTAACAGTACACTACTCCTGCTGGGCCACCAGGTTGATCTACTGTATTAGGTCTCTACTAGTAGTAACAGTACACTACTCCCTGCTGGGCCACCAGGTTGATCTACTGTATTAGGTCTCTACTAGTAGTAACAGTAGACTACTCCCTGCTGGGCCACCAGGTTGATCTACTGTATTAGGTCTCTACTAGTAGTAACAGTAGACTACTCCCTGCTGGGCCACCAGGTTGATCTACTGTATTGAGTCTCTACTAGTAGTAACAGTAGACTACTCCCTGCTGGGTCACCAGGTTGATCTACTGTATTGAGTCTCTACTAGTAGTAACAGTAGACTACTCCCTGCTGGGCCACCAGGTTGATCTACTGTAGTGAGTCTCTACTAGTAGTAACAGTAGACTACTCCCTGCTGGGCCACCAGGTTGATCTACTGTAGTGAGTCTCTACTAGTAGTAACAGTAGACTACTCCCTGCTGGGCCACCAGGTTGATCTACTGTAGTGAGTCTCTACTAGTAGTAACAGTAGACTACTCCCTGCTGGGTCACCAGGTTGATCTACTGTAGTGAGTCTCTACTAGTAGTAACAGTAGACTACTCCCTGCTGGGCCACCAGGTTGATCTACTGTAGTGAGTCTCTACTAGTCGTAACAGTAGACTACTCCCTGCTGGGTCACCAGGTTGATCTACTGTAGTGAGTCTCTACTAGTAGTAACAGTAGACTACTCCCTGCTGGGCCACCAGGTTGATCTACTGTAGTGAGTCTCTACTAGTAGTAACAGTAGACTACTCCCTGCTGGGTCACCAGGTTGATCTACTGTATTAGGTCTCTACTAGTAGTAACAGTAGACTACTTCCCTGCTGGGCCACCAGGTTGATCTACTGTAGTGAATCTCTACTAGTAGTAACAGTAGAATACTCCTGCTGGGCCACCATGTTGATCTACTGTAGTGAGTCTCTACTAGTAGTAACAGTAGACTACTCCCTGCTGGGCCACCAGGTTGATCTACTGTAGAGAGTCTCTACTAGTAGTAACAGTAGACTACTCCCTGCTGGGTCACCAGGTTGATCTACTGTAGTGAGTCTCTACTAGTAGTAACAGTACATTACTCCCTGCTGGGTCACCAGGTTGATCTACTGTAGTGAGTCTCTACTAGTAGTAACAGTAGACTACTCCCTGCTGGGCCACCAGGTTGATCTACTGTAGTGAGTCTCTACTAGTAGTAACAGTAGACTACTCCCTGCTGGGCCACCAGGTTGATCTACTGTAGTGAGTCTCTACTAGTAGTAACAGTACACTACTCCCTGCTGGGCCACCAGGTTGATCTACTGTATTGAGTCTCTACTAGTAGTAACAGTAGACTACTCCTGCTGGGCCACCAGGTTGATCTACTGTAGTGAGTCTCTACTAGTAGTAACAGTAGACTACTCCCTGCTGGGCCACCAGGTTGATCTACTGTATTAGGTCTCTACTAGTAGTAACAGTAGACTACTCCCTGCTGGGCCACCAGGTTGATCTACTGTAGTGAATCTCTACTAGTAGTAACAGTAGGCTACTCCTGCTGGGCCACCAGGTTGATCTACTGTATTAGGTCTCTACTAGTAGTAACAGTAGACTACTCCTGCTGGGCCACCAGGTTGATCTACTGTAGTGAGTCTCTACTAGTAGTAACAGTAGACTACTCCCTGCTGGGCCACCAGGTTGATCTACTGTATTGAGTCTCTACTAGTAGTAACAGTAGACTACTCCCTGCTGGGCCACCAGGTTGATCTACTGTAGTGAATCTCTACTAGTAGTTACAGTACACTACTCCCTGCTGGGCCACCAGGTTGATCTACTGTATTGAGTCTCTACTAGTAGTAACAGTAGACTACTCCCTGCTGGGCCACCAGGTTGATCTACTGTAGTGAATCTCTACTAGTAGTAACAGTAGACTACTCCCTGCTGGGCCACCAGGTTGATCTACTGTATTAGGTCTCTACTAGTAGTAACAGTAGACTACTCCCTGCTGGGCCACCAGGTTGATCTACTGTATTAGGTCTCTACTAGTAGTAACAGTACACTACTCCCTGCTGGGCCACCAGGTTGATCTACTGTATTAGGTCTCTACTAGTAGTAACAGTACACTACTCCCTGCTGGGCCACCAGGTTGATCTACTGTATTAGGTCTCTACTAGTAGTAACAGTAGACTACTCCCTGCTGGGCCACCAGGTTGATCTACTGTATTAGGTCTCTACTAGTAGTAACAGTAGACTACTCCCTGCTGGGCCACCAGGTTGATCTACTGTATTGAGTCTCTACTAGTAGTAACAGTAGACTACTCCCTGCTGGGTCACCAGGTTGATCTACTGTATTGAGTCTCTACTAGTAGTAACAGTAGACTACTCCTGCTGGGCCACCAGGTTGATCTACTGTAGTGAATCTCTACTAGTAGTAACAGTAGACTACTCCCTGCTGGGCCACCAGGTTGATCTACTGTAGTGAGTCTCTACTAGTAGTAACAGTAGACTACTCCCTGCTGGGCCACCAGGTTGATCTACTGTATTAGGTCTCTACTAGTAGTAACAGTAGACTACTCCCTGCTGGGCCACCAGGTTGATCTACTGTATTAGGTCTCTACTAGTAGTAACAGTACACTACTCCCTGCTGGGCCACCAGGTTGATCTACTGTATTAGGTCTCTACTAGTAGTAACAGTACACTACTCCCTGCTGGGCCACCAGGTTGATCTACTGTATTAGGTCTCTACTAGTAGTAACAGTACACTACTCCCTGCTGGGCCACCAGGTTGATCTACTGTATTAGGTCTCTACTAGTAGTAACAGTAGACTACTCCCTGCTGGGCCACCAGGTTGATCTACTGTATTAGGTCTCTACTAGTAGTAACAGTAGACTACTCCCTGCTGGGCCACCAGGTTGATCTACTGTATTGAGTCTCTACTAGTAGTAACAGTAGACTACTCCCTGCTGGGTCACCAGGTTGATCTACTGTATTGAGTCTCTACTAGTAGTAACAGTAGACTACTCCCTGCTGGGCCACCAGGTTGATCTACTGTAGTGAATCTCTACTAGTAGTAACAGTAGACTACTCCCTGCTGGGCCACCAGGTTGATCTACTGTAGTGAGTCTCTACTAGTAGTAACAGTAGACTACTCCCTGCTGGGTCACCAGGTTGATCTACTGTAGTGAGTCTCTACTAGTAGTAACAGTAGGCTACTCCCTGCTGGGCCACCAGGTTGATCTACTGTATTAGGTCTCTACTAGTAGTAACAGTAGACTACTCCCTGCTGGGCCACCAGGTTGATCTACTGTAGTGAATCTCTACTAGTAGTTACAGTACACTACTCCCTGCTGGGTCACCAGGTTGATCTAATGTATTGAGTCTCTACTAGTAGTAACAGTAGACTACTCCCTGCTGGGCCACCAGGTTGATCTACTGTAGTGAGTCTCTCTACTAGTAGTAACAGTAGACTACTCCCTGCTGGGCCACCAGGTTGATCTACTGTAGTGAATCTCTACTAGTAGTAACAGTAGGCTACTCCCTGCTGGGTCACCAGGTTGATCTACTGTATTAGGTCTCTACTAGTAGTAACAGTACACTACTCCCTGCTGGGTCACCAGGTTGATCTACTGTATTGAGTCTCTACTAGTAGTAACAGTAGACTACTCCCTGCTGGGCCACCAGGTTGATCTACTGTAGTGAGTCTCTACTAGTAGTAACAGTAGACTACTCCCTGCTGGGCCACCAGGTTGATCTACTGTAGTGAATCTCTACTAGTAGTAACAGTAGGCTACTCCCTGCTGGGCCACCAGGTTGATCTACTGTAGTGAATCTCTACTAGTAGTAACAGTAGGCTACTCCCTGCTGGGCCACCAGGTTGATCTACTGTATTAGGTCTCTACTAGTAGTAACAGTACACTACTCCCTGCTGGGCCACCAGGTTGATCTACTGTATTAGGTCTCTACTAGTAGTAACAGTAGACTACTCCCTGCTGGGTCACCAGGTTGATCTACTGTATTAGGTCTCTACTAGTAGTAACAGTAGACTACTCCCTGCTGGGCCACCAGGTTGATCTACTGTATTAGGTCTCTACTAGTAGTAACAGTAGACTACTCCCTGCTGGGCCACCAGGTTGATCTACTGTAGTGAGTCTCTACTAGTAGTAACAGTAGACTACTCCCTGCTGGGCCACCAGGTTGATCTACTGTATTAGGTCTCTACTAGTAGTAACAGTAGACTACTCCTGCTGGGCCACCAGGTTGATCTACTGTAGTAGTGAGTCTCTACTAGTAGTAACATTAGACTACACCCTGCTGGGCCACCAGGTTGATCTACTGTATTAGGTCTCTACTAGTAGTAACAGTAGACTACTCCCTGCTGGGCCACCAGGTTGATCTACTGTAGTGAGTCTCTACTAGTCGTAACAGTAGACTACTCCCTGCTGGGCCACCAGGTTGATCTACTGTAGTGAGTCTCTACTAGTAGTAACAGTAGACTACTCCCTGCTGGGCCACCAGGTTGATCTACTGTAGTGAGTCTCTACTAGTAGTAACAGTAGACTACTCCCTGCTGGGTCACCAGGTTGATCTACTGTATTAGGTCTCTACTAGTAGTAACAGTAGAATACTCCCTGCTGGGCCACCAGGTTGATCTACTGTATTAGGTCTCTACTAGTAGTAACAGTAGACTACTCCCTGCTGGGCCACCAGGTTGATCTACTGTATTAGGTCTCTACTAGTAGTAACAGTAGAATACTCCCTGCTGGGCCACCAGGTTGATCTACTGTATTAGGTCTCTACTAGTAGTAACAGTAGACTACTCCCCTGCTGGGCCACCAGGTTGATCTACTGTATTGAGTCTCTACCAGTAGTAACAGTCGACTACTCCCTGCTGGGTCACCAGGTTGATCTACTGTATTGAGTCTCTACTAGTAGTAACAGTAGACTACTCCCTGCTGGGCCACCAGGTTGATCTACTGTATTAGGTCTCTACTAGTAGTAACAGTAGACTACTCCCTGCTGGGCCACCAGGTTGATCTACTGTATTAGGTCTCTACTAGTAGTAACAGTAGACTACTCCCTGCTGGGCCACCAGGTTGATCTACTGTATTAGGTCTCTACTAGTAGTAACAGTAGACTACTCCCTGCTGGGCCACCAGGTTGATCTACTGTATTAGGTCTCTACTAGTAGTAACAGTAGAATACTCCCTGCTGGGCCACCAGGTTGATCTACTGTAGTGAATCTCTACTAGTAGTAACAGTAGACTACTCCCTGCTGGGCCACCAGGTTGATCTACTGTAGTGAATCTCTACTAGTAGTAACAGTAGACTACTACTCCCTGCTGGGCCACCAGGTTGATCTACTGTAGTGAGTCTCTACTAGTAGTAACAGTACATTACTCCCTGCTGGGCCACCAGGTTGATCTACTGTAGTGAGTCTCTACTAGTAGTAACAGTACATTACTCCCTGCTGGGCCACCAGGTTGATCTACTGTAGTGAGTCTCTACTAGTAGTAACAGTAGACTACTCCCTTCTGGGCCACCAGGTTGATCTACTGTAGTGAGTCTCTACTAGTAGTAACAGTAGACTACTCCCTGCTGGGCCAGCAGGTTGATCTACTGTAGTGAGTCTCTACTAGTAGTAACAGTACACTACTCCCTGCTGGGTCACCAGGTTGATCTACTGTATTAGGTCTCTACTAGTAGTAACAGTAGACTACTCCCTGCTGGGCCACCAGGTTGATCTACTGTAGTGAGTCTCTACTAGTAGTAACAGTAGACTACTCCCTGCTGGGTCACCAGGTTGATCTACTGTAGTGAGTCTCTACTAGTAGTAACAGTAGACTACTCCCTGCTGGGCCACCAGGTTGATCTACTGTAGAGAGTCTCTACTAGTAGTAACAGTAGACTACTCCCTGCTGGGTCACCAGGTTGATCTACTGTAGTGAGTCTCTACTAGTAGTAACAGTACATTACTCCCTGCTGGGTCACCAGGTTGATCTACTGTAGTGAGTCTCTACTAGTAGTAACAGTAGACTACTCCCTGCTGGGTCACCAGGTTGATCTACTGTAGTGAGTCTCTACTAGTAGTAACAGTAGACTACTCCCTGCTGGGCCACCAGGTTGATCTACTGTAGTGAGTCTCTACTAGTAGTAACAGTAGACTACTCCCTGCTGGGCCACCAGGTTGATCTACTGTAGTGAGTCTCTACTAGTAGTAACAGTACACTACTCCCTGCTGGGCCACCAGGTTGATCTACTGTAGAGAGTCTCTACTAGTAGTAACAGTAGACTACTCCCTGCTGGGTCACCAGGTTGATCTACTGTAGTGAGTCTCTACTAGTAGTAACAGTACACTACTCCCTGCTGGGTCACCAGGTTGATCTACTGTAGTGAGTCTCTACTAGTAGTAACAGTACACTACTCCCTGCTGGGCCACCAGGTTGATCTACTGTAGAGAGTCTCTACTAGTAGTAACAGTACATTACTCCCTGCTGGGTCACCAGGTTGATCTACTGTAGTGAGTCTCTACTAGTAGTAACAGTAGACTACTCCCTGCTGGGTCACCAGGTTGATCTACTGTATTAGGTCTCTACTAGTAGTAACAGTAGACTACTCCCTGCTGGGTCACCAGGTTGATCTACTGTAGTGAGTCTCTACTAGTAGTAACAGTAGACTACTCCCTGCTGGGTCACCAGGTTGATCTACTGTAGTGAGTCTCTACTAGTAGTAACAGTAGACTACTCCCTGCTGGGCCACCAGGTTGATCTACTGTAGTGAGTCTCTACTAGTAGTAACAGTAGACTACTCCCTGCTGGGCCACCAGGTTGAGCTACTGTAGTGAGTCTCTACTAGTAGTAACAGTACATTACTCCCTGCTGGGCCACCAGGTTGATCTACTGTAGTGAGTCTCTACTAGTAGTAACAGTACATTACTCCCTGCTGGGCCACCAGGTTGATCTACTGTAGTGAGTCTCTACTAGTAGTAACAGTACATTACTCCCTGCTGGGCCACCAGGTTGAGCTATTGAGTCTCAGGCTGGTAGGGCTTTCTTTTTTCTGAAATCAAGCGCAGTAGGCGGAATAAATAAACAAATATTCAATACTGTCACTGAGTGAGTCTGAAATGTCACTACTATAATGCCTTACTTTTGACTCGAGCCCATAGGGCTCTGATCAAAAGCAGTGCACTATAAAGGGAATAGGGTGCCATTTGGCACCTTGGTCAAAGGTAGTGCCAATTTCGATGCAGCCACTATTTACATGGTTTAGACGCAATACTCTCCCATTACCGAATTCATACCGCTACCTAAATAGTAAAGACCCCCTTTATTGGGTCATAGCCAACAAATCAGCCTGTTACCAACCCTTAGTAGTTTTAGAAAAAATGGTTTGACCAGTTACAATGCTATTTTACAGTAAACAAATTGACAACTGACTTTCAGCACGCTTCTAGGGAAGGACATTCAACAAGCACAACACTTACACAAATGACTGATTGGCTGAGCGAAATTGATAAAAAGATGTTGGTCTGTTTTGTTAGACTTCAGTGCGGCTTTTGACATTATCGGTCATAGTCTGCTGCTGGAAAATTGTGTTATGGCTGCTATGTTGTGGATAAAGAGTTACCTGTCTAACAGAACAGAGGTTATTTAATGGAAGCCTCTCCAACATAATCCAGGTAGAATCAGGAATTCCCCTAGCCAATTGTGTTGGCCTCTTTCAATATTTACTAACAACATGCCACTGGCTTTATTCAAAGCTAAATATGTCTGCATGCGGATGACTCCACTATACACATCAGCAACTACAGTGATTGAAATGGTGGCAACACTCAAGGAGCTGCAGTTTCAGAATGGGTGGCAAGGAATACGTTGGTCCTACATTTTACAAACTAAAAGCATTGTATTTGGGAGAATTCATTCACAAAACCCTAAACCTCAACTAAATATTGTAATAAATACTGTGCAAGTCGAGGTGACTAAACTGCTTGGAGTAACCCTGGATTGTAAACTGTCATGGTCAAAACATACTGATGCAGTAGTAGCTAAGATGGGCAGAAGTCTGTCCATAAAGCACTGCTCTACCTTAACAGCACTATCAACAAGGCAGGTCCTACAGGCCCTAGTTTAGTCGCACCTGGACTACTGTTCAGTCGTGTGGTCAGGTGCCACAAAGTGACTTAGGAAAATTGCAACTGGCTCAGAACAGGGCAGAACGGTTGGCCCTTGGATGTACACAGCAACCATTAACAATATGCATGTCAATCTCTCCTTGATCAAAGTGGAGGAGAGGATGACTTCATCACTACTTGTGTTTGTAAGAGGTATTGACATGTTGAATGCACCGAGCTGTCTGTTTAAACGACTAGCACACAGCTCAGACACCGATGCATACCCCACAAGACATACCACCAGAGGCCTCTTCACTGTCCCCAAGTCTAGAACTGACTATGGGAGGCTCACAGTACTACATAGAGTCATCACTACATGGAACTCTATTCCACATCAAGACAACTAATGCAAGCAGTAGAATCAGATATATATTTTTTAAACATAAAACTACACCTTATGGAACAGCGGAAACTGTGAAGCAACACAAACATACGCACTATACACACACGATAACATACGCACTATACACACACGATAACATACGCACTATACACACACGATAACATACGCACTATACACACACGATAACATACGCACTATACACACACGATAACATACGCACTATACACACACGATAACATACGCACTATACACACACGATAACATACGCACTATACACACACGATAACATACGCACTATACACACACGATAACATACGCACTATACACACACGATAACATACGCACTATACACACACGATAACATACGCACTATACACACACGATAACATACGCACTATACACACACGATAACATACGCACTATACACACACGTACACATGGATTTTGTGATGGAGCTATGTGGTACTGCTGTAGGGGCCTGGGGGCACACACTTAGTGTATTGTGAAATCTGTTATGAATATATTGTAATGTTTTAAAAATTGTATAACTGCCTTCATTTTGCTGGACCCCAGGAAGAGTAGCTGCAGGAAGAGGAGCTGCTGCCCTGGCCGGAACTAAAAGGGGATCCATAATAAATACAAATACCTGGAAGGTCAATCATTATGAACCGTCTGCCTCTGAATGTGTCATAGCTCTGTTTGTTAGTCACTGTGATCTGAAATGGAGAGATGTTTTACCCTTATCCTTACACCGTTACAGGCTCTGTTTGTTAGTCACTGTGATCTGAAATGGAGAGATGTTTTACCCTTATCCTTACACCGTTACAGGCTCTGTTTGTTAGTCACTGTGATCTGAAATGGAGAGATGTTTTACCCTTATCCTTACACCGTTACATGCTCTGTTTGTTAGTCACTGTGATCTGAAATGGAGAGATGTTTTACCCTTATCCTTACACCGTTACAGGCTCTGTTTGTTAGTCACTGTGATCTGAAATGGAGAGATGTTTTACCCTTATCCTTACACCGTTACAGGCTCTGTTTGTTAGTCACTGTGATCTGAAATGGAGAGATGTTTTACCCTTATCCTTACACCGTTACAGGCTCCAAACTGTTCCCAGAAATATCCTTTATGCAATTCATGCTTCATATGTTTCAGTGCAGAATCATATTTCAACTGAGTTAAGTTTTAAACTAAATCCTCATGACAGTTACTGTGTCCCAAATGGCACCCTATTCCTCAGCTTGGCTACGGTCAAAAGTAGTGCACTATGTAGGGAATAAGGTGCTAAATGGGGCCCCTAGTTGATGAGTCGGTACTGTGTACTGCTATCATACTCTCTCCCTGGGCTAGTAGAGGAAGCCGTTATCATGGGTAAAACGAAGCCAGCTGGGAAGGACTACATGTTGCACATAAACAGCATGGGATCATTGTAGACCCACCCTGCTTTTCAGAATGAGAGAGTGAGAGAGTTTAGACACCTACCAATGTGCTGTAAGTTGTTCTAGATGCAAGTGTCTGCTAAATGATTCAAATGTTATGTAAATGATGATCACTGCAGACTGCTGCATGAATGTCATTTGTGACACACCTATGCATGTAATGATGCTTTAAATGAAAAAAAAATGTGAAGAAATTACAATGAACATTTATCTGTTCATTTGGAATGCATTACGTTGTTGCTACTGGTCAATCATTAAAGGTATAATCCCAAACTTCAGGTTCTGCTGTTTTTAAAGAGGTGACTTAATCTTCGCCTTACCATAGTGTTTCAGGAAGGGTTGAAATTCATTCTGGACTGTCTTTCTCTGCAACTGGAACACAGACCGCTGCCACATGGGCATAATACTGTGTACAAGTAGATAGGAACACAAGCACCAAAGGACATCACTATTTGATAGGTTACATTTACATGAGGTTACAAATAACATGGAACTTGGGCAGTGAACTGATTTGCACTTGAACACCGTGTCCACGCCACTACTCAGCCTCATGGCATACAACAATACACTTGACATGGCTGCTGAAATTATTCTTAAAGTCAATTCACAAACTGCTGTCATCCGACATCAGCATATATATTAGCATTTTTGCAGGGGTATGACATTTGTGCATCTAACCTTCTCACTCATCATTATTCACGATTCATTCAGGACTATCCCTAATCATGGTAGCATCCACATGAATGTATTAGTGTTTAGAAACATATATTCTTATTTACAATAAAAGTCACTTCAAAATGTCTCAAATTATTTACCATGTCATTATCTAATGGGAACAAAATAATCTGAAACACAAGCAAAGCAAAAACCAAGAAAGGTTCAAATCTCACCTTGTAAAAAACTGTTTTAAACAAGCGGAGGTGTGGTCATATTTTAGGACCCAAACTCAGGTACTCATGTCTTTCCTATTCAACTAAACGGCATGAATAAGGCTTGTAATGACTTCTAATTTTTGTAAATATATTATATTCAATTTATAGAACGACTAACTAAGATTTCACCTTCCTTTATAACTGTAAAATACATATGTGTATGTTTAGTGTTAGAAAAAGTGCATATTTTCTAAAGGTTTCTCTTGATCAAAATGTCTGCCCCATCACTGTGATTTTATTGTTATATTTTTTCCGATCGTTATGTTAAACCTTATCTGCCTACATATTCTGAGATATAGCTAATTTAGTCTTTATTCGTAGCTAGAGAACGAATTGGACGGACACTGTATGGAGCGCATGAGATGCAGAACCAGACTAGGCGACAGCCTACAATTGAGGAGCCTACAAACCAACATGGTAGGGTTTTATAGTGAAGCTGAGGAAATATTCTACCCTACGCCCTCACAAGAATGTCACAATGTCTCTCACTGCTAACACATTGTATAACATTGTATTATCAAACTTGTAGGCCAGACAGGTAGTGGGTGCAGGATGCGACGATATTAAACGGACACCGTAATCTGACGCACTCGGGTTTTGATTTCTTCAGAGTCCTAAAGTGCCCTACTTTTTAGAATAAAGTAGATTTGTTTATTTGGCTCGTCTACTTGATATCACAATTGTAATGATATAAAACGTGTGTATGAAGTAGGCCTCACAAATATGTTTATCTCTAGGTTTATATTCCAGGTGTAGGAATGAATACGTAGAGGACCTGCGAAAACGACCGGCGCTATGACCCCGTTGCGCCCGATCCCCAGCAGCGTTAACGTGGGTAAGTGATATACGGGATCCTTGAGACGTCCATACCCTAAACCATAATTTAACCATAACCCTTACCTAACCATTTAAAATGTCAACGAGGTAATTCCAGAGGTGGGACGTCCCAAGGAACCCGGATAGCACGGACCGTTTTACGCGAGCGAAGAGGACACTGTGGCATAAATCAGCAGTTCAGAAAATCAAGAGATCAAAATGATGCTGCTGCTGGTGAAAAGGGATTAAACGGAATAAATCTTTCGTCAGTGGAATATCCAGCGTTCATGAGGTTACTGTTCCAGTTTTCTGCAGTGATGTTTTTGTAACCAGTGCATTTTATCCGGGGTTTTGGTCAGGTTGGCGTTTTAATGACGAATGTATCGTTTTCAATTTCCATAGGAAAACACTGGATGCACGCAGCCTAAAACAATACCGTCGTTTTTTAAATTCTCTTCTGCTATTCAATTCTAGTCGGCACGGGACATAGGCTCATCGTCTCCCCAACATAATTGACTGTCAGTGAGAACGGACCAATTTGTGCTGACAACCGAGGAAAGGAAAGGCAAATATGTCGTTGCTGAGCAGCGGTTGTGATGCTTGACTGATCATGATGAAGACCGATTCCTCATCTTCCAAAAGCACCGGCTCCGGTTCGACGTTGAGGAGCCCATCCCCGCACCGGAACGCATACGAGGCGGGGATGCAGGCGCTGAGGCCTGCCAAGGACAATGCTGCAAAAGGCGATCATATGCAGGAAGGCCCCCGCGGCCGCAGGAGTTATGGCTCCAATGTGCACCGTATCAAGAACATGTTTCAGCAGATGCAAGGCCCAGGGAGCACATCTCCCTGCCTGGAAGGAGGGGAGGACCCAGAGAAGACTACTGAGAGAGTGCGTCTCTCCCTCCCCAGAGCCGGTAGCCTGAATGAGAATGTGGACCACAGCGCCTTGCTGAAGCTGGGATCCACTGTTTCAGAGCGGGTTAACCGGTTTGACCCTAATGCCAAAGCGGAGAATGGGCAGGCTCTCCAAGCTTCTTCACCGAGCTACTCCAAGTTGCAGGGGACACGGAAGATTTTGGAACAACAGAAGGCGGCCCAGCAGCTGGAGCGGGAGAAGCAGGCTGCTGCCACCAACCGGGTCCTGCTGAAGACAGAGCAGAGCTCGGGCCTGGGCATCCAGGATGGCAGGCTGGACATGGTGGTGCGGTTCAATGGCAGCACAGAGTCCCTGGACAGCCTGGACACTATCGAGGCCGTGTCCCCCACCGTCTCCCAGCTCAGCGCTGTCTTCGAACGGGCCTCAGAGCTCCGCAACAACCTGCATCGCCTCTCCTCCACACCTCCACTGCCCTCCCGGGGGGTCAGCACCAAGGTGGGGGTGCAGCTCAGCTCTAAAATCATCTCTAAGAGGGCGAACCGGGCTTCTGCCCTCCCACCAACCAGCCAGGAGGAGAAAGGGGGTTGGGGCCGCAGCCAGGATGGACCTCCCAGAAGCCTCAGGGCGTCATCCTCCATCGGAGGGCAGACTGGAGGCCACAGTGGCCCCACACCCCCTGAGCCCAGAGAAGGCCGGGATAAGACTGGGCCAGACTCTGGGTCCCAGGCCAAAATTGAGGGCCAGTCTGAGGATCGTTCTGGCGACCTGGAGCCCAGCAGCACCATAGTTAAATCTGACATCCACCACTCCTCTCTGGAGAATGGCGAGAACAATACACAGAGAGAGGCCCAGGTAAGGGAGACCTCTCCCAAGGGCACTAGCAGTGAGAGGGGGAGGCAGGGTGGAGATGGAGAAATTGGCCAGGGGGTTACAGCAGAGGAGGGGGAAGAGAGGACTGTAAAGGAGGACCAGTCAGGGGGTGAACAGGTGGCTACCAGAATGTACAGCGCAGTGGGGGAGGACTCTGGAGGGAGCCAGCAGGAAGAGGAGGAGGATGAAGATGAGCCATACGAGCCCGAGTCCAGCTGTCATGAGAAACCTGGGCTGCCTGAAGAGGAGGACCCTCCTCCCAGCCGGAAGATCTGCTTCAGCACGGGGCCTATCAAGGTGAGTTCACACTCACCTTATTGTAGAATAAACACCCACTCACACACACACACATGCATACATACATACATACATACATACATACATACATACATACATACATACATACATACATACATACATACATACATACATACATACATACATACATACATACATACATACATACATACACACAACCACTCACTCCCACACACATGCACACACTCACACACACACACCTATGCATTTACACACACAAACACACAGTACACAGCTTTGCGCTGTATTCAATTATATTTAGTACTTCATATGTCTCCATCTTTACAACCAGTCCTTATGTAGTGTGGCCCTACCACAGATTTCATATGTCTCCATCTTTACAACCAGTCCTTATGTAGTGTGGCCCTACCACAGATTTCATATGTCTCCATCTTTACAACCAGTCCTTATGTAGTGTGGCCCTACCACAGATTTCATATGTCTTCATCTTTACAACCAGTCCTTATGTAGTGTGGCCCTACCACAGATTTCATATGTCTCCATCTTTACAACCAGTCCTTATGTAGTGTGGCCCTACCACAGATTTCATATGTCTTCATCTTTACAACCAGTCCTTATGTAGTGTGGCCCTACCACAGATTTCATATGTCTTCATCTTTACAACCAGTCCTTATGTAGTGTGGCCCTACCACAGATTTCATATGTCTCCATCTTTACAACCAGTCCTTATGTAGTGTGGCCCTACCACAGATTTCATATGTCTCCATCTTTACAACCAGTCCTTATGTAGTGTGGCCCTACCACAGATTTCATATGTCTCCATCTTTACAACCAGTCCTTATGTAGTGTGGCCCTACCACAGATGTCATATGTCTCCATCTTTACAACCAGTCCTTATGTAGTGTGGCCCTACCACAGATTTCATGTCTTCATCTTTACAACCAGTCCTTATGTAGTGTGGCCCTACCACAGATTTCATGTCTTCATCTTTACAACCAGTCCTTATGTAGTGTGGCCCTACCACAGATTTCATGTCTTCATCTTTACAACCAGTCCTTATGTAGTGTGGCCCTACCACAGATGTCATATGTCTCCATCTTTACAACCAGTCCTTATGTAGTGTGGCCCTACCACAGATTTCATATGTCTCCATCTTTACAACCAGTCCTTATGTAGTGTGGCCCTACCACAGATTTCATATGTCTCCATCTTTACAACCAGTCCTTATGTAGTGTGGCCCTACCACAGATTTCATATGTCTTCATCTTTACAACCAGTCCTTATGTAGTGTGGCCCTACCACAGATTTCATATGTCTCCATCTTTACAACCAGTCCTTATGTAGTGTGGCCCTACCACAGATTTCATATGTCTCCATCTTTACAACCAGTCCTTATGTAGTGTGGCCCTACCACAGATTTCATATGTCTCCATCTTTACAACCAGTCCTTATGTAGTGTGGCCCTACCACAGATTTCATATGTCTCCATCTTTACAACCAGTCCTTATGTAGTGTGGCCCTACCACAGATTTCATATGTCTCCATCTTTACAACCAGTCCTTATGTAGTGTGGCCCTACCACAGATTTCATATGTCTCCATCTTTACAACCAGTCCTTATGTAGTGTGGCCCTACCACAGATTTCCTTCAAGCCATAGATTATTATATGCCTGGTCATTTCCCCACTCCCCTCCCTCTGCCAGTAAACATTACACTCAAAAGTTCCAAAAGAATAATAATAATACAATAATTATGTCTATATACAGTGTTGTAACGATGTGCAAGTAGTTCAAGTACAAAAGGCAAAATAAATAAACATAAATATGGGTTGTTTTTACAATGGTGTTTGTTATTTACTGGTTGCCCTTTTCTCATGGCAACAGGTCACACAACTTGCTGCTGTGATGGCACACTGTGGTATTTCATCCAGTAGATATGAGAGTTTATCATTATTGGATTTGATTTTGAAATCTTTGTGGTTCCAAGTAATCTGAGGGAAAAATGTGTCTCTAATATGGTCATACATTTAGTGGTTTGAACGTTGGGCCAGTAACCGAAAGGTTGCTGGATCGAATCCCCGAGTTAACAAGGTAAAAATCTGTCGTTCTGCCTGAGCAAAGTAGTTAACCCACTGTTCCCCGGGCGCCGAAGACGTGGATGTCGATTAAGGCAGCCCCCCACACCTCTCTGATTCAGGGTTAAATGCAGAAGACACATTTCAGTTGAAGGCATTCAGTTGTACAACTGACTAGTTATCCCCTATTTCCCTATTGGGCAGGAGGTTAGGAAGTGCAGCTCAGTTTCCACCTCATTTTGTGAGCAGTGTGCACATAGTCTGTCTTCTCTTGAGAGCCAGGTCTGCCTACGGCAGCCTCTCTTAATAGAAATTCTCACGTGAGTCTGTACATAGTCAAAGCTTTCCTTAAGTTTGGGTCAGTCACAGTGGTCAGGTATTCTGCCACTGTGTTCTCTCTGTTAAGGGCCAAATATCATTCTAGTTTTTTTGTTAATTCTTTCCAAAGTGTCAAATAATTATTTTTGTTTTCTCATAATTTTGTTGGGTCTAATTGTGTTGCTGTTCTGGGGCTCTGTGGGGTCTGTTTGTTTTTGTGAACAGACCCCCCCAGGACCAGCTTGCTTAGGGGGCTCTTCTCCAAGTTCATCTCTCTGGAAGTGAGACTTTGATATGGATGGTTTGTGATTGGCTTCCTTTTAGGTGGTTGTAGAATTGAACGGCTCTTCTGGATTTTGATAATTAGCGGGTATCATCCCAATTCTACTCTGCATGCATCATTTAGTGTTTTATGTTGTACACAGAGGATATTTTTGAAGAATTGTTCATGCAGAGATTCATTTGAATGTTTTTCCCATTTAGTGAATTCTTGGTTGGTGAGCGGACCCCAGACTAAGTCATTCAAGTATTTTTAGCCAGATCCTAATCGGTATGTCAAATTTTATGTTCCTTTTTATTTATTTTATTTATTTCACCTTTATTTAACCAGGTAGGCTAGTTAGACAAGTTCTCATTTGCAACTGCGACCTGGCCAAGATAAAGCATAGCAGTGTGAACAGACAACACAGAGTTACACATGGAGTAAACAATTAACAAGTCAATAACACAGTAGAAAAAAAGGGGAGTCTATATACAATGTGTGCAAAAGGCATGAGGTAGGCGAATAATTACAATATTGCAGATTAACACTGTAGTGATAAATGATCAGATGATCATGTACAGGTAGAGATATTGGTGTGCAAAAGAGCAGAAAAATAAATAAATAAAAACTGTGGGGATGAGGTAGGTGAAAATGGGTGGGCTATTTAACAATAGATTCTGTACAGCTGCAGCGATCGGTTAGCTGCTCAGATAGCTGATGTTTGAAGTTGGTGAGGGAGATAAAAGTCTCCAACTTCAGCGATTTTTGCAATTCGTTCCAGTCACAGGCAGCAGAGTACTGGAACGAAAGGCGGCCGAATGAGGTGTTGGCTTTAGGGATGATCAGTGAGATGCGCGTGCTACGGATGGGTGTTGCCATCGTGACCAGTGAACTGAGATAAGGCCGAACTTTACCTAGCATGTCCTTGTAGATGACCTGGAGCCAGTGGGTCTGGCGACGAATATGTAGCGAGGGCCAGCCGACTAGAGCATACAAGTCGCAGTGGTGGTGCTTTAGTGACAAAACGGATGGCACTGTGATAGACTGCATCCAGTTTGCTGAGTAGAGTGTTGGAAGCGATTTTGTAGATGACATCGCCGAAGTCGAGGATCGGTAGGATAGTCAGTTTTACTAGGGTAAGCTTGGCAGCGTGAGTGAAGGAGGCTTTGTTGCGGAATAGAAAGCCGACTCTTGATTTGATTTTCGATTGGAGATGTTTGATATGGGTCTGGAAGGAGAGTTTGCAGTCTAGCCAGACACCTAGGTACTTATAGGTGTCCACATATTCAAGGTCGGAACCATCCAGTGTGGTGATGCTAGTCGGGCATGCGGGTGCAGCCAGCGATCGGTTGAAAAGCATGCATTTGGTTTTACTAGCGTTTAAGAGCAGTTGGAGGCCACGGAAGGAGTGTTGTATGGCATTGAAGCTCGTTTGGAGGTTAGATAGCACAGTGTCCAATGACGGGCCGAAAGTATATAGAATGGTGTCGTCTGCGTAGAGGTGGATCAGAGAATCGCCCGCAGCAAGACCAACATCATTGATATATACAGAGAAAAGAGTCGGCCCGAGAATTGAACCCTGTGGCACCCCCATAGACTGCCAGAGGACCGGACAGCATGCCCTCCGATTTGACACACTGAACTCTGTCTGCAAAGTAATTGGTGAACCAGGCAAGGCAGTCATCCGAAAAACCGAGGCTACTGAGTCTGCCTATAAGAATCTGGTGATTGACAGAGTCGAAAGCCTTGGCAAGGTCGATGAAGACGGCTGCACAGTACTGTCTTTTATCGATGGCGGTTATGATGTCGTTTAGTACCTTGAGTGTGGCTGAGGTGCACCCGTGACCGGCTCGGAAACCAGATTGCATAGCGGAGAAGGTACGGTGGGATTCGAGATGGTCAGTGACCTGTTTGTTGACTTGGCTTTCGAAGACCTTAGATAGGCAGGGCAGAATGGATATAGGTCTGTAACAGTTTGGGTCCAGGGTGTCTCCCCCTTTTGAAGAGGGGGATGACTGCAGCAGCTTTCCAATCCTTGGGGATCTCAGACGATATGAAAGAGAGGTTGAACAGGCTGGTAATAGGGGTTGCGACAATGGCGGCGGATAGTTTCAGGAATAGAGGGTCCAGATTGTCAAGCCCAGTTGATTTATACGGGTCCAGGTTTTGCAGCTCTTTCAGAACATCTGTCTATCCCTGTTCTCTCCTCTCTGCACAGAGAGAGGCTTGGGCGAGGAGCTGCGGGGGGCGGAGGTAGGAGTAACCAGGCAGAAGGCATGGCCAGCCGTTGAGAAATGCTTGTTGAAGTTTTCGATAATCATGGATTTGTCGGTGGTGACCGTGTTCCCTAGCCTCAGTGCAGTGGGCAGCTGGGAGGAGGTGCTCTTGTTCTCCATGGACTTCACAGTGTCCCAGAACTTTTTGGAGTTGGAGCTACAGGATGCAAACTTCTGCCTGAAGAAGCTGGCCTTAGCTTTCCTGACTGACTGCGTGTATTGGTTCCTGACTTCCCTGAACAGTTGCATATCGCGGGGACTGTTCGATGCTATTGCAGTCCTCCACAGGATGTTTTTGTGCTGGTCGAGGGCAGTCAGGTCTGGAGTGAACCAAGGGCTGTATCTGTTCTTAGTTCTGCATTTTTTGAACGGAGCATGCTTATCTAAAATGGTGAGGAAGTTACTCTTAAAGAATGACCTGGCATCCTCAACTGACGGGATGAGGTCAATGTCCTTCCAGGATACCCGGGCCAGGTCGATTAGAAAGGCCTGCTCACAGAAGTGTTTTAGGGAGCGTTTGACAGTGATGAGGGGTGGTCGTTTGACTGCGGTACCGTAGCGGATACAGGCAATGAGGCAGTGGTCGCTGAGATCCTGGTTAAAGACAGCAGAGGTGTATTTGGAGGGCCAGTTGGTCAGGATGACGTCTATGAGGGTGCCCTTGCTTACAGAGTTAGGGTTGTACCTGGTGGGTTCTTTGATGATTTGTGTGAGATTGAGGGCATCTATCTTAGATTGTAGGACTGCCGGGGTGTTAAGCATATCCCAGTTTAGGTCACCTAACAGAACAAACTCTGAAGCTAGATGGGGGGCAATCAATTCACAAATGGTGTCCAGGGCACAGCTGGGAGCTGAGGGGGGGGTCGGTAGCAGGCGGCAACAGTGAGAGACTTATTTCTGGAGAGAGTAATTTTCAGAATTAGTAGTTCGAACTGTTTGGGTATGGACCTGGAAAGTATGACATTACTTTGCAGGCTATCTCTGCAGTAGACTGCAACTCCTCCCCCTTTGGCAGTTCTATCTTGACGGAAGATGTTATAGTTTGGTATGGAAATCTCTGAATTTTTGGTGGCCTTCCTGAGCCAGGATTCAGACACGGCAAGGACATCAGGGTTAGCAGAGTGTGCTAAAGCAGTGAGTAAAACAAACTTAGGGAGGAGGCTTCTGATGTTGACATGCATGAAACCAAGGCTTTTTCGATCACAGAAGTCAACAAATGAGGGTGCCTGGGGACATGCAGGGCCTGGGTTTAACTCCACATCACCCGCGGAACAGAGAAGGAGTAGTATGAGGGTGCGGCTAAAGGCTATCAAAACTGGTCGCCTAGAGCGTTGGGGACAGAGAATAAGAGGAGCAGGTTTCTGGGCATGGTAGAATATATTCAGGGCATAATGCGCAGACAGGGGTATGGTGGGGTGCGGGTACGGCGGAGGTAAGCCCAGGCACTGGGTGATGATGAGAGAGGTTTTATCTCTGGACATGCTGGTTGTAATGGGTGAGGTCACCGCATATGTGGGAGGTGGGACAAAGGAGGTATCAGGGGTATGAGGAGTGGGACTAGGGGCTCCATTGTGAACTAAAACAATGATAACTAACCTGAGCAACAGTATACAAGGCATATTGACATTTGAGAGAGACATACAGCGAGGCATACAGTAAACACAGGTGTTGAATTGGGAAAGCTAGATAAAACAGTGGGTGAGACAACAGCTAATCAGCTAGCATAACAACAGCAGGTAAAATGGCATTGACTAGGCAACGGGGCCGACAGATAAAACAAACAGAATGGAGTACCATGATTAATGGACAGTCCAGCGTGCATCAGCTATGTAGCCAAGTGATCAGAGTCCAGGGGCAGTGGTGGATGGGGCAGGGGGGCTGGACTGGCGAGTGTTATCCAGGTTAAAAAAAACTAACAATGACTAAATAGCTTGTAGCTAGTTAGCTGGTTAGCTTCTGGAGGTTCTTGAATGTGTTCTAAAAATGTAAAATAATAGCGATTCCGTATCACATTGGGTGAGGCAGGTTTCCGGAAGGTATAAACAAATGTTAAAAAATCGGGAAGAGATAGAAAGTACATATGGGCCACTGCGATGCAGACGGTTAGCAGGCCTGTGCTAACAAGCTAACAGATTAGCAGGCCGGGGTAAACAAGGTAGTAGTTAGCGGACCTGGGCTAAACAAGCTAGCAGTTAGCATGCCGAATTAGCAAGCAAGGAGATAGCGAGGGCTAGAGAGTTAGCCTTTGGAGGACGTCGCGATGGGGTGAGTCTGTTTATTCCTCTTCATGCAGTGACATCGATAGACCGGTCGTGGATCCGGGTATAGAAGCCCAGGAGTATGCTAGGAACACAGGAGCTCTGGCCGGGCTAGCTTCAAGCTACGTGGGTGGAAACGCTAGCCATGAGTAATCAACCAGGGTTGCGGTTTAGCTCGATAGCTAGTTGTGAAGATTCAGCTGAAAAAAATGTTCAGTTTGCGGAGGGAATCCGGGGATAAAAAATAAATAGGTCCGTTATGCTCTGGTTAGCGTTGCGTTGTTCGAACTGGCGAAAGCTTTCCGAGCTAAAGGTTAGCTGATGACCGGTTAGCTGAAGACCGCTAGCATAGCTGGTGGTTAGCTGGCTAGCTTCAGTTGAGGGGTTCCGTTTCCGAAGTAAATATAAATACTTTAGGAAAAGTAGCTACATTGGGTGAGGCGGATTGCCGGAGAGTATTTGGAAGCTTAGGTTTAGCAAAATGTTTTTAAAGATATGCAAAGAAAAATATCTAAAACGAAAAAGAGACGATATTTACAGATATTTACAGAGAGACGATACGACAGGACGACTTACTGCTACGCCATCTTGGATCTCCTTTTGATGGCATAGAAGGCCCTTCTTGCCTTGTCTCTCAGATCGTTCACTGCTTTGTGGAAGTTACCTGTGGCACTGATGTTTAGGCCGAGGTATGTATCGATGTTTGTGTGCTCTAGGGCAAAGGTGACTAGATGGAATTTGTATTTGTGGTCCTGGCAACTGAGCCTTTTTTGGAACACCATTATTTTGTCTAATTGAGATTTACTGTCAGGGCCTAGGCCCTACTCTCTCTCTTACTCTCTCTCTCACTCTCTCTACTCCATCTTACTCTCTCTTACTGTCTCTACTCTCTCTCCCTCTCTATCTAATCTCTATTTACTCTCTCTACTCTCTCTCCCTCTCTATCTAATCTCTATTTACTCTCTCTCACTCTCTCTACTCTCTCACTCTCTCTTACTCTCTCTACATGTAATCTATATTTACTCTCTCTACTCTCTCTCCCTCTCTATTTACTCTCTCTACTCTTTCTCCCTCTCTATCTCCTCTCTCTCCCTCTCTATCTAATCTCTATTTACTCTCTCTATCTAAACTCTATTTACTCTCTCTCTCTCTTACTCACGCTACCCTCTCTCCCTCTCTCTTCCTCTCTCTACTCTCTCTATCTAATCTCTATTTACTCTCTCTCTCTCTTACTCTCTCTACCCTCTCTCCCTCTCTCTCCCTCTCTCTACTCTCTCTATCTAATCTCTATTTACTCTCTCTAATCTCTCTCCCTCTCTATTTACTCTCTCTCTCTCTCTCTCTCTCTCTCTCTCTCTCCATCTAATCTCTATGTACTCTCTCTCTCCCTCTCTCCCTTGCTATCTACTCTCTCATTCTCCCTCTCTACTATTTATTTCTCTCTCTACTCTCGCTATTTACACTCTCTCTCTACTCTGTAAATAATTGTTAGGGAGGAACAAAGAGGCAGAATAATTAGCGTAGCTTCTCTCATTGTGTGTCGGGATATTCTGACTGGCTGGGTTTATAAAAGGTCAACAATAATGAAGTGGTTGGTTTTATATGGGTGGCAGTAATGTACCTACAAACATGTTTTGCAAACTGCCATTAAACTCCAAAGAAGAATAAGTGGTTGGTTCATATGGGCTGGTTGGTGGTTGGTTCATGCTCATGTGCTTTTAGTAAGTCACGGTACATCACTAGATGAGGAAAAGTCATATTAAGGATTTCTCTCTCAGCATGGTAGAGAAATAGCCCTGATATGGCTGTAGCCTCCATTATCCAGAATTAGCATGCTTCATTTCCTGCTGATGGGCTATCAACTGTGGATGGGGTTCCCATTGAATACAATCTGGTTAGCTAGGCATATGCTAGAACATTCACACCTGGCATAATTACCTGTATTTACCAATGGCATTTATACTCATGTCAGAGAGAAGGTGTGGTATGTTACCTGTAAAAAATCTAAGGCAATCTTTACATGACCAACTTAAAAAAAGAAAACGTAGTTACCACTTATGTGCAGGTAGACCCGTTTCTACATATCAGTGGGTAACTTGAACATTTGGAGGGGTGGTGGGTGTTGTTAAACCATAGGGGCTGTTTACAGTTCAACATAGGGAGGTGTTAAACAACGGAAGTGTTAATGATTTACCTGCAAAAAAACAGAGAATGATTCACACTGACCTGATACCTTTGGAGAAGAAGATGACCATTCCCACAGACCTGATACTTATAGAGAAGCTGACCATTCACACAGACCTGATACCTATAGAGATGACCATTCCCACAGACCTGATACTTATAGAGAAGATGACCATTCCCACAGACCTGTTACTTATAGAGAAGAAGATGACCATTCACACAGACCTGATATATATATAGAGAAGAAGATGACCATTCCCACAGACCTGATACTTATAGAGAAGATGACCATTCACACAGACCTGATACCTATAGAGATGACCATTCCCACAGACCTGATACTTATAGAGAAGATGACCATTCTCACAGACCTGCTACTTATAGAGAAGAAGATGACCATTCACACATACCTGACAACTATAGAGAAGATGACCATTCACACATACCTGATACCTATAGAGAAGAAGATGACCATTCACACAGACCAGACACATATAGAGAAGAAGATGACCATTCACACAGACCTGATACCTATAGAGAAGATGACCATTCACACAGACCAGACACCTATAGAGAAGAAGATGACCATTCACACAGACCTGATACCTATAGAGAAGACAACCATTCCCACAGACCTGATACCTATGGAGAAGATGACCATTCACACAGACCTGATACCTATGGAGAAGATGACCATTCACACAGACCTGATACTTATAGAGAAGAAGATGACCATTCACACAGACCTGACACCTATAGAGAATAAGATGACCATTCACACAGACCTGATACCTATAGAGAAGAAGATGACCATTCACACAGACCTGATACCTATAGAGATGAAGATGACCATTCACACAGACCAGACACCCATAGAGAAGAAGATGACCATTCACACAGACCTGATACCTATAGAGAAGACAACCATTCACACAGACCTGATACCTATAGAGAAGATGACCATTCACACAGACCTGACACCTATAGAGAAGATGACCATTCACACATACCTGACACCTATAGAGAAGAAGATGACCATTCACACAGACCTGATACCTATAGAGATGAAGATGACCATTCACACAGACCAGACACCCATAGAGAAGAAGATGACCATTCACACAGACCTGATACCTATAGAGAAGACAACCATTCACACAGACCTGATACCTATAGAGAATATGACCATTCCCACATACCTGATACTTATAGAGAATAAGATGACCATTCCCACAGACCTGATACCTATAGAGAAGATGACCATTCACACAGACCTGACACCTATAGAGAAGATGACCATTCACACATACCTGACACCTATAGAGAAGAAGATGACCATTCACACAGACCTGATACCTATAGAGATGAAGATGACCATTCACACAGACCAGACACCCATAGAGAAGAAGATGACCATTCACACAGACCTGATACCTATAGAGAAGACAACCATTCACACAGACCTGATACCTATAGAGAATATGACCATTCCCACATACCTGATACTTATAGAGAAGAAGATGACCATTCACACAGACCTGATACCTATGGAGAAGATGACCATTCACACAGACCTGATACCTATAGAGAAGATGACCATTCTCACAGACCAGACACCTATAGAGAAGAAGATGACCATTCACACAGACCTGATACCTATAGAGAAGAAGATGACCATTCACACAGACCTGATACTTATAGAGAAGATGACCAGTCCCACAGACCTGATACTTATAGAGAAGATGACCATTCCCACAGACCAGACACTTATAGAGAAGAAGATGACCATTCACACAGACCTGATACTTATAGAGAAGAAGATGACCATTCACACAGACCTGACACCTATAGAGAAGAAGATGACCATTCACACAGACCAGACACCTATAGAGAAGATGACCATTCACACAGACCTGATACCTATAGAGAAGACAACCATTCACACAGACCTGATACCTATAGAGAATATGACCATTCCCACAGACCAGACACTTATAGAGAAGAAGATGACCATTCACACAGACCTGATACCTATAGAGAATATGACCATTCACACAGACCTGATACTTATAGAGAAGATGACCAGTCCCACAGACCTGATACTTATAGAGAAGATGACCATTCCCACAGACCAGACACTTATAGAGAAGATGACCATTCACACAGACCTGATACTTATAGAGAAGAAGATGACCATTCACACAGACCTGACACCTATAGAGAAGAAGATGACCATTCACACAGACCAGACACCTATAGAGAAGATGACCATTCACACAGACCTGATACCTATAGAGAAGACAACCATTCACACAGACCTGATACCTATAGAGAATATGACCATTCACACAGACCTGATACCTATAGAGAAGAAGATGACCATTCACACAGACCTGATACTTATAGAGAAGAAGATGACCATTCACACAGACCTGACACCTATAGAGAAGAAGATGACCATTCACACAGACCAGACACCTATAGAGAAGATGACCATTCACACAGACCTGATACCTATAGAGAAGACAACCATTCACACAGACCTGATACCTATAGAGAATATGACCATTCCCACAGACCAGACACTTATAGAGAAGAAGATGACCATTCACACAGACCTGATACCTATAGAGAATATGACCATTCACACAGACCTGATACTTATAGAGAAGATGACCAGTCCCACAGACCTGATACTTATAGAGAAGATGACCATTCCCACAGACCAGACACTTATAGAGAAGATGACCATTCACACAGACCTGATACTTATAGAGAAGAAGATGACCATTCACACAGACCTGACACCTATAGAGAAGAAGATGACCATTCACACAGACCAGACACCTATAGAGAAGATGACCATTCACACAGACCTGATACCTATAGAGAAGACAACCATTCACACAGACCTGATACCTATAGAGAATATGACCATTCACACAGACCTGATACCTATAGAGAAGAAGATGGCCATTCACACAGACCTGATACTTATAGAGAAGATGACCATTCCCACAGACCTGATACTTATAGAGAAGATGACCATTCCCACAGACCAGACACTTATAGAGAAGAAGATGACCATTCACACAGACCTGATACTTATAGAGAAGAAGATGACCATTCACACAGACCTGATACCTATAGAGAATATGACCATTCCCACAGACCTGATACTTATAGAGAAGAAGATGACCATTCACACAGACCTGATACCTATGGAGAAGATGACCATTCACACAGACCTGATACCTATAGAGAAGATGACCATTCTCACAGACCAGACACCTATAGAGAAGAAGATGACCATTCACACAGACCTGATACCTATAGAGAAGAAGATGACCATTCACACAGACCTGATACTTATAGAGAAGATGACCAGTCCCACAGACCTGATACTTATAGAGAAGATGACCATTCCCACAGACCAGACACTTATAGAGAAGAAGATGACCATTCACACAGACCTGATACTTATAGAGAAGAAGATGACCATTCACACAGACCTGACACCTATAGAGAAGAAGATGACCATTCACACAGACCAGACACCTATAGAGAAGACAACCATTCACACAGACCTGATACCTATAGAGAATATGACCATTCCCACAGACCAGACACTTATAGAGAAGAAGATGACCATTCACACAGACCTGATACCTATAGAGAATATGACCATTCACACAGACCTGATACCTATAGAGAAGAAGATGGCCATTCACACAGACCTGATACTTATAGAGAAGATGACCATTCCCACAGACCTGATACTTATAGAGAAGATGACCATTCCCACAGACCAGACACTTATAGAGAAGAAGATGACCATTCACACAGACCTGATACCTATAGAGAATAAGATGACCAATAGAGAATAAGATGACCATTCACACAGACCTGATACCTATAGAGAATAAGATGACCATTCCCACAGACCTGACACCTATAGAGAAGATGACCATTCACACAGACCAGACACCTATAGAGAAGATGACCATTCACACAGACCTGATACCTATAGAGAATAAGATGACCATTCCCACAGACCTGATACCTATAGAGAAGATGACCATTCACACAGACCTGATACCTATAGAGAATAAGATGACCATTCCCACAGACCTGATACCTATAGAGAAGATGACCATTCATACATACCTGATACCTGTATTTTGGTTACACGGTCTGTGAAAATGCAGGAATCAAGACAGTCTTTAGGTGGCTTTTATTTTTCCATGTTTTTCTTTTTTTCTTTTTTACCTCCAACCGCTTTCAGATATACCAAAACCTTGGTATAAAAATGCAGGCATGATAATTTAGTGGGATTTTGGTATGTGTATGAAAGGGATAATGCATTTACCCATAATTTGATTAGGTGAAATGGTGCTGCCAAAATAAACAGAATCCACAGTAAACAGAATCCACAGTAAGCAGAATCCACAGTAAACAGAATCCACAGTAAGCAGAATCCACAGTAAACAGAATCCACAGTAAACAGAATCCACAGTAAACAGAATCCACAGTAAGCAGAATCCACAGTAAACAGAATCCACAGTAAGCAGAATCCACAGTAAACCTATCAATAATATATAGAAATCTGAAGTGGGATTATTATTATTTTTAAATAGATCTTTCCTCTCCCTTAATAGCAGGAAGCAGATTGTACAGTCAACTTTCCAGACAGTTCTTGACTGATGACTCCGTTTACCAGATTGCAGAAGCCACTGCTCTTAAACCATTGGATGCTGTCTACCATAGTGCCCTTTGCTTTATCACAGATGACCGTTTTAATTCTCAACACTGCGTCCTTGGGGCTCCCAAGTGGTGCAGCGGTCTAAGGCACTGCATCTCAGTGCTAGAGTTGTCACTACAGACCCTGGTTTGATCCCGGGCTTTATCACAACCAGCCGTGATCAGGAGTTCCATAGGGTGGGTACAATTGGCCCAGCGTCGTCCGGGTTTGGCCAGGGTAGGCCGTCATTGTAAAATAAGAATTTGTTCTCAACTGACTTGCCTAGTTAAATAAAGGTAAACAAAATAAATAACAAAAATTTAATAAACTAAAAAATCCTGTATCAAAATGTTGGCTGGTCCTCATTAAAATCATGTCGTTACTCCCTTTTTGTTTTTCAAAGATTTACTACACAAACTCCCAACTTCCCTAACTTTGTTGTTAAAGTGTAAAAAAGAATGAGCTCTCACGATTGGTTAACTCTTCAGGTCCCTCTGGTCTCCACCAATTTAGGTAAATTCTCTTTTAGTGTTAGTGCACCCCATTGTTGGAGTAACCTGCAAAATTCCTTGCAACTTGATTCCCTGGTGCCGCTAGGGCAGTTTAGGACTTTGGTGTTAAATTAATTCATTGAGGATTGCAGTTGTTTTATTGATTGTGAAAATATTTGTACTCAGGGCACCATTGTGAATGAGACCCTGGTCTTAATTGGGTTCCGAATAAATACAAGTAAAAAAAGATCCATATATATTATAGACATACACCATACGCTATTGGAGACAGCATAATAAGACGGAGGTTACAGCCAAGCCGTAACCAGGCAAGGACGAGAGAAGTTGATTCAGAGAGTCTCTACTGACTGGGAAGTGTAAGGATCTGAAAAGCAGTGCACGATTCTCTGCTACCCCATCTCAGTCTCCCTGCTCTGTCATGGCATGCATCCCAAATGGTAACCTATTCCCTATAGGGAGCACTACTTTTGACCAGGGCCCATAGTCCAAAAGTAGCGCACTGTGTAGGGAATGGGCTCTGGTCAATAGTAGTGCACTATGTAGGGAATAGGGTGCCATTTGGGATTTAGCCCTGTTCTTTGCAATCCCAGCTCAGTCTCACTGCATTGCCCTGAGGTCTCCAGAATTCACAAGGAGAGAGAGAAGCCCTGCCTTGATACTATTAGGTCACAGGTCACATGTCTCTCCACTCACTCACTCACTCACTCACTCACTCACTCACTCACTCACTCACTCACTCACTCACTCACTCACTCACTCACTCACTCACTCACTGAACTAAAGAGTAAACATTACACAGTATTGTAACAATGTGCAAATAATTGAAGTACAAAACAGAAAATAAATATAGGTTGTATTTACAATGGTGTTTGTTCTTCACTTGTTGCCGTTTTCTTGTGGCAACAGGTCACACATCTTGCTGCTGTGATGGAACACTGTGTTATTTCACTCAATAGATGTGAGTTTATCAAAAATGGATTTGTGCAATCTGAGGGAAATACTGTATGTGTCTCTGATATGGTCATACATTTGGCTGGAGGTAAGGAAGTGATGCTCAGATTCCACCTCATTTCATGGGCAGTGTGCACATAACCTGTCTTCTCTTAAGAGCCAGGTCTGCCTACAGCGGCCTCTCTCAATAGCAATGCTCTCAATGCTCACTGAGTCTGAACATAGTCAAAACGTTCCTTAGGTTTGGGTATTCTGCCACTGTGTACTCTCGGTTTGAGGCCGAATAACATTCCAGCAGTTATCTTTTTGTTTTTCTCATGATTTGGTTGGGTCTAATTGTGTTGATTCCAGTGAATCTCTATCTCTGTGTACCATTCTCTCTCCTTCTGTCTCTCTGTGGTAAAGGAAGTGCTCATGCTTGGCCATTTTTGTGAATATTTCCCCCTCATTGTAACCATGCTCTCCCACTCACCCAGACGCCCACACACAGCGGTTGTTGTGGTGACAACCGTTGGGGTCTGTGTTAAATGTATATAATTTTTCTCTTCTAAAACTGGCACAAACAGCATTACTGGTAGAGTTCAGTTCACACTACCTGCTTTGTTCACTCTTTCTAACACCCTGCTTTCTTTCTCTCACTCCCTCTCTCTATCTGCCACCATTCTCCTGTTTGTTTTTTAGAAGTGGATAAAAATAGCAGCATTGTGATCACCCCAGACAGGCATCTCCTTTGGGCTGTCTGTTTGTTTTAAACACAGGAAGCTGCTCTTCAGCTCCTCATTTCTTATTGATTGATTTATTTGGTTGTACATACTCTATATTTCCTGTTCATACATAGCTGCATTTATGAACTGTTCTCTCCTGTTCTCCCGGTACAATATGCTTTTGAATTATTGAGCCTGATATTGATTGGGAGATTTGTTGTTGTTGAGATAATCTCATTTGAATTTGTACCACTATGTCGACCAGTGTCAGAATTCACCTGGCTTGCTCCCTCTCCAACTATCGTCCCACCTCGACCATCCTTCCCCAGTCCTCTCTCTCTGATGTATATCTGCAGCCTACACAGTGGCAGCACATAATAATCAGTCAGTGCTGCTTCAGTCACGAACACGCATCCCTTTTTTTACGCTCTCTGCAATTCAAGTAAATAACGAATACAAAAATGGTATTTGATGCAATTATAGCCCAGTAGACTTTGTTGACTAGATGTTGAAATGTGTTAAACCCATTTAGCAGGTAGAAATTGTAGTATATTTGCAGCATTAGTAAAATGGAGGGTCTTTACTTGGACCACCAGGGAAGCCAGGATGATGTAATGCAGCACAATGTGGCCAGCTATCCTAAAACTGTCCATACCATGAATATATTGGCCAGTCATATCTAACACACTGTATCCAGTGAATATATTGGCCAGTCATATGTAACACATTGGATCCAGTGAATATATTGGCCAGTCATATGTAACACATTGTATCCAGTGAATATATTGGCCAGTCATATGTAACACATTGCATCCAGTGAATATATTGGCCAGTCATATGTAACACATTGCATCCAGTGAATATATTGGCCAGTCATATGTAACACATTGTATCCAGTGAATATATTGGCCAGTCATATGTAACACATTGCATCCAGTGAATATATTGGTCATATATAGTCATATGTAACACATTGGATCCAGTGAATATATTGGCCAATCATATGTAACACATTGCATCCAGTGAATATATTGGCCAGTCATATGTAAATATATTGGCACATTGGATCCAGTGAATATATTGGCCAATCATATGTAACACATTGCATCCAGTGAATATATTGGCCAGTCATATGTAACACATTGCATCCAGTGAATATATTGGCCAATCATATGTAACACATTGCATCCAGTGAATATATTGGCCAGTCATATGTAACACATTGGATCCAGTGAATATATTGGCCAATCATATGTAACACATTGCATCCAGTGAATATATTGGCCAGTCATATGTAACACATTGGATCCAGTGAATATATTGGCCAATCATATGTAACACATTGCATCCAGTGAATATATTGGCCAGTCATATGTAACACATTGGATCCAGTGAATATATTGGCCAATCATATGTAACACATTGCATCCAGTGAATATATTGGCCAATCATATGTAACACATTGCATCCAGTGAATATATTGGCCAGTCATATGTAACACATTGCATCCAGTGAATATATTGGCCAGTCATATGTAACACATTGTATCCAGTGAATATATTGGCCAGTCATATGTAACACATTGCATCCAGTGAATATATTGGCCAGTCATATGTAACACATTGCATCCAGTGAATATATTGGCCAGTCATATGTAACACATTGCATCCAGTGAATATATTGGCCAGTCATATCTGGGGGGGGGGGGGTCCAGGCAGATAACCAACATGGTCTGTTCCTCTTTTCTGGCTGGGCTGCACTGTGTTATACAGTCTATGGGCTGCACCGTGTTATACAGTCTATGGGCTGCACCGTATTATACAGTCTATGGGCTGCACCGTGGTATACAGTCTATGGGCTGCACCGTATTATACAGTCTATGGGCTGCACCGTATTATACAGTCTATGGGCTGCACCGTGGTATACAGTCTATGGGCTGCACCGTGTTATACAGTCTATGGGCTGCACCGTGTTATACAGTCTATGGGCTGCACCGTATTATACAGTCTATGGGCTGCACCGTGGTATACAGTCTATGGGCTGCACCGTATTATACAGTCTATGGGCTGCACCGTGGTATACAGTCTATGGGCTGCACCGTGTTATACAGTCTATGAGCTGCACCGTGTTATACAGTCTATGGGCTGCACCGTGGTATACAGTCTATGGGCTGCACCGTGTTATACAGTCTATGGGCTGGACCGTATTATACAGTCTATGGGCTGCACCGTATTATACAGTCTATGGGCTGCACCGTATTATACAGTCTATGGGCTGCACCGTATTATACAGTCTATGGGCTGCACCGTATTATACAGTCTATGGGCTGCACCGTGGTATACAGTCTATGGGCTGCACCGTATTATACAGTCTATGGGCTGCACCGTGGTATACAGTCTATGGGCTGCACCGTGATATACAGTCTATGGGCTGCACCGTGGTATACAGTCTATGGGCTGCACCGTATTATACAGTCTATGGGCTGCACCGTATTATACAGTCTATGGGCTGCACCGTGTTATACAGTCTATGGGCTGCACCGTATTATACAGTCTATGGGCTGCACCGTGTTATACAGTCTATGGGCTGCACCGTGTTATACAGTCTATGGGCTGCACCGTGTTATACAGTCTATGGGCTGCACCGTGTTATACAGTCTATGGGCTGCACCGTGTTATACAGTCTATGGGCTGCACCGTGTTATACAGTCTATGGGCTGCACCGTGTTATACAGTCTATGGGCTGCACCGTATTATACAGTCTATGGGCTGCACCGTGGTATACAGTCTATGAGCTGGACCGTATTATACAGTCTATGGGCTGCACCGTATTATACAGTCTATGGGCTGCACCGTGGTATACAGTCTATGGGCTGCACCGTATTATACAGTCTATGGGCTGCACCGTATTATACAGTCTATGGGCTGCACCGTATTATACAGTCTATGGGCTGCACCGTGGTATACAGTCTATGAGCTGGACCGTATTATACAGTCTATGGGCTGCACCGTGGTATACAGTCTATGGGCTGCACCGTATTATACAGTCTATGGGCTGCACCGTATTATACAGTCTATGGGCTGCACCGTGGTATACAGTCTATGGGCTGCACCGTATTATACAGTCTATGGGCTGCACCGTATTATACAGTCTATGGGCTGCACCGTATTATACAGTCTATGGGCTGCACCGTATTATACAGTCTATGGGCTGCACCGTGGTATACAGTCTATGAGCTGGACCGTATTATACAGTCTATGGGCTGCACCGTGGTATACAGTCTATGGGCTGCACCGTATTATACAGTCTATGGGCTGCACCGTATTATACAGTCTATGGGCTGCACCGTATTATACAGTCTATGGGCTGCACCGTATTATACAGTCTATGGGCTGCACCGTGGTATACAGTCTATGGGCTGCACCGTATTATACAGTCTATGGGCTGCACCGTGGTATACAGTCTATGGGCTGCACCGTATTATACAGTCTATGGGCTGCACCGTGGTATACAGTCTATGGGCTGCACCGTATTATACAGTCTATGGGCTGCACCGTATTATACAGTCTATGGGCTGCACCGTGTTATACAGTCTATGGGCTGCACCGTGTTATACAGTCTATGGGCTGCACCGTGTTATACAGTCTATGGGCTGCAACGTGTTATACAGTCTATGGGCTGCACCGTATTATACAGTCTATGGGCTGCACCGTATTATACAGTCTATGGGCTGCACCGTGGTATACAGTCTATGAGCTGCACCGTATTATACAGTCTATGGGCTGCACCGTATTATACAGTCTATGGGCTGCACCGTATTATACAGTCTATGGGCTGCACCGTGGTATACAGTCTATGAGCTGCACCGTATTATACAGTCTATGGGCTGCACCGTGGTATACAGTCTATGGGCTGCACCGTATTATACAGTCTATGGGCTGCACCGTGTTATACAGTCTATGAGCTGCACCGTATTATACAGTCTATGGGCTGCACCGTGGTATACAGTCTATGGGCTGCACCGTATTATACAGTCTATGGGCTGCACCGTGGTATACAGTCTATGGGCTGCACCGTATTATACAGTCTATGAGCTGCACCGTATTATACAGTCTATGGGCTGCACCGTGGTATACAGTCTATGGGCTGCACCGTATTATACAGTCTATGGGCTGCACCGTATTATACAGTCTATGGGCTGCACCGTATTATACAGTCTATGGGCTGCACCGTGTTATACAGTCTATGGGCTGCACCGTGTTATACAGTCTATGGGCTGCACCGTATTATACAGTCTATGGGCTGCACCGTGGTATACAGTCTATGGGCTGCACCGTATTATACAGTCTATGGGCTGCACCGTGGTATACAGTCTATGGGCTGCACCGTGGTATACAGTCTATGGGCTGCACCGTGGTATACAGTCTATGAGCTGCACCGTGTTATACAGTCTATGGGCTGCACCGTATTATACAGTCTATGGGCTGCACCGTGGTATACAGTCTATGGGCTGCACCGTGGTATACCGTCTATGGGCTGCACCGTGGTATACAGTCTATGGGCTGCACCGTGTTATACAGTCTATGGGCTGCACCGTGGTATACAGTCTATGGGCTGCACCGTGGTATACAGTCTATGGGCTGCACCGTGGTATACAGTCTATGGGCTGCACCGTGGTATACAGTCTATGGGCTGCACCATACTAGACTGTCTATTCCTCTATGGGCTGCGTCACACAGCTCAATGCACACTCCAGTACAGTCCTGCTGCATGCAGCCTCTGTGTGGTTTCTGTATGTGAAGAGCACCACCTCAGATTAGTGCATCTACAGACCTTGTTACGTAACACTGCACACTAGTGCTTTCTGGTGGTTTCTGGGGATGAGTCACTAATAGATTACTTCTCTTTTCTGACAACTTTTTAGCCCATGACAAAGTGCAATACCAATATAGTACAGCAGGAATAGTTTATGTAAGCACAACAGGTAGGCTACATCCTCATTTGGTCTTCTTCATACAGTTCTCCAATGCCTGTGTTGTCATTCCTTACCCATATGGAGTTGAGTCTCAAATGACACCCTATTCCCTATGCCATTTCAGACTCACACGTAGTGTCATTCAGCTCTGTGGCTGACCTTGTTCTCGTGCTGTGTTAATGCCCTCCCAGGGTCACCTCGGCTTGGCTAAGCTCAATGTGACACAGTGCTGACCAAGCCTGCCCTGCCAGCAAAAACACACGCTCTGCTCCTCACCGTTACCATGACAAAGGAATCCACTTTCTTGGCTGGAAGAGGGATGGCTGGATGGAGAGGTAACAGGATAGAGGGGTGGAATAATGGAGGGATGACAGGATGGAGGGGTAGAATAATGGAGGGGTAGAATAATGGAGGGGTGGAATAATGGAGGGGTGGAATAATGGAGGGGTGGCAGAATGGAGGTGTGGCAGAATGGAGGGGTGGAATAATGGGAGGGGTGGCATAATGGAGGGGTGGCAGAATGGAGGGGTGGAATAATGGAGGGGTGGAATAATGGAGGGGTGGAATAATGGAGGGGTGGAATAATGGAGGGGTGGCATAATGGAGGGGTGGCATAATGGAGGGGTGGCATAATGGAGGGGTGGCATAATGGGAGGGGTGGCATAATGGAGGGGTGGCAGGATGGCTGGATGGACAGATGGAGGGAGGCATGGTAGAATGGATGGATAGTAGGGGAGCATAGTAGTTAGAGCGTTGGGCCAGTAGCCGAAAGGTTGCTAGATCAAATCCCAGAGCTGACAAGGTAAGAATCTGTTGTCCTGCCCCTGAACAAGGCAGTTAACCCACTGGTCCTAGGCCATCGGTGTAATTAAAAATTTGTTCTTAACTGACTTGCCTAGTTAAATAAAGGTCAAATAAATGGATGGAAGGATGGAAGGGTGGTAGGATGGAAGGGTGGTAGGATGGAAGGGTGGTAGGACAGAGGGAGGGATAGATAGTGGAGGGATGGTAAGGGTGGAGAGATGGTTGGTTTGATGGTCGGTGCTCAAGACAGCATTGTAGCAACACAACATGGTACAAACATTATTGGGCAAAGACTTCAGCACGAAGGGAAAAAAAGGGCCAGAAGTCTACATACATACACTAAGTTGACTCTGCCTTTAAACAGCTTTGAAAATTCCAGAAAATTATGTCATGGGTTTAGAAGCTTCTGATAGGTTCATTGACATAATTTGAGTCAATTGGAAGTGTACATGTGGATCTATTTCAAGGCCTACCTTCAAACAGACCACAGGGATACTTCCAAAGTTGTGGTGAAATGGCTTAAGGACAACAAAGTTATGGTATTAGAGTGACCATCACAAAGCCCTGACCTGAATCCTATAGAACATTTGTGGGCAGAACTGAAAAAGCATGTGCGATCAAGGAGGCCTACAAACCTGAATCAGTTACACCAGCTCTGTCAGAAGGAATGGGCCAAAATTCAACCAACTTATTGTGGGAAGCTTATGGAAGGCTGCCCAAAACGTTCGACCCAAGTTAAACAATTTAAAGGCTATGCTACCAAATACTATTTGAGTGCATGCTAACTTCTGAACCACTGGGAATATAATGAAAGAAATAAAAGCTGAAATAAATCATTCTATACAATTATTCTGACTTTTCACATTCTTAAAATAAGGTGGTGATCCTATCTGACCTAAAACAGGGAATATTTACTCTGATTAAATGTCAGGAATTGTGAAAAACTGAGTTTAAATGTTTTTGGCTAAGGTGTATGTAAACTTCTGACTTCAAATGTATCTCCCTGGCATATTACATCATGTATGCAGAGGCATACAATACGTTTTTTGACTCACCTTGTTATCCTGTGCTTGCTTGAGCAGATATTTTGTCATGAAACTCTGTCATCAAAGTCCAGCATTCTCTGGATTTATGGTGCTTTCAAGACAACTGGGTACTCTGAAAAAAACCAAGGCTGAATTATGATGTCAGTGATCTTCAGGTTGAGGCTATAAAAAGAGTCCCGAGTTCCCGACTTGGATTTCCAATTTGGATGACCATTCAAAATGTATTTTGCCCATTCGGGGAGTTTTTTTTCCCCCCGAGTTCCCAGTTGACTTGAACTCACTGAAGTCTGAGATTTCCCAATTCCGAGTTTCCAGTTGTTGTGAATGCAGCAGAAGTCATGCTGGATTGACAGCATGCCAATGTATTCAACCATTTCTGGCCCATGGTGTTGCATGTGAATGTTTATCCTTTTAAACTTGGAAAAGAGACCCTTAAACCCAGACTTAGATCACACACTCTCTCTACGGAATAGCAGGCTAGTGATGGCTTTGCAACGCTTGCAGTTAGCCACCGATTCCTTCCAAACCATTCCTAGTTGAATTTGCGATTTCCAACTTGTCTGTTTATATCCAATGGTCGAGGAGCCCCGGTACGTTTTATATCTAATTCATTTTCATATGACAAGAATTGAAAAGAATTTTCCAGTAGATTGTCGACTTGGTTCATGATGATGACTGCTTGTCTAGCTTGCTAGCTAAGACTTTGAAAGTTTGATGTTGACATGATCAGTCCATTATAATTGTATCTGTGGCCAATGACCTAGAGGATTTTTGGATATGCACGTCTAATGTAAAGCTATTGCAGCTCCCAAGGTGCTAATTTTTGAGCTCTCCCTGTAGATTTTGCATTGACGTAGTGTCCACATGAGTGACAGAACACTGAGCCAATCACAGTGCAGCTAGAGAACATTATCAACCACTATAGTCTGTATTTTCTGCTGGCTGCCCCACCACCACAAAATGTACTGAGCTCGGCTGAAACACCTGCATTTTGGAGCTGCCTTACTTAAGAAAGCAAAAAAAGAGACCATGTTTGTATGCAGCTTTATTGACTCACTTTTTTTTACATTGTTTGCAAACTGATATGTGACATGTATTAAAGCCGGAATAACATTCCAAATTTGTTTCGTTTTGAAGGTGTGGCTCAAAACAGGTGGGGCTCATTGACGGGTCGCCACTGGTAGGGCTACATGCATCCCAGGGTTCTGTCTCCATCCATCATGGCTGCACGACCAGACAGGACTCTCTTCTGGAACTGGGATTCATTTTCATTTAGAGGATTTGGAATAATTATCCACCTCCCCCTTTGGCCTGAGACCAGTCAATCTAACCTGATTACACTGTAGTCTGGAGCCTTGTGGTTGTCCAGTCCCAATTCACTCCTACCCATTACTTTTGGGCTTTCAATGTGAGCAGATCTACAGTTGAAGTCGGAAGTTTACATACACCTTAGCCAAATACATTTAAAAAATAAATGTAGCAATTCCTGACTTTTAATCGTAGTAAAGATTTCCTGTCTTAGGTCAGTTAGGACCATCACTTTATTTTAAGAATTTGAAATGTCAGAATAATTGTAGAGTGATTTCCCAGTGGTTCAGAAGTTAACATACACTCAATTAGTATTTAAATTGTTTATCTTCGGTCAAATGTTTCGATTTGCCTTCCACAAACTTCCCACAATAAGTTGGGTGAATTTTGGCCCATTCCTCCTGACAGAGCTGGTGTAACTGAGTCAGGTTTGTAGGCCTCCTTGCTCGCCCACACTTTTTCAGTTCTGCCCACAAATTATCTATAGGATTGAGGTCAGGGCTTTGTTATGGCCACTCCAATACCTCGACTTTGTTGTCCTTAAGACAATTTGCCACACCTTCGGAAGTATGCATGGGGTTATTGTCCATTTGGAAGACCCATTTGCAACCAAGCTTTAACTTCCTGACTGACATGCTGCTTCAATATAGCAACGTAATTTTCCTCCCTCATGATGCCATCTATTTCGTGAAGTGCACCAGTCCCTCCTGCAGTAAAGCACCCCCACAACATGATGCTGCCACCCCCGTGCTTCACGGTTGGGATGGTGTTCTTCGGCTTGCAAGCCTCCCCCTTTTTCCTCCAAACATAACGATGGCCATTATGGTCAAACACTTCTATTTTTGTTTCATCAGACCAGAGGACATTTCGCCAAAAAGTATGATCTTTGTCCACATGTGCAGTTGCAAACTGTCGTCTGGCTTTTTTATGGCGGATTTTGAGCAGTGGCTTCTTCCTTGCTGAGCACCTTTCAGGTTATGTTGATATAGGACTTGTTTTACTGTGTATATAGATATTTTGTATCTGTTTCCTCCAGCATCTTCACAAGGTCCTTTGCTGCTCTTCTGGGATTGATTTAGCACTTTTCACACCAAAGTACGTTCATCTCTAGGTGCCAGAATGTCTCCTTCCTGAGCGGTATGACGGCTGCGTGGTCCCATGGTGTTTATACTTGCGTACTATTGTTTGTACAGATGAACGTGGTACCTTCAGGCATTTGGAAATTGCTCCCAAGGATGAACTAGACTTGTTGAGGTCTACAATTGTATTTCTGAGGTCTTGGCTTTCTTTTGATTTTCCCATGATGTCATGCAAAGAGGCACTGAGTTTGAAGGTAGGCCTTGAAATACATCCACAGGTACACCTCCATTTGACTCAAATGATGTAAATGAACCTATCAGAAGCTTCTAAAGCCATGACATAATTTTCCGGAGTTTTCCGAGTTGTTTAAAGGCACAGTCACCTTAGTGTATTTAAACATCTGACCCACTGGAATTGTGATACAGTGAAATAATCTGTCTGTAAACAATTGTTGGAAAAATTACTTGTGTCATGCACAAAGTAGATGTCCTAACCGACTTGCCAAAGCTATAGTTTGTTAACAAGAAATTTGTGGAGATGTTGAACAAGAAGTTTTAATGACTCCAACCAAAGTGTATGTAAACTTCCGACTTCAACGGTGCAACTTCCACCACTACACTGCTTATACCTTCCAGTCTATTCAGATCTGCACACACCAACGTGTTATGGGGAAGGAGAAGGGGTGGCGAGCAAATACTTACCGATTGTGAGTGTTGGAGGTATCCCTTCTTTACATTGAGCTTGTTGCTGCGGCTTGATTGAGGTTGAATTGCCATCAGGAGACTTAGTGGCATTGAGGGTTTGTTGTAGGTACATCTATATCCTCAGAGGGACAGTTTACATAATTCCTGGAGGGACATTAAGTCTCTGTTATACATTCTGAGCTTGTTGTTGAAGTTTGATTATGGTTTAATTGTCGTCAAGACAGTTAGTGGGAGATTGAGTATTTGTTGGTGGTAGGCCAGCCTGAGTAATTTTCGGAGGGACGTTAAGTCTGTTTTTGTGGTAAGCTTGTTGCTGCTGCAGTTTCATTATGCCACACACCAGCTCTCTAAAACCAATTTAGCCCACATAGAGTGGGTTAATTGCAACGGATGACATGAAACACTCTGAGACTGAGAGTAGCAGATTGTTCAGAACAGGCAGTCTAGAGCGAAGATGGCAATGGGACAACCACCTCACCAATGGGGATTCACTTTCCACCCCACCTCACCAACGGGGATTCACTTTCCACCCCATCTCACCAATGGGGTACCACTTTCCACCCCATCTCACCAATTGGGTACCACTTTCCACCCCATCTCACCAATGGGGTACCACTTTCTACACCATCTCACCAATGGGATACCACTTTCGACCCCATCTCACTAGTGGGGTACCACTTTCCACCCCATAATTCTAGTTCAGTCAGAGCTTTCTTCAACGACCAAACTGCCATGTCAATTTGACATGGGGAGAATCTCTGTTGCATTGCATTGATTCCTTGTGACCTCTCGCCTCCTTTACAAAACCCATTGGAGGAGAAGGTCAAAGGGGAGGAAGTCAGGACCGTTGATTCTCCCATGCGGAAGAGCAAATAGTATAGAGAGTTAAGACTTTTAAAAATGGAACAAAATCAATATAATAGGAAGAGAGTGAGAGTGTTATAATAGTGTGTGAAACGCCACTGGTTATGTTAACAGGTTAGCAGCAGAGCTTGTGGAGAGACTGTGTGGAGAGGAGCATGCTATTTCTGTGGTGTGAAACCATAGAACCTCACACATCACCACCATCTCCACACCTCCTGTTGTGTGAAACCATAGAACCCATCACCACCACCTCTCCTGTTGTGTGTAACCATAGAACCTCACCCATCACCACCTCCACACCTCCTGTTGTGTGTAACCATAGAACCTCACCCGTCACCACCACCTCCACACCTCCTGTTGTGTGAAACCATAGAACCCATCACCACCACCTCTACACCTCTTGTTGTGTGAAACCATAGAACCCATCACCACCACCTCCACACCTCCTGTTGTTTGAAACCATAGAACCCATCACCACCACCTCCACACCTCCTGTTGTTTGAAACCATAGAACCCATCACCACCACCTCTACACCTCCTGTTGTTTGAAACCATAGAACCCATCACCACCACCTCTATACCTCCTGTTGTGTGAAACCATAGAACCCATCACCACCACCTCCACACCTCCTGTTGTGTGAAACCATAGAACCCATCACCACCACCTCTACACCTCCTGTTGTTTGAAACCATAGAACCCATCACCACCACCTCTGCACCTCCTGTTGTTTGAAACCATAGAACCCATCACCACCACCTCTACACCTCTTGTTGTTTGAAACCATAGAACCCATCACCACCACCTCTACACCTCCTGTTGTTTGAAACCATAGAACCCATCACTACCACCTCCACACCTCCTGTTGTTTGAAACCATAGAACCCATCACCACCACCTCTACACCTCCTGTTGTTTGAAACCATAGAACCCATCACCACCACCTCTACACCTCCTGTTGTTTGAAACCATAGAACCCATCACCACCACCTCCACACCTCCTGTTGTTTGAAACCATAGAACCCATCACCACCATCTCTACACCTCTTGTTGTTTGAAACCATATAACCCATCACCACCACCTCTACACCTCCTGTTGTGTGAAACCATAGAACCCATCACCACCACCTCTACACCTCCTGTTGTGTGAAACCATAGAACCCATCACCACCACCTCCACACCTCCTGTTGTTTGAAACCATAGAACACATCACCACCATCTCTACACCTCTTGTTGTTTGAAACCATAGAACCCATCACCACCACCTCTACACCTCCTGTTGTTTGAAACCATAGAACCCACCACCACCACCTCCACACCTCCTGTTGTTTGAAACCATAGAACCCATCACCACCACCTCTCCTGTTGTGTGTAACCATAGAACCTCACCCATCACCACCTCCACACCTCCTGTTGTGTGTAACCATAGAACCTCACCCGTCACCACCACCTCCACACCTCCTGTTGTGTGAAACCATAGAACCCATCACCACCACCTCCACACCTCCTGTTGTTTGAAACCATAGAACCCATCACCACCACCTCTACACCTCCTGTTGTGTGAAACCATAGAACCCATCACCACCACCTCTACACCTCCTGTTGTGTGAAACCATAGAACCCATCACCACCACCTCTACACCTCCTGTTGTGTGAAACCATAGAACCCATCACCACCACCTCTACACCTCCTGTTGTGTGAAACCATAGAACCCATCACCACCACCTCTACACCTCCTGTTGTGTGAAACCATAGAACCCATCACCACCACCTCCACACCTCCTGTTGTGTGAAACCATAGAACCCATCACCACCACCTCCACACCTCCTGTTGTTTGAAACCATAGAACCCATCACCACCACCTCCACACCTCCTGTTGTTTGAAACCATAGAACACATCACCACCATCTCTACACCTCTTGTTGTTTGAAACCATAGAACACATCACCACCATCTCTACACCTCTTGTTGTTTGAAACCATAGAACACATCACCACCATCTCTACACCTCTTGTTGTGTGAAACCATAGAACCCATCACCACCACCTCTACACCTCCTGTTGTGTGAAACCATAGAACCCATCACCACCACCTCCACACCTCCTGTTGTGTGAAACCATAGAACCCATCACCACCACCTCTACACCTCCTGTTGTGTGAAACCATCACCACCACCTCTAGAACCCATCACCACCACCTCTACACCTCTTGTTGTGTGAAACTACACCTCTTGTTGTGTGAAACCATAGAACCCATCACCACCACCTCTACACCTCTTGTTGTTTGAAACCATAGAACCCATCACCACCACCTCTACACCTCCTGTGGTGTGAAACCATAGAACCCATCACCACCACCTCTACACCTCCTGTTGTTTGAAACCATAGAACCCATCACCACCACCTCTACACCTCCTGTTGTTTGAAACCATAGAACCCATCACCACCACCTCCACACCTCCTGTTGTGTGAAACCATAGAACCCATCACCACCACCTCTACACCTCCTGTTGTTTGAAACCATAGAACCCATCACCACCACCTCTACACCTCCTGTGGTGTGAAACCATAGAACCCATCACCACCACCTCTACACCTCTTGTTGTGTGAAACCATAGAACCCATCACCACCACCTCTACACCTCCTGTGGTATGAAACCATAGAACCCATCACCATCACCTCTACACCTCCTGTTGTGTGAAACCATAGAACCCATCACCACCACCTCTACACCTCCTGTTGTGTGAAACCATAGAACCCATCACCACCACCTCTACACCTCCTGTGGTGTGAAACCATAGAACCCATCACCACCACCTCTACACCTCCTGTTTTTTGAAACCATAGAACCCATCACCACCACCTCCACACCTCCTGTTGTGTGAAACCATAGAACCCATCACCACCACCTCTACACCTCCTGTTGTGTGAAACCATAGAACCCATCACCACCACCTCTACACCTCCTGTTGTGTGAAACCATAGAACCCATCACCACCACCTCTACACCTCCTGTGGTGTGAAACCATAGAACCCATCACCACCACCTCTACACCTCCTGTTGTTTGAAACCATAGAACCCATCACCACCACCTCTACACCTCCTGTTTTTGAAACCATAGAACCCATCACCACCACCTCTACACCTCCTGTTGTTTGAAACCATAGAACCCATCACCACCACCTCCACACCTCCTGTTGTGTGAAACCATAGAACCCATCACCACCACCTCTACACCTCCTGTTGTGTGAAACCATAGAACCCATCACCACCACCTCTACACCTCCTGTTGTGTGAAACCATAGAACCCATCACCACCACCTCTACACCTCCTGTTGTGTGAAACCATAGAACCCATCACCACCACCTCTACACCTCCTGTTGTGTGAAACCATAGAACCCATCACCACCACCTCTACACCTCCTGTTGTGTGATACCATAGAACCCATCACCACCACCTCCACACCTCCTGTTGTGTGAAACCATAGAACCCATCACCACCACCTCCACACCTCCTGTTGTGTGAAACCATAGAACCCATCACCACCACCTCTACACCTCTTGTTGTGTGAAACCATAGAACCCATCACCACCACCTCTACACCTCTTGTTGTGTGAAACCATAGAACCCATCACCACCACCTCTACACCTCTTGTTGTGTGAAACCATAGAACCCATCACCACCACCTCTACACCTCTTGTTGTGTGAAACCATAGAACCCATCACCACCACCTCTACACCTCTTGTTGTTTGAAACCATAGAACCCATCACCACCACCTCTACACCTCTTGTTGTGTGAAACCATAGAACCCATCACCACCACCTCTACACCTCTTGTTGTGTGAAACCATAGAACCCATCACCACCACCTCTACACCTCTTGTTGTTTGAAACCATAGAACCCATCACCACCACCTCTACACCTCTTGTTGTGTGAAACCATAGAACCCATCACCACCACCTCTACACCTCCTGTGGTGTGAAACCATAGAACCCATCACCACCACCTCTACACCTCCTGTTGTTTGAAACCATAGAACCCATCACCACCACCTCTACACCTCCTGTGGTGTGAAACCATAGAACCCATCACCACCACCTCTACACCTCTTGTTGTGTGAAACCATAGAACCCATCACCACCACCTCTACACCTCCTGTGGTGTGAAACCATAGAACCCATCACCATCACCTCTACACCTCCTGTTGTGTGAAACCATAGAACCCATCACCACCACCTCTACACCTCCTGTTGTGTGAAACCATAGAACCCATCACCACCACCTCTACACCTCCTGTGGTGTGAAACCATAGAACCCATCACCACCACCTCTACACCTCCTGTTTTTTGAAACCATAGAACCCATCACCACCACCTCCACACCTCCTGTTGTGTGAAACCATAGAACCCATCACCACCACCTCTACACCTCCTGTTGTGTGAAACCATAGAACCCATCACCACCACCTCTACACCTCCTGTTGTGTGAAACCATAGAACCCATCACCACCACCTCTACACCTCCTGTGGTGTGAAACCATAGAACCCATCACCACCACCTCTACACCTCCTGTTGTTTGAAACCATAGAACCCATCACCACCACCTCTACACCTCCTGTTTTTTGAAACCATAGAACCCATCACCACCACCTCTATACCTCCTGTTGTGTGAAACCATAGAACCCATCACCACCACCTCTACACCTCCTGTTGTGTGAAACCATAGAACCCATCACCACCACCTCTACACCTCCTGTTGTGTGAAACCATAGAACCCATCACCACCACCTCTACACCTCCTGTTGTGTGAAACCATAGAACCCATCACCACCACCTCCACACCTCCTGTTGTGTGAAACCATAGAACCCATCACCACCACCTCTACACCTCCTGTTGTGTGAAACCATAGAACCCATCACCACCACCTCTACACCTCCTGTTGTGTGAAACCATAGAACCCATCACCACCACCTCCTGTTGTGTGAAACCATAGAACCCATCACCACCACCTCTACACCTCCTGTTGTGTGAAACCATAGAACCCATCACCACCACCTCTACACCTCCTGTTGTGTGAAACCATAGAACCCATCACCACCACCTCCACACCTCCTGTTGTGTGAAACCATAGAATCCATCACCACCACCTCCACACCTCCTGTTGTGTGAAACCATAGAACCCATCACCACCACCTCCACACCTCCTGTTGTTTGAAACCATAGAACCCATCACCACCACCTCTACACCTCCTGTTGTGTGAAACCATAGAACCCATCACCACCACCTCCACACCTCCTGTTGTTTGAAACCATAGAACCCATTACCACCACCTCTACACCTCCTGTTGTGTGAAACCATAGAACCCATCACCACCACCTCCACACCTCCTGTTGTGTGAAACCATAGAACCCATCACCACCACCTCCACACCTCCTGTTGTTTGAAACCATAGAACCCATCACCACCACCTCTACACCTCCTGTTGTTTGAAACCATAGAACCCATCACCACCACCTCCACACCTCCTGTTGTTTGAAACCATAGAACCCATCACCACCACCTCTACACCTCTTGTTGTGTGAAACCATAGAACCCATCACCACCACCTCTACACCTCCTGTTGTGTGAAACCATAGAACCCATCACCACCACCTCTACACCTCCTGTTGTTTGAAACCATAGAACCCATCACCACCACCTCTACACCTCCTGTTGTGTGAAACCATAGAACCCATCACCACCACCTCTACACCTCCTGTTGTGTGAAACCATAGAACCCATCACCACCACCTCTACACCTCCTGTTGTGTGAAACCATAGAACCCATCACCACCACCTCTACACCTCCTGTTGTGTGAAACCATAGAACCCATCACCACCACCTCCACACCTCCTGTTGTGTGAAACCGTATAACTCGTCACCACCACCTCTACACCTCCTGTTGTTTGAAACCATAGAACCCATCACCACCACCTCTACACCTCCTGTTGTTTGAAACCATAGAACCCATCACCACCACCTCTACACCTCTTGTTGTGTGAAACCATAGAACCCATCACCACCACCTCTACACCTCTTGTTGTGTGAAACCATAGAACCCATCACCACCACCTCTACACCTCCTGTTGTTTGAAACCATAGAACCCATCACCACCACCTCTACACCTCCTGTTGTTTGAAACCATAGAACCCATCACCACCACCTCTACACCTCTTGTTGTGTGAAACCACAGAACCCATCACCACCACCTCTACACCTCCTGTTGTTTGAAACCATAGAACCCATCACCACCACCTCTACACCTCCTGTTGTGTGAAACCATAGAACCCATCACCACCACCTCTACACCTCCTGTTGTGTGAAACCATAGAACCCATCACCACCACCTCCACACAGCCTAACTCTGACTTTAGCCAAATTTAGATTTGTTATTTGGGAAAGCAAGAAGAGGAGGAACAGGGCAAACTGCTTTCTACTGGGAGGATGTAACCACTTGACCACACTGTTATCCAACCACATCCCTCCCAGCCAAGGGCTGTGTCCCAAATGCCACCCTATCCCTTAGATGGTTCTCTATTTTTGACCAGGGCCCATAGGGAATAGGGTGCCATTTGGGGCGCTGCCAAGGAGCCATTGTGGTAATTGTTGGGAAAAAATAGCAGAAGGCATGCCTCTATATACCTCTATAGTGCCAACCTAGTCATTAGTGTGTTTTTGTCAGTAACTCACGATAGGCAAACTACATTGTAAAGAAAAAAAAGTGATTGTCACTTGCTAGGGAATTTGAATACGTGGTTTCCCGTTTAGCTACTAGCTACACAGAGCTTTTGTAGGGCATCCCAGTCAGTCAGCTGGTGGCAGAGAGGGAGGCAGGGATAGAGGGATGGGTGTTCCTGGCCATCTGTTTGCCACTGTGACCTACTATCTGTCACAACTGGAGCAGCAGGAGAGTGCAGTGCTGCATGTATCCTCCCCCAGCCCAGACCCAGCCTTCCCAGCCTCCCCAGCGCCAGCCTCCCTAGCCTCCCCGAGCACTGCCCCAGCCTCCCTCAGCACTGTCCCAGCCCTGCCACAGTCTCCCCAGTCCCAGCCTCCCCTAGCCTCCCTCAGTCTTGCCCCAGCCTCCCCAGTCCCAGCCCTGCCCCAGCCTACCCAGTCCCAGCCTCCCCTTGCCTCCCCTATCCTCCCTCAGCACTGCCCCAGCTTCCCCAGCCTCCCTCAACCATGTCCCAGCTTCCCCAGCCTCTCCTAGCCTCCCTCAGCCCTGCCCCTGGCTCCCTTAGTCAACCGTAAGTTTCTGCAGTTTTTCTTGGTTGATTGAATGGAGGTAGGAAGGGAGAGAGGGCAGGATGGATGAATGGAGGGAGATGGAGGGAGGCAAGGATGATATGAGGGCATCATGTTAGATAATCAGTGTGAGTCTGACTCTTAGTGGGATAATCCATATAAGGAAGAAGTAAATCTCTTGGTTTTGGAGGAGAAAGTATTGGCCGTGTCTGTGTGTGTGTTTGCCTTGTCAGTCAGTGTGTGTCTTTTTGCCTTGTCAGTCAGTGTGTGTGTTTTTGCCTTGTCGGTCAGTGTGTTTGTGTGTTTTTGCCTTGTCAGTCAGTGTGTGTGTGTTTGCCTTGACAGTCTGTGTATGTATATGTGTGTGTGTTTGCCTTGTCAGTCCGTGTGTTTGTGTGTGTTTGCCTTGTCAGTCAGTGTGTGTGTGTGTGTGTGTTTGCCTTGTCAGTCAGTGTGTTTGCCTTGTCAGTCAGTGTGTTTGCCTTGTCAGTCAGTGTGTGTGTGTGTGTGTTTGCCTTGTCAGTCAGTGTGTGTTTGTATGTGTTTGCCTTGTCAGTCAGTGTGTTTGTGTGTGTTTGCCTTGTCAGTCAGTGTGTTTGCCTTGTCAGTCTGTGTGTTTGCCTTGTCAGTCAGTGTGTGTGTGTGTGTGTGTGTGTGTGTGTGTGTGTGTGTGTGTGTGTGTGTGTGTGTGTGTGTGTGTGTGTGTGTGTGTGTGTGTGTGTGTGTGTTGTGTCAGTCCTTGTCAGTCAGTGTGTGTGTGTGTGTGTGTTTGCCTTGTCAGTCAGTGTGTGTGTGTGTGTGTGTGTGTTTGCCTTGTCAGTCAGTGTGTGTGTGTGTGTGTGTGTTTGCCTTGTCAGTCAGTGTGTGTGTGTGTGTGTGTGTGTTTGCCTTGTCAGTCAGTGTGTGTGTGTGTGTGTGTTTGCTTTGTCAGTCAGTGTGTGTGTGTGTGTGTGTGTTTGCCTTGTCAGTCAGTGTGTGTGTGTGTGTGTGTTTGCCTTGTCAGTCAGTGTGTGTGTGTGTGTTTGCCTTGTCAGTCAGTGTGTGTGTGTGTGTGTGTGTGTGTGTGTGTGTTTGCCTTGTCAGTCAGTGTGTGTGTGTGTGTGTGTGTGTGTGTTTGCCTTGTCAGTCAGTGTGTGTGTGTGTGTTTGCCTTGTCAGTCAGTGTGTGTGTGTGTGTGTTTGCCTTGTCAGTCAGTGTGTTTGTGTGTGTTTGCCTTGTCAGTCAGTGTGTTTGTGTGTGTTTGCCTTGTCAGTCAGTGTGTTTGTGTGTGTTTGCCTTGTCAGTCAGTGTGTTTGTGTGTGTTTGCCTTGTCAGTCAGTGTGTTTGTGTGTGTTTGCCTTGTCAGTCAGTGTGTGTGTGTGTTTGCCTTGTCAGTCAGTGTGTGTGTGTGTTTGCCTTGTCAGTCAGTGTGTGTGTGTGTGTGTTTGCCTTGTCAGTCAGTGTGTGTGTGTTTGCCTTGTCAGTCTGTGTGTGTGTGTTTGTTTACCTCGTCAGTCAGTGTGTTTGTGTGTGTTTGTCTCGTCAGTCAGTGTGTGTGTGTGTTTTCCTTGTCAGTCTGTGTGTTTGTGTGTGTTTGCCTCGTCAGTCTGTGTGTTTGTGTGTGTTTGCCTCGTCAGTCAGTGTGTGTGTGTGTTTTTGTCTTGTCAGTTAGTGTGTGTGTGTGTTTTTGCCTTGTCAGTTAGTGTGTGTGTGTGTTTTTGCCTTGTCAGTTAGTGTGTGTGTGTGTGTGTGTGTGTGTGTGTGTGTGTGTGTGTGTGTGTGTGTGTGTGTGTGTGTGTGTGTGTGTGTGTGTGTGTGTGTGTGTGTGTGTGTGTGTGCCTTGTGAGTCAGTGTGTTTGTGTGTGTTTGCCTTGTCAGTCAGTGTGTGTATGCGTGTGTGTGTTTGCATGGTCAGTCAGTGTGTTTGTGTGTGTTTTTGCCTTGTCCGTCAGTGTGTTTGTGTGTGTGTGTTTGCCTTGTCAGTCCGTGTGTTTGTGTGTGTTTTTGCCTTGTCGGTCAGTGTGTTTGTGTGTGTTTGCCATGTCAGTCAGTGTGTTTGTGTGTTTGCCTTGCCAGTCCGTGTGTTTGTGTGTGTTTTCCTCGTCAGTCAGTGTGTGTGTTTGCCTGTCAGTCAGTGTGTGTGTTTTCCTTGTCAGTCAGTGTGTGTGTTTGCCTGTCAGTCAGTGTGTGTGTGTGTTTTTGCCTTGTCGGTCAGTGTGTTTGTGTGTGTTTTCGCCTTGTCGGTCAGTGTGTTTGTGTGTTTTCGTCGACAGTCAGTGTGTTTGCCTTGTCAGTCAGTGTGTTTGCCTTGTCAGTCAGTGTGTTTGCCTTGTCAGTCAGTGTGTTTGCCTTGTCAGTCAGTGTGTTTGCCTTGTCAGTCAGTGTGTTTGCCTTGTCAGTCAGTGTGTTTGTGTGTGTTTTCCTCATCAGTCAGTGTGTGTGTTTGCCTGTCAGTCAGTGTGTGTGTTTGCCTTGTCAGTCTGTGTGTGTGTTTTCCTTGTCAGTCAGTGTGTGTGTTTTCCTTGTCAGTCAGTGTGTGTGTTTGCCTTGTCAGTCTGTGTGTGTGTGTGTGTTTGCCTTGTCAGTCAGTGTGTTTGCCTTGTCAGTCAGTGTGTTTGCCTTGTCAGTCAGTGTGTTTGCCTTGTCAGTCTGTGTGTTTGTGTGTGTTTGCCATGTCAGTTTGTGTGTTTGCCTTGTCAGTCTGTGTGTTTGTGTGTGTTTGCCTTGTCAGTCAGTGTGTTTGTGTGTGTTTGCCTTGTCAGTCCGTGTGTTTGTGTGTTTTCCTCGTCAGTCAGTGTGTGTATTTGCCTGTCAGTCAGTGTGTGTATTTGCCTGTCAGTCAGTGTGTGTGTGTTTGCCTTGTCAGTCAGTGTGTTTGCCTTGTCAGTCAGTGTGTTTGCCTTGTCAGTCAGTGTGTTTGCCTTGTCAGTGTGTTTGCCTTGTCAGTCTGTGTGTTTGTGTGTGTTTGCCATGTCAGTCAGTGTGTTTGTGTGTGTTTGCCTTGTCAGTCCGTGTGTTTGTGTGTTTTCCTCGTCAGTCAGTGTGTGTGTTTGCCTGTCAGTCAGTGTGTGTGTGTTTGCCTTGTCAGTCTGTGTGTGTGTGTTTGCCTTGTCAGTCTGTGTGTGTGTGTGTTTGCCTTGTCAGTCTGTGTGTGTGTGTGTTTTCCTTGTCAGTCTGTGTGTGTGTGTGTGTGTGTGTGTGTGTGTGTGTGTGTGTGTGTGTGTGTGTGTGTGTGTGTGTGTGTGTGTGTGTGTGTGTGTGTGTGTTTGCCTTGTCAGTCAGTGTTTGTGTGTGTTTGCCTTGTCAGTCAGTGTGTTTGTGTGGTTTTGCCTCGTCAGTCAGTGTGTTTGTGTGTTTTTGCCTTGTCAGTCAGTGTGTGTATGCATGTGTGTGTGTTTGCCTTGTCAGTTAGTGTGTGTGTTTGCCTTGTGAGTCAGTGTGTTTGTGTGTGTTTGCCTTGTCAGTCTGTGTGTTTGCCTTGTCAGTCTGTGTGTTTGCTTTGTCAGTCGGTGTGTTTGTGTGTGTTTGCTTTGTCAGTCGGTGTGTTTGTGTGTTTGCCTTGTCAGTCTGTGTGTTTGTTTGTGTGTTTGCCTTGTCAGTCAGTGTGTTTATCTGTGTTTGCCTTGTCAGTCTGTGTGTTTGTTTGTGTGTTTGCCTTGTCAGTCAGTGTGTTTATCTGTGTTTGCCTTGTCAGTCAGTGTGTGTATGCGTGTGTGTGTGTTTGCCTTGTCAGTTAGTGTGTGTGTTTGCCTTGTCAGTCGGTGTGTTTGTGTGTGTTTGCCTTGTCAGTCCGTGTGTTTGTTTGTGTGTTTGCCTTGTCAGTCAGTGTGTTTATCTGTGTTTGCCTTGTCAGTCAGTGTGTGTATGCGTGTGTGTGTTTGCCTTGTCAGTCAGTGTGTGTGTGTGTGTGTTTGCATTGTCAGTCCGTGTGTTTGCTTTGTCAGTCGGTGTGTTTGTGTGTTTTTGCCTTGTCAGTCAGTGTGTGTTTTTGCCTTGTCAGTCAGTGTGTGTGTTTGCCTTGTCAGTCAGTGTGTTTGTGTGTTTGCCTTGTCAGTCTGTGTGTTTGTGTGTGTTTGCCTTGTCAGTCTGTGTGTGTTTGCCTTGTCAGTCAGTGTGTGTATGCGTGTGTGTGTTTGCCTTGTCAGTCAGTGTGTGTGTGTTTGCATTGTCAGTCTGTGTGTGTGTGTGTGTGTGTGTTTGCCTTGTCAGTCAGTGTGTGTGTGTTTGCCTTGTCAGTCTGTGTGTGTGTGTGTGTGTGTTTGCCTTGTCAGTCAGTGTGTGTATGCGTGTGTGTGTTTGCCTTGTCAGTCAGTGTGTGTGTGTTTGCATTTTCAGTCCGTGTGTTTGCTTTGTCAGTCGGTGTGTTTGTGTGTGTTTGCCTTGTCAGTCCGTGTGTTTGTTTGTGTGTTTGCCTTGTCAGTTTGTGTGTTTTCCTTGTCTGTCAGTGTGTGTGTGTGTGTTTGCCTTGTCAGTCTGTGTGTGTGTGTGTGTTTGCCTTGTCAGTCAGTGTGTGTATGCGTGTGTGTGTTTGCCTTGTCAGTCAGTGTGTGTGTGTTTGCATTGTCAGTCCGTGTGTTTGCTTTGTCAGTCGGTGTGTTTGTGTGTGTTTGCCTTGTCAGTCCGTGTGTTTGTTTGTGTGTTTGCCTTGTCAGTTTGTGTGTTTTCCTTGTCTGTCAGTGTGTGTGTGTTTGCCTTGTCAGTCTGTGTGTGTGTGTGTTTGCCTTGTCAGTCAGTGTGTGTGTTTGCCTTGTCAGTCAGTGTGTGTGTTTGCCTGTCAGTCAGTGTGTGTGTTTGCCTTGTCAGTCAGTGTGTGTGTGCCTTGTCAGTCAGTCAGTGTGTGTGTGCCTTGTCAGTCAGTGTGTTTGTGTGTGTTTGCCTTGTCAGTCAGTGTGTTTGTGTGTGTTTGCCTTGTCAGTCAGTGTGTTTGTGTGTGTGTTTGCCTTGTCAGTCAGTGTGTTTGTGTGTGTTTGCCTTGTCAGTCAGTGTGTGTGTGTGTTGCCTTGTCAGTCAGTGTGTGTGTGTGTTTGCCTTGTCAGTCAGTGTGTGTGTGTGTGTGTTTGCCTTGTCAGTCAGTGTGTGTGTTTTGCCTTGTCAGTCAGTGTGTTTGTGTGTGTGTGTGTTTACCTCTTCAGTCAGTGTGTGTGTGTGTTTTCCTTGTCAGTCTGTGTGTTTGTGTGTGTTTACCTCGTCAGTCAGTGTGTTTGTGTGTGTTTGCCTCGTCAGTCAGTGTGTGTGTGTGTTTTTGCCTTGTCAGTTAGTGTGTGTGTGTGTTTTTGCCTTGTCAGTTAGTGTGTGTGTGTGTTTTTGCCTTGTCAGTTAGTGTGTGTGTGTGTGTGTGTGTGTGTGTGTGTGTGTGTGTGTGTGTGTGTGTGTGTGTGTGTGTGTGTGTGTGTGTGTGTGTGTGTGTGTTTGCCTTGTGAGTCAGTGTGTTTGTGTGTGTTTGCCTTGTCAGTCAGTGTGTGTATGCGTGTGTGTGTTTGCATGGTCAGTCAGTGTGTTTGTGTGTGTTTTTGCCTTGTCGGTCAGTGTGTTTGTGTGTGTGTGTTTGCCTTGTCAGTCCGTGTGTTTGTGTGTGTTTTTGCCTTGTCGGTCAGTGTGTTTGTGTGTGTTTGCCATGTCAGTCAGTGTGTTTGTGTGTTTGCCTTGCCAGTCCGTGTGTTTGTGTGTGTTTTCCTCGTCAGTCAGTGTGTGTGTTTGCCTGTCAGTCAGTGTGTGTGTTTTCCTTGTCAGTCAGTGTGTGTGTTTGCCTGTCAGTCAGTGTGTGTGTGTGTTTTTGCCTTGTCGGTCAGTGTGTTTGTGTGTGTTTTCGCCTTGTCGGTCAGTGTGTTTGTGTGTTTTCGTCGACAGTCAGTGTGTTTGCCTTGTCAGTCAGTGTGTTTGCCTTGTCAGTCAGTGTGTTTGCCTTGTCAGTCAGTGTGTTTGCCTTGTCAGTCAGTGTGTTTGCCTTGTCAGTCAGTGTGTTTGCCTTGTCAGTCAGTGTGTTTGCCTTGTCAGTCAGTGTGTTTGTGTGTGTTTTCCTCATCAGTCAGTGTGTGTGTTTGCCTGTCAGTCAGTGTGTGTGTTTGCCTTGTCAGTCTGTGTGTGTGTTTTCCTTGTCAGTCAGTGTGTGTGTTTTCCTTGTCAGTCAGTGTGTGTGTTTGCCTTGTCAGTCTGTGTGTGTGTGTGTTTGCCTTGTCAGTCAGTGTGTTTGCCTTGTCAGTCAGTGTGTTTGCCTTGTCAGTCAGTGTGTTTGCCTTGTCAGTCTGTGTGTTTGTGTGTGTTTGCCATGTCAGTTTGTGTGTTTGCCTTGTCAGTCTGTGTGTTTGTGTGTGTTTGCCTTGTCAGTCAGTGTGTTTGTGTGTGTTTGCCTTGTCAGTCCGTGTGTTTGTGTGTTTTCCTCGTCAGTCAGTGTGTGTATTTGCCTGTCAGTCAGTGTGTGTATTTGCCTGTCAGTCAGTGTGTGTGTTTGCCTTGTCAGTCAGTGTGTTTGCCTTGTCAGTCAGTGTGTTTGCCTTGTCAGTCAGTGTGTTTGCCTTGTCAGTGTGTTTGCCTTGTCAGTCTGTGTGTTTGTGTGTGTTTGCCATGTCAGTCAGTGTGTTTGTGTGTGTTTGCCTTGTCAGTCCGTGTGTTTGTGTGTTTTCCTCGTCAGTCAGTGTGTGTGTTTGCCTGTCAGTCAGTGTGTGTGTTTTGCCTTGTCAGTCTGTGTGTGTGTGTTTGCCTTGTCAGTCTGTGTGTGTGTGTGTTTGCCTTGTCAGTCTGTGTGTGTGTGTTTTCCTTGTCAGTCTGTGTGTGTGTGTGTGTGTGTGTGTGTGTGTGTGTGTGTGTGTGTGTGTGTGTGTGTGTGTGTGTTTGCCTTGTCAGTCAGTGTTTGTGTGTGTTTGCCTTGTCAGTCAGTGTGTTTGTGTGGTTTTGCCTCGTCAGTCAGTGTGTTTGTGTGTTTTTGCCTTGTCAGTCAGTGTGTGTATGCATGTGTGTGTGTTTGCCTTGTCAGTTAGTGTGTGTGTTTGCCTTGTGAGTCAGTGTGTTTGTGTGTGTTTGCCTTGTCAGTCTGTGTGTTTGCCTTGTCAGTCTGTGTGTTTGCTTTGTCAGTCGGTGTGTTTGTGTGTTTGCTTTGTCAGTCGGTGTGTTTGTGTGTTTGCCTTGTCAGTCTGTGTGTTTGTTTGTGTGTTTGCCTTGTCAGTCAGTGTGTTTATCTGTGTTTGCCTTGTCAGTCTGTGTGTTTGTTTGTGTGTTTGCCTTGTTTATCTGTGTTTGCCTTGTCAGTCAGTGTGTGTATGCGTGTGTGTGTGTTTGCCTTGTCAGTTAGTGTGTGTGTTTGCCTTGTCAGTCGGTGTGTTTGTGTGTGTTTGCCTTGTCAGTCCGTGTGTTTGTTTGTGTGTTTGCCTTGTCAGTCAGTGTGTTTATCTGTGTTTGCCTTGTCAGTCAGTGTGTGTATGCGTGTGTGTGTTTGCCTTGTCAGTCAGTGTGTGTGTGTGTGTGTTTGCATTGTCAGTCCGTGTGTTTGCTTTGTCAGTCGGTGTGTTTGTGTGTTTTTGCCTTGTCAGTCAGTGTGTGTTTTTGCCTTGTCAGTCAGTGTGTGTGTTTGCCTTGTCAGTCAGTGTGTTTGTGTGTTTGCCTTGTCAGTCTGTGTGTTTGTGTGTGTTTGCCTTGTCAGTCTGTGTGTGTTTGCCTTGTCAGTCAGTGTGTGTATGCGTGTGTGTGTTTGCCTTGTCAGTCAGTGTGTGTGTGTTTGCATTGTCAGTCTGTGTGTGTGTGTGTGTGTGTTTGCCTTGTCAGTCAGTGTGTGTGTGTTTGCCTTGTCAGTCTGTGTGTGTGTGTGTGTGTGTGTGTGTTTGCCTTGTCAGTCCGTGTGTTTGCTTTGTCAGTCGGTGTGTTTGTGTGTGTTTGCCTTGTCAGTCCGTGTGTTTGTTTGTGTGTTTGCCTTGTCAGTTTGTGTGTTTTCCTTGTCTGTCAGTGTGTGTGTGTGTGTTTGCCTTGTCAGTCTGTGTGTGTGTGTGTGTTTGCCTTGTCAGTCAGTGTGTGTATGCGTGTGTGTGTTTGCCTTGTCAGTCAGTGTGTGTGTGTTTGCATTGTCAGTCCGTGTGTTTGCTTTGTCAGTCGGTGTGTTTGTGTGTGTTTGCCTTGTCAGTCCGTGTGTTTGTTTGTGTGTTTGCCTTGTCAGTTTGTGTGTTTTCCTTGTCTGTCAGTGTGTGTGTGTTTGCCTTGTCAGTCTGTGTGTGTGTGTGTTTGCCTTGTCAGTCAGTGTGTGTGTTTGCCTTGTCAGTCAGTGTGTGTGTTTGCCTGTCAGTCAGTGTGTGTGTTTGCCTTGTCAGTCTGTGTGTGTGTGTGTTTGCCTTGTCAGTCTGTGTGTGTGTGTGTTTTCCTTGTCAGTCTGTGTGTGTGTGTGTGTGTGTGTGTGTGTGTGTGTGTGTGTGTGTGTGTGTGTGTGTGTGTGTGTGTGTGTGTGTGTGTTTGCCTTGTCAGTCAGTGTTTGTGTGTGTTTGCCTTGTCAGTCAGTGTGTTTGTGTGGTTTTGCCTCGTCAGTCAGTGTGTTTGTGTGTTTTTGCCTTGTCAGTCAGTGTGTGTATGCATGTGTGTGTGTTTGCCTTGTCAGTTAGTGTGTGTGTTTGCCTTGTGAGTCAGTGTGTTTGTGTGTGTTTGCCTTGTCAGTCTGTGTGTTTGCCTTGTCAGTCTGTGTGTTTGCTTTGTCAGTCGGTGTGTTTGTGTGTGTTTGCTTTGTCAGTCGGTGTGTTTGTGTGTTTGCCTTGTCAGTCTGTGTGTTTGTTTGTGTGTTTGCCTTGTCAGTCAGTGTGTTTATCTGTGTTTGCCTTGTCAGTCTGTGTGTTTGTTTGTGTGTTTGCCTTGTCAGTCAGTGTGTTTATCTGTGTTTGCCTTGTCAGTCAGTGTGTGTATGCGTGTGTGTGTGTTTGCCTTGTCAGTTAGTGTGTGTGTTTGCCTTGTCAGTCGGTGTGTTTGTGTGTGTTTGCCTTGTCAGTCCGTGTGTTTGTTTGTGTGTTTGCCTTGTCAGTCAGTGTGTTTATCTGTGTTTGCCTTGTCAGTCAGTGTGTGTATGCGTGTGTGTGTTTGCCTTGTCAGTCAGTGTGTGTGTGTGTGTGTGTTTGCATTGTCAGTCCGTGTGTTTGCTTTGTCAGTCGGTGTGTTTGTGTGTTTTTGCCTTGTCAGTCAGTGTGTGTTTTTGCCTTGTCAGTCAGTGTGTGTGTTTGCCTTGTCAGTCAGTGTGTTTGTGTGTTTGCCTTGTCAGTCTGTGTGTTTGTGTGTGTTTGCCTTGTCAGTCTGTGTGTGTTTGCCTTGTCAGTCAGTGTGTGTATGCGTGTGTGTGTTTGCCTTGTCAGTCAGTGTGTGTGTGTGTTTGCATTGTCAGTCTGTGTGTGTGTGTGTGTGTGTGTTTTGCCTTGTCAGTCAGTGTGTGTGTGTTTGTCTTGTCAGTCTGTGTGTGTGTGTGTGTGTGTTTGCCTTGTCAGTCAGTGTGTGTATGCGTGTGTGTGTTTGCCTTGTCAGTCAGTGTGTGTGTGTTTGCATTGTCAGTCCGTGTGTTTGCTTTGTCAGTCGGTGTGTTTGTGTGTGTTTGCCTTGTCAGTCCGTGTGTTTGTTTGTGTGTTTGCCTTGTCAGTTTGTGTGTTTTCCTTGTCTGTCAGTGTGTGTGTGTGTTTTGCCTTGTCAGTCTGTGTGTGTGTGTGTGTTTGCCTTGTCAGTCAGTGTGTGTATGCGTGTGTGTGTTTGCCTTGTCAGTCAGTGTGTGTGTGTTTGCATTGTCAGTCCGTGTGTTTGCTTTGTCAGTCGGTGTGTTTGTGTGTGTTTGCCTTGTCAGTCCGTGTGTTTGTTTGTGTGTTTGCCTTGTCAGTTTGTGTGTTTTCCTTGTCTGTCAGTGTGTGTGTGTTTGCCTTGTCAGTCTGTGTGTGTGTGTGTTTGCCTTGTCAGTCAGTGTGTGTGTTTGCCTTGTCAGTCAGTGTGTGTGTTTGCCTGTCAGTCAGTGTGTGTGTTTGCCTTGTCAGTCAGTGTGTGTGTGCCTTGTCAGTCAGTCAGTGTGTGTGTGCCTTGTCAGTCAGTGTGTTTGTGTGTGTTTGCCTTGTCAGTCAGTGTGTTTGTGTGTGTTTGCCTTGTCAGTCAGTGTGTTTGTGTGTGTTTGCCTTGTCAGTCAGTGTGTTTGTGTGTGTTTGCCTTGTCAGTCAGTGTGTGTGTGTGTTTGCCTTGTCAGTCAGTGTGTGTGTGTGTTTGCCTTGTCAGTCAGTGTGTGTGTGTGTGTGTTTGCCTTGTCAGTCAGTGTGTGTGTGTTTGCCTTGTCAGTCAGTGTGTTTGTGTGTGTGTGTGTTTACCTCTTCAGTCAGTGTGTGTGTGTGTTTTCCTTGTCAGTCTGTGTGTTTGTGTGTGTTTACCTCGTCAGTCAGTGTGTTTGTGTGTGTTTGCCTCGTCAGTCAGTGTGTGTGTGTGTTTTTGCCTTGTCAGTTAGTGTGTGTGTGTGTTTTTGCCTTGTCAGTTAGTGTGTGTGTGTGTTTTTGCCTTGTCAGTTAGTGTGTGTGTGTGTGTGTGTGTGTGTGTGTGTGTGTGTGTGTGTGTGTGTGTGTGTGTGTGTGTGTGTGTGTGTGTGTGTGTGTGTGTGTGTGTGTGTGTGTGTGTTTGCCTTGTGAGTCAGTGTGTTTGTGTGTGTTTGCCTTGTCAGTCAGTGTGTGTATGCGTGTGTGTGTTTGCATGGTCAGTCAGTGTGTTTGTGTGTGTTTTTGCCTTGTCGGTCAGTGTGTTTGTGTGTGTGTGTTTGCCTTGTCAGTCCGTGTGTTTGTGTGTGTTTTTGCCTTGTCGGTCAGTGTGTTTGTGTGTGTTTGCCATGTCAGTCAGTGTGTTTGTGTGTTTGCCTTGCCAGTCCGTGTGTTTGTGTGTGTTTTCCTCGTCAGTCAGTGTGTGTGTTTGCCTGTCAGTCAGTGTGTGTGTTTTCCTTGTCAGTCAGTGTGTGTGTTTGCCTGTCAGTCAGTGTGTGTGTGTGTTTTTGCCTTGTCGGTCAGTGTGTTTGTGTGTGTTTTCGCCTTGTCGGTCAGTGTGTTTGTGTGTTTTCGTCGACAGTCAGTGTGTTTGCCTTGTCAGTCAGTGTGTTTGCCTTGTCAGTCAGTGTGTTTGCCTTGTCAGTCAGTGTGTTTGCCTTGTCAGTCAGTGTGTTTGCCTTGTCAGTCAGTGTGTTTGCCTTGTCAGTCAGTGTGTTTGCCTTGTCAGTCAGTGTGTTTGTGTGTGTTTTCCTCATCAGTCAGTGTGTGTGTTTGCCTGTCAGTCAGTGTGTGTGTTTGCCTTGTCAGTCTGTGTGTGTGTTTTCCTTGTCAGTCAGTGTGTGTGTTTTCCTTGTCAGTCAGTGTGTGTGTTTGCCTTGTCAGTCTGTGTGTGTGTGTGTTTGCCTTGTCAGTCAGTGTGTTTGCCTTGTCAGTCAGTGTGTTTGCCTTGTCAGTCAGTGTGTTTGCCTTGTCAGTCTGTGTGTTTGTGTGTGTTTGCCATGTCAGTTTGTGTGTTTGCCTTGTCAGTCTGTGTGTTTGTGTGTGTTTGCCTTGTCAGTCAGTGTGTTTGTGTGTGTTTGCCTTGTCAGTCCGTGTGTTTGTGTGTTTTCCTCGTCAGTCAGTGTGTGTATTTGCCTGTCAGTCAGTGTGTGTATTTGCCTGTCAGTCAGTGTGTGTGTTTGCCTTGTCAGTCAGTGTGTTTGCCTTGTCAGTCAGTGTGTTTGCCTTGTCAGTCAGTGTGTTTGCCTTGTCAGTGTGTTTGCCTTGTCAGTCTGTGTGTTTGTGTGTGTTTGCCATGTCAGTCAGTGTGTTTGTGTGTGTTTGCCTTGTCAGTCCGTGTGTTTGTGTGTTTTCCTCGTCAGTCAGTGTGTGTGTTTGCCTGTCAGTCAGTGTGTGTGTGTTTGCCTTGTCAGTCTGTGTGTGTGTGTTTGCCTTGTCAGTCTGTGTGTGTGTGTGTTTGCCTTGTCAGTCTGTGTGTGTGTGTTTTCCTTGTCAGTGTGTGTGTGTGTGTGTGTGTGTGTGTGTGTGTTTGCCTTGTCAGTCAGTGTTTGTGTGTGTTTGCCTTGTCAGTCAGTGTGTTTGTGTGGTTTTGCCTCGTCAGTCAGTGTGTTTGTGTGTTTTTGCCTTGTCAGTCAGTGTGTGTATGCATGTGTGTGTGTTTGCCTTGTCAGTTAGTGTGTGTGTTTGCCTTGTGAGTCAGTGTGTTTGTGTGTGTTTGCCTTGTCAGTCTGTGTGTTTGCCTTGTCAGTCTGTGTGTTTGCTTTGTCAGTCGGTGTGTTTGTGTGTGTTTGCTTTGTCAGTCGGTGTGTTTGTGTGTTTGCCTTGTCAGTCTGTGTGTTTGTTTGTGTGTTTGCCTTGTCAGTCAGTGTGTTTATCTGTGTTTGCCTTGTCAGTCTGTGTGTTTGTTTGTGTGTTTGCCTTGTTTATCTGTGTTTGCCTTGTCAGTCAGTGTGTGTATGCGTGTGTGTGTGTTTGCCTTGTCAGTTAGTGTGTGTGTTTGCCTTGTCAGTCGGTGTGTTTGTGTGTGTTTGCCTTGTCAGTCCGTGTGTTTGTTTGTGTGTTTGCCTTGTCAGTCAGTGTGTTTATCTGTGTTTGCCTTGTCAGTCAGTGTGTGTATGCGTGTGTGTGTTTGCCTTGTCAGTCAGTGTGTGTGTGTGTGTGTTTGCATTGTCAGTCCGTGTGTTTGCTTTGTCAGTCGGTGTGTTTGTGTGTTTTTGCCTTGTCAGTCAGTGTGTGTTTTTGCCTTGTCAGTCAGTGTGTGTGTTTGCCTTGTCAGTCAGTGTGTTTGTGTGTTTGCCTTGTCAGTCTGTGTGTTTGTGTGTGTTTGCCTTGTCAGTCTGTGTGTGTTTGCCTTGTCAGTCAGTGTGTGTATGCGTGTGTGTGTTTGCCTTGTCAGTCAGTGTGTGTGTGTTTGCATTGTCAGTCTGTGTGTGTGTGTGTGTGTGTTTGCATGGTCAGTCAGTGTGTGTGTGTGTGTTTTTGCCTTGTCGGTCAGTGTGTTTGTGTGTGTGTGTTTGCCTTGTCAGTCCGTGTGTTTGCTTTGTCAGTCGGTGTGTTTGTGTGTGTTTGCCTTGTCAGTCCGTGTGTTTGTTTGTGTGTTTGCCTTGTCAGTTTGTGTGTTTTCCTTGTCTGTCAGTGTGTGTGTGTGTGTTTGCCTTGTCAGTCTGTGTGTGTGTGTGTGTTTGCCTTGTCAGTCAGTGTGTGTATGCGTGTGTGTGTTTGCCTTGTCAGTCAGTGTGTGTGTGTTTGCATTGTCAGTCCGTGTGTTTGCTTTGTCAGTCGGTGTGTTTGTGTGTGTTTGCCTTGTCAGTCCGTGTGTTTGTTTGTGTGTTTGCCTTGTCAGTTTGTGTGTTTTCCTTGTCTGTCAGTGTGTGTGTGTTTGCCTTGTCAGTCTGTGTGTGTGTGTGTTTGCCTTGTCAGTCAGTGTGTGTGTTTGCCTTGTCAGTCAGTGTGTGTGTTTGCCTGTCAGTCAGTGTGTGTGTTTGCCTTGTCAGTCAGTGTGTGTGTGCCTTGTCAGTCAGTCAGTGTGTGTGTGCCTTGTCAGTCAGTGTGTTTGTGTGTGTTTGCCTTGTCAGTCAGTGTGTTTGTGTGTGTTTGCCTTGTCAGTCAGTGTATTTGTGTGTGTTTGCCTTGTCAGTCAATGTGCAGAGTTGAAGCCCAACACAGACAGGTAGTACAGACACATCTGGATGTAGGGTTTTAATACACTGGTCTCTGTTCACAAGGCCATGAAATGGGGGTAGGAAGGCCCACCAGCTGTGGCATCTTGATCATTAAACTTAAGGAGCGATCTTCCGTGTGAGACAGTCCCAAATTACAATCTATTTATGTAGTGCACTACTTTTGAAAAGCAATTGAGAACTCTATTTGTGCCCTTAGGCCAAGTCTTCTAGTGCTATGGTGGTACTTCAGACACAAACAGACAGGGCTCTGGTTAAAGGTTGTGCACTATATAGGGAATAGGGTGCTGTTTTGGACACACACAGTAACAGAGAGTAAGACAGATTTGTATGACCACTTTCAGTTGTTTTAAGTGTTGATGTGCTAATGCCCTCAAACTCAGCTCTGGACCTCGAAGCCAGTTCCACTAGTTTATTTTATTTTCCCCCTCTAATCAGGGATTTAGACCTGGGAAACCAGCTGGGTGCAATTAATTATTAGGTAAAACAGAATACCAGTCCGTACCTCGTAGGGTAAGATTTGAATACCCATGTGTTAAAGCCAGGCGACATCCATTCATACGAAGGCAAAACATATTTTTTGTCTGCCTATAATCCATATTATCCTAATCCGCCTAAATACAAAGGCAACCTAAATCACACAACCCATTAAGACCATATGCCAAACCCACGCCATTGGTCTACACCAGTCAGAGGTTTACCGGTTTAGGCCGTGTGTGTGTGTGTGTGTGTGTGTGTGTGTGTGTGTGTGTGTGTGTGTGTGTGTGTGTGTGTGTGTGTGTGTGTGTGTGTGTGTGTGTGTGTGTGTGTGTGTGTGTGTGTGTGTGTGTGTGTGTGTGTGTGTGTGTGTGTGTGCGCATGACTGTATAGTTCTGAGCTGGCATTTATATGGCCATGGGAAGTGTCATCAACAGTGTATGTACTGTACGATGGCTGCTTTGATGCTAGGCCTTCTCTTCCTCGTGTTCTATTCGACAATGTTTGATCCAACTGCACAGACCTAGGTACAGTTTGACCCAGTCAAAGAAATGTGCCTCACCTCAAACTTCTAGTATTCAATGATGTATGAAAACCCAGATAATACTCTTATGTACTTCTCTCGGGGGGAGGTTGATTGAATCATAGGGGCAATGTCAAATTTGACAAGCACTTCACTGTGCTGTTGCTACGGAGACAGAGACCATGTGATTTAAAGAGCACTGATCAACCAAAGAGATGCTATTGTGTATGTCCATAGTGACTACTCTGAGGCACAAACAGATCTAGAATAAGACAATGAGAAAAGTTCGCAAACATAATGGAGGAAGAGGGATATTAACATAAAGACAGTTTAACATGGAGGAAGAGGGACATTAACGTAAAGACAGTTTAATATGGAGGAAGAGGGATATTAACATAAAGACAGTTTAACATGGAGGAAGAGGGATATTAACGTAAAGACAGTTTAACATGGAGGAAGAGGGATATTAACATAAAGACAGTTTAATATGGAGGAAGAGGGATATTAACATAAAGACAGTTTAACATGGAGGAAGAGGGATATTAACGTAAAGACAGTTTAATATGGAGCAAGAGGGATATTAACGTAAAGACAGTTTAATATGGAGGAAGAGGGATATTAACGTAAAGACAGTTTAATATGGAGCAAGAGGGATATTAACGTAAAGACAGTTTAATATGGAGGAAGAGGGATATTAACGTAAAGACAGTTTAACATGGAGGAAGAGGGATATTAACATAAAGACAGTTTAACATGGAGGAAGAGGGATATTAACGTAAAGACAGTTTAATATGGAGGAAGAGGGATATTAACGTAAAGACAGTTTAATATGGAGGAAGAGGGATATTAACATAAAGACAGTTTAACATGGAGGAAGAGGGATATTAACGTAAAGACAGTTTAATATGGAGGAAGAGGGATATTAACATAAAGACAGTTTAATATGGAGGAAGAGGGATATTAACGTAAAGACAGTTTAATATGGAGGAAGAGGGATATTAACGTAAAGACAGTTTAACATGGAGGAAGAGGGATATTAACGTAAAGACAGTTTAACATGGAGGAAGAGGGATATTAACGTAAAGACCGTTTAACATGGAGGAAGAGGGACATTAACGTAAAGACAGTTTAATATGGAGGAAGAGGGATATTATAATTAAGACAGTTTAACATGGAGGAAGAGGGATATTAACATAAAGACAGTTTAATATGGAGGAAGAGGGATATTATCATAAAGACAGTTTAATATGGAGGAAGAGGGATATTAACGTAAAGACAGTTTAATATGGAGGAAGAGGGATATTAACGTAAAGACAGTTTAATATGGAGGAAGAGGGATATTAACATAAAGACAGTTTAACATGGAGGAAGAGGGATATTAACGTAAAGACAGTTTAACATGGAGGAAGAGGGATATTAACGTAAAGACAGTTTAATATGGAGGAAGAGGGATATTAACGTAAAGACAGTTTAATATGGAGGAAGAGGGATATTAACATAAAGACAGTTTAACATGGAGGAAGAGGGATATTAACATAAAGACAGTTTAACATGGAGGAAGAGGGATATTAACATAAAGACAGTTTAATATGGAGGAAGAGGGATATTAACATAAAGACAGTTTAACATGGAGGAAGATGGGTATTAACATAAAGACAGTTTAATATGGAGGAAGAGGGATATTAACATAAAGACAGTTTAACATGGAGGAAGAGGGATATTAACATAAAGACAGTTTAACATGGAGGAAGAGGGATATTAACATAAAGACAGTTTAATATGGAGGAAGAGGGATATTAACATAAAGACAGTTTAACATGGAGGAAGAGGGATATTAACATAAAGACAGTTTAACATGGAGGAAGAGGGATATTAACATAAAGACAGTTTAATATGGAGGAAGAGGGATATTAACATAAAGACAGTTTAACATGGAGGAAGAGGGATATTAACATAAAGACAGTTTAACATGGAGGAAGAGGGATATTAACATAAAGACAGTTTAATATGGAGGAAGAGGGATATTAACATAAAGACAGTTTAACATGGAGGAAGAGGGATATTAACGTAAAGACAGTTTAACATGGAGGAAGAGGGGTATTGACGTAACGACAGTTTAACATGGAGGAAGTGGGATATTAACGTAAAGACAGTTTAATATGGAGGAAGAGGGATATTAACGTAAAGAGGGTTTAACATGGAGGAAGAGGGATATTAACGTAAAGACAGTTTAATATGGAGGAAGAGGGATATTAACATAAAGACAGTTTAACATGGAGGAAGAGGGATATTAACGTAAAGACAGTTTAATATGGAGGAAGAGGGATATTAACATAAAGACAGTTTAACATGGAGGAAGAGGGATATTAACGTAAAGACAGTTTAACATGGAGGAAGAGGGATATTAACATAAAGACAGTTTAATATGGAGGAAGAGGGATATTAACATAAAGACAGTTTAACATGGAGGAAGAGGGATACTAACGTAAAGACAGTTTAATATGGAGGAAGAGGGATATTAACGTAAAGACAGTTTAACATGGAGGAAGAGGGATATTAACGTAAAGACAGTTTAACATGGAGGAAGAGGGATATTAACGTAAAGACAGTTTAACATGGAGGAAGAGGGACATTAACGTAAAGACAGTTTAATATGGAGGAAGAGGGATATTAACGTAAAGACAGTTTAATATGGAGCAAGAGGGATATTAACGTAAAGACAGTTTAATATGGAGGAAGAGGGATATTAACGTAAAGACAGTTTAATATGGAGCAAGAGGGATATTAACGTAAAGACAGTTTAATATGGAGGAAGAGGGATATTAACGTAAAGACAGTTTAATATGGAGCAAGAGGGATATTAACGTAAAGACAGTTTAATATGGAGGAAGAGGGATATTAACGTAAAGACAGTTTAACATGGAGGAAGAGGGATATTAACCTAAAGAGGGTTTAACATGGAGGAAGAGGGATATTATCGTAAAGAGGGTTTAACATGGAGGAAGAGGGATATTAACGTAAAGACAGTTTAACATGGAGGAAGAGGGATATTAACGTAAAGACAGTTTAATATGGAGGAAGAGGGATATTAACGTAAAGACAGTTTAATATGGAGGAAGAGGGATATTAACGTAAAGAGGGTTTAACATGGAGGAAGAGGGATATTAACGTAAAGACAGTTTAACATGGAGGAAGAGGGATACTAACGTAAAGACAGTTTAATATGGAGGAAGAGGGATATTAACGTAAAGAGGGTTTAACATGGAGGAAGAGGGATATTAACATAAAGACAGTTTAACATGGAGGAAGAGGGATATTAACGTAAAGACCGTTTAACATGGAGGAAGAGGGATATTAACGTAAAGACAGTTTAATATGGAGGAAGAGGGATATTATCGTAAAGAGGGTTTAACATGGAGGAAGAGGGATATTAACGTAAAGACAGTTTAACATGGAGGAAGAGGGATACTAACGTAAAGACAGTTTAACATGGAGGAAGAGGGATATTAACGTAAAGACAGTTTAATATGGAGGAAGAGGGATATTAACGTAAAGACAGTTTAATATGGAGGAAGAGGGATATTAACGTAAAGAGGGTTTAACATGGAGGAAGAGGGATATTAACGTAAAGACAGTTTAACATGGAGGAAGAGGGATACTAACGTAAAGACAGTTTAATATGGAGGAAGAGGGATATTAACGTAAAGAGGGTTTAACATGGAGGAAGAGGGATATTAACATAAAGACAGTTTAACATGGAGGAAGAGGGATATTAACGTAAAGACCGTTTAACATGGAGGAAGAGGGATATTAACGTAAAGACAGTTTAATATGGAGGAAGAGGGATATTATCGTAAAGAGGGTTTAACATGGAGGAAGAGGGATATTAACGTAAAGACAGTTTAACATGGAGGAAGAGGGATATTAACGTAAAGAGGGTTTAACATGGAGGAAGAGGGATATTAACGTAAAGACAGTTTAACATGGAGGAAGAGGGATATTAACATAAAGACAGTTTAATATGGAGGAAGAGGGATATTAACGTAAAGAGGGTTTAACATGGAGGAAGAGGGATATTAACGTAAAGACAGTTTAACATGGAGGAAGAGGGATACTAACGTAAAGACAGTTTAATATGGAGGAAGAGGGATATTAACGTAAAGACAGTTTAACATGGAGGAAGAGGGATATTAACGTAAAGACAGTTTAATATGGAGCAAGAGGGATATTAACGTAAAGACAGTTTAACATGGAGGAAGAGGGATATTAACGTAAAGACCGTTTAACATGGAGGAAGAGGGATATTAACGTAAAGACAGTTTAACATGGAGGAAGAGGGACATTAACGTAAAGACAGTTTAACATGGAGGAAGAGGGATATTAACGTAAAGACAGTTTAACATGGAGGAAGAGGGATATTAACATAAAGACAGTTTAATATGGAGGAAGAGGGAGGAGGCTTTTACAGTTAAGCCATGTTGGCAGCTCCATCTCTCCTTGTGTGTGTGTAGCAGCTGCAGTGGCCAGGCCTGCATTAGCATGCTGAAGGTGCTTATGTAAACTGTCATGGTCCACGTCCCAAATAGCACCGCATTCCCTATAAAGTGTACCACCCATAGGGCTCTGGTCAAAAGCAGTGTACTATGTAGGGAATAGTGTGTCATTTGGGATGGACCTGTGCTGTTGGAGCTGGGCCAATGTGGGAATCTCTGCTCTGAAATGGGACACTATCTATTCTATGAGAGGTGCTTTGTTTTATACGGGGGTTGATTTGAGGCCTGTTACTGAAATATAGTAGCACTTCCGTAGTTAAAGCAAGCTCTGACTGAGGCAAATTTGGTGATGGAAATGGTTTGTATTCTTTATTAGAAATGAATGACGTGTCACTGTAATGCACTAAAGACAACGCTATGTTGTCACCTCTGTCCCAACTCCACCTACCCATCTGAACATATTGGATCTAAGGCCTTCTTCCCACATGGACAGAAACATCCTGAATTATAAACATGCAACTACTTCTCAATCAGTCAATCAATCAGTCAATCAATCAGACACCTAGCCTAAGTAAAATCAGTCTGAATAAACTGTTTTGTAATAAACTTCATTGTGACCGGTCCATCTCTCAGGTGTTTGCCACCTACCCCAACGAGGACTATGACCGTCGGAACGAGGACGTGGACCCCATGGCTGCATCTGCCGAGTACGAGCTGGAGAAGAGGGTGGAGAGGCTCGATCTGTTCCCAGTTGCGCTGGAGAAAGGTACACCTAAGCCAAATTACCCCCATAACCTTAATGTGACATCTGGGATTCAGTTATCCCCATAAACTTAACCTCTTGGTCCTACCTGGCACGCAGGCGTCCCATCTAGAGCTCTGGAAATGCAAATGCGCTACGCTAAATGCTAATAGTATTAGTTAAAACTCAAACGTTCATTAAAATACACATGCAGTGTATTGAATTAAAGCTACACTGGTTATGAATCCAGGCAACAAGTCAGATTTTTAAAATGCTTTTCGGCGAAAGCATGAGAAGCTATTTTCTGATAGCATGTAACACCCCAAAAGACCCGCAGGGGACGTAAACAAAATAATTAGCATAGTCGTCGCTGCACAAACCGCACAAATAAAATATAAAACATTCATTACCTTTGACCATCTTCTTTGTTGGCACTCCTAGATGTCCCATAATCACTATTGGGTCTTTTTTTATTAAATCGGTCCATATATAGCCTAGATATCGATCTATGAAGACTGTGTGATAAACAGAAAAAAATAGCGTTTCATAATGTAACGTAATTTTTTAAAATTCAAAAAGTCGACGATAAACTTTCACAAAACACTTCGAAATACTTTTGTAATGCAACTTTAGGTATTAGTACACGTTAATAAGCGATAAAATTCATCAGGAGGCGATGTCAATTCTATAGGTGTCTGTTTTGAAAAAATGTCTTGGAGAGAGCTCGACCAAAACATCCGGTCGGAGACCGGAGGGAATCGATTCCCTTGATTCGGTTAGACCAAGAATCAATTGCGAATCAAATGACAAGACTCTAGACAACATGTGGAAGCTGTAGGCACTGCAACCTCGGCCTCACTTAATTCGATTCACTTTGAACAAATCCTTGAAGTCGCGGATGGATATTTATTTCCATTTTCAGTGATCAGATATTCCTGCACTTTTCGATGAAACGCACGTTCTGTTATAGTCACAGCCGTGATTTAACCAGTTTTATAAACATCTGAGTGTTTTCTATCCACACATACTAATCATATGCATATACTATATTCCTGGCCTGAGTAGCAGGGCGCAGATTTGTTGCGCGATTTTTAACAGAATGTTCGAAAAAGTAGAGGGTCGACTTAACAGGTTAATGTGGCAATCTGGGATTCAGTAATCCCCATAACCTTAATGTGGCAATCTGGGATTCAGTTATCCACATAACCTTAATGTGGCAATCTGGGATTCAGTTATCCCCATAACCTTAATGTGGCAATCTGGGATTCAGTTATCCCCATAACCTTAATGTGGCAATCTGGGATTCAGTTATCCACATAACCTTAATGTGGCAATCTGGGATTCAGTAATCCCCATAACCTTAATGTGGCAATCTGGGATTCAGTTATCCCCATAACCTTAATGTGGCAATCTGGGATTCAGTTATCCCCATAACCTTAATGTGGCAATCTGGGATTCAGTTATCCCCATAACCTTAATGTGGCAATCTGGGATTCAGTTATCCCCATAACCTTAATGTGGCAATCTGGGATTCAGTTATCCCCATAACCTTAATGTGGCAATCTGGGATTCGAACAACAAAGATCATTCCCAGATTGCCCATTTAAGTAAACTCCTCTTCACCATACTTATATTTCACAGTACTCTAAAGAAGAGTGTCTCAAAAGAATGGAGATACAAATCATACAATCATTTCCCATTAGCACGCATCCATCATTTCTCCATTTGCCCTCCAGTTATCCCTCCTTCCAAGTGGGGAATTCTCAATCACTCCATCTTCCCTCCAATTATCCCTCCTTCCAAGTGGAGAATTCTCAATCACTCCATCTTCCCTCCAATTATCCCTCCTTCCAAGTGGAGAATTCTCAATCACTCCATCTTCCCTCCAGTTATCCCTCCTTCCAAGTGGGGAATTCTCAATCACTCCATCTTCCCTCCAATTATCCCTCCTCCCAAGTGGGGAATTCTCAATCACTCCATCTTCACATTGACAGGATGTTAACATAGGGTAAAATGACTGTCACAGGAAAACATTGATTTGAAAAGCTATTATGAAACAAAACAGCATTTCATTTTCATCATGGATTGAGATAACTATGATTGTATTTTCTTCTCACAGTATTTCTCCTATATCCACTGTGTCTTCAGATGGTGATGGGCTTGGTATCAGTATCATTGGGATGGGGGCGGGGGCAGACATGGGTCTGGAGAAACTGGGCATCTTTGTCAAGACGGTCACCGATAAAGGAGCAGCGCACAGGGACGGCAGGTATGTCACAAAATGGTGGCCTCCATCTACGGTTTGTTCTTCTATACTCCTGGCAGATTAACCTGAACAAGTTCTGCATGATTTAATCATCTTTTTTTGTGACCAACTTTTAATTTAGTTCGTCATTTATTCAGAAGGGTGTTACAGGTTCATGTTTAACATTCAAAGTCATTTTAATTCAGTGATATTCATATATTCAATTATCATATTTGCATTTCATATTTTCACAAACTGTATTTCTTGTACCTGTGGGCTGCCACAAAAACAAAAAACACACAAAAATAATGCATACACAGATAAAGAAAATAGTGTCTTCCCCTCCCCAACCCATTCCCTCAACCCCTCCCCAACCCATTCCCTCAACCCCCTCAGTCCCCCTCCCCAACCCATTCCCTCAACCCCCTCAGTCCCCCTCCCCAACCCATTTCTTCAACACCCTCAGTCCCCCTCCCCAACACATTTCTTCAACCCCCTCAGTCCCCCTCCCCAACCCATTCCCTCAACCCCCTCAGTTCCCCTCCCAAACCCATTTCTTCAACCCCCTCAGTCCCCCTCCCCAACCCATTTCTTCAACACCCTCAGTCCCCCTCCCCAACCCATTCCCTCAACCCCTCAGTCCCCCTCCCCAACCCATTCCCTCAACCCCCTCAGTCCCCCTCCCCAACCCATTCCCTCAACCCCTCAGTCCCCTCACCGCCCCATTCCCTCAACACCCTCAGTCCCCCTCCCCAACCCATTCCCTCAACACCCTCAGTCCCCCTCCCCAACCCATTCCCTCAGTCCCCCTCCCCCACCCATTCCCTCAACACCCTCAGTCCCCCTCCCCCACCCATTCCCTCAACCCCTCAGTCCCCCTCCCCAACCCATTCCCTCAACCCCCTCAGTCCCCCTCTCCAACCCATTCCCTCAACACCCTCAGTCCCCTTCCCCAACCCATTCCCTCAACACCCTCAGTCCCCCTCCCCAACCCATTCCCTCAGTCCCCCTCCCCAACCCATTCCCTCAACACCCTCAGTCCCCCTCCCCAACCCATTCCCTCAACCCCCTCAGTCCCCCTCCCCAACCCATTCCCTCAACCCCCTCAGTCCCCCTCCCCAACCTATTCCCTCAACCCCCTCAGTCCCCCTCCCCAACCCATTCCCTCAACCCCCTCAGTCCCCCTCCCCAACCCATTCCCTCAACCCCCTCAGTCCCATTCCCTCAACCCCTCAGTCCCCCTCCCCAACCCATTTCTTCAACACCCTCAGTCCCCCTCCCCAACCCATTCCCTCAGTCCCCCTCCCCAACCCATTCCCTCAACACCCTCAGTCCCCCTCCCCAACCCATTCCCTCAACACCCTCAGTCCCCCTCCCCAACCCATTCCCTCAACCCCCTCAGTCCCCCTCCCCAACCCATTCCCTCAACCCCCTCAGTCCCCCTCCCCAACCCATTCCCTCAACCCCCTCAGTCCCCCTCCCCAACCCATTCCCTCAACCCCCTCAGTCCCCCTCCCCAACCCATTCCCTCAACCCCCTCAGTCCCCCTCCCCAACCCATTTCTTCAACACCCTCAGTCCCCCTCCCCAACCCATTCCCTCAGTCCCCCTCCCCAACCCATTCCCTCAACCCCCTCAGTCCCCCTCCCCAACCCATTCCCTCAACGCCCTCAGTCCCCCTCCCCAACCCATTCCCTCAACACCCTCAGTCCCCCTCCCCAACCCATTCCCTCAACCCCCTCAGTCCCCCTCCCCAACCCATTCCCTCAACCCCCTCAGTCCCCCTCCCCAACCCATTCCCTCAACCCCCTCAGTACCCCTCCCCAACCCATTCCCTCAACCCCCTCAGTCCCCCTCCCCAACCCATTCCCTCAACCCCCTCAGTCCCATTCCCTCAACCCCCTCAGTCCCCCTCCCCAACCCATTTCTTCAACACCCTCAGTCCCCCTCCCCAACCCATTCCCTCAACCCCCTCAGTCCCCCTCCCCAACCCATTCCCTCAACCCCCCCCAGTCCCCCTCCCCAACCCATTTCTTCAACACCCTCAGTCCCCATCCACACGCCTGCATCCTCCCTACCCACTGGAAACCATGTTTCCCAGCCCTTCCCACACCGCCAAGCCCCCCTCCTCCCGCATCTTCATCTACCCTACCCCACCTCCCTGACCCGAAGAAAGCATACCCCCCCACCCCTTCCCATCCCGCCCAGCAACTGAGGTTGCTTATCAGTCCCCCTCCCACCCACTTGACTAATTGAATCAGGTGAGCCAATGTAGGAAAGATTGGTAAACCCTGATTTAAGAGATAAATGAATACCACTTCTTCCAGGGAAATGGGGGCCATAATATTTATCTATTTTCTCAGCCAGCAGAATTGTCATGTCTAAACCAATTTGTAATTGTGCAAAATGCTAGTCCTTGAATTGAATGATTAATGATGATTTAATAATGTAAGAAGCAATCAAGCATGTGAGATGAGCCATACTAGTGTATCGAGTAGTAGTATTCACATCTTGGTCTAGCGAGCTGATTTGATATGGTTCCTTGTGTGAGCATGTCTCGCTTGCAAGATAGATTTCTATCTCAATGAGACAAACCTGTATATAATAAAAGTTGAATGAAAGATGGCTGAAAAAGTAAGCATGTGATACAAGTCCTGACTGAGGCTGTTGTGCTGCTTTGTGTTTCTCCACCCAGGATCCAGGTGAATGACCTGATAGTGGAGGTGGATGGGACCAGTCTGGTGGGGGTTACACAGACCTTCGCTGCCTCCGTCCTCAGGAACACCACAGGCACCGTCAAGTGAGGATACGGTTTTGGGGATTCATCCCAAATGACCCTATTCCCTTTATAGTGCACTACTTTTGACCAGGGCCCAACTACTGCACCTTTTTAAAGCAATTTTAAAACAATGAGCTACTGAGAAAGAATAGAGTTGCTTTGATGGACGTCACTCCCAAACACTTGAATACAGACAGGCAGGTTAAATTGCTTGGCTCTGTATGAAGTTGGGCCCATCAAGTCTGATCTCTTCTTTGTGTTGTGCAACGTGATGTCAGACACCAGTAAGGTTTTCTGGAGACATGTTCTTCTTAGTTTGCAGCAGCTTTAGACTCTAGAGAGACTGTCAAAATGACTCATTATATGCTCTGAGAGAGATGTTTTTCAGCTATGTAAGAATCTGCAGTTCAGAATAACATTTTTTTTAACCTTTATTTAAATAGGCAAGTCAGTTAAGAACACATTTTTATTTACAATGACGGCAGTAAACAGTGGGTTAACAGTGGGTTAACAGCCTTGTTCAGGGACAGAATAACATATTTTTACCTTGTCAGCTCGGGCATTCGATCTAGCAACCGATCTAGTACCCATAGTCTAGTACCCATAGTCAGTCAGTTATCACATTCTCCCACATACATACTGCATAGATCAGGTTGCGCAGAGTGTTCATCATTAGCCAAATAGGGCCATGATGATAGTATGATGAAGAGCCAACACTTCCCTTCATAGATATAGCAACAGAACCACAGACAAAGCTGAAACTCTACATTTGGACCATAGTAGAGCATAAAAACATCACCATCAACCTCACAGCAGGCATCAACACAATTATCATTCCGAAATGCCAGAGGGGTCTATTTGTGGCTGACTGAATGGGGCACCAGAGTTCCCCAATCCCCAACAATCCTTTGTCGTCCTATAGGCTCATTCATTCATTATTCAGGAACTAGTAGTCAGTGGAGCTATGGGGGTAATTGTGTGTGTGTGTGTGTGTGTGTGTGTGTGTGTGTGTGTTCCTGTGTGTGTGTTCCTGTGTGTGTGTTCCTGTGTGTGTGTTCCTGTGTGTGTGTGTGTTTCTGTGTGCGTGTGTGTTTCTGTGTGCGTGTGTGTTTCTGTGTGCGTGTGTGTTTCTGTGTGCGTGTGTGTTTCTGTGTGCGTGTGTGTTTCTGTGTGCGTGTGTGTTCCTGTGTGCGTGTGTAATTGTTTGTTGTGTGACTTGTCGAAAATCAGAGTCCTCTTCAGAGATTGCTCATGAATTATAGAACAGGGTAGACGTGGAAGGAAGGGCTGAGGCAGGTGGTCAGGCGGTCAGGCGGTCAGTCCTATTCATAAAAATGTCAGCCAGAGGAATGGATGGATGGCTGAGGATGGGAACTATGTTGTTTAGCATTTAATTACATGATAGTTAGCAGAGGGAAATTGTAAGTCTGTAAGTCTGTTATGGTGGTCTTGATAACTGACTGACTCTGGGTACTCATTCTGAACTGCACTGCTCAGATTCTTTTTACATAGCCGAGGAGGGTATTACACTGATAAACAGAACATATGTTGAGTCAAAATAACCTAAATGTTGAAACGGGCTATATAATTATTTATAATTATTTCAACCATATCATAGAGGTTCCTCTTATTGCAGTCCACATAGGAAGACATTTTCAAAAGCTGTGTAATGTTATGCAGGTTTCTGATTGGTCGAGAGAAGCCGGGCGAACAAAGTGAGGTTGCCCAGCTGATCCAACAGACCCTGGAACAGGAGCGCTGGCAGAGAGAGGTGATGGAACAACGCTACATGGAGGACCAAGAGGTAAGTCTCCAACCAGTCTACAATCAGTCTACATCCAGCATAGGTAGGTTTACAACCAAATTAGCCAGTGAACGGGCAACCAAGAGGTACAGTACAGATGGACAGAAAGACTAGTCCAACAAGAAAACAGATGTTTTCTTTATGTTGAAAAAGGTTTTTCTACTGTGTGGCCAAAATAACACGAGCCTGAACACAGCCAGTTTAGAGACAGAAATAGAAGCCTGATCACTATTTGAATTTTTCAAATGACTATGAAGCTTTTTAGGTCAATCGTTGCCTTTGTGTGTTCTCTTTTCCCCTCAGCTTTAGGATTAAGATATGTGTGCCAATCGCATCTTTGTCAGAATGGACCCAAAGCCGGTGCCTGTATTGAGTGAAATGAATGGGTGTGTGTCCATAGGTACGCTGTTACTGTTCAGTGTAGCCTGCAAACACAAGTCTGCTTCCAGAAATATACTATTCTTCCTATGGACTAGTCAAAAGTAGTACACTATATAGACAATAGGGTGCCCTTTGTGATGCACGCCAACAGGTCAGTTCAGAGAGCCGAGGCCAAATAAAATCTATTAAATGATGTCCCCCTAGGACTCCTTTTTTAATATGTTTATGATGTTCTGGCCACTTTCTCTCTGGGTTGTTGGGGTAGACATTTTATAGGACTTCCAACCCACAATTGATTCAGGTCATCAGCACAGTCCAAGCTGTTCTCTGTCCTGGTACCCCAATGGTGGAACCAGGTTCCCCATAAAGTCAAGCTGTTCTCTGTCCTGGTACCCCAATTGTGGAACTAGCTTCTCCCTAAAGTCAAGCTGTTCTCTGTCCTGGTACCCCAATTGTGGAACCAGGTTCCCCCTAAAGTCAAGCTGTTCTCTGTCCTGGTACCCTAATTGTGGAACCAGGTTCCCCCTAAAGTCAAGCTTTTCTCTGTCCTGGTACCCCAATTGTGGAACCAGGTTCCCCCTAAAGTCAAGCTGTTCCCCTACCTGGTACCCCAATTGTGGAACTAGCTTCTCCCTAAAGTCAAGCTGTTCTCTGTCCTGGTACCCCAATTGTGGAACCAGGTTCCCCCTAAAGTCAAGCTGTTCTCTGTCCTGGTACCCTAATTGTGGAACCAGGTTCCCCCTAAAGTCAAGCTGTTCTCTGTCCTGGTACCCCAATGGTGGAACCAGGTTCCCCCTAAAGTCAAGCTGTTCTCTGTCCTGGTACCCCAATTGTGGAACCAGCTTCTCCCTAAAGTCAAGCTGTTCTCTGTCCTGGTACCCCAATTGTGGAACCAGGTTCCCCCTAAAGTCAAGCTGTTCTCTGTCCTGGTACCACAATTGTGGAACCAGCTTCCCCCTAAAGTCAAGCTGTTCTCTGTCCTGGTACCCCAATGGTGGAACCAGGTTCCCCCTAAAGTCAAGCTGTTCTCTGTCCTGGTACCCCAATAACAGGTTCCCCCTAAAGTCAAGCTGTTCTCTGTCCTAGCACCTTACCTTATTGAAGAGTATCTTAAATAACTTTCACAACTCCCCAGATGCCCACTTCCCCTTCAAAAAGGCAGTTGTCTTCTCCTACTAGCTCTGACTTTGCTGATGAATACTTTGTTGAGGGAAAATGTACTTGATATGCTTGGGATGTGTTGATGTCTCACCTAGCTATCTTAAGGTGAATCACTAACTGTACGTTTCTCTGGATAAGAGTGTCTGCTAAATGACTCAAATGTAAATGTCATCACCTACCACAACGAGGATGACCTTTATGCAATCAAAATCCTATGAGGATGCAGGACATTCTTATATTCTCCATCTTATTACAATGACATGCAGAATGATAGCATAATGGCTGAGGTTTAGTTCTGGTGTGTTCTCACCCCCTATCTAGGGACCTGCTTCACTGGTGTTATATGCCATCTAGTGGCCAGTCTCCGTACCAATAGAGAAACAACCATGAAGCTCTTGTAGAGGCAGCAGTCACAGGCAATTATAAAAATGCTGTGGGATGGATGGACAGATGGAACTATATTGAACCTTTTCAAATATACAGACACTTTGGCCGTCTCAGTTAAGACCTGGAGGCATTGTGGAAAACCCCAGACCCAATCGAGACTTCAGGCTCACCTGTCCGTTCTTCCCCCAGGGTGGTGAATACGGTACTGACGAGGAGGAGGATGATGAGGAGGAGGTCAGCCCCACACATCCCTCTGCCATCGAGGTGTTTGACCTGGCTGAGAACGAGGACATCTCTCCACTGGAGACCGACCCTGAGAAGCTGGCCCATAAGTACCAGGAAGTGAGAGAAGACAAAGTTAAAGACAAAGGCCTGCGTCACTCTATTCCTTATGTAGCGCACTACTCACTCTCTCTCTCTCTCTCTCTCTCTCTCTCTCTCTCTCTCTCTCTCTCTCTCTCTCTCTCTCTCTCTCTCTCTCTCTCTCTCTCTCTCTCTCTCTCTCTCTCTCTCTCTCTCTCTCTCTCTCTCTCTCTCTCTCTCTCTCTCTCTCTCTCTCTCTCTCTCTCTCTCTCTCTCTCTCTCTCTCTCTCTCTCTCTCTCTCTCTCTCTCTCTCTCTCTCTCTCTCTCTCTCTCCTCAGCTTCACATAAAGCATGCTGTAACACAGGCAGAGATCCAACAGCTGAAAAGAAAGGTTGTTATATTATGTCATTCTTATTATGTCCTTATGTTTCATTGCAAATATGGCAGGTTGATATACAGTGGACTTTACAGTTTTCATCCCCTGCCTGTCTGTGTACATGTGCATGTGTGTGCTTCTCCACACTCCCAGCTGAACCATGCAAAGCAGGACAAGCAGCGCTGGCGTGTGGACAAGACCCAGCTGGAGCAGACCCTGCAGGAGAACAAGGAGCGCATGGAGAAGCTGGAGGGTTACTGGATGGAGGCCCAGAGTCTGTGTCAGGCTGTGGACGAGCACCTGAAGGAGACCCAGGCCCAGTACCAGGCTCTGGAGCGCAAGTACAGCAAGGCCAAGCGCCTCATCAAGGAGTACCAGCAGAAGTAAGGCCGGGACACACACACACAAAGAATTGAGAGTGTAGTAAGGATGTACATAACAGGTCAATATACAATTATGTTAATTACAGTGATTCATAGAAAAGAAAGAACTTGTTCAGTCTGTGGCAATGTTTCCAATGTTTCAGCCCCAAGGCTTTTCTCAGAGCTCATTCATTACAGTGGAAATACAAGTGGTTTTAGATTGGTGTCTCTGTGATGGCTCTTCTCCAGGGAGATTGAGTACCTGAAGAAGGAGACTCAGCGCTGTCTTCAGGACGGGGCTGAGGCATCACTGAGGGAGGAGTCAGGACAGCTCCATGAACAGGTAATAGTGGAGACTGATGGTTGGATGTGTGGTTCCTGGGTTTGATTCCCGCTGCGGTCACCAACATGATAAATAAATGCACGCATGACTGTAAGTCAGTTTGGATAAAACTGTTTGTTAAATGGCGTATATTATCATATTATAAATGTCATCGTGTGCAGCCATCAGGAAGATGATTACACAGAACGTTGGCAGTTGCAGACAACTTTGTGATTGAGAAACTTGATTGAATGTATTATGGTAACAATTGAAAGTTTCTAGTAGTACATCATCTATAATACACAAATGTAACCATAACTTTCTGTGTTTGTTTGCAGGTAGCAGATTTGGAATGCAGGGTTGAGGAACTGAAATCTGAACCTTTATAAAAGCCTTGTTTTCTAAGAGAGTCTCTTCAAGGATTGCCAGAATTGAATAGAGGACTGTGTTATTGTACTTGCAGTGGACCCAGGGTATTTCTTGTCTCAAACTTTAGCCTGGTTTGCGGTGGAATACAGGTACCCTCAGGCCTTGTATTTCTCTATGTAGTCTCTTTATGTAACAACTCTTTCAATCCTGTTTTGTTTTTAGATTTCCCAGCTGGTAATATTGCCAATAACTACTGGTTTGACAAACAGTTTAATCAACCATTTTCTTAATATTCCAAAATACTGACAAGAACGTCCATGGAGCTCTAATTGTTGCTGTTCCTAATTTTTCATTCCTAATGTTCAGTATTTTACAATTTGATCACAAATTGTGTTTTTGGGTGAATTAGAAGACCGGGCTTTTGATTTCTACATTTATTTTATTTTATTTGCCTATTTTGTAAGTGCCGTTTCATTTTCTGGGTTGTCATTGTACAGCTGTAATACTGTATGTGGTTTATAAAACAAAAGTTTGCGTTGTATTTTTATTAATATATGTATAACATTTAACATATACAGTACGACATAATGGAGTCAACAGTTTGTGCTTCTGTGACTGAGGAAGATGTGTAACTAGTCAAATGTCCACACTGGAGAAGATATACACTACCGTTCAAAAGTTTGGGGTCACTTAAAAATGTCCTTGTTTTTGAAAGAAAAGCACATTTTTTGTCCATTGAAATAACATCAAATTGATCAGAAATACAGTGTAGACATTGTTAATGCTGTAAATGACTATTGTAGCTGGAAATGGCAGATTCTTTTATGGAATATCTGCATATGGGTACAGAGGCCCATTATCAGCAACCATCACTCCTGTGTTCCAATGGCACAATGTGTTCGCTAATACAGGTTTATCATTTTAAAAGGCTAATTGATCATTAGAAAACGCTTTTGCAATTATGTTAGCACAGCTGAAAACGGTTGTTCTGATTAAATAAATATAAATAAATATATGCCATTTAGCAGACACTTTTATCCAAAGCGACTTACAGTCATGTGTGCATACATTCTACATATGGGTGGTCCCGGGAATCGAACCCACTACCCTGGCATTACAAGCGCCATGCTCTACCAACTGAGCTACAGAAGGACCACTAGAAGCAATATAACTTGCCTTCTTTAGACTAGTTGAGTATCTGGAGCATCAGCATTTGTGGGTTCGATTAGAGGCACAAAATGGCCAGAAACAAAGAACTTTCTTCTGAAACTCGTCAGTCTATTCTTGTTCTGAGAAATGAAGGCTATTAATGCGAGAAATTGCCAAGAAACGGAATATCTCGTACAACACTGATTACTACTCCCTTCACAGAACAGCACTAACGGTCTCTAACCAGAATAGAAAGAGGAGTGGGGGGCCCCGGTGCACAACTGAGCAAGAGGACAAGTACATTAGTGTCAAGTTTGAGAAACAGACGCCTCACAAGTCCTCAACTGGCAGCTTCATTAAATAGTACCCACAAAACACCAGTCTCAACGTCAACAGTGAAGAGGCGACTCCGGGATGCTGGCCTAGGCAGAGTTCCTCTGTCCAGTGTCTGTGTTCTTTTGCCCATCTTAATCTTTTATTTTTATTGGCCAGTCTGAGATATGGCTTTTTCTTTGCAACTCTGCCTAGCAAACACAATGTGCCATTGGAACACAGGAGTGATGGTTGCTGATAATGGACCTCTGTACGCTGATGTAAATATTCCATAAAAACATCAGCCGTTTCCAGCTACAACATTAACAATGTCTACACTGTATTTCTGATCAATTTGATGTTATTTTAATGGTCAACATTTTTAGCTTTTCTTTCAAAAACAAGGACATTTCTAAGTCACCCCAAATGTTTTGAGTGGTAGTGTAGCTTGATTGAACGTTTGGTGCTTCACTGGAGTGAAAGGGGCAAGAAGAGATGGGCCATCTCCTACAATTACATCAGGAATCCAACTTTTGCAGGAGTTTTGACACTTCAAGCAGTCAACTGCTGCCACAGCCATACAGTATGTGTATTGTTAGTCAACTCCGCTACCCAGTAATGGCTACTGATGGGATTCAGTAAGAGTATACTAAACCTTCAGTAATAACACCTTATTTAACTAACTCAACTTCCATAACTCCTTATAAAGGAGAGAATCCTCCATATGTGCTGTACCACAAAGGGACATGACATGATTGGAATCTTAGCATTTTTTAAATTTTATTGTGAATGTTATCAAAGATGTGATCAACACCGACTGAATGGCAGACACAAGAATTGGTGACTGATGGACTGAAACAGAGGGACTAGGCATAACTGAACTTGTCCATCGTGAACACAACCATGGACTTTGAAGGTGATGAAACATTCCTCCCCGTAAACATATGTGAGGTATTGGAGAAAAGCAATGCAAAGAAACAAGTGTTGATTATTTTTTAATTTTACCTTTATTTATTTAAAGGAGGAATGAATTTCAGAGAGGTTAGACCTGGGGGATTTTATGAAGACAGTGTTAGATAATGTTATCAAATGAACACATACTGTATCTCATGAGTGTTTTCATCAGATTTTAGGCTTGGACAGGGCACATGCTTTGCATTGTTTTGTGCAATAAATGGTGAACTGTGATACTGAAGTGAGTTATTTTTTAATAACTTCTTCCATTTGACATTTCCCTCATCTTCAGATCACAAGCTGAACTATACTCCAGGGACAATAGAGATATATTCTACTCTAAATTGGAAATGGCATATTATGAATAATAAACACATTGGTCATCAAAAAGAAAGTAAGACCAAGGCACTCCTCATATAATTCATTAAAAAGCCTTTTTGTATGACATGTTCAATGGAAACAGTTTCAAAACTGACGCCTTTTGGCTGCGTGGCCTTCGTCAGGGAGTACAAAGATATGACAATACAATGTCCTCTTTTGAACAGCTTTTTCCAATCAGCCCTGATTTGAAGAGGGAGTGGTTACAGAATTCATTGGACACACCTAGTAAACAATACTATACACATGAAAAAGTGAAATACTGTAGATATGCTATCAAAAATGCATCTCAAGGCTAGAATTATCAGAACCCCTAGAAAGGTAGATCCAACCTTGAATATGACTGGGCGAGGTATTAAGAATGGGAGAGCCATCTATTTTATAGTACACTAGAACACATCAAAAATGGACCACAACAGTCTAAACATAGCTAATTGAGGCCGGCACATGATCAATACCCATAACTTGGGTTGCCATGGTATAAGGACTTGTAGTGCCTTTAACCCATTATTTTCTTAGAAAACCAAAGTATGAACAAAAATCACATTATTTTACATGAATTGTTGTAGAATGTACTGGTATTCTCAGCCGTGAATGTTGCAATGGGTATGGATCAACTTAACCAAGTGCTTTCAAAGAAACAATAGTCAATAGTGTATGTGTGATACAACCAAATTATGAGTGTGTCTTTTCATGGTGTCTCGTCAGGTGATAATTTCGTGAAAAGCTTTTCCCACACTGATCACACTTGTACTGTCTCTCTCCGTTGTGCAGCATCAGGTGAGCTTTCAGACTCTGAGGTCGACTGAAGCTTTTCCCACATTCAGGGCAGGTACATGGTTTCACCCCAGTGTGTTTTCTCTCATGGCGCTTCAGATCCCCAGACTGACGGAAACTCTCTCCACACTCAGTACACAGGAAAGATTTCTCCCCTGTGTGTATCCTCACGTGCACATTCAGATGTCCAGAGTGGCTAAAACACTTCTCACAGTAAGAGCAGCGGTATGGCTTCTCTCCCGTGTGAATCCGCTGATGCTGCTTAAGGCTGTAGAAACAAGAGAAACTTTTCCCACAGTCATTGCACAAGTGCAGTTTGGCTGCGTCTGACTGGAAACACCGGTGAGCTTTGAAGCTTTGAACGTGCTCGTAGCTCTGTCCACACTGCAAGCACAGGTGGACTTCTCCTGCCTTCTGCTCCGACTGAATTAGCCCTGAGCCCAGGCCTGTGGCCCGAGAGACATGCTCATCAGGGTGGTGTCTCTTAACGTGCTTTCGGAGGTACCTCTCCTCGGTGAAGGAGAACTGGCAGTAGGAGCAAGGAACAGCTTTAGAGCTCAGCTGTATGTCCTTACATACTTCTGCATCCAGGTGGTGCTGTAGACCGGCAGCCTGACTGAAGAACCTTCCACAGTGGGTGCAGCAATAAAGCATATTTTCCTTCGGGTGCTTGTTGACCTTGTGCTTCTTCAGGGTGGTGTACCGTTTGAAGGTAACCCTGCATGTAGAACAAGAGTACAGCGGGGGCCCCACCACGACCCGGATGCACTGATGGGCTTTAAGGGACTCTGGGTTGCCGAAGGTTCTCTGACAATCACTGCAGCTGTACTGTGCCTCTCCTACAGCCTCTATCCTCTCCTCCTCCATGTCCAGAGCATCTGGATTGGGATCTGAATGGAACCTCTTCTTGGTACTGGTTTCTCCTTGTTTTGTTGTGTTTGCCTTAGTTTTGGCTTTAGAGTTCCTGGTGGACTTTACCCTGAGATTCCTCAGTCTCTGTGAGGAAGCTCTCCCTGTCTGGGTCTCTGTAGGTTGATCATTGGACGGAGGCTCGGGTTCCCAGGCGCTGTCAGGAGGCGGGAGCGAACTCTCACCTCTGACCTCCTTACCTCTGACCTCTACCACTCCAGTCTTTTTCTTCCTTCCGTGAACTTGTAGCTGGTGACTTGCCAGGTCGTACCCCTGAGCGAAACACTTCCTGCACAGGGGGCAGCAGTAGGGTCTGACGTTGGAGTGGACAGCTCGCATGGTTCTCTGGACGTGGCCCTTCTTCTTAAAGCTCTTAGGACGCTGAGGGCACCGGTAGCTCAACTTACGGACAGAGGACGACATAGGGTCTGAGTTCATGTTACTTTTAGAAAGGTGATTTTCAAGCTCACTCAGTGCAGATGCAGGTGATAGGTCCAGAGGGTGTAATTGCTCTTTATGTCTTTGGATGTAGGTCTCAGTGGTGAAAGAAAGCTGGCACTGACAGCAGAGGAAAACCTGAGACGATAAATCTGTATTAACCTCTAAAACGGAGAGAAAGAAGAAGAAAAGGTTAGGTCTTATTAAACCTGTGACGTTCTTCAACTTTTTGGAGAAATGTATTATTATTATTGTTATCTCTTATACACCCTCACAGAACCTTCTAGATGCCTAATGCCAGAGCAAGGTTGTGAAAAGAGACGGGATGATAAGTACCTGAAGGGGTGATCTTTCGCAGCCAGATTTGGTCAGAGGGGTCCTGAAACCTGTCGATGAATTGCCCCCCAGGCCAAAACAGGAGCTCATCTCCTGGGAGGATTGAGCGGCAGCAGTGGAAGAAAACAATCCCCCTGTACTGGAGTGCTATGAGATTACCCTCCTCTACATTACGAGCACAGTTAACATACCTAAAAGAGAGAGAGTGCACTGGGACTAAGCACTCCATAACAGACAGACAGATGCAGTGTAAAATAAGGTACGCTCTACAACACAAGTTACCTCATCCAGTTGGAATGAGTGTCTCTTGCAGAATCAATGTACTCAGATTCACCCTTACTGTTCCAAACCTGAAAATAGACAAGCGCTTTATAAAGAATATGGACACATTTTTTTTTATTTTACTAGGCAAGTCAGTTAAGAACACATTTTTATTTTCAATGACAGCCTAGGAACAGTGGGTTACCTGCCTATTCAGGGGCAGAATGACAAACTTGCACCTTATCTGCTCAGGGATTTGAACTTGGAACCTTTCAGTTCCTTGTCCAACGCTCTAACCACTAGGCTACCCTGCCTCTCATAATTTCAGCTGACCATGCTCAGATAGACAGAGCATAGAGACAATGCTCCAGAATGACATGGGTTTGGTTTTACACAAACTACAGTACAGTGTTGTGTCCCAAATGGCACCGCATTCCCTACATACACACTAAGTGAGCATACAATTAAAAAGCAAGCTCTTTTTTGGGACAAAAACGATGCATGGCCATTATATTTCTAATGTTTATCATAGAAAAAAAAATGTAAGCTACATTTTCTAATGTTTTTCTTAAAAGTTCATCTTGCATTTTATCAGAGAAATGTAAGCTGGCTAGACTGAGAAAAGCACGGGAGAAAAGTAGATATACATCAGTCAGAGCATGGTCATGAACTCTCATCTGAGTGGAGAGGTGCAACTTAAGCACAAAATTAATCTGATGCTGAGGAGAAATTACAATAGAAGTATTTTGCATCTGCGTTTACAAAACACAGCAAGATATTTGTTATGCATTGAATCTTTGTCCTCCGTAAAAAAATGTATACAGTGCCTTGAGAAAGTATTCACGACCAATTTTTCAGTTTTTGATTTGTTAAAAAAGTTTGAAATATCCAATAAATGTCATTCCACTTCATGATTGTGTCCCACTTGTTGTTGATTCCTCACAAAAAAATACAGTTTTATATCTTTATGTTTGAAGCCTGAAATGTGGCAAAAGGTCGCAAAGTTCAAGGGGGCCGAATACTTTCGCAAGGCACTGTAATTGTGCATTAACGCAACCCCGAAGTTTAAATGGCTAGTTATCTAAGTAAGTGGCTGAATTAATAAGGTGATGGGACATCATATTGTGTTATCTATCTGCCATGTTTGAGAAGTCAAAGCCCTTTGGATGAGTTATCTTTGATTTTCTAGCATTTATTTTCTTAAGTTCTCGCCCTGTTTGCTCCTCCCCCATCTTCTCCTCTCAGTTCTTGGCTGGTCTGCTCCTCCTCCATCTTCTCCGAGCAGAGCAGGCAGGCCAGTTGCCTTAGCAACTCTAGACTACACACAGACACAGCTTGTACATATGCTGCTCCAGAGCCAGTACTGTTCTTCCTTCAGACCAGCATGCATCAAAACTTTGTTCATTTGCACAGTGTCTCTTGTTCACATTTTGCTTGCAAAATGTCCAGACTCACCAAAAATGACATTCAGTAGCTGGATTGCCTGTCTTTGCAATTCGTTTATTTTCATTTTCGTTCTTTAGCATATTTAGCTAGCAGCCTCCATGGAAATGTGCTGTTACTTGTGATACATTTTGTAGCATTCTGTAGCATTCTGGTAATAGATGCCCAATATCAATTTTTTTGGCCTCATACCATAAATCCCTGCATGAGACAAGGACGGTATGACGATATGAAAATCTGGATTTATTTAATTTTTTTAACCTTTATTTAACTAGGCAAGTCAGTTAAGAACAAATATTGAACCCGGGTCTGTAGTGACGCCTCTAGCACTGCGTTGCAGTGCTTTAGACTGCTGCGCCACTCAGGATCCCTTGGATACCACCCAACCCTATATTAAAATCAGTACTAGTATGCTACAGCCTATTATATCACATGCTGTCATAAGGGAGCATTCTGGGACAGGTGTGAACCAAATGTATTTCTTGACATTTATGTTTACAAAACAGCACTAAAGTTGCCGTAATGCTCATTTGACAATTGAGTTTATAGACTTTTTATAGACTCAGCGAGTAGAATAAACGTGGCTGTCCAGTCTGCAGTCCACTCTAATCATAAGGAGCGTTTCTTTACAAACGCATCCAATCGCCTTGGTTCTGGTCCCTTACTAAACCAATCACAAGCTTCAATCTGCTGTGGTTCACAGTGCTGTACTAGAGAGATGATGGATGTCCCGGGTGAAGCTGCCGCAATTACAATGTTTGTGAGGTAGAATTGCAGGCACATATGCTCCGATTTTCAAAAAGATTTGGAGGCACAGTTGAAGTTAACTCACTCAATATACTTAAGCAATAAGGCCAGAGGGGGTGTGGTATTTGGCCTATATACACGGCTAAGGGTTGTTCTTAAGCACGACTCAACCCTTCATGTAGTGTTATGGTGTCTCTCTTGTCCTGGATGTGTGTTTTGTCCTATATTTGTATTTTATTTTTAATTCCAGCCCTTGTCCCCACAGGAGGCCTTTTGCCTTTTGGTGGGCCGCCATTGTAAATAAGAATTTGTTCTTAACAGACTTGCCTGGTTAAATAAAGGTTAAATAAATACAATTTGAAAAAAGCATCCATCAGTACTCACCTCCCAGGAGTAGTCACTTGTTACTGCTCTGTCCCTGGTAGTCACCTCCCCCTCACAGGGGCCAAAGTGCATTCCTGGGGCCACAATTGCTCCTTGGTTTAGAACCCCCAGGCCTGCCCCAGGGATACTGGACCTGCCCACCACCAGCCCGTGGGGTAGGGTGAGGAGGGCCCTCTGGGGTAAGCCCACTGGAGTGGGAGAGTCCAGCATGAAGGACAGACTACCTTGGATATCACACTGGTCTTTGTAGGAGGAATGACACTCCTCACAATCTGAAAAAATAAAAATACAAAGTGATAGACCAGTGTGATATCCAAGGAAGTCTGTCCTTCATGCTAGACTCTCCCACTCCAGTAAGATGACACAATCATGTGGTAAACTAAACTGGACATAACAAGGCCTTACACTTACTAACCGTAGATCTAAGCACCTATGATTTGAAAGATGCATGGAAAAACCATTGACAGCCTCTGAATTCAAGATAGTCAGAGTACACAGAATCTGTTATCACTCACAGAAGTCATTGCTGTTGTCATCTAGTAGTTCATGATCCTCCTCTTGGCCTTGTACCACAGTGTTCACCAATATATTCTGGACCAGGCTGTCGGGCAACACTGTGACAACACAGATCCAGTGAGAAACAGGAGTACATGACAAACATTCCTGACATAGGAGTACATGTCAAACAGAATATGAAACTCTGATTGAATTAGGCTACTGTAGCCAGAGTACCGCACCTGCAGAGGCGTTGTCTGTAATGAGTTGGGCTTGACATCCCTCTTCTGATGCACCAGTCTCTGCCCACTCCACGATGATCACTTCTTCAGACATGACTGCAGGATCTGTAGTCGGTTAGTTGGGTAGCAAAATGACAGTGTCAGCAAGCACAACACAACAGCCATGTATTCGGACAAAACCGTCACCCTGTGTGTTAAACTATGGCAACAGCCATTTTGTCCTGATTCTATACCAATTTGACGAATGAATTTAACTGTGCAATGAACATTAGCTACAAACGAAAACAAAACATATCTGAAGGTCATAATACACAATGTTGTTAGCTAGCTAGCTACAGAAAAACATGCTAGCTAGCAATGTGTAATTAGCATTTTCTAGCTAGCCAGTTAATGCTAATTCCACATTGCTAGCTAGCATTTTTATCATAATATTGTGTTTACAATGATGTTAGGACAAACCTGTACAAATGAATCCACCTGAAACCTGTATCTAATTTCTTGGTAATAATCTTAGTTATCGTTAAGGTACTAGTGTGTTTGTTACTTTTGGAAAACTGATTTGACTTTTGTGGTAAAAGTTCTTGGGTAGTTTATAACAATGTTCGGATTATGGTTGCTGCCCTTTTCATGAACCGGAAGTGAAAACCTTGCAAACGATTGATTCTAAATGTGGACTTTTTACAATTATTATACACTTTTTTTTAATTATCGATGATGCTTTAATGACCAGAGTATTATTCATACATTCTAAAATATGCGTACAATGTCTAAACTGATTTATACTTTCTTTATATTAGGTAATATATTCCTCATACTTAACTGCGCCGCTGGTGTAATGGTATCATGGAAGATTCCCATTCTTTCGACCCGGGTTCGATTCCCGGGCGGCGCACTGTTTTTGCTATCTTGAAACAAAACTGCTGTAGCATGATTAACAAATGAATAATCTCTGTTTTCGCGTTTCCTTTTCAGCAGCCAACATTTTACCTCTGAAGCTGTCGCTTGTGTCTCATGGAAACAACCAAGCAACAGAGACACACTGAAGTTCCAGACAGGTTGCAGTGGAGCCAGTCGGAAACAACTTTATCCTCAATGGCATTCTGTGCGGTTCCATAGTGTCGAGATTCTCGAAACTATTCAAAAAGTCCTGCAAGAGACATTTGGAAAGATGTCACCTATACCAGGTCATGACAGAAGCCAAGTGTTCCATAAGATATGACCACTTGACACCAAATTTGCGATGGAGATGGTTGACACTTGGGACTGTTCAGTCGCAGCCACCACTGGCCACAAATACAACTATCTTTTAGGAATTCTTTGTCTATTGCAATGCAGAGCCTCTTCACATCCTTGGTAACTTGAAAAGACAGATGTTCCCCGTAATATATAGAGCTTGAAGGTCAAAGGGAAATGTAAATGAGCAATTTTGCAGTTTGATGTGTGCATGCATCCACTGTGTTAGATTTTACCATGCTAATAGTAATAGTACTTCAGTCTCCATTTTCAAGTTAATTTTACCGTGCCATCTAGAGCACCCCACCCCACACCGTACAATTATATTCCATGCAAAACTATAAAAGGTTATGGAATTGTTATTTTAAAAACGTATGTTGTTTTAGAGTTTATTATAGTTTATCTTCAGTGCTGGAGAATGATGATCCTGAGGTTGACACCTCTATTCCAGAATCAACCTACTCTTTCAACTCTCAGGAGGATCATCCGGACCTGGACCTTCTCCTCCAGGCCAGCTGCTTCTTTGAGGCTGTCAACATGCACAATGAGACTGACATCTAGTGGTGAAAAAAGTACCTAAATGTCATACTTGAGTAAAAGCAAATATAAGCAGTAAAATATTACTTGAGTAAAAGTCTTGAAGTATTTGGTTTTACATAGACATAAATGTAAATGTAACTGCAAAAATATATTTAAGTATAAAAATTAAAATTATAAATCATTTAAAATTGCTTATGTTAAGCAAACCAAACGACACAATATATATCTATCTATATGTATATATATATATATATTTATCTATGGATAGCCAGGGCACATCATTTACAAATGAAGCGTTTGTGTTGAGTGAGTCCACCAGATCAGAGCCAGTAGAGATGACCAGGGATGTTCTCTTGATAAGTGTGTGAATTAGACCATTTTCCTGTCCTTCTAAGCATTCAAAACGTAACGAGTACATTTGGGTGTCAGGGAAAATGTATGGAGTAAAAAGTACATTATTTTCTTTAGGAATGTAGTGAACTAAAAATTGTCAAAAATATAAATAGTAAAGTACAGATACCCCAGTACTTTACACGCCTGCTGACATCGACTCCATAGATGGAGGCCAGGAGACATGCCATGATCCAAAGCTCTGTGAGTGTTGCTGTTGGAAATGTTTTTGTGTGTTTTTCTTGCCATCAGGAATGAATATCAGTATAGGCATAGGTCAACCTGTAAAGGCAGTGGTTAGTGGTTACCTGTGTTACTGAATGGTTAAGATAAGAATGCCACGTTTGATTAAGGATCTTTTTTTTTCAATGTTCTTTTAAAATGACATACCCAAATCTAATGAAAGTAGACTACAATGATCATTGACATGTTGGTTGGTCTCAGCTTTGTGCACTTTTCAATGTTCACCATTTCCAGTCCGCTCCTTTTTTCCCTTTTTTCAGCCAATAGCTGCCAACCCCATGCAGCTCCATGGGTAGCGGTGGATCCCAGCCCTAGGTTTGCAGCCATGCAGATGGAAGAGCAGAATGTCTACTGTGGAATGTACAATGTTTGCTGCTGCTGGATAGGTCAGTAACAGTAACCACAGTGTTTTTGTAACGTTGGAGCACCCGCTGTTAGCAATTAATAAAGTAACAAGGCCTATAGTGTAAAGTCTGGGTGTGCATCCCAAATGCACCCTATTCCCTACATATTTTCTTGACCACCTGGTTTAATGTGTGCATTAATGTGAGAAGGATGCGTATGTGACCAGGTGTTGAATGAGCATGTACCCAGGAGACACCTTCCCTTAGGTCCAGGGCCAGCTCAGTTGTGACTCCCATGGTGAGCCAGTCCAAGCAGGTTGTTCATATGTTCATGGTGACTAAATAAATATGTACATAAACCACACTAGAAAAGGCCCAACTAAAGGTAATCCAAAACAAACAAAGACAAGCTGAGCGGCTTCCTGCCATCTCTCTCACACTGAGTCACAATCATCTTGATCGCTCGCAATGCTTCCTGTCAATTTGACAGCAAGCCATTTTTTATTTACATTGATCACTTATCTTATAGAAAATTGTAATTTTAGTTTTACAATAAATTCTTTAGAGAACTTGCCAGTGATTAAATAGTTTTATAGTAAGAGGAGGAATATTGTGCTGCCAGTATATATATATGCTATTTTCATGTCTGATAACAGTATGTGAAATGACTGTAAATATGATTTCAGCAGCCATGTCAAGTGTATTGTTGTATGCCATGAGGCTGAGTAGTGGCGTGGACACGGTGTTCAAGTGCAAATCAGTTCACTGCCCAAATTCCATGTTATTTGTAACCTCATGTAAATGTAACCTATCAAATAGTGATGTCCTTTGGTGCTTGTGTTCCTATCTACTTGTACACAGTATTATGCCCATGTGGCAGCGGTCTGTGTTCCAGTTGCAGAGAAAGACAGTCCAGAATGAATTTCAACCCTTCCTGAAACACTATGGTAAGGCGAAGATTAAGTCACCTCTTTAAAAACAGCAGAACCTGAAGTTTGGGATTATACCTTTAATGATTGACCAATACAGTCATGTGTGCATACATTCTACGTATGGGTGGTCCCGGGGATCGAACCCACTACCCTGGTGTTACAAGCGCCATGCTCTACCAACTGAGCTACAGAAGGACCACATGTACAGGTGTGTCACAACTGACATTCATGCAGCAGTCTGCAGTGATCATCATTTACATAACTTTTACATTTGAATCATTTAGCAGACACTCTTATCTAGAATGATTTACAGCAAATTGGTAGGTGTCTAAACTCTCTCACTCTCCCATTCTGAAAAGCAGGGTGTCACCCCGGTGCATCACGGTTGGAATGGTGTTTTTCGGCTTGCAAGCTTCCCCCTTTTCCTCCAAACATAACGATGGTCATTATGGCCAAACAGTCCTATTTTTGTCTCATCAGACCAGAGGGCATTTCTCCAAAAAGTAAGATCTATTGTCCCCATGTGCAGTTGCAAACCGTAGTCTGTATTTTATGGCGGTTTTGGAGCAATGACTTCTTCCTTGCTGAGTGGCCTTTCAGCTTATGTCAATATAGGACTCGTTTTACTTTGGAATTTGTCACGACTTCCACCGAAGTCAGGTCCTCTCCTTGTCCGGGCAGCACTCGGTGGTTGGCGTCGCCGATCTTCTAGCTGTCAAGATCGTTTGTAGAAACAGACCAAGGCGCAGCGAATGTTGAGTTCCACATAATTATTAGTGAAACTTAGCAAAAACAATAAACTAATAATGAAACGACAATTGAGTGCTGACATACAACTACTCAAAAATATCCCACAAACACAGGTGGGAACAAACACTACTTAAGTATGATCCCCAATTAGAGACAACGACTACCAGCTCCCTCTAATTGGGAATCATACAAATCACCAACATAGAAACATGAAAACTGGAACACCCACATAGAAATAATAAACTAGACTAACCCCTCAGTCACGCCCTGACCTACTCCACCATAGAAAATAAGGACTCTCTATGGTCAGGATGTGACACAGCCATCCGTTGATCCACTTTAATTTTCCATTTGGTTTGTCCAGTTTTCTACACACCTGGTTTCCATTCCCTCATTTACTTGTTTTGTATTTAACCCTCTGTTCCCCACATGTTTTTGTGTGGGACTGTTTATTGTAGTGCTTGTTCCCCGTGAGCGCGCGATGGGTTATTTTTGTGCCTATTTATCTTGTTGTTCTGGATGCAGTTGGTTTTGCTTAATAAATCTCTGGTTATTACCCAGTTCTGCTTACCTGCGCCTGACTTCTCTGCCACCAATTACGTACCGCGCTACAGATATAGATACTTTCGTACCAGTTTCCTCCAGCATATTCACAAGGTCCTTTGCTGTTGTTATGGGATTGATTTGCACTATTTGCACCAAAGCACGTTAATCTCTAGGAGACAGAATGCGTCTTTTTTTAGGTCTTGGCTGATTTCTTTTGCTTTTCCCATGATGTCAAGCAAAAAGGCACTGAGTTTGAAGTTGGTCTTGAAATTCATCCACAGGTACACCTCCAATTGACTCAAATGATGTCAATCAGCCTATCAGAAGCTTCTAAAGCCATGCCATAATTTTCTGGAATTTTCCAAGCTGTTTGAAGGCACAGTCAACTTAATGTATGTAAACTTCTGACCCACTGGAATTATGATCACATAAGTGAAATAATTTGCCTGTAAACAATTGTTGGACAAATTACTTGTGTCATGCAGAAAGATGTCCTAACGGACTTGCCAAAACTATAGTTAACGAAACATTTGTGGAGAGGTTGAAAAACAAGTTATAATGTTTCCAACCTGAGTGTATGTAAACTTCCAACTTCAACTGTAGCATCTAGTTTGCTCTCTTCTTTTATAAATTCTTTCCAATGTGTTAAGTAATTATGTTGTTGTTTTCTCATGAATTGGTTGGGTTCAATTGTGTTGCTCTCCTGGGGCTCTTTGGGGTCTGTTGGTCTTTGTGAACAGAGCACCAGGACCAGCTTGCGTAGGTGGCTCTTCTCCATGTTCATTTCTCTGTAGGCGAAGGCTTTGTTATGGAATGTTTGGGAATCGCTTCCTTTTAGGTGATTGTAGAATTTATCATCCTAATTCTGTCCAGCATGCCTTATTTTATGTTTTACTTTATAAACGGACGATAGTTTTGGTTGTTTGTCCCATTTTGTGAATTCTTGGTTGGTTAACGGACCCCAGAGCTCACAACCATAAAGTGCAATGGTTTCTTTAACTGATTCAAATATTTCTTGCCAGATCCTAATTGGCATGTCAAATTTGATTTTCCTTTTGATGGCATAGAAGGCCTTTGCTTTTTCTCACAGATACTTCACAGCTTTGTGGAAGTTAACTGTGGCTTTGATGTTAATCCCGAGGTATGTACAGTGGGGAGAACAAGTATTTGATACACTGCCGATTTTGCAGGTTTTCCTACTTACAAAGCATGTAGAGGTCTGTCATTTTTATCATAGGTACAATTCAACTGTGAGAGACGGAATCTAAAACAAAAATCCAGAAAATCACATTGTATGATTTTTAAGTAATTCATTTGCATTTTATTGCATGACATAAGTATTTGATAAATCAGAAAAGCAGAACTTAATATTTGGTACAGAAACCTTTGTTTGCAATTACAGAGATCATATGTTTCCTGTAGTTCTTGACCAGGTTTGCACACACTGCAGCAGGGATTCTGGCCCACTCCTCCATACAGACCTTCTCCAGATTTCGGGGCTGTAGCTGGGCAATACGGACTTTAAGCTCCCTCCAAAGATGTTCTATTGGGTTCAGGTCTGGAGACTGGCTAGGCCACTCCAGGACCTTGAGATGCTTCTTACGGAGCCACTCCTTAGTTGCCCTGGCTGTGTGTTTCGGGTCGTTGTCATGCTGGAAGACCCAGCCACGACCCATCTTCAATGCTCTTACTGATCTCGCGATACATGGCCCCATCCATCCTCCCTTCAATACGGTGCAGTCGTCCTGTCCCCTTTGCAGAAAAGCATCCCCAAAGAATGATGTTTCCACCTCCATGCTTCACAGTTGGGATGGTGTTCTTGAGGTTGTACTCACTCTTCTTCTTCCTCCAAACACGGCGAGTGGAGTTTAGACCAAAAAGCTCTATTTTTGTGTCATCAGACCACATGACCTTCTCCCATTCCTCCTCTGGATCATCCAGATGGTCATTGGCAAACTTCAGACGGGCCTGGACATGTGCTGGCTTGAGCAGGGGGACCTTGCGTGCGCTGCAGGATTTTAATCCATGATGGCGTAGTGTGTTACTAATGGTTTTCTTTGAGACTGTGGTCCCAGCTCTCTTCAGGTCATTGACCAGGTCCTGCCGTGTAGTTCTGGGCTGGTCCCTCACCTTCCTCATGATCATTGATGCCCCACGAGGTGAGATCTTGCATGGAGCCCCAGACCGAGGATGATTGACCGTCATCTTGAACTTCTTCACATTTTCTAATAATTGCGCCAACAGTTGTTGCCTTCTCACCAAGTTGCTTGCCTATTATCCTGTAGCCCCATCCCAGCCTTGTGCAGGTCTACAATTTTATCCCTGATGTCCTTACAGCTCTCTGGTCTTGGCCATTGTGGAGAGGTTGGAGTCTGTTTGATTGAGTGTGTGGATAGGTGTCTTTTATACAGGTAACGAGTACAAACAGGTGCAGTTAATACAGGTAATGAGTGGAGAACAGGAGGGCTTCTTAAAGAAAAACTAACAGGTCTGTGAGAGCTGGAATTCTTACTGGTTGGTGGGTGATCAAATACTTATGTCATGCAATAAAATGCAAGTGAATTACTTAAAAATCATACAATGTGATTTTCTGGATTTTGTTTTAGATTCGTCTCTCACAGTTGAAGTGTACCTATGATAAAAAATTACAGACCTCTACATGCTTTGTAAGTAGGAAAACCTGCAAAATCGGCAGTGTATCAAATACTTGTTCTCCCGACTGTATCTTTTTTTGTGTGCTCTAGTACAATGGTGTCTAGATGGAATTTGTATTCGTGGTCCTGGCAATTGGGCCTTTTTTGGATCACCATTCTTTTTGTCTTACTGAGATTTAATGTTAGGGTCCAGGTCTAACAGAATCTGCGTAGAAGATCTAGGTGCTGCTGTAGGGCCTCCTTTCAAATCAAATCAAGTGTATTTGTCACTTGCGCCGAATACAAAAGATGTAGACCTTACAGTGAAATGCTTACTTACAGGCTCTAACCAATGTTGTGAAAAAAAGGTATGTGTATGTGTGTGTGTAGGTAAGTAAAGAAATAAAACAACAGTTAAGACATTTGAAAAAAGAGTAGCATGGCTATATACATACACCTGTTAGTCAGGCTTATTGAGGTAGTATGTACATGTAGGTATCATTAATGGGACTCTGCATATATGATGAACAGAGAGTAGCAGAAGAGTAAAAAGAGGGGTTGGTGGGTGGTGGGACACAATGCAGATAGCCTGGTTAACCAATGTGCGGGGGCTCTGGTTGGTCGGGCCAATTGAGGTAGTATGTACAGTAATGAATAGTTAAAGTGACTATGCATATATGATAAACAGAGAGTAGCAGCAGCGTAAAAGAGGGATTGGGGGGGGCACACTGCAAGTAGTCCGGGTAGCCATTTGATTACCTGTTCAGGAGTCTTATGGCTTCGGGGTAAACTTTTGAGAAGCCTTTTTTTCCTAGACTTGGCACTCTGGTACAGCTTGCCATGCGGCAGTAGAGAGAACAGTCTATGACTGGGGTGGACAGAAGCACCAGATCATCAGCAAATAGTAGACATTTGACTTAAGATTCTTGTAGGGTGAGGCTGGGTGCCTGTTCTAATGCCCTTGCCCATTGGTTGATATATGTGTTGAAGAGGATGGGGCTTAAGTTGCATCCCTTTCTCACCTTCCGGCCCTGTGGAAGGAAATGTGTCTTTTCTTTGCCAATTTTAACCACACGCTTGTTGTTTGTGTACATGAATTTTATTATGTTTTCTGTTTTTCCCCCAACACCACTTTCCATTCATTTGTATAGCAGACCCTCAGGCCAAATTGAGTTAAAATATTTTTTCAAATCAACAAAGCATGAGAAGACTGCCTTTGTTTTGTTTGTTTGTCATTTAGGGTCTGCAGGGTGAATACGTTGTCTGTCGTACGGTAATTTGGTAAAAAGCCAATTTGACATATGCTCAATACATTGTTTTCGCTGAGTAAATGTATGAGTCTGCTGTTTATGATAATGCAGAGGATTTTCCAAATTGGGGTGATCAATCCTTGGTTCCAAATATTGGAGAAGATACCAGAGCTGAGGATGATGTTAAAGAGTTTAAGTATACCCAATTGGAATTTTTGGGTTGGAGGGTTTGTATTTTGTCCTGTAGTTCATTCAATGTAATTGGAGAATCCAATGTGTTTTGGTAGTCTTTAATTGTTGGTATTCTCCCTCTCTCTCTCTGGCATATTTCTACTTTTCCAAGACCACATCTGTTTTACCTCTAGATGGAGCCCTTGCTTCACATATGGCCCTCACTGCTGTGTGGAGAATTGATATCAAAGCAGCTTTAATGTACATACCAGATATAAATGATTTACCAGGAGCAGAACAACACTGCACCATGTCATTAGTTTCATGTGTTTTCACTGTCAACTTACTGTCTAGTCTAAACACAGTACCTCCACTCAGCAGAGTTTGCTGTCTATCTTTGAGTTTTGTATTGAAACAGAGACAGCAGGACAGGACAGCATGACTCTTCATCCACTCTGTACCGTGCTTATCCTGGTTCCAGATCTGTTTGTGCTACATACCCAACTCTTATGGTCATTGTAATTTCAAACAGCGCAAACAGATCTGGTGCCAAGTTATATACTCTGTTATACACTATGCTCCAGTTGTAATCTTTTGAGGGCTGTCGATACACCGTAAAAACAAACACATTATTTCCAAGCCCAGTGTAACCAAAACAAAAAGTCACAAATGCAACGGCAAGGGAATTACAATATCATTATTCATGATTCATTAATCATGCTTTCTGTTACATTTTCATGAAATGTGAATGTGTTTTAATGTCTGCCACTACTGAGAAAGGGCCTGCCAGCCCAGCGATTGAGCTGTGGTCTCAATAGCTCCCAGTCACAGCCAAGCCACCCTAGACATCTGCAGGCGACAGACAGTGTTAAGTGTCATAATTCCACTATTTTCTGAGAGGTAAATAGGAAGACATGAGGTGTGTCCCAAAATGCACCGTATTTCCATTGACAGTACACTACATAGTTATTATTGTGCGCTATAAGGGGAATAGGGGTGCCATTTTGGACACGGTGGTGAAGGTTAAAGGTCACCTGCATAAAATGTCACTATTTGGGACCGGTTGGTTTAGCGGCTGGGGGGGATGCAACCAGAAACCTGAAACAAGTGGCCAATTCACACAGGAAAGGTTTTGGGAAAGCAGCCTCTGACTCGGTTTCCTGGCCCCTAACAGAAACAAGACATGTATTGTAACACAACACTACAGAGGCTTTTCAAGCACCAGAGGAGCAGAACAAAACTAACCAAGTGGCCCAGAGCTGCAGCCTGGGGAACTGACAAAGGATTAGAGGTTTGATGTTTTCAATGTTGAACAAGATTATATGATGGTAGCTAACTCTGAATAGGAATCAGAGAAGGTGAGTAATTGCCAGAAAAAAAATAGATACTTTATGGAGGCGAAAGCAGCATTAACTGAATGAATCGACTTACTTAGCACTGTATATTCTGTGTACTGGTGTGTCAAGATATTCAAAGGCCCTGTTATACATTAAGCAACAAATGCAATACACCTTTTCACATTTTAAAATGCTGCTGGAAGTCAAACAGCTTTTGTCAGATTAACAAAACAAGGCTAGATGCTTTGTTTAGAGACAATTGATGTAAAACTCCTTCACATGCGAGACAGTGGGAAGCAGATGACCTCTTGGGGGCCAAGTGGAGGGGCCACATCAATCACACATATCATCATACAGTTTAAAGTTAGGGGTTGGATCTCTGTTGAGTCTTTGCCAAGTCTTCTACAATCAGTTACTACTACGCTCCTACTTCAGGTCGATGGAACACACACTAGGTTCCCATCGTTAGGCTATCTGCTGCCCTTCCCAACCCAAGCTCAAGGATTCATCCACTTACCCTAAAGACAAGAGTGAAGCAATACTGTTTACTCCATATGTTTAGACAAGGAATGCAGAAATGGTGCATACTCTATTCCCTAAACAGTGTATGTTTTTTAATGATCCCCTTAAAATTAGCACACTATATAGGGATAGGGTGCCATTTAGGGAGCACCTTTAGAAATAAGTGTGTAATGTGTAAGGCCCACCACAGACAGAGACCCCAGCCCGGCACAACCAAAGATCCTGGTGGTATCAGCCCTCCACAGACAGAGACCCCAGCCCCCCACAGACAGATAACCTGGCCTGCCACAGACAGAGACCCTAGAACCCACAGACAGAGATCCTGGTGGTATGAGGGGCTGAGATCCTGGTGGTATCAGGGGCTGCAGACAGAGATCCTGGTGGTATCAGGGCTGAGATCCTGGTGGTTTCAGGGGCTGAGATCCTGGTGGTATCAGGGGCTGAGATCCTGGTGGTATCAGGGGCTGAGATCGTGGTGGTATCAGGGCTGAGATCCTGGTGGTATCAGGGGCTAAGATCCTGGTGGTATCAGGGGCTGAGATCCTGGTGGTATCGGGCTGATATCCTGGTGGTATCAGGGGCTGAGATCCTGGTGGTATCAGGGGCTGAGATCCTGGTGGTATCAGGGGCTGATATCCTGGTGGTATCAGGGGCCGATATCCTGGTGGTATCAGGGGCTGAGATCCTGGTGGTATCAGGGGCTGATATCCTGGTGGTATCAGGGGCTGAGATCCTGGTGGTATCAGGGGCTGGGATCCTGGTGGTATCAGGGGCCGATATCCTGGTGGTATCAGGGGCTGAGATCCTGGTGGTATCAGGGGCTGAGATCCTGGTGGTATCAGGGGCTGATATCCTGGTGGTATCAGGGGCTGAGATCCTAGTGGTATCAGGGGCTGCAGACAGAGATCCTGGTGGTATCAGGCACTGCAGACAGAGATCCTGGTGGTATCAGGGGCTGAGATCCGGTGGTATCAGGGGCTGAGATCCTGGTGGTATCGGGCTGATATCCTGGTGGTATCAGGGGCTGAGATCCTGGTGGTATAAGGGGCTGAGTGTGTGGGCATGTCTGAGGCTCGAGGTTAGTGATAATTTAGAAATAAAACTACAGCTACATCCTGGTTTGTTGTTTGGGACAAGGTTAGGTGGATTGGACGTTTTAAGACGTAACCAGCAGTAGGGTGCCATTTGAGACGCAGATCCTGTTTCTGGAGCCCCAACCGGTAGGCAGGCTCAGATCCTGTTTTTGGAGCCCCAACGGGTAGGCAGGCTCAGATCCTATTTTTGGAGCCCCAACCGGTAGGCAGGCTCAGATCCTGTTTTTGGAGGCCCAACGGGTAGGCAGGCTCAGATCCTGTTTTTGGAGCCCCAACCGGTAGGCAGGCTCAGATCCTGTTTTTGGAGCCCCAACGGGTAGGCAGGCTCAGATCCTGTTTATGGAGCCCCAACGGGTAGGCAGGCTCAGATCCTGTTTCTGGAGCCCCAACGGGTAGGCAGGCTCAGATCCTGTTTCTGGAGCCCCAACGGGTAGGCAGGCTCAGATCCTGTTTCTGGAGCCCCAACGGGTAGGCAGGCTCAGATCCTGTTTCTGGAGCCCCAACGGGTAGGCAGGCTCAGATCATGTTTCTGGAGCCCCAACGGGTAGGCAGGCTCAGATCCTGTTTTTGGATCCCCAACGGGTAGGCAGGCTCAGATCCTGTTTTTGGAGCCCCAACCGGTAGGCAGGCTCAGATCCTGTTTTTGGAGCCCCAACGGGTAGGCAGGCTCAGATCCTGTTTTTGGAGCCCCAACGGGTAGGCAGGCTCAGATCCTGTTTTTGGAGCCCCAACGGTTAGGCAGGCTCAGATCCTGTTTTTGGAGCCCCAACGAGTAGGCAGGCTCAGATCCTGTTTTTGGAGGCCCAACGGGTTGGCAGGCTCAGATCCTGTTTTTGGAGGCCCAACGGGTAGGCAGGCTCAGATCCTGTTTTTGGAGGCCCAACGGGTAGGCAGGCTCAGATCCTGTTTTTGGAGGCCCAACGGGTAGGCAGGCTCAGATCCTGTTTTTGGAGGCCCAACGGGTAGGCAGGCTCAGATCCTGTTTTTGGAGGCCCAACGGGTAGGCAGGCTCAGATCCTGTTTTTGGAGGCCCAACGGGTAGGCAGGCTCAGATCCTGTTTTTGGAGCCCCAACGGGTAGGCAGGTTCAGATCCTGTTTTTGGAGCCCCAACCGGTAGGCAGGCTGAGATCCTGTTTTTGGAGCCCCAACGGGTAGGCAGGCTCAGATCCTGTTTTTGGAGCCCCAACCGGTAGGCAGGCTCAGATCCTGTTTTTGGAGCCCCAACGGGTAGGCAGGCTCAGATTCTGTTTTTGGAGCCCCAACGGGTAGGCAGGCTCAGATCCTGTTTTTGGAGCCCCAACGGTTAGGCAGGCTCAGATCCTGTTTTTGGAGCCCCAACGAGTAGGCAGGCTCAGATCCTGTTTTTGGAGGCCCAACGGGTTGGCAGGCTCAGATCCTGTTTTTGGAGGCCCAACGGGTAGGCAGGCTCAGATCCTGTTTTTGGAGGCCCAACGGGTAGGCAGGCTCAGATCCTGTTTTTGGAGGCCCAACGGGTAGGCAGGATCAGATCCTGTTTTTGGAGGCCCAACGGGTAGGCAGGCTCAGATCCTGTTTTTGGAGGCCCAACGGGTAGGCAGGCTCAGATCCTGTTTTTGGAGGCCCAACGGGTAGGCAGGCTCAGATCCTGTTTTTGGAGCCCCAACGGGTAGGCAGGCTCAGATCCTGTTTTGGAGCCCCAACCGGTAGGCAGGCTGAGATCCTGTTTTGGAGCCCCAACGGGTAGGCAGGCTCAGATCCTGTTTTTGGAGCCCCAACCGGTAGGCAGGCTCAGATCCTGTTTTTGGAGCCCCAACCGGTAGGCAGGCTGAGATCCTGTTTTTGGAGCCCCAACGGGTAGGCAGGCTCAGATCCTGTTTTTGGAGGCCCAACGGGTAGGCAGGCTCAGATCCTGTTTTTGGAGCCCCAACGGGTAGGCAGGCTTAGATCCTGATTTTGGAGGCCCAACGGGTAGGCAGGCTCAGATCCTGTTTCTGGAGCCCCAATGGGTAGGCAGGCTCAGATCCTGTTTCTGGAGCCCCAACGGGTAGTCAGGCTCAGATCCTGTTTTTGGAGGCCCAACGGGTAGGCAGGCTCAGATCCTGTTTTTGGAGGCCCAACGGGTAGGCAGGCTCAGATCCTGTTTCTGGAGCCCCAACGGGTAGGCAGGCTCAGATCCTGTTTTTGGAGCCCCAACGGGTAGGCAGGCTCAGATCCTGTTTCTGGAGCCCCAACGGGTAGCCAGGCTCAGATCCTGTTTCTGGAGGCCCAACGGGTAGGCAGGCTCAGATCCTGTTTCTGGAGGCCCAACTGGTAGGCAGGCTCAGATCCTGTTTTTGGAGCCCCAACCGGTAGGCAGGCTCAGATCCTGTTTTTGGAGGCCCAACGGGTTGGCAGGCTCAGATCCTGTTTTTGGAGGCCCAACGGGTAGGCAGGCTCAGATCCTGTTTTTGGAGGCCTAACGTGTTGGCAGGCTCAGATCCTGTTTTTGGAGGCCCAACGGGTAGGCAGGCTCAGATCCTGTTTTTGGAGGCCCAACGGGTAGGCAGGCTCAGATCCTGTTTTTGGAGGCCCAACGGGTAGGCAGGATCAGATCCTGTTTTTGGAGGCCCAACGGGTAGGCAGGCTCAGATCCTGTTTTTGGAGGCCCAACGGGTAGGCAGGCTCAGATCCTGTTTTTGGAGCCCCAACGGGTAGGCAGGCTCAGATCCTGTTTTTGGAGCCCCAACGGGTAGGCAGGCTCAGATCCTGTTTTTGGAGCCCCAACCGGTAGGCAGGCTGAGATCCTGTTTTTGGAGCCCCAACGGGTAGGCAGGCTCAGATCCTGTTTTTGGAGCCCCAACCGGTAGGCAGGCTCAGATCCTGTTTTTGGAGCCCCAACCGGTAGGCAGGCTGAGATCCTGTTTTTGGAGCCCCAACGGGTTGGCAGGCTCAGATCCTGTTTTTGGAGGCCCAACGGGTAGGCAGGCTCAGATCCTGTTTTTGGAGGCCCAACGGGTTGGCAGGCTCAGATCCTGTTTTTGGAGGCCCAACGGGTAGGCAGGCTCAGATCCTGTTTTTGGAGACCCAACGGGTAGGCAGGCTCAGATCCTGTTTTTGGAGGCCCAACGGGTAGGCAGGATCAGATCCTGTTTTTGGAGGCCCAACGGGTAGGCAGGCTCAGATCCTGTTTTTGGAGGCCCAACGGGTAGGCAGGCTCAGATCCTGTTTTTGGAGGCCCAACGGGTAGGCAGGCTCAGATCCTGTTTTTGGAGCCCCAACGGGTAGGCAGGCTCAGATCCTGTTTTTGGAGCCCCAACCGGTAGGCAGGCTGAGATCCTGTTTTTGGAGCCCCAACGGGTAGGCAGGCTCAGATCCTGTTTTTGGAGCCCCAACCGGTAGGCAGGCTCAGATCCTGTTTTTGGAGCCCCAACCGGTAGGCAGGCTGAGATCCTGTTTTTGGAGCCCCAACGGGTAGGCAGGCTCAGATCCTGTTTTTGGAGCCCCAACGGGTAGGCAGGCTCAGATCCTGTTTTTGGAGGCCCAACGGGTAGGCAGGCTCAGATCCTGTTTTTGGAGCCCCAACGGGTAGGCAGGCTCAGATCCTGTTTTTGGAGCCCCAACGGGTAGGCAGGCTCAGATCCTGTTTTTGGAGGCCCAACGGGTAGGCAGGCTCAGATCCTGTTTCTGGAGCCCCAATGGGTAGGCAGGCTCAGATCCTGTTTCTGGAGCCCCAACGGGTAGGCAGGCTCAGATCCTGTTTCTGGAGCCCCAACGGGTAGGCAGGCTCAGATCCTGTTTCTGGAGCCCCAAAGGTTAGGCAGGCTCAGATCCTGTTTCTGGAGCCCCAATGGGTAGGCAGGCTCAGATCCTGTTTTTGGAGCCCCAACGGGTAGGCAGGCTCAGATCCTGTTTCTGGAGCCCCAACGGGTAGGCAGGCTCAGATCCTGTTTCTGGAGGCCCCACGGGTAGGCAGGCTCAGATCCTGTTTCTGGAGGCCCAACTGGTAGGCAGGCTCAGATCCTGTTTTGGAGCCCCAACCGGTAGGCAGGCTCAGATCCTGTTTTTGGAGCCCCAACGGGTAGGCAGGCTCAGATCCTGTTTCTGGAGCCCCAAAGGTTAGGCAGGCTCAGATCCTGTTTCTGGAGCCCCAATGGGTAGGCAGGCTCAGATCCTGTTTTTGGAGCCCCAACGGGTAGGCAGGCTCAGATCCTGTTTCTGGAGCCCCAACGGGTAGGCAGGCTCAGATCCTGTTTCTGGAGGCCCCACGGGTAGGCAGGCTCAGATCCTGTTTCTGGAGGCCCAACTGGTAGGCAGGCTCAGATCCTGTTTTTGGAGCCCCAACCGGTAGGCAGGCTCAGATCCTGTTTTTGGAGCCCCAACGGGTAGGCAGGCTCAGATCCTGTTTCTGGAGCCCCAAAGGTTAGGCAGGCTCAGATCCTGTTTCTGGAGCCCCAATGGGTAGGCAGGCTCAGATCCTGTTTTTGGAGCCCCAACGGGTAGGCAGGCTCAGATCCTGTTTCTGGAGCCCCAACGGGTAGGCAGGCTCAGATCCTGTTTCTGGAGGCCCCACGGGTAGGCAGGCTCAGATCCTGTTTCTGGAGGCCCAACTGGTAGGCAGGCTCAGATCCTGTTTTTGGAGCCCCAACCGGTAGGCAGGCTCAGATCCTGTTTTTGGAGCCCCAACGGGTAGGCAGGCTCAGATCCTGTTTCTGGAGCCCCAACGGGTAGGCAGGCTCAGATCCTGTTTTTGGAGCCCCAACCGGTAGGCAGGCTCAGATCCTGTTTCTGGAGGCCCAACGGGTAGGCAGGCTCAGATCCTGTTTTTGGAGCCCCAACAGGTAGGCAGGCTCAGATCCTGTTTTTGGAGCCCCAACGGTTAGGCAGGCTCAGATCCTGTTTTTGGAGCCCCAACGGGTAGGCAGGATCAGATCCTGTTTTTGGAGGCCCAACGGGTAGGCAGGCTCAGATCCTGTTTTTGGAGGCCCAACGGGTAGGCAGGCTCAGATCCTGTTTTTGGAGGCCCAACGGGTAGGCAGGATCAGATCCTGTTTTTGGAGGCCCAACGGGTAGGCAGGCTCAGATCCTGTTTTTGGAGGCCCAACGGGTCACCAGGCTCAGATATTTCACAGCTCTCTGTCTGTGATTTACATCATGTTGACACAAGTGCTGTATAAAAAAACCAAAGCATACGTGTAAGACCTGTAGTGTTTGTCATGTAGTTGTCCTAGGGAGTATTGACAGGAAAGAATGATGACCCATTTCAGAAGCAGATGTTTGAGGTCATCATCAGACTCAGTCAATTCATTTCCCCCCATTGGTATAGCTCCTGCAATTGGACGGTTGACCAATTAAACGCTTGACTGTTTTTTCTTAAAAATCCACATACAGTGTACATGGCCATGTTTCCTGACTGTTGAAAGCCTACAGCATTGTCAGTCACAGGGGATAAAACAGCTGCATAGATTAAAACAGAACCCAAAGCCAACAATGACACAATAAGCCGCTCTTAGAGCCCCTGATCCATTTTAGATTCTGAGAAAAGGTCCTCGATCACTCTCATCAGTGAGTGGTATTACACCGCTGAGGCAGTCACACACGGCTGGTCTAGTTTCTCTCGGCATTTCCTGATTCATCCAACCACTCCATCCCTCCACCCCCATCTTCAGCTGTTTAAAGAGCAGAAATTATGTCTGTAATTGTTTCAGTGTGTAGCCTGTTATTTTAATGTGCCAAGCTGGATGACAAAAAAATGAATCAATCAACGATTGCGGTAAACGGCAAGTATTTTACTGACATTCTTAAAGTTTTACCACCTCCAGACTTACTTTTTGGAATAGTTTGACTAATTATCATTGTATTTGTCACATACACCGAATACAACAGGCGTATGTATACCTTACCGTGAAATGCTTACTTCTTAACATCACTGTGGAAAGAGCCCATGCTAAGATGCATTTATTTGACTATAGTGAGGATGGCTGAGGTAACAGTTACCAGTATTAGGACAGGAGACAAGGAGAACACAGTTATCGTGTCCATATTAGGACAGTCACAGCAGGACTTGTCAGTCTTATTGGCTGTAACCTCACACAAGGGTAATTTAGCCACCAAATGGCAGAGATGATGAGGGGTTTTTGTTTGTCTTGTCAGTGATTTTGGGGGATGACCACTTATATTTCTTTTAAAAAATGTATATATTTTAACCGTTCAACTGTTGAATAGCGAAAAAATACCAATCATGGAATTCTAGTTTTGAATGTTCGTGACAAAACATTTTACGGACAGTATAACGTTTTTTTGACTGCTTTAATGAAAACAATTACATTCTCTTTCTTCTTCTCCGAACATCTGTTAACAGCTGCACGGAAACATATTAAAGAAGAAGAGATAGAGAGAGAAGAAGAAAAAACAAGGTGAGGATGAAGAAAAAAATACGTGAACAATCACCACGATAGTGGTCACTGAGTCTGAAGCTATTGGGTGAGATTAACCATGAATTGATCCCTATGCAGCTACAGTCCCTGTGAATGTTGAAAACTCTCCGGCTCTGAGTCAGTTCCCTGTATTCAATAACGGAATAAACACAACACTTTAAGCCAAGGTTTGAGTTTTTTCCCCCACCCTTTTTAAATATTTGGTCAAATAACCAGTTGAGTAACTTCCCGATGAAAACGTGCACCTTTTTGGTCAGAAAAAAACTGTATGAAGAGTTCTATCCCCTAAGTCCTGTACTGTTTTTTTAGGCCTCTCAGGGTTGAAAAGGGACTGAATAATCTTTTTGACTGATGACTGACGTAAGAGCATGTACGTGGTAGGCCTATCTGTTTTATATGATTATAATAATAATAATAATATATGCCATTTAGCAGACGCTTTTATCCAAAGCGACTTACAGTCATGTGTGCATACATTCTACGTATGGGTGGTCCCGGGAATCAAACCCACTACCCTGGCGTTACAAGCGCCATGCTCTACCAACTGAGCTACAGAAGGACCACTATGATGGTCATAATGCTTCATGACAGTGTCATAAAGTGTATTTTCTTAGTCCAAGTGAAGTGACACAGGATGGTCATAATGCTTCATGACAGTGTCATAAAGTGTATTTCAACATGTTATTTAAAATACGCTGGAAAAAACACGACTGTGAAAAATTCATTACAACAGCAAATTATTTAAGAAACAAACTTTCAAACGAAAGGAAACTTCTTGGCAGAGAAAAACACATTTGAATAAATATGGGTTTTGAAACTCTTATGTAGGTGTTATAACCAGACACAAAATAACTCAATATATGTCACAACAGGTGTAAAAATATGGGTCATGACAGTGTTATTAACATATTGCGACTGGTTATGACAATTTATGTCAGCTGTTATGATATATTAGGACATGGCTATGACTGTGTCGTAACATGTTATGAGGCTAGGTGTCAACTAAAGTGTTACCAAGATATCAGTTGCAGGCTGAAAAGGTAGATGGAGAGAGGAAAGCTTGAGCACTGAATCCATAAATGTAAATGTAAATGTAAGAGCTTTCCTAACGGTCAGCCACTGTGTAACCCAATATGATTTGATAAGTTGGAAACATCAGGCCTCCACTTCTCGTTCCGCCAGTGTCTAGGTTAGAACACTGTTTTTGATGTGGACACATCAGAGGTGATCTTCTTAGCGAGGTTGAAGCAGTGGCTTTGCCACTTTGAGGCAGCTCATGTGTTTTGCATAATTCAGTATAAGGATTGTAAAAGAGTCAGTTAGGCCCATGGAATAAATTACCTGCTCTAAAGGCTAAAGGCTGCATCCCAATTGGCAGCCTATTCCCTATTTAGTCCACTACTTTTGACCAGGACCCATAGGTCTCTGGTCCAAATTAGTGGACTACTGTATATAGGGAATGGCCCTGGTCAAAAGTAGTGGGCTAAATCAAACCTTCTCCTCCACAGTGATATTGTCATAGTGTTACACATTGTTGTAAAAACGCTTGAAGGCACCACAGAACATCACAAATGGAGAAACATTTTGAGAGATTTATTCCGTAATGCTTATTGGCTGATTAATCCTACAATAATTTAATAATGGGAAACTGGAGCATAAAGGGTTGGGACTATATTAGGTGTTTTTATCTGAGGATAATCTGCTGAAAGCCTTTCTGTTGGAGTCATGTTGTATTGGATATCCACAATCACAGCTGTGGCAACACTTGATGATAGCTTTAAACTATCCAAAAGTTGTTTCATATGGAGATAAAGTTAAGCTTAAGAAAATGTAATCATACAGACGTACTGTTCGATGACGAACCCTCCCATGACCTTGTCACCATAACATTGGCATAGACAGGAAACATAGTGGTGGTGACTGCTGTCCTCTTCTTGTTGTGACACTAGATTCTGTCCAACTAGTGTACTGTCACTGAAATGTGGCACTTCTTATGAAGACTTTCTCTGATTGATTAGTGAGTAGAATGTACCACGCCATCTAAAACAGAAGGAAGTAACGCGCTATCCAAATCAACCATTTTGTCTCTTTATCTCCTAATGAAACAAAGATCATTGTTCCAAATGGAAAATATTTCAACACGGGGAAGGCAGGGAATACCTGGTGAATCATTTCATTCTGGGAAAAGGGAGGTGTTTGGATAAAAATGCAAGCCTGTGGTCATCCAATAAAAACAGACAGGGCCCACTGCTCTCCATACCAGCTCAGAGAAACGCCAATGTTCTGTGTGATTAACACCTTAAAATCTCTCAACCAGTCCAAAGATACTAATTGGGTTTTTTACATCATTACACAGTGCTATACACACACACACTCATGCACGCATACACCCACACATGCTCACACACACACACACACACACACACACACACACACACACACACACACACACACACACACACACACACACACACACACACACACACACACACACACACACACACACACACACACACACACACACACACACACAAACTTTCTCTAATCTAGGTGAAACCAAACCTCAGATTTACAGTGGGACTACATGGTGGAGCCTAATGTTAAAAAGGGGTGATTCAAATCCAATCTATTTGGGAATAGTCTCCATGGCTAATCAACATGAACGAGTGGCTTGCAATCAGGATCCTGTTGGCATTGCCCATATAAACAGTATGCTGCCTTAAAATTGACAGCCGGGCAACCCTTGGTTCCTGTAACCAAGACAGTGGGATGTGTCACAGTCTGTATACTAAATGGAACCCTATTCCCTATATAGTGCACCCTGGTCAAAAGTAGTGCACTATATAGAATATGGTGCCATTTGGGACGCAAACCCATACTCCAGTGCAATGGGCTTGGAGAGACTACTGGACTACTTACACATCATCATCTGCTCATCATCATCTGCTCATCTATCACTCCAGTGTTAATCTGCTAAATTGTAATTACTTTGCCACTATGGCCTATTTATCGTCTTACCTCCTCACGCCATTTGCACACACTGTATATAGACTTTCTTTTTTTCTATTGTGTTATTGGCTGTACGCTTGTTTATTCCATGTGTAACTCTGTGTTGTTGTGCGTGTCGCACTGCTTTGATTTATCTAATGACAATGAGAAATGAGAACTTGTTCTCAACTAGCTTACCTGGTTAAATAAAGGTGTTCTCAACTAGCCTACCTGGTTTAAATAAAGGTGTTCTCAACTACCCTACCTGGTTAAATAAAGGTGTTCTCATCTAGCCTACCTGGTTAAATAAAGGTGAAATAAAACATGTAAAAAGTACACAAGGGCCAAATGGGATCTGTGTCACGAGAAACACTTAAGAGATGCAGAGATATACAGTGCCTTGCGAAAGTATTCGGCCCCCTTGAACTTTGCGACCTTTTGCCACATTTCAGGCTTCAAACATAAAGATATAAAACTGTATTTTTTTGTGAATAATCAACAACAAGTGGGACACAATCATGAAGTGGAACGACATTTATTGGATATTTCAAACTTTTTTAACAAATCAAAAACTGAAAAATTGGCCGTGCAAAATTATTCAGCCCCCTTAAGTTAATACTTTGTAGCGCCACCTTTTGCTGCGATTACAGCTGTAAGTCGCTTGGGGTATGTCTCTATCGGTTTTGCACATCGAGATACTGACATTTTTTTCCATTCCTCTTTGCAAAACAGCTCGAGCTCAGTGAGGTTGGATGGAGAGCATTTGTGAACAGCAGTTTTCAGTTTTTTCCACAGATTCTCGATTGGATTCAGGTCTGGACTTTGACTTGGCCATTCTAACACCTGGATATGTTTATTTTTTAACCATTCCATTGTAGATTTTGCTTTATGTTTTGGATCATTGTCTTGTTGGAAGACAAATCTCTGTCCCAGTCTCAGGTCTTTTGCAGACTCCATCAGGTTTTCTTCCAGAATGGTCCTGTATTTGGCTCCATCCATCTTCCCATCAATTTTAACCATCTTCCCTGTCCCTGCTGTAGAAAAGCAGGCCCAAACCATGATGCTGCCACCACCATGTTTGACAGTGGGGATGGTGTGTTCAGGGTGATGAGCTGTGTTGCTTTTACGCCAAACATAACGTTTTGCATTGTTGCCAAAAAGTTAAATTTTGGTTTCATCTAGCACCTTCTTCCACATGTTTGGTGTGTCTCCCAGGTGGCTTGTGGCAAAACTTTAAACAGCACTTTTTATGGATATCTTTAAGAAATGTCTTTCTTCTTGCCACTCTTCCATAAAGGCCAGATTTGTGCAATATACGACTGATTGTTGTCCTATGGACAGAGTCTCCCACCTCAGCTGTAGATCTCTGCAGTTCATCCAGAGTGATCATGGGCCTCTTGGCTGCATCTCTGATCAGTCTTCTCCTTGTATGAGCTGAAAGTTTAGAGGGACGGCCAGGTCTTGGTAGATTTGCAGTGGTCTGATAATCCTTCCATTTCAATATTATCGCTTGCACAGTGCTCCTTGGGATGTTTAAAGCTTGGGAATTCTTTTTGTATCCAAATCCGGCTTTAAACTTCTTCACAACAGTATCTCGGACCTGCCTGGTGTGTTCCTTGTTCTTCATGATGCTGTCTGTGCTTTTAACGGACCTCTGAGACTATCACAGTGCAGGTGCATTTATACGGAGACTTGATTACACACAGGTGGATTGTATTTATCATCATTAGTCATTTAGGTCAACATTGGATCATTCAGAGATCCTCACTGAACTTCTGGAGAGAGTTTGCTGCACTGAAAGTAAAGGGGCTGAATAATTTTGCACGCACAATTTTTCAGATTTTGATTTGTTAAAAAAAGTTTGAAATATCCAATAAATGTCGTTCCACTTCATGATTGTGTCCCACTTGTTGTTGATTCTTCACAAAAAAATACAGTTTTATATCTTTATTTTTGAAGCCTGAAATGTGGCAAAAGGTCGCAAAGTTCAAGGGGGCCGAATACTTTCACAAGGCACTGTATATCCTCACATTAAAAGGCTGTTTCTTTCCCTGTTTATCAATTTATTATGTATATTGGACTTGCTGAGGACACTAATGTGTAGATGACTTAGTCTCAAGTGACATTAAGATGCGGCCTCTGGCTTTGAACCTGTTCTCTGCTGGGTGAAAATGATCCCCCAATCACCAGATGAGGCTAAGCTTTCCCACATGTGAGAGCAGGCACATTCCTGGAACTCCTGGGGTGCATTAAACAATTGAACCTGAGATTCCAGGCTTAGATATATTGCTCCCAATATCAGTTGAACTTATGTGTCTTTTCAATGTGCCATATTCATATTCAATAGTCTGTCTTTTATGGAAATGTATAAGTGAAATTGCTAAATATACTTTGCTCTTACTTGGCCTGTTCACAGTTAGGCTAATCAGATGCGAACACACAACACACACACACACACACACACACACACACACACACACACACACACACACACACACACACACACACACACACACACACACACACACACACACACACACACACACACACACACACACACACACACACACACACTACAACAACAGGTTTTCTGTTGAACAGATACACTGTTGTATTAACCTCCTCCCTGTGTGGTTTGTTATCTTTTGTCAAACGCAGCAACAACTCTGCTTCATACCTGGCTTTCACAACCTCCTCCCTCTCTCTCTCTCTCTCTCTCTTTCTCTCTCTCTCTGGCCAGCCTCACATCCTTTTATGTATGTTGACACAAAGCTGAGCTCTACATTCATTTGAACAGTTTTTCTTCATGGGAGATAGGTGCCACGTCCTCAATCGGTTCCACTGTCAATATCGCATGCATTTCTCTCTCTGCGCTTGTCAGCTACATTTTCTTTAGGAGTGGGGCAATCCAACTTGCTTCATATATTTTGTATTTATCAGACAGGATAGAGAGAGGAGAAAGTTAGGAAAGAAGACGCTAGAGCAGTAGGTCATATTCAACCCATGTGTTTGAGAGACAGGGGCCACAGCAGACCACTCCAGGTCACAGCAACAGACCCCAACATTTCTCCATGTTTTCACCATCATTGTAAAGCCCTAGTTATTTTATTGCTTTGAAATAGTCATTTCTGAAGATTATGATTTATTTAATGTTATTATTGATTCATTTTAAGGTTTAAAAAATCTGTTTTGTTAACTGATCTCTCGTTTTAATATGGTGAAACATTGAACATCTAATAGTCAAATCATAGTGTAAAAGCAGGTGAGCTGGTTCTACTCTTTTTGACCATTTTCTGGTGTATTGTGGTGGAAAACTGAGTGAGTAGAGCAAAACACATCAACCCTCCATAGACAGGCTATACATTGAAACTTGCTCCTTATTGCACACAACAAGACTGTCACAAGAGGAATGTGGTCAACCCTTTAAGGGTCAACCCTGTTACTGTATTTGTCACTTAATAGGCACTTACTCCAGTAATTGTTTTAAAACATGTTTTTTATTAAATTGAACATTGGCTCTTTCTGAAAGAATGTAAAAAATATGTGGGAAAAAAAAATCCCCCACAAAGTAACACTACTGAAAAGGCTCCATGGTCTGTTAACATTCTCAGTAAAAATATACACTTACCGGCCAGTTTGTTATGTACATAACCCCGTTCAAGAAAATGGATCGCTTCTACAGACAGTGAGTCACGCGGCCATGGCTTGCTATATAAAGGAGGCAGACAGGCATTGAGGCATTCAGTTACTTCTCAATTGAACGTTAGAATGGATAAAACAACTGACCTAAGCAACTTTGAGCATGGTATGATCGTTGGTGCCAGGTGCACCGGATCCAGTATCTCAGAAATTGTATTTTTTTTTATTTTTATTTATTTTTATTTCACCTTTATTTAACCAGGTAGGCCAGTTGAGAACAAGTTCTCATTTACAACTGCCAAGATAAAGCAAAGCAGTGCGCCAAAAACAACAACACAGAGTTACACATAAACAAAGGTACAGTCAATAACACCGCAGAAAAATAAAGCAAAATGTACAGCATGTGCAAATGTAGAAGAGTAGGGAGGTAAGACAATAAATAGGCCATAGAGGTGAAATAATTACAATTTAGCATTAACACTGGACTGATAGATGTGCAGATGATGTGCAAGTAGATATACTGGGGTGCAAAAGAGCAAGAGTGTAAGTAATAATATGGTGATGAGGTAGTTCGGTGTGCTATTTACAGATTGGCTGCTACGGGTGGGTGTTGCTATGGTGACCAGTGAGCTGAGAAAAGGCAAGGCTTTACCTAGCAAAGACTTATAGATGACCTGGAGCCAGTGGGTTTGGCGACGAATATGTAGTGAGGGCCAGCCAATGAGAGCATACAGGTTGCAGTGGTGGGTTGTATATGGGGCTTTGGTGACAAAACGGATGGCTCTGTGATAGACTAAATCTAGTTTGCTGAGTAGAGTGTTGGAGGCTATTTTGTAAATGACATCGCCGAAGTCAAGGATGAGTAGGATAGTCAGTTTTACAAGGGTATGTTTGGCAGCATGAGTGAAGGAGGCTTGTTGTGGAATAGGAGGCCGATTCTAGATTTAATATAGAAATGTACGCCCTCCTGAGCTTTTCACGCAGTGTCAGTGTCAAGGGTTTCCCGAGAATGGTGCAACAAACAAAAAACATCCAGTTAGCGGCAGTCCTGTGGATGAAAACCTGTTGATGAGAAGGAGAATGGCAAGAATTGTGGAAGCTGACAGGCGGGCCAGAAATGGAAAAATAGCTGTGTAGTACAACAGTGGTATGCAGAACGGCATCTTGGAACACATCTTGGAACGCACAACTCATCGATCCTTGCCATGGAAGGGCTATTGCAGCAGACGACCACACCAGGTTACACTCCTCTCAGCAAAAAACAAGAAGAAGCGGCTCCAGTGGGTTTGCGTTCACGAACACTGTACAAATGAGGAGTGGAACAACATTTCATGAAACATGACAGCGAGTTTCCTTGAGTGGCCTGCTCAGTCCCCAGACCTCAACCCAATAGAGCATCTTTGGGATGAGATGTACTGCCGCAGCATGAATGTACTGCCGCCTAATCTGCAGCAACTGCTTGATGCCATCGCGTCAGCATGGACCAACATCCCTGTGGAACATTTTCAACACTTTATAGAATGCCCATAATAATTCAGGCTGTTCTGGAGGCAAAGGGGGCCCACTCGGTACTGTAACGGGTTTCTTCTGTGGACGAAGGATCGGACCAAAACGCAGCGTGGTTAGAGTTCAACATGTTTAATAAAGACCATAAACGTGAACGCTACAAAATACCAAAATAAAAATGTGAAAAACCGAAACAGTCCTATCTGGTGCATAGACACAAACACAAAAGATATGAAACAACCACCCACAAAACCCAACATAAAACAGGCTATCTAAATATGGTTCCCAATCAGAGACAATGACTAACACCTGCCTCTGATTGAGAACCATATCAGGCCAAATATAGAAATGGGAAAACACAACATAGAATGTCCACTCAGCTCACGTCCTGACCAACACTAAAACAAAGAAAACACAAAAGAACTACGGTCAGAACGTGACAGGTACTAGATGGGTGTACAGTATTCAGACCCCTGTACTTTTCCCACATTTTGTTGTTACAGCCTTATTCTAAAATTGATTTAAAAAATGTTTCCCTCATCAATCTACACACAATACCCCATAATGACAAAGCAAAAACTTTTATTATTTTTTTCAAATTTTTGAAAAATAACAACCTGAAATATCACATTTAGATAAGTGTTCAAACCCTTTACTTAGCACTTTGATGAAACACCTTTGGCAGCGATTACAGCCTTGAGCATTTGTGGGTATGACCCTTTAAGCTTGGCACACCTGTATTTGGGGAATTTCTCGCATCCTTCTCTGCAGATCTCAAGCTCTGTCAGGTTGGTTGGGTAGCGTGTCGCTGCACAGCTATTTTCAGGTCTCTACAGAGATGTTCGATCAGGTTCAAGTCTGGGCTCTGGATGGGCCACTCAATTACATTCAGAGACTTGTCCCAAAGCCACTCCTGCATTGTCTTGGCTCTGTGCTTTGGGTTGTTGTCCTGTTGGAAGGTGAACCTTCACCTCAATCTGAGGTCCTGAATGCTTGGGAGCAGGTTTTCATCCAGGAGCTCTCTGTACTTTGCTCCGTTCATCTTTTGAAATAAAATAAAATAAAATTTGTCACATTTGCCGAATACAACAGTGAAATGCTTACTTACAAGCCCTAACCAACAATGTAGTAAAAAAAATAAGAATAAGAATAAGAAATGAAAGTAACAAGTCATTATAGATAAGCAGTAAAATAACAATAGAGAGGCTATAAACAGTGGGTGCCGGTACAGAGTCAATGTGCAGGGGCACCGGTTAGTCAAGGTAATAGAGGTAATATGTACATGTAGGTAGAGTTATTAAAGTGACTATGCATATATAATAACAGAGAGTAGCAGCAGTGTAAAAGGGGGGGCATTGCAAATACTCTGGGTAGCCATTTGACTAGGTGTTCAGGAGTCTTATGGCTTGGAGGTAGAAGCTGTTTAGAAGCCTCTTGGACCTAGACTTGGCGCTCCAGTACCGCTTGCCGTGCAGTAGCAGAGAAAACAGTCTATGACTAGGGTGGCTGGAGTCTTTGACAATTTTAGGGCCTTTCTCTGACACTGCCTGGTATAGAGGTCCTGGATGGCAAAAAAGCTTGGCCGTACTGGGCCGTACACACTACCCTCTGTAGTGCCTTGCGGTCGGAGGCCGAGCAGTTGCCATACCAGACAGTGATGTATCCAGTGCTCTTCGATGGTGCAGCTGCAGAACCTTTTGAGGATCTGAGGAACCATTAGGAGCATGTAAAACATCAGCCATCCTCTCCGGTGTCATTCTATATTTCTTATCCTCTCTTTTTATTTTTTTAGCCCACAGGTCTACTTTGCTCACAGGTCTACCTACTCCTGCCACAGGTCTACTCCAACCACAGGTCTACTCCACCCACAGGTATACGCCGCCCACAGGTATACGCCGCCCACAGGTCTACTCCTGCCACAGGTCTACTCCACCCACAGGTATACGCCGCCCACAGGTCTACTCCTGCCACAGGTCTACTCCACCCACAGGTATACGCCGCCCACAGGTATACGCCGCCCACAGGTATACGCCGCCCACAGGTCTACTCCAACCACAGGTCTACTCCACCCACAGGTATACGCCGCCCACAGGTCTACTCCAACCACAGGTCTACTCCACCCACAGGTATACGCCGCCCACAGGTATACGCCGCCCACAGGTATACGCCGCCCACAGGTCTACTCCAACCACAGGTCTACTCCACCCACAGGTCTACTCCACCCACAGGTATACGCCGCCCACAGGTATACGCCGCCCACAGGTCTACTCCAACCACAGGTCTACTCCACCCACAGGTCTACTCCACCCACAGGTCTACTCCACCCACAGGTCTACTCCACCCACAGGTATACGCCGCCCACAGGTATACGCCGCCCACAGGTCTACTCCTGCCACAGGTCTACTCCACCCACAGGTATACGCCGCCCACAGGTCTACTCCTGCCACAGGTCTACTCCACCCACAGGTATACGCCGCCCACAGGTATACGCCGCCCACAGGTCTACTCCTGCCACAGGTCTACTCCAACCACAGGTCTACTCCAACCACAGGTCTACTCCAACCACAGGTCTACTCCACCCACAGGTATACGCCGCCCACAGGTCTACTCCTGCCACAGGTCTACTCCACCTGGCCTGTTATATAACAGGACTGTAGACACAATATAACAGGCCAGTAGATACAATATAACAGGACTGTAGACACAATATAACAGGACTGTAGACACAATATAACAGGACTGTAGACACAATATAAGAGGACTGTAGACACAATATAACAGGCCAGTAGACACAATATTACAGACTCCTAATATAATGTGGGAATGCACAAATGGTCCTCCCCAAGTGCTTCTACTGTCTGTTCTATTGTTTTAGTGATGGCTAGCTGGTCCTCTCCAAGTGCTTCTACTGTCTGTTCTATTGTTTTAGTGATGTTTAATGATAAACTGGCTGGTGTTCATGAGTTTATAAAACATATACTTTATACTTTTGCTGGTCCTCTCCAAGTGCTTCTACTGTCTGTTCTATTGTTTTAGTGATGGCTAGCTGGTCCTCTCCAAGTGCTTCTACTGTCTGTTCTATTGTTTTAGTGATGGCTAGCTGGTCCTCTCCAAGTGCTTCTACTGTCTGTTCTATTGTTTTAGTGATGTTTAATGTATTGTTATCTGTGTATGAGGAGAAATAATAATGACGGTTTATGCCCTGCTATTGTTTTAATTTGGATTTTATTTTTGTACCCAAATATACTTTATTTTGTTTAAAAAGTATAGTATAAAAATATATCAAATTGACATGGAAAATTACTCAATGTTCCCCTCTGGTGGCGAAGAAGTATAATACACCTAAACGAACAAAGCCGGGCTGATAAACTGGCTGGTGTTCATGAGTTTATAAAACATATACTTTATACTTTTGCTGGTCCTCTCCAAGTGCTTCTACTGTCTGTTCTATTGTTTTAGTGATGGCTAGCTGGTCCTCTCCAAGTGCTTCTACTGTCTGTTCTATTGTTTTAGTGATGGCTAGTTGGTCCTCTCCAAGTGCTTCTACTGTCTGTTCTATTGTTTTAGTGATGGCTAGCTGGTCCTCTCCAAGTGCTTCTACTGTCTGTTCTATTGTTTTAGTGATGGCTAGTTGGTCCTCTCCAAGTGCTTCTACTGTCTGTTCTATTGTTTTAGTGATGGCTAGCTGGTCCTCTCCAAGTGCTTCTACTGTCTGTTCTATTGTTTTAGTGATGGCTAGCTGGTCCTCTCCAAGTGCTTCTACTGTCTGTTCTATTGTTTTAGTGATGGCTAGTTGGTCCTCTCCAAGTGCTTCTACTGTCTGTTCTATTGTTTTAGTGATGGCTAGCTGGTCCTCTCCAAGTGCTTCTACTGTCTGTTCTATTGTTTTAGTGATGGCTAGCTGGTCCTCTCCAAGTGCTTCTACTGTCTGTTCTATTGTTTTAGTGATGGCTAGTTGGTCCTCTCCAAGTGCTTCTACTGTCTGTTCTATTGTTTTAGTGATGGCTTGCTGGCAACTATCTGAACGTCAACCGTCACTTTGGAAGAGTACAATCCCTGAGGGTGATATAATGAAGGAAGCAGCACATTCAGAGTGGAAAAAATAAATGATTTCTTCAGACCCACAAATAGGGAAACGGTTACTAAATATTTGGGCCCCAATTGAAAAATGCAGATAGGTGCCATGGCAACGTGGCCCTTAAAGCCACAGAAACAAACAGAAAGGGATGAGGATGGTGGCATGAAAGAAAATTCTAATGAAGTACTTCTCTCGTGCTTGTTTTTACAATGACTCCCTCTCTTTGGGGTGAGAAGAATAGAGCAGAGGAGATAGGAGGAGAGGGGAGAAGAGGGGAGGAGAGGAGATTTGAGGAGAGGAGATAGGAGGAACTTGGGAGAGAGGAGAGGGGAGGAGAGGAAAAGAGAGGAGAGGAGATAGGAAGAGAGGGGAGGAGTGGGGAGGATAGGAATGGAGAGGGGAGGAGAGGGGGGGAGTGGAGAGGGGGAGATAGGAGGAGAGGAAAGGAAAGGAAAGGAAAGGAAAGGAGAGGAGAGGAGATTACATTAGACTTTTTCACACCACTTTAAAACAAAGCGAGGGATGTGGAGGGAGGAGGAAGAGTATCAGCCACAAAAGAGAAAGAGGTTGAGGGTGGGAAGTCAGAATAATGCCTCGTCCTCCTTCTCCATTTTGTGGAGAAGTATGAAGTTGTGGTTTTTAACTGTCTGCACATAGGGAAGAGTGGGGTATGTTGAGCCATTTGTTACATTCAGCATCACACCATCAAGGGAAATATAGTATTCTTTCTAACAAATATATTTGTACATATATTTCAGGATGTTGTCTATCCCTGGAAAAAATAAGAGTTCATGTAAACATTACAGTTTTGAAGACATAGCTTGTCCGAAGAAAGTGGGGATGTTATTCCATACTGTTCCATTACCTGACCAGTTGTATAGGACAGGGATGTTGTTCCATGACCTGACCAGTTGTCTGGGACAGGGATGCTGTTCCATTACCTGACCAGTTGTCTGGGACAGGGATGCTGTTCCATTACCTGACCAGTTGTCTGGGACAGGGGTGCTGTTCCATTACCTGACCAGTTGTCTGGGACAGGGATATTGTTCCATTACCTGACCAGTTGTCTGGGACAGGGATGCTGTTCCATTACCTGACCAGTTGTATAGGACAGGGATATTGTTCCATTACCTGACCAGTTGTCTGGGACAGGGATATTGTTCCATTACCTGACCAGTTGTCTGGGACAGGGATGCTGTTCCATTACCTGACCAGTTGTCTGGGACAGGGATGCTGTTCCATTACCTGACCAGTTGTCTGGGACAGGGATGCTGTTCCATTACCTGACCAGTTGTCTGGGACAGGGATGCTGTTCCATTACCTGACCAGTTGTCTGGGACAGGGATATTGTTCCATTACCTGACCAGTTGTCTGGGACAGGGATGCTGTTCCATTACCTGACCAGTTGTCTGGGACAGGGATGCTGTTCCATTACCTGACCAGTTGTCTGGGACAGGGATATTGTTCCATTACCTGACCAGTTGTCTGGGACAGGGATGCTGTTCCATTACCTGACCAGTTGTATAGGACAGGGATATTGTTCCATTACCTGACCAGTTGTCTGGGACAGGGATATTGTTCCATTACCTGACCAGTTGTCTGGGACAGGGATGCTGTTCCATTACCTGACCAGTTGTCTGGGACAGGGATGCTGTTCCATTACCTGACCAGTTGTCTGGGACAGGGATGCTGTTCCATTACCTGACCAGTTGTCTGGGACAGGGATGCTGTTCCATTACCTGACCAGTTGTATAGGACAGGGATGTTGTTCCATGACCTGACCAGTTGTCTGGGACAGGGATGCTGTTCCATTACCTGACCAGTTGTCTGGGACAGGGATGCTGTTCCATTACCTGACCAGTCGTCTGGGACAGGGATGCTGTTCCATTACCTGACCAGTTGTCTCGGACAGGGATGCTGTTCCATTACCTGACCAGTTGTTTGGGACAGGGATGCTGTTCCATTACCTGACCAGTTGTCTGGGACAGGGATGCTGTTCCATTACCTGACCAGTTGTATAGGACAGGGATATTGTTCCATTACCTGACCAGTTGTCTGGGACAGGGATATTGTTCCATTACCTGACCAGTTGTCTGGGACAGGGATGCTGTTCCATTACCTGACCAGTTGTCTGGGACAGGGATGCTGTTCCATTACCTGACCAGTTGTCTGGGACAGGGATGCTGTTCCATTACCTGACCAGTTGTCTGGGACAGGGATGCTGTTCCATTACCTGACCAGTTGTATAGGACAGGGATGTTGTTCCATGACCTGACCAGTTGTCTGGGACAGGGGTGCTGTTCCATTACCTGACCAGTTGTCTGGGACAGGGATGCTGTTCCATTACCTGACCAGTCGTCTGGGACAGGGATGCTGTTCCATTACCTGACCAGTTGTCTCGGACAGGGATGCTGTTCCATTACCTGACCAGTTGTTTGGGACAGGGATGCTGTTCCATTACCTGACCAGTTGTCTGGGACAGGGATGCTGTTCCATTACCTGACCAGTTGTCTCGGACAGGGATGCTGTTCCATTACCTGACCAGTTGTTTGGGACAGGGATGCTGTTCCATTACCTGACCAGTTGTCTCGGACAGGGATGCTGTTCCATTACCTGACCAGTTGTTTGGGACAGGGATGCTGGTCCATTACCTGACCAGTTGTCTGGGACAGGGATGCTGTTCCATTACCTGACCAGTTGTCTGGGACAGGGGTGCTGTTCCATTACCTGAGCAGTTGTCTGGGACAGGGATGTTATTCCATACCTGACCAGTTGTCTGGGACAGGGATGCTGTTCCATTACCTGAGCAGTTGTCTGGGACAGGGATGTTATTCCATACCTGACCAGTTGTCTGGGACAGGGATGCTGTTCCATTACCTGACCAGTTGTCTGGGACAGGGATGCTGTTCCATTTCCTGACCAGTCGTCTGGGACAGGGATGCTGTTCCCTTACCTGACCAGTCGTCTGGGACAGGGATGCTGTTCCATTACCTGACCAGTTGTCTGGGACAGGGGTGCTGTTCCATTACCTGACCAGTTGTCTGGGACAGGGATGCTGTTCCATTACCTGACCAGTCGTCTGGGACAGGGATGCTGTTCCATTACCTGACCAGTTGTCTGGGACAGGGATGCTGTTCCATTACCTGACCAGTCGTCTGGGACAGGGATGCTGTTCCATTACCTGAGCAGTTGTCTGGGACAGGGTCATTGTTTCGATGTGCTAAGTCATAGACAAGTTCTCTGCATTTGAGGCTACTAAGCCTATGAAACTGGGTTAGCAAGCTCAGACTCAATGCATTCAGATAAGACCTTGTGTTCCTCTGCTACTCTATCATGGCTTCTCTTTCACACAGGTACATGTTGGTATTCATATTGTCAATGTACCTCTTCATTGTCATTCGGTCTATGTTTTTCATTTGCTGCTGCTCAAATTGACTTCTTCCCTTCTCTCACTTACTTGGCTGCTCTCTCAAGAACCTCAAGGAGGGCTAGACCCATGCTTGCTTTACGTTTACATACACGGGGCATGATGCTGTCTGCTCTGTAACAATACAAATGCACTTTCTTGAATTCAAAATGCATGACACGTTGCAAAAATGCTATGCATATTATGAATAAAGCTGACAAAATGTAGTCAATGTGTATTGTGTATGGTGACCATTAGCTCAAATTGCCCCAATGGCCATTGGCTCAAATTATCCTGAGGCAATTATTTGGACTATATTTGCCTAGACAGCTACAAGGATGCCCTTTCGTGCTCGGTCTACGTATTCATATTGTAGCTTGTAAAGACCCCAACAAAACAGTCTGAAAGGGAAAAAGGATTCTGCCAGTCCGTGGTGAGTAATCGCAGTCCTGATATCCACAAGTTATTTTCGGTCATAGGATACGGTAGCGGCAATATTATGTAAAAATTAAGTAAAAAAATAAGTTACAAACAACGCAAATACTAAAACCTTTTTTAAAATTGTTTGGGGACAAGTACAATGTCAGCCTTCTTCTCCGGAGCCATTGTTGGAGTTAATTACTATATGTACAATAGACAGCTATGTTCCAATGCCCAACTGTCTAGACAAGTTGACAAGACAGAAAATGAAGGCAGAGGATGTGGGCCAGATAGTCATTAGATTTAGAGAACCCCAACAGAACTACACAACCTAGTTGGAGAAGCTCTTATCTCTGTAAAAGGTACAGTATAGTTTTCCACCGGGAGCTGTTTACTGCTGCGCAGGGACTCAGTGGTGCTAATTCAAATCACACTGTGTGCCTTTAACTTTTAAAAATACCTGGGTCTCTGCTGTTTCTGTCTTTCTGGTGGTGAATGTTTTTCTCCATTAGTCAACATAAAGCTGTCAATATCTTCTCGCTGACTGAATGAGCTACTGCATCCAAAATGGCACCCTAGTCCTTACAAAGTGCACTACTTTTGACCAGACCCCTATGGGCCCTAGTCAAAAGTAGCGCCCTATGTAGGCAATAGGGTGTCATTTGAGACGCAGACCAGACTGCATCAATGGTGGCTGGGTGGCTGGGTGGCTGGGTTCCTTGCTGGTTTCTCTGTGTTACAATAGCAGGCACGGTGGGGTAATGTTTGTTTAGCCGTACTGAGAGGTGAGACGATGTAGAAAGGTGTTGAGGATGGATTGTTGACTGAAAACCACTGGGTTCCAATAATGGAAGTATTCATTCTAGAATGAATGACGACAGGCACCAACGTTCTAGAGTCTGTGAGTTTTATGTTTGAATGGAGGAAATGACTAATAGCAGGTCTGTAATTGGTCTGGAAATCCTCAAGGGATATGAACCATATGTGTTGCAAATGGCACCCTATTCCCTTTATAGTGTACAGCCCTGGTCATAAGATGTGCACTGTATAGGGAATAGGTTAGTGTTTAAGGAGCAACCCAATAAATATATTTTAAACCTGGAATGTGTGTCTATTAAAAACCAGGCCTTTATGGAGTATTATATTACCTCCAACCTATATACCAAAACCATGCTTGTATATATAAACAGTACAATAAGTGATCATGTCTGTCTATTCAATAGATTATTTGTAAAATTAACTCAACCCCTACGGGATCGGTGATTCCCCGACGGGATGGTTTAGCTAACGTGCGCTAATGTGATTAGCATGACATTTTAAGTAACAAGAACATGTCTCAGGACATAGACATGTCTTATATGGGCAGAAATCTTGCATTCTTGTTAATCTAACTGCACTGTTCAATTTACAGTAGCCATTCCAGTGAAATAATACCATGCTATTGTTTGAAGAGAGTGCACAGTTATGTACTTGAAAATCTGTCAACAAACCAATTAGGCACATTTGGGTAGACTTACAACATGTTGAACAGCAATGCAATGGTTCATTGGATCAGTCAAACACTTTGCACATACGCTGCTGCCATCTAGTGGCCAAAATCTAAATCACACCTAAACTGGAAAAATACATTGGCAAATCAAATCAAATCAAAATGTATTTGTCACATGCGCTGAATACAATCGATGTAGACCTTACAGTGAAATTGTTACCTACACACTCTTAAGAAAATAACTTAAAAAAGGAAAAAAACAGTAAGAGATAAGAATAACAAATAATTAAACAGCAGCAGTAAATAACAATAGCGGGGACATACACCGGAGGTACTTGTACAGAGTCAATGTCAATGTGCAGGGGCACCGGTGACAATGTACTCGAGGTAATATGTACATTTTGGTAAGAGTTATTTAAAGTGACTATGCAGAGAGTAGCAGCAGTGTAAAAGGGGGGCGTAATGCAAATTGTCATAAAAATAAAAATGGGTAGCCATTTGATTATCTGTTCAGGGGTCTTATGGCTGGGGACTAGAAACTATATAGGAGCCTCTTGGACCTGGACTTGGTGCTCCTTTACCGGAGTAAAGGTGGTCTAGATTTTTTCCCCCACTGGTTGCATATTTAACATGCTGATAGAAATGAGGTAAAACTGATTTAAGTTTCCCTGCATTAAAGTCCCCGGCTACTAGGAACACCACCTCTAGATGAGTGTTTTCCTGTTTTCTTACGACGGTATACAGCTTATTGAGCGCAGTTTCAGTGCAAGTATCAGTCTGTGGTGGTATGTAGACAGCTATGAAAAATACAGATGATAACTTTCTAGGTACAACACAACAGTTGTGATGGAGTCAATAGAAACACCCTCCCAGGAGAGAAAGAGTCAATGAAAACACCCTCCCAGGAGAGAAAGAGTCAATGAAAACACCCTCCCAGGAGAGAAAGAGTCAATGAAAACACCCTCCCAGGAAAGAAAGAGTCAATGAAAAACACCCTCCCAGGAGAGAAAGAGTCAATGAAAACACCCTACCAAGAGAGAAAGAGTCAATGAAAAACACCCTCCCAGGAGAGAAAGAGTCAATGAAAACACCCTCCCAGGAGAGAAATAGTCAATGAAAACACCCTCCCAGGAGAGAAAGAGTCAGTGGAAACACCCTCCCATGAGAGAAAGAGTCAATGAAAACACCCTCCCAGGAGAGAAAGAGTCAATGAAAAACACCCTCCCAGGAGAGAAATAGTCAATGAAAAACACCCTCCCAGGAGAGAAAGAGTCAATGAAAAACACACTCCCAGGAGAGAAAGAGTCAATGAACACACCCTCCCAGGAGAGGAAGAGTCAGTGGAAACACCCTCCCGGGAGAGGAAGAGTCAAAGAAAACACCCTCCCAGGAGAGGAAGAGTCAATGAAAACACCCTCCCAGGAGAGAAAGAGTCAATGAAAAACACCCTCCCAGGAGAGAAAGAGTCAATGGAAAACACCCTCCCAGGAGAGAAAGAGTCAATGAAAAACACCCTCCCAGGAGAGAAAGAGTCAATGAAAAACACCCTCCCAGGAGAGGACGAGTCAATGAAAACACCCTCCCAAGAGAGAAAGAGTCAATGAAAAACACCCTCCCAGGAGAGAAAGAGTCAATGAAAAACACCCTCCCAGGAGAGAAAGAGTCAATGAACACACCCTCCCAGGAGAGGAAGAGTCGGTGGAAACACCCTCCCAGGAGAGGAAGGGTCAATGAAAAACACCCTCCCAGGAGAGAAAGAGTCAATGAAAAACACCCTCCCAGGAAAGGACGAGTCAATGAAAACACCCTCCCAGGAGAGGAAGAGTCAATGAAAACACCCTCCCAGGAGAGGAGTCAATGAAAACACCCTCCCAGGAGAGGAAGAGTCAATGAAAAACACCCTCCCAGGAGAGAAAGAGTCAATGAAAAACACCCTCCCAGGAGAGAAAGAGTCAATGAAATACACCCTCCCAGGAGAGAAAGAGCCAATGAACACACCCTCCCAGGAGAGGAAGAGTCAGTGGAAACACCCTCCCAGGAGAGGACGAGTCAATGAAAACACCCTCCCAAGAGAGAAAGAGTCAATGAAAAACACCCTCCCAGGAGAGAAAGAGTCAATGAAAACACCCTACCAAGAGAGAAAGAGTCAATGAAAAACACCCTCCCAGGAGAGAAAGAGTCAATGAAAACACCCTCCCAGGAGAGAAAGAGTCAATGAAAACACCCTCCCAGGAGAGAAAGAGTCAGTGGAAACACCCTCCCAGGAGAGAAAGAGTCAATGAAAACACCCTCCCAGGAGAGAAAGAGTCAATGAAAAACACCCTCCCAGGAGAGAAAGAGTCAATGAAAAACACACTCCCAGGAGAGAAAGAGTCAATGAACACACCCTCCCAGGAGAGGAAGAGTCAGTGGAAACACCCTCCCAGGAGAGGAAGAGTCAAAGAAAACACCCTCCCAGGAGAGGAAGAGTCAATGAAAACACCCTCCCAGGAGAGAAAGAGTCAATGAAAAACACCCTCCGAGGAGAGAAAGAGTCAATGGAAAACACCCTCCCAGGAGAGAAAGAGTCAATGAAAAACACCCTCCCAGGAGAGAAAGAGTCAATGAAAAACACCCTCCCAGGAGAGGACGAGTCAATGAAAACACCCTCCCAAGAGAGAAAGAGTCAAAGAAAAACACCCTCCCGGGAGAGAAAGAGTCAATGAAAAACACCCTCCCAGGAGAGAAAGAGTCAATGAACACACCCTCCCAGGAGAGGAAGAGTCAGTGGAAACACCCTCCCAGGAGAGGAAGAGTCAATGAAAAACACCCTCCCAGGAGAGAAAGAGTAAATGAAAAACACCCTCCCAGGAAAGGACGAGTCAATGAAAACACCCTCCCAGGAGAGGAAGAGTCAATGAAAACACCCTCCCAGGAGAGGAAGAGTCAATGAAAACACCCTCCCAGGAGAGAAAGAGTCAATGAAAAACACCCTCCCAGGAGAGAAAGAGTCAATGAAATACACCCTCCCAGGAGAGAAAGAGCCAATGAACACACCCTCCCAGGAGAGGAAGAGTCAGTGGAAACACCCTCCCAGGAGAGGAAGAGTCAATGACAACACCCTCCCAGGAGAGGAAGAGTCAATGAAAACACCCTCCCAGGAGAGGAAGAGTCAATGAAAACACCCTCCCAGGAGAGAAAGAGTCAATGAAAAACACCATCCCAGGAGAGGAAGAGTCAGTGGAAACACCCTCCCAGGAGAGGAAGAGTCAATGAAAACACCCTCCCAGGAGAGAAAGAGTCAATGAAAAACACCATCCCAGGAGAGGAAGAGTCAGTGGAAACACCCTCCCAGGAGATGAAGAGTCAATGAAAACACCCTCCCAGGAGAGAAAGAGTCAATGGAAAACACCCTCCCAGGAGAGAGTCAATGAAAAACACCCTCCCAGGAGAGAAAGAGTCAATGAAAAACACCCTCCCAGGAGAGAAAGAGTCAATGAAAAACACCCTCCCAGGAGAGAAAGAGTCAATGAAATACACCCTCCCAGGAGAGAAAGAGCAAATGAACACACCCTCCCAGGAGAGGAAGAGTCAATGAAAACACCCTCCCAGGAGAGGTTAGAGTCAATGAAAACACCCTCCCCGGAGAGAAAGAGTCAATGAAAAACACCATCCCAGGAGAGGAAGAGTCAGTGGAAACACCCTCCCAGGAGATGAAGAGTCAATGAAAACACCCTCCCAGGAGAGAAAGAGTCAATGGAAAACACCCTCCCAGGAGAGAGTCAATGAAAAACACCCTCCCAGGAGAGAAAGAGTCAATGAAAAACACCCTCCCAGGAGAGAAAGCGTCAATGAAAAACACCATCCCAGGAGAGAAAGAGTCAATGAACACACCCTCCCAGGAGAGGAAGAGTCAGTGGAAACACCCTCCCAGGAGAGGAAGAGTCAATGAAAAACACCCTCTCAGGAGAGGACGAGTCAAAGAAAACACCCTCCCAGGAGAGAAGAGTCAATGAACACACCCTCCCAGGAGAGAAAGAGTCAATGAACACACCCTCCCAGGAGAGAAAGAGTCAATGGTCAATGAACACACCCTCCCAGGAGAGAAAGAGTCAATGAAAAACACCCTCCCAGGAGAGAAAGAGTCAATGGTCAATGAACACACCCTCCCAGGAGAGAAAGAGTCAATGAAAAACACCCTCCCAGGAGAGAAAGAGTCAATGGTCAATGAACACACCCTCCCAGGAGAGAAAGAGTCAATGAAAAACACCCTCCCAGGAGAGAAAGAGTCAATGAAAAACACCCTCCCAAGAGAGAAAGAGTCAATGAAAACACCCTCCCAGGAGAGGAAGAGTCAATGAAAACACCCTCCCAGGAGAGGACGAGTCAATGAAAACACCCTCCCAGGAGAGGAAGAGTCAATGAAAACACCCTCCCAGGAGAGGACGAGTCAATGAAAACACCCTCCCAGGAGAGGAAGAGTCAATGAAAACACAATCCCAGGAGAGAAAGAGTCAATGAAAAACACCCTCCCAGGAGAGAAAGAGTCAATGAAAAACACCCTCCCAGGAGAGAAAGAGTTAATGAACACACCCTCCCAGGAGAGAAAGAGTCAATGAAAACACCCTCCCAGGAGAGGAAGAGTCAATGAAAACACCCTCCCAGGAGAGGAAGAGTCAATGAAAAACACCCTCCCAGGAGAGAAAGAGTCAATGAAAAACACCCTCCTAGGAGAGAAAGAGTCAATGAACACACCCTCCCAGGAGAGGAAGAGTCAGTGGAAACACCCTCCCAGGAGAGGAAGAGTCAATGAAAAACACCCTCCCAGGAGAGGACGAGTCAATGAAAACACCCTCCCAGGGGAGAAGAGTCAATGAACACACCCTCCCAGGAGAGAAAGAGTCAATGAAAACACCCTCCCAGGAGAGGAAGAGTCAATGAAAACACCCTCCCAGGAGAGGACGAGTCAATGAAAAACACCCTCCCAGGAGAGGACGAGTCAATGAAAACACCCTCCCAGGAGAGAAAGAGTCAATGAAAAACACCCTCCCAGGAGAGAAAGAGTCAATGAAAAACACCCTCCCAGGAGAGAAAGAGTCAATGAACACACCCTCCCAGGAGAGGAAGAGTCAGTGGAAACACCCTCCCAGGAGAGGAAGAGTCAATGAAAAACACCCTCCCAGGAGAGGACGAATCAATGAAAACACCCTCCCAGGGGAGAAGAGTCAATGAACACACCCTCCCAGGAGAGAAAGAGTCAATGAAAACACCCTCCCAGGAGAGGAAGAGTCAGTGGAAACACCCTCCCAGGAGAGGAAGAGTCAATGAAAAACACCCTCCCAGGAGAGGACGAGTCAATGAAAACACCCTCCCAGGAGAGGAAGAGTCAATGAAAAACACCCTCCCAGGAGAGAAAGAGTCAATGAAAAACACCCTCCCAGGAGAGAAAGAGTCAATGAACACACCCTCCCAGGAGAGAAAGAGTCAATGAAAAACACCCTCCCAGGAGAGAAAGAGTCAATGAAAACACCCTCCCAGGAGAGAAAGAGTCAATGAACACACCCTCCCAGGAGAGGAAGAGTCAGTGGAAACACCCTCCCAGGAGAGGAAGAGTCAATGAAAAACACCCTCCCAGGAGAGGACGAGTCAATGAAAACACCCTCCCAGGGGAGAAGAGTCAATGAACACACCCTCCCAGGAGAGAAAGAGTCAATGAAAACACCCTCCCAGGAGAGAAAGAGTCAATGAAAAACACCCTCCCAGGAGAGAAAGAGTTAATGAACACACCCTCCCAGGAGAGAAAGAGTCAATGAAAACACCCTCCCAGGAGAGGAAGAGTCAATGAAAACACCCTCCCAGGAGAGGACGAGTCAATGAAAAACACCCTCCTAGGAGAGAAAGAGTCAATGAACACACCCTCCCAGGAGAGGAAGAGTCAGTGGAAACACCCTCCCAGGAGAGGAAGAGTCAATGAAAAACACCCTCCCAGGAGAGGACGAGTCAATGAAAACACCCTCCCAGGAGAGGAAGAGTCAATGAAAACACCCTCCCAGGAGAGGACGAGTCAATGAAAAACACCCTCCCAGGAGAGGACGAGTCAATGAAAACACCCTCCCAGGAGAGAAAGAGTCAATGAAAAACACCCTCCCAGGAGAGGAAGAGTCAGTGGAAACACCCTCCCAGGAGAGGAAGAGTCAATGAAAAACACCCTCCCAGGAGAGGACGAGTCAATGAAAACACCCTCCCAGGGGAGAAGAGTCAATGAACACACCCTCCCAGGAGAGAAAGAGTCAATGAACACACCCTCCCAGGAGAGAAAGAGTCAATGGTCAATGAACACACCCTCCCAGGAGAGAAAGAGTCAATGAAAAACACCCTCCCAGGAGAGAAAGAGTCAATGGTCAATGAACACACCCTCCCAGGAGAGAAAGAGTCAATGAAAAACACCCTCCCAGGAGAGAAAGAGTCAATGGTCAATGAACACACCCTCCCAGGAGAGAAAGAGTCAATGAAAAACACCCTCCCAGGAGAGAAAGAGTCAATGAAAAACACCCTCCCAAGAGAGAAAGAGTCAATGAAAAACACCCTCCCAGGAGAGGAAGAGTCAGTGGAAACACCCTCCCAGGAGAGGAAGAGTCAATGAAAAACACCCTCCCAGGAGAGGACGAGTCAAAGAAAACACCCTCCCAGGAGAGAAGAGTCAATGAACACACCCTCCCAGGAGAGAAAGAGTCAATGAACACACCCTCCCAGGAGAGAAAGAGTCAATGGTCAATGAACACACCCTCCCAGGAGAGAAAGAGTCAATGAAAAACACCCTCCCAGGAGAGAAAGAGTCAATGGTCAATGAACACACCCTCCCAGGAGAGAAAGAGTCAATGAAAAACACCCTCCCAGGAGAGAAAGAGTCAATGGTCAATGAACACACCCTCCCAGGAGAGAAAGAGTCAATGAAAAACACCCTCCCAGGAGAGAAAGAGTCAATGAAAAACACCCTCCCAAGAGAGAAAGAGTCAATGAAAACACCCTCCCAGGAGAGGAAGAGTCAATGAAAAACACCCTCCCAGGAGAGGACGAGTCAATGAAAACAACCTCCCAGGAGAGGAAGAGTCAATGAAAACACCCTCCCAGGAGAGGACGAGTCAATGAAAACACCCTCCCAGGAGAGGAAGAGTCAATGAAAACACAATCCCAGGAGAGAAAGAGTCAATGAAAAACACCCTCCCAGGAGAGAAAGAGTCAATGAAAACACCCTCCCAGGAGAGAAAGAGTTAATGAACACACCCTCCCAGGAGAGAAAGAGTCAATGAAAACACCCTCCCAGGAGAGGAAGAGTCAATGAAAACACCCTCCCAGGAGAGGACGAGTCAATGAAAACACCCTCCCAGGAGAGGAAGAGTCAATGAAAAACACCCTCCCAGGAGAGAAAGAGTCAATGAAAAACACCCTCCTAGGAGAGAAAGAGTCAATGAACACACCCTCCCAGGAGAGGAAGAGTCAGTGGAAACACCCTCCCAGGAGAGGAAGAGTCAATGAAAAACACCCTCCCAGGAGAGGACGAGTCAATGAAAACACCCTCCCAGGAGAGGAAGAGTCAATGAAAACACCCTCCCAGGAGAGGAAGAGTCAATGAAAACACCCTCCCAGGAGAGGACGAGTCAATGAAAACACCCTCCCAGGAGAGAAAGAGTCAATGAAAAACACCCTCCCAGGAGAGAAAGAGTTAATGAACACACCCTCCCAGGAGAGAAAGAGTCAATGAAAACACCCTCCCAGGAGAGGAAGAGTCAATGAAAACACCCTCCCAGGAGAGGACGAGTCAATGAAAAACACCCTCCTAGGAGAGAAAGAGTCAATGAACACACCCTCCCAGGAGAGGAAGAGTCAGTGGAAACACCCTCCCAGGAGAGGAAGAGTCAATGAAAAACACCCTCCCAGGAGAGGACGAGTCAATGAAAACACCCTCCCAGGAGAGGAAGAGTCAATGAAAACACCCTCCCAGGAGAGGACGAGTCAATGAAAAACACCCTCCCAGGAGAGGACGAGTCAATGAAAACACCCTCCCAGGAGAGAAAGAGTCAATGAAAAACACCCTCCCAGGAGAGGAAGAGTCAGTGGAAACACCCTCCCAGGAGAGGAAGAGTCAATGAAAAACACCCTCCCAGGAGAGGACGAGTCAATGAAAACACCCTCCCAGGGAGAAGAGTCAATGAACACACCCTCCCAGGAGAGAAAGAGTCAATGAACACACCCTCCCAGGAGAGAAAGAGTCAATGAAAACACCCTCCCAGGAGAGGAAGAGTCAATGAAAACACCCTCCCAGGAGAGGACGAGTCAATGAAAAACACCCTCCTAGGAGAGAAAGAGTCAATGAACACACCCTCCCAGGAGAGGAAGAGTCAGTGGAAACACCCTCCCAGGAGAGGAAGAGTCAATGAAAAACACCCTCCCAGGAGAGGACGAGTCAATGAAAACACCCTCCCAGGAGAGGACGAGTCAATGAAAAACACCCTCCTAGGAGAGAAAGAGTCAATGAAAACACCCTCCCAGGAGAGGACGAGTCAATGAAAAACACCCTCCTAGGAGAGAAAGAGTCAATGAACACACCCTCCCAGGAGAGGAAGAGTCAGTGGAAACACCCTCCCAGGAGAGGAAGAGTCAATGAAAAACACCCTCCCAGGAGAGGACGAGTCAATGAAAACACCCTCCCAGGAGAGGAAGAGTCAATGAAAACACCCTCCCAGGAGAGGACGAGTCAATGAAAAACACCCTCCCAGGAGAGGACGAGTCAATGAAAACACCCTCCCAGGAGAGAAAGAGTCAATGAAAAACACCCTCCCAGGAGAGGAAGAGTCAGTGGAAACACCCTCCCAGGAGAGGAAGAGTCAATGAAAAACACCCTCCCAGGAGAGGACGAGTCAATGAAAACACCCTCCCAGGGAGAAGAGTCAATGAACACACCCTCCCAGGAGAGAAAGAGTCAATGAACACACCCTCCCAGGAGAGAAAGAGTCAATGGTCAATGAACACACCCTCCCAGGAGAGAAAGAGTCAATGAAAAACACCCTCCCAGGAGAGAAAGAGTCAATGGTCAATGAACACACCCTCCCAGGAGAGAAAGAGTCAATGAAAAACACCCTCCCAGGAGAGAAAGAGTCAATGGTCAATGAACACACCCTCCCAGGAGAGAAAGAGTCAATGAAAAACACCCTCCCAGGAGAGAAAGAGTCAATGAAAAACACCCTCCCAAGAGAGAAAGAGTCAATGAAAAACACCCTCCCAGGAGAGGAAGAGTCAGTGGAAACACCCTCCCAGGAGAGGAAGAGTCAATGAAAAACACCCTCCCAGGAGAGGACGAGTCAAAGAAAACACCCTCCCAGGAGAGAAGAGTCAATGAACACACCCTCCCAGGAGAGAAAGAGTCAATGAACACACCCTCCCAGGAGAGAAAGAGTCAATGGTCAATGAACACACCCTCCCAGGAGAGAAAGAGTCAATGAAAAACACCCTCCCAGGAGAGAAAGAGTCAATGGTCAATGAACACACCCTCCCAGGAGAGAAAGAGTCAATGAAAAACACCCTCCCAGGAGAGAAAGAGTCAATGGTCAATGAACACACCCTCCCAGGAGAGAAAGAGTCAATGAAAAACACCCTCCCAGGAGAGAAAGAGTCAATGAAAAACACCCTCCCAAGAGAGAAAGAGTCAATGAAAACACCCTCCCAGGAGAGGAAGAGTCAATGAAAAACACCCTCCCAGGAGAGGACGAGTCAATGAAAACAACCTCCCAGGAGAGGAAGAGTCAATGAAAACACCCTCCCAGGAGAGGACGAGTCAATGAAAACACCCTCCCAGGAGAGGAAGAGTCAATGAAAACACAATCCCAGGAGAGAAAGAGTCAATGAAAAACACCCTCCCAGGAGAGAAAGAGTCAATGAAAAACACCCTCCCAGGAGAGAAAGAGTTAATGAACACACCCTCCCAGGAGAGAAAGAGTCAATGAAAACACCCTCCCAGGAGAGGAAGAGTCAATGAAAACACCCTCCCAGGAGAGGACGAGTCAATGAAAACACCCTCCCAGGAGAGGAAGAGTCAATGAAAAACACCCTCCCAGGAGAGAAAGAGTCAATGAAAAACACCCTCCTAGGAGAGAAAGAGTCAATGAACACACCCTCCCAGGAGAGGAAGAGTCAGTGGAAACACCCTCCCAGGAGAGGAAGAGTCAATGAAAAACACCCTCCCAGGAGAGGACGAGTCAATGAAAACACCCTCCCAGGGGAGAAGAGTCAATGAACACACCCTCCCAGGAGAGAAAGAGTCAATGAAAACACCCTCCCAGGAGAGGAAGAGTCAATGAAAACACCCTCCCAGGAGAGGACGAGTCAATGAAAAACACCCTCCCAGGAGAGGACGAGTCAATGAAAACACCCTCCCAGGAGAGAAAGAGTCAATGAAAAACACCCTCCCAGGAGAGAAAGAGTCAATGAAAAACACCCTCCCAGGAGAGAAAGAGTCAATGAACACACCCTCCCAGGAGAGGAAGAGTCAGTGGAAACACCCTCCCAGGAGAGGAAGAGTCAATGAAAAACACCCTCCCAGGAGAGGACGAGTCAATGAAAACACCCTCCCAGGGGAGAAGAGTCAATGAACACACCCTCCCAGGAGAGAAAGAGTCAATGAAAACACCCTCCCAGGAGAGGAAGAGTCAGTGGAAACACCCTCCCAGGAGAGGAAGAGTCAATGAAAAACACCCTCCCAGGAGAGGACGAGTCAATGAAAACACCCTCCCAGGGGAGAAGAGTCAATGAACACACCCTCCCAGGAGAGAAAGAGTCAATGAAAACACCCTCCCAGGAGAGGAAGAGTCAATGAAAAACACCCTCCCAGGAGAGAAAGAGTCAATGAAAAACACCCTCCCAGGAGAGAAAGAGTCAATGAACACACCCTCCCAGGAGAGAAAGAGTCAATGAACACACCCTCCCAGGAGAGGAAGAGTCAGTGGAAACACCCTCCCAGGAGAGGAAGAGTCAATGGTCAATGAACACACCCTCCCAGGAGAGAAAGAGTCAATGAAAAACACCCTCCCAGGAGAGAAAGAGTCAATGAAAAACACCCTCCCAGGAGAGAAAGAGTCAATGGTCAATGAACACACCCTCCCAGGAGAGAAAGAGTCAATGAAAAACACCCTCCCAGGAGAGAAAGAGTCAATGGTCAATGAACACACCCTCCCAGGAGAGAAAGAGTCAATGAAAAACACCCTCCCAGGAGAGAAAGAGTCAATGAAAAACACCCTCCCAAGAGAGAAAGAGTCAATGAAAACACCCTCCCAGGAGAGGAAGAGTCAATGAAAAACACCCTCCCAGGAGAGGACGAGTCAATGAAAACAACCTCCCAGGAGAGGAAGAGTCAATGAAAACACCCTCCCAGGAGAGGACGAGTCAATGAAAACACCCTCCCAGGAGAGGAAGAGTCAATGAAAACACAATCCCAGGAGAGAAAGAGTCAATGAAAAACACCCTCCCAGGAGAGAAAGAGTCAATGAAAAACACCCTCCCAGGAGAGAAAGAGTTAATGAACACACCCTCCCAGGAGAGAAAGAGTCAATGAAAACACCCTCCCAGGAGAGGAAGAGTCAATGAAAACACCCTCCCAGGAGAGAAAGAGTCAATGAAAACACCCTCCCAGGAGAGGAAGAGTCAATGAAAACACCCTCCCAGGAGAGGACGAGTCAATGAAAAACACCCTCCTAGGAGAGAAAGAGTCAATGAACACACCCTCCCAGGAGAGGAAGAGTCAGTGGAAACACCCTCCCAGGAGAGGAAGAGTCAATGAAAAACACCCTCCCAGGAGAGGACGAGTCAATGAAAACACCCTCCCAGGGGAGAAGAGTCAATGAACACACCCTCCCAGGAGAGAAAGAGTCAATGAAAACACCCTCCCAGGAGAGGAAGAGTCAATGAAAACACCCTCCCAGGAGAGGACGAGTCAATGAAAAACACCCTCCCAGGAGAGGACGAGTCAATGAAAACACCCTCCCAGGAGAGAAAGAGTCAATGAAAAACACCCTCCCAGGAGAGAAAGAGTCAATGAAAACACCCTCCCAGGAGAGAAAGAGTCAATGAACACACCCTCCCAGGAGAGGAAGAGTCAGTGGAAACACCCTCCCAGGAGAGGAAGAGTCAATGAAAAACACCCTCCCAGGAGAGGACGAGTCAATGAAAACACCCTCCCAGGGGAGAAGAGTCAATGAACACACCCTCCCAGGAGAGAAAGAGTCAATGAAAACACCCTCCCAGGAGAGGAAGAGTCAGTGGAAACACCCTCCCAGGAGAGGAAGAGTCAATGAAAAACACCTCCCAGGAGAGGACGAGTCAATGAAAACACCCTCCCAGGGGAGAAGAGTCAATGAACACACCCTCCCAGGAGAGAAAGAGTCAATGAAAACACCCTCCCAGGAGAGGAAGAGTCAATGAAAAACACCCTCCCAGGAGAGAAAGAGTCAATGAAAAACACCCTCCCAGGAGAGAAAGAGTCAATGAACACACCCTCCCAGGAGAGAAAGAGTCAATGAACACACCCTCCCAGGAGAGGAAGAGTCAGTGGAAACACCCTCCCAGGAGAGGAAGAGTCAATGAAAAACACCCTCCCAGGAGAGGACGAGTCAATGAAAAACACCCTCCCAGGAGAGGACGAGTCAATGAAAACACCCTCCCAGGAGAGAAAGAGTCAATGAAAAACACCCTCCCAGGAGAGAAAGAGTCAATGAAAAACACCCTCCCAGGAGAGAAAGAGTCAATGAACACACCCTCCCAGGAGAGGAAGAGTCAGTGGAAACACCCTCCCAGGAGAGGAAGAGTCAATGAAAAACACCCTCCCAGGAGAGGACGAGTCAATGAAAACACCCTCCCAGGGGAGAAGAGTCAATGAACACACCCTCCCAGGAGAGAAAGAGTCAATGAAAACACCCTCCCAGGAGAGAAAGAGTCAATGAAAAACACCCTCCCAGGAGAGAAAGAGTTAATGAACACACCCTCCCAGGAGAGAAAGAGTCAATGAAAACACCCTCCCAGGAGAGGAAGAGTCAGTGGAAACACCCTCCCAGGAGAGGAAGAGTCAATGAAAACACCCTCCCAGGAGAGGACGAGTCAATGAAAACACCCTCCCAGGGGAGAAGAGTCAATGAACACACCCTCCCAGGAGAGAAAGAGTCAATGAAAACACCCTCCCAGGAGAGGAAGAGTCAATGAAAACACCCTCCCAGGAGAGGACGAGTCAATGAAAAACACCCTCCCAGGAGAGGACGAGTCAATGAAAACACCCTCCCAGGAGAGAAAGAGTCAATGAAAAACACCCTCCCAGGAGAGGAAGAGTCAGTGGAAACACCCTCCCAGGAGAGGAAGAGTCAATGAAAAACACCCTCCCAGGAGAGGACGAGTCAATGAAAACACCCTCCCAGGGGAGAAGAGTCAATGAACACACCCTCCCAGGAGAGAAAGAGTCAATGAAAACACCCTCCCAGGAGAGGAAGAGTCAATGAAAAACACCCTCCCAGGAGAGAAAGAGTCAATGAAAACACCCTCCCAGGAGAGAAAGAGTCAATGAACACACCCTCCCAGGAGAGGAAGAGTCAGTGGAAACACCCTCCCAGGAGAGGAAGAGTCAATGAAAAACACCCTCCCAGGAGAGGACGAGTCAATGAAAACACCCTCCCAGGGGAGAAGAGTCAATGAACACACCCTCCCAGGAGAGAAAGAGTCAATGAAAACACCCTCCCAGGAGAGGAAGAGTCAATGAAAACACCCTCCCAGGAGAGGACGAGTCAATGAAAACACCCTCCCAGGAGAGGAAGAGTCAATGAAAAACACCCTCCCAGGAGAGAAAGAGTCAATGAAAAACACCCTCCCAGGAGAGAAAGAGTCAATGAACACACCCTCCCAGGAGAGGAAGAGTCAATGAAAACACCCTCCCAGGGGAGAAGAGTTAATGAACACACCCTCCCAGGAGAGGAAGAGTCAATGAAAACACCCTCCCAGGAGAGGAAGAGTCAATGAAAACACCCTCCCAGGAGAGGACGAGTCAATGAAAACACCCTCCCAGGAGAGGAAGAGTCAATGAAAAACACCCTCCCAGGAGAGAAAGAGTCAATGAAAAACACCCTCCCAGGAGAGAAAGAGTCAATGAAAACACCCTCCCAGGAGAGAAAGAGTCAATGAACACACCCTCCCAGGAGAGGAAGAGTCAGTGGAAACACCCTCCCAGGAGAGGAAGAGTCAATGAAAACACCCTCCCAGGAGAGGACGAGTCAATGAAAACACCCTCCCAGGGGAGAAGAGTCAATGAACACACCCTCCCAGGAGAGAAAGAGTCAATGAAAACACCCTCCCAGGAGAGGAAGAGTCAATGAAAACACCCTCCCAGGAGAGGACGAGTCAATGAAAACACCCTCCCAGGAGAGGAAGAGTCAATGAAAAACACCCTCCCAGGAGAGAAAGAGTCAATGAAAAACACCCTCCCAGGAGAGAAAGAGTCAATGAACACACCCTCCCAGGAGAGGAAGAGTCAATGAAAACACCCTCCCAGGGGAGAAGAGTTAATGAACACACCCTCCCAGGAGAGGAAGAGTCAATGAAAACACCCTCCCAGGAGAGGAAGAGTCAATGAAAACACCCTCCCAGGAGAGGACGAGTCAATGAAAACACCCTCCCAGGAGAGGAAGAGTCAATGAAAAACACCCTCCCAGGAGAGAAAGAGTCAATGAAAAACACCCTCCCAGGAGAGAAAGAGTCAATGAACACACCCTCCCAGGAGAGGAAGAGTCAGTGGAAACACCCTCCAAGGAGAGGAAGAGTCAATGAAAAACACCCTCCCAGAAGAGGACGAGTCAATGAAAACACCCTCCCATGGGAGAAGAGTCAATGAACACACCCTCCCAGGAGAGAAAGAGTCAATGAAAACACCCTCCCAGGAGAGGAAGAGTCAATGAAAACACCCTCCCAGGAGAGGACGAGTCAATGAAAAACACCCTCCCAGGAGAGGACGAGTCAATGAAAACACCCTCCCAGGAGAGAAAGAGTCAATGAAAAACACCCTCCCAGGAGAGAAAGAGTCAATGAAAAACACCCTCCCAGGAGAGAAAGAGTCAATGAACACACCCTCCCAGGAGAGGAAGAGTCAGTGGAAACACCCTCCCAGGAGAGGAAGAGTCAATGAAAAACACCCTCCCAGGAGAGGACGAGTCAATGAAAACACCCTCCCAGGGGAGAAGAGTCAATGAACACACCCTCCCAGGAGAGAAAGAGTCAATGAAAACACCCTCCCAGGAGAGGAACAGTCAATGAAAAACACCCTCCCAGGAGAGAACGAGTCAATGAAAAACACCCTCCCAGGAGAGAAAGAGTCAATGAACACACCCTCCCAGGAGAGGAAGAGTCAGTGGAAACACCCTCCCAGGAGAGGCAGAGTCAATGAAAAACACCCTCCCAGGAGAGGACGAGTCAATGAAAACACCCTCCCAGGGGAGAAGAGTCAATGAACACACCCTCCCAGGAGAGAAAGAGTCAATGAAAACACCCTCCCAGGAGAGGAAGAGTCAATGAAAACACCCTCCCAGGAGAGGACGAGTCAATGAAAACACCCTCCCAGGAGAGGAAGAGTCAATGAAAAACACCCTCCCAGGAGAGAAAGAGTCAATGAAAACACCCTCCCAGGAGAGAAAGAGTCAATGAACACACCCTCCCAGGAGAGGAAGAGTCAGTGGAAACACCCTCCCAGGAGAGGAACAGTCAATGAAAAACACCCTCCCAGGAGAGGACGAGTCAATGAAAACACCCTCCCAGGGGAGAAGAGTCAATGAACACACCCTCCCAGGAGAGAAAGAGTCAATGAAAACACCCTCCCTGGAGAGGAAGAGTCAATGAAAACACCCTCCCAGGAGAGGACGAGTCAATGAAAACACCCTCCCAGGAGAGAAAGAGTCAATGAACACACCCTCCCAGGAGAGGAAGAGTCAATGAAAACACCCTCCCAGGGGAGAAGAGTCAATGAACACACCCTCCCAGGAGAGAAAGCGTCAATGAAAACACCCTCCCAGGAGAGGAAGAGTCAATGAAAACACCCTCCCAGGAGAGGACGAGTCAATGAAAACACCCTCCCAGGAGAGAAAGAGTCAATGAAAAACACCCTCCCAGGAGAGAAAGAGTCAATGAACACACCCTCCCAGGAGAGGAAGAGTCAGTGGAAACACCCTCCCAGGAGAGGACGAGTCAATGAAAAACACCCTCCCAGGAGAGAAAGAGTCAATGAACACACCCTCCCAGGAGAGGAAGAGTCAGTGGAAACACCCTCCCAGGAGAGGAAGAGTCAATGAAAAACACCCTCCCAGGAGAGGACGAGTCAATGAAAACACCCTCCCAGGGGAGAAGAGTCAATGAACACACCCTCCCAGGAGAGAAAGAGTCAATGAAAACACCCTCCCAGGAGAGGAAGAGTCAATGAAAAACACCCTCCCAGGAGAGAAAGAGTCAATGAAAACACCCTCCCTGGAGAGAAAGAGTCAATGAACACACCCTCCCAGGAGAGGAAGAGTCAGTGGAAACACCCTCCCAGGAGAGGAAGAGTCAATGAAAAACACCCTCCCAGGAGAGGACGAGTCAATGAAAACACCCCCCCAGGGGAGAAGAGTCAATGAACACACCCTCCCAGGAGAGAAAGAGTCAATGAAAACACCCTCCCAGGAGAGGAAGAGTCAATGAAAACACCCTCCCAGGAGAGGACGAGTCAATGAAAACACCCTCCCAGGAGAGGAATAGTCAATGAAAAACACCCTCCCAGGAGAGAAAGAGTCAATGAACACACCCTCCCAGGAGAGGAAGAGTCAGTGGAAACACCCTCCAAGGAGAGGAAGAGTCAATGAAAAACACCCTCCCAGAAGAGGACGAGTCAATGAAAACACCCTCCCATGGGAGAAGAGTCAATGAACACACCCTCCCAGGAGAGAAAGAGTCAATGAAAACACCCTCCCAGGAGAGGAAGAGTCAATGAAAACACCCTCCCAGGAGAGGACGAGTCAATGAAAAACACCCTCCCAGGAGAGGACGAGTCAATGAAAACACCCTCCCAGGAGAGAAAGAGTCAATGAAAAACACCCTCCCAGGAGAGAAAGAGTCAATGAAAAACACCCTCCCAGGAGAGAAAGAGTCAATGAACACACCCTCCCAGGAGAGGAAGAGTCAGTGGAAACACCCTCCCAGGAGAGGAAGAGTCAATGAAAAACACCCTCCCAGGAGAGGACGAGTCAATGAAAACACCCTCCCAGGGGAGAAGAGTCAATGAACACACCCTCCCAGGAGAGAAAGAGTCAATGAAAACACCCTCCCAGGAGAGGAAGAGTCAATGAAAACACCCTCCCAGGAGAGGACGAGTCAATGAAAACACCCTCCCAGGAGAGGAAGAGTCAATGAAAAACACCCTCCCAGGAGAGAAAGAGTCAATGAAAAACACCCTCCCAGGAGAGAAAGAGTCAATGAACACACCCTCCCAGGAGAGGAAGAGTCAGTGGAAACACCCTCCCAGGAGAGGAACAGTCAATGAAAAACACCCTCCCAGGAGAGGACGAGTCAATGAAAACACCCTCCCAGGGGAGAAGAGTCAATGAACACACCCTCCCAGGAGAGAAAGAGTCAATGAAAACACCCTCCCTGGAGAGGAAGAGTCAATGAAAACACCCTCCCAGGAGAGGACGAGTCAATGAAAACACCCTCCCAGGAGAGAAAGAGTCAATGAACACACCCTCCCAGGAGAGGAAGAGTCAGTGGAAACACCCTCCCAGGAGAGGAAGAGTCAATGAAAAACACCCTCCCAGGAGAGGACGAGTCAATGAAAACACCCTCCCAGGGGAGAAGAGTCAATGAACACACCCTCCCAGGAGAGAAAGAGTCAATGAAAACACCCTCCCAGGAGAGGAAGAGTCAATGAAAAACACCCTCCCAGGAGAGGACGAGTCAATGAAAACACCCTCCCAGGAGAGAAAGAGTCAATGAAAAACACCCTCCCAGGAGAGAAAGAGTCAATGAACACACCCTCCCAGGAGAGGAAGAGTCAGTGGAAACACCCTCCCAGGAGAGGACGAGTCAATGAAAAACACCCTCCCAGGAGAGAAAGAGTCAATGAACACACCCTCCCAGGAGAGGAAGAGTCAGTGGAAACACCCTCCCAGGAGAGGAAGAGTCAATGAAAAACACCCTCCCAGGAGAGGACGAGTCAATGAAAACACCCTCCCAGGGGAGAAGAGTCAATGAAAACACCCTCCCAGGAGAGGAAGAGTCAATGAAAACACCCTCCCAGGAGAGGACGAGTCAATGAAAACACCCTCCCAGGAGAGGAATAGTCAATGAAAAACACCCTCCCAGGAGAGAAAGAGGCAATGAACACACCCTCCCAGGAGAGGAAGAGTCAGTGGAAACACCCTCCCAGGAGAGGAAGAGTCAATGAAAAACACCCTCCCAGGAGAGAAAGAGTCAATGAAAACACCCTCCCTGGAGAGAAAGAGTCAATGAAAACACCCTCCCAGGAGAGGAATAGTCAATGAAAAACACCCTCCCAGGAGAGAAAGAGTCAATGAACACACCCTCCCAGGAGAGAAAGAGTCAATGAAAACACCCTCCCAGGAGAGGAAGAGTCAATGAAAAACACCCTCCCAGGAGAGAAAGAGTCAATGAAAACACCCTCCCTGGAGAGAAAGAGTCAATGAACACACCCTCCCAGGAGAGGAAGAGTCAGTGGAAACACCCTCCCAGGAGAGGAAGAGTCAATGAAAAACACCCTCCCAGGAGAGGACGAGTCAATGAAAACACCCCCCCAGGGGAGAAGAGTCAATGAACACACCCTCCCAGGAGAGAAAGAGTCAATGAAAACACCCTCCCAGGAGAGGAAGAGTCAATGAAAACACCCTCCCAGGAGAGGACGAGTCAATGAAAACACCCTCCCAGGAGAGGAATAGTCAATGAAAAACACCCTCCCAGGAGAGAAAGAGTCAATGAACACACCCTCCCAGGAGAGGAAGAGTCAGTGGAAACACCCTCCCAGGAGAGGAACAGTCAATGAAAAACACCCTCCCAGGAGAGGACGAGTCAATGAAAACACCCTCCCAGGGAGAAGAGTCAATGAACACACCCTCCCAGGAGAGAAAGAGTCAATGAAAACACCCTCCCAGGGGAGAAGAGTCAATGAACACACCTCCCAGGAGAGGACGAGTCAATGAAAACACCCTCCCAGGAGTGGAAGAGTCAATGAAAAACACCCTCTCCCAGGAGAGAAAGAGTCAATGAAAAACACCCTCCCACGAGAGAAAGAGGCAATGAACACACCCTCCCAGGAGAGGAAGAGTCAGTGGAAACACCCTCCCAGGAGAGGAAGAGTCAATGAAAACACCCTCCCAGGAGAGGAGAGTCAATGAAAACACCCTCCCAGGAGAGAAAGAGTCAATGAACACACCCTCCCAGGAGAGGAAGAGTCAGTGGAAACACCCTCCCAGGAGAGGAAAAGTCAATGAAAAACACCCTCCCAGGAGAGGACGAGTCAATGAAAACACCCTCCCAGGGGAGAAGAGTCAATGAACACACCCTCCCAGGAGAGAAAGAGTCAATGAAAACACCCTCCCAGGAGAGGACGAGTCAATGAAAACACCCTCCCAGGAGAGGAAGAGTCAATGAAAAACACCCTCCCAGGAGAGAAAGAGTCAATGAAAAACACCCTCCCAGGAGAGAAAGAGTCAATGAACACACCCTCCCAGGAGAGGAAGAGTCAGTGGAAACACCCTCCCAGGAGAGGAAGAGTCAATGAAAAACACCCTCCCAGGAGAGGACGAGTCAATGAAAACACCCTCGCAGGGGAGAAGAGTCAATGAACACACCCTCCCAGGAGAGAAAGAGTCAATGAAAACACCCTCCCAGGAGAGGACGAGTCAATGAAAACACCCTCCCAGGAGAGGAAGAGTCAATGAAAACACAATCCCAGGAGAGAAAGAGTCAATGAAAAACACCCTCCCAGGAGAGAAAGAGTCAATGAAAAACACCCTCCCAGGAGAGAAAGAGTCAATGAAAACACCCTCCCAGGAGAGGACGAGTCAATGAAAACACCCTCCCAGGAGAGGACGAGTCAATGAAAACACCCTCCCAGGAGAGGAAGAGTCAATGAAAACACAATCCCAGGAGAGAAAGAGTCAATGAAAACACCCTCCCAGGAGAGAAAGAGTCAATGAAAAACACCCTCCCAGGAGAGAAAGAGTCAATGAAAACACCCTCCCAGGAGAGGACGAGTCAATGAAAACACCCTCCCAGGGGAGAAGAGTTAATGAACACACCCTCCCAGGAGTGAAAGAGTCAATGAAAACACCCTCCCAGGATAGGAAGAGTCAATGAAAACACCCTCCCAGGAGAGGACGAGTCAATGAAAACACCCTCCCAGGAGAGGAAGAGTCAATGAAAACACCCTCCCAGGAGAGGAAGAGTCAATGAAAAACACCCTCCCAGGAGAGAAAGAGTCAATGAAAAACACCCTCCCACGAGAGAAAGAGGCAATGAACACACCCTCCCAGGAGAGGAAGAGTCAGTGGAAACACCCTCCCAGGAGAGGAAGAGTCAATGAAAACACCCTCCCAGGAGAGGATGAGTCAATGAAAACACCCTCCCAGGAGAGAAAGAGTCAATGAACACACCCTCCCAGGAGAGGAAGAGTCAGTGGAAACACCCTCCCAGGAGAGGAAAAGTCAATGAAAAACACCCTCCCAGGAGAGGACGAGTCAATGAAAACACCCTCCCAGGGGAGAAGAGTCAATGAACACACCCTCCCAGGAGAGAAAGAGTCAATGAAAACACCCTCCCAGGAGAGGACGAGTCAATGAAAACACCCTCCCAGGAGAGGAAGAGTCAATGAAAAACACCCTCCCAGGAGAGAAAGAGTCAATGAAAAACACCCTCCCAGGAGAGAAAGAGTCAATGAACACACCCTCCCAGGAGAGGAAGAGTCAGTGGAAACACCCTCCCAGGAGAGGAAGAGTCAATGAAAAACACCCTCCCAGGAGAGGACGAGTCAATGAAAACACCCTCGCAGGGGAGAAGAGTCAATGAACACACCCTCCCAGGAGAGAAAGAGTCAATGAAAACACCCTCCCAGGAGAGGACGAGTCAATGAAAACACCCTCCCAGGAGAGGAAGAGTCAATGAAAACACAATCCCAGGAGAGAAAGAGTCAATGAAAAACACCCTCCCAGGAGAGAAAGAGTCAATGAAAAACACCCTCCCAGGAGAGAAAGAGTCAATGAAAACACCCTCCCAGGAGAGGACGAGTCAATGAAAACACCCTCCCAGGAGAGGACGAGTCAATGAAAACACCCTCCCAGGAGAGGAAGAGTCAATGAAAACACAATCCCAGGAGAGAAAGAGTCAATGAAAAACACCCTCCCAGGAGAGAAAGAGTCAATGAAAAACACCCTCCCAGGAGAGAAAGAGTCAATGAAAACACCCTCCCAGGAGAGGACGAGTCAATGAAAACACCCTCCCAGGGGAGAAGAGTTAATGAACACACCCTCCCAGGAGTGAAAGAGTCAATGAAAAACACCCTCCCAGGAGAGAAAGAGTCAATGAACACACCCTCCCAGGAGAGGAAGAGTCAGTGGAAACACCCTCCCAGGAGAGGACGAGTCAATGAAAAACACCCTCCCAGGAGAGAAAGAGTCAATGAAAACACCCTCCCAGGAGAGAAAGAGTCAATGAACACATCCTCCCAGGAGAGGAAGAGTCAGTGGAAACACCCTCCCAGGAGAGGAAGAGTCAATGAAAAACACCCTCCCAGAAGAGGACGAGTCAATGAAAACACCCTCCCAGGGGAGAAGAGTCAATGAACACACCCTCCCAGGAGAGAAAGAGTCAATGAAAACACCCTCCCAGGAGAGGAAGAGTCAATGAAAACACCCTCCCAGGAGAGGACGAGTCAATGAAAACACCCTCCCAGCAGAGGACGAGTCAATGACAACACCCTCCCAGGAGAGAAAGAGTCAATGAAAAACACCCTCCCAGGAGAGAAATAGTCAATGAAAAACACCCTCCCAGGAGAGAAAGAGTCAATGAACACACCCTCCCAGGAGAGGAAGAGTCAGTGGAAACACCCTCCCAGGGGAGAAGGGTCAATGAACACACCCTCCCAGGAGAGAAAGAGTCAATGAAAACACCCTCCCAGGAGAGGAACAGTCAATGAAAAACACCCTCCCAGGAGAGAACGAGTCAATGAAAACACCCTCCCAGGAGAGAAAGAGTCAATGAACACACCCTCCCAGGTGAGGAAGAGTCAGTGGAAATACCCTCCCAGGAGAGAAGAGTCAATGAAAAACACCCTCCCAGGAGAGGACGAGTCAATGAAAACACCCTCCCAGGGGAGAAGAGTCAATGAACACACCCTCCCAGGAGAGAAAGAGTCAATGAAAACACAATCCCAGGAGAGAAAGAGTCAATGAAAAACACCCTCCCAGGAGAGAAAGAGTCAATGAAAAACACCCTCCCAGGAGAGAAAGAGTCAATGAAAACACCCTCCCAGGAGAGGACGAGTCAATGAAAACACCCTCCCAGGAGAGGACGAGTCAATGAAAACACCCTCCCAGGAGAGGAAGAGTCAATGAAAACACAATCCCAGGAGAGAAAGAGTCAATGAAAAACACCCTCCCAGGAGAGAAAGAGTCAATGAAAAACACCCTCCCAGGAGAGAAAGAGTCAATGAAAACACCCTCCCAGGAGAGGACGAGTCAATGAAAACACCCTCCCAGGGGAGAAGAGTTAATGAACACACCCTCCCAGGAGTGAAAGAGTCAATGAAAACACCCTCCCAGGATAGGAAGAGTCAATGAAAACACCCTCCCAGGAGAGGACGAGTCAATGAAAACACCCTCCCAGGAGAGGAAGAGTCAATGAAAAACACCCTCCCAGGAGAGAAAGAGTCAATGAAAAACACCCTCCCAGGAGAGAAAGAGTCAATGAACACATCCTCCCAGGAGAGGAAGAGTCAGTGGAAACACCCTCCCAGGAGAGGAAGAGTCAATGAAAAACACCCTCCCAGAAGAGGACGAGTCAATGAAAACACCCTCCCAGGGGAGAAGAGTCAATGAACACACCCTCCCAGGAGAGAAAGAGTCAATGAAAACACCCTCCCAGGAGAGGAAGAGTCAATGAAAACACCCTCCCAGGAGAGGACGAGTCAATGAAAACACCCTCCCAGCAGAGGACGAGTCAATGACAACACCCTCCCAGGAGAGAAAGAGTCAATGAAAAACACCCTCCCAGGAGAGAAATAGTCAATGAAAAACACCCTCCCAGGAGAGAAAGAGTCAATGAACACACCCTCCCAGGAGAGGAAGAGTCAGTGGAAACACCCTCCCAGGGGAGAAGGGTCAATGAACACACCCTCCCAGGAGAGAAAGAGTCAATGAAAACACCCTCCCAGGAGAGGAACAGTCAATGAAAAACACCCTCCCAGGAGAGAACGAGTCAATGAAAAACACCCTCCCAGGAGAGAAAGAGTCAATGAACACACCCTCCCAGGTGAGGAAGAGTCAGTGGAAATACCCTCCCAGGAGAGAAGAGTCAATGAACACACCCTCCCAGGAGAGGAAGAGTCAATGGAAACACCCTCCCAGGAGAGAAGAGTCAATGAACACACCCTCCCAGGAGAGAAAGAGTCAATGAAAACACCTTCCCAGGAGAGGAAGAGTCAATGAAGACACCCTCCCAGGAGAGGACGAGTCAATGAAAACACCCTCCCAGGAGAGGAAGAGTCTATGAAGAACACCCTCCCAGGAGAGAAAGAGTCAATGAAAAACACCCTCCCAGGAGAGAAAGAGTCAATGAACACACCCTCCCAGGAGAGGAAGAGTCAGTGGAAACACCCTCCCAGGAGAGGAACAGTCAATGAAAAACACCCTCCCAGGAGAGGACGAGTCAATGAAAACACCCTCCCAGGGGAGAAGAGTCAATGAACACACCCTCCCAGGAGAGAAAGAGTCAATGAAAACACCCTCCCAGGAGAGGAAGAGTCAATGAAAACACCCTCCCAGGAGAGGACGAGTCAATGAAAACACCCTCCCAGGAGAGAAAGAGTCAATGAACACACCCTCCCAGGAGAGGAAGAGTCAGTGGAAACACCCTCCCAGGAGAGGAAGAGTTAATGAAAAACACCCTCCCAGGAGAGGACGAGTCAATGAAAACACCCTCCCAGGGGAGAAGAGTCAATGAACACACCCTCCCAGGAGAGAAAGAGTCAATGAAAACACCCTCCCAGGAGAGGAAGAGTCAATGAAAAACACCCTCCCAGGAGAGGAGGAGTCAATGAAAACACCCTCCCAGGAGAGAAAGAGTCAATGAAAACACCCTCCCTGGAGAGAAAGAGTCAATGAACACACCCTCCCAGGAGAGGAAGAGTCAGTGGAAACACCCTCCCAGGAGAGGAAGAGTCAATGAAAAACACCCTCCCAGGAGAGGACGAGTCAATGAAAACACCCCCCCAGGGGAGAAGAGTCAATGAACACACCCTCCCAGGAGAGAAAGAGTCAATGAAAACACCCTCCCAGGAGAGGAAGAGTCAATGAAAACACCCTCCCAGGAGAGGACGAGTCAATGAAAACACCCTCCCAGGAGAGGACGAGTCAATGAAAACACCCTCCCAGGGGAGAAGAGTCAATGAACACACCCTCCCAGGAGAGAAAGAGTCAATGAAAACACCCTCCCAGGAGAGGAAGAGTCAATGAAAAACACCCTCCCAGGAGAGGACGAGTCAATGAAAACACCCTCCCAGGAGAGAAAGAGTCAATGAAAAACACCCTCCCAGGAGAGAAAGAGTCAATGAACACACCCTCCCAGGAGAGGAAGAGTCAGTGGAAACACCCTCCCAGGAGAGGACGAGTCAATGAAAAACACCCTCCCAGGAGAGGACGAGTCAATGAAAACACCCTCCCAGGGGAGAAGAGTCAATGAACACACCCTCCCAGGAGAGAAAGAGTCAATGAAAACACCCTCCCAGGAGAGGAAGAGTCAATGAAAACATCCTCCCAGGAGAGGACGAGTCAATGAACACACCCTCCCAGGAGAGGAAGAGTCAGTGGAAATACCTCCCAGGAGAGGAAGAGTCAATGAAAACACCCTCCCAGGAGAGGACGAGTCAATGAAAACACCCTCCCAGGGAGAAGAGTCAATGAACACACCCTCCCAGGAGAGAAAGAGTCAATGAAAACACGTTCCCAGGAGAGGAAGAGTCAATGAAGACACCCTCCCAGGAGAGGACGAGTCAATGAAAAACACCCTCCCAGGAGAGAAAGAGTCAATGAAAACACCCTCCCAGGAGAGGACGAGTCAATGAAAACACCCTCCCAGGAGAGGACGAGTCAATGAAAACACCCTCCCAGGAGAGGAAGAGTCAATGAAAACACAATCCCAGGAGAGAAAGAGTCAATGAAAAACACCCTCCCAGGAGAGAAAGAGTCAATGAAAAACACCCTCCCAGGAGAGAAAGAGTCAATGAAAACACCCTCCCAGGAGAGGACGAGTCAATGAAAACACCCTCCCAGGGGAGAAGAGTTAATGAACACACCCTCCCAGGAGTGAAAGAGTCAATGAAAACACCCTCCCAGGATAGGAAGAGTCAATGAAAACACCCTCCCAGGAGAGGACGAGTCAATGAAAACACCCTCCCAGGAGAGGAAGAGTCAATGAAAACACCCTCCCAGGAGAGGAAGAGTCAATGAAAAACACCCTCCCAGGAGAGAAAGAGTCAATGAACACATCCTCCCAGGAGAGGAAGAGTCAGTGGAAACACCCTCCCAGGAGAGGAAGAGTCAATGAAAAACACCCTCCCAGAAGAGGACGAGTCAATGAAAACACCCTCCCAGGGGAGAAGAGTCAATGAACACACCCTCCCAGGAGAGAAAGAGTCAATGAAAACACCCTCCCAGGAGAGGAAGAGTCAATGAAAACACCCTCCCAGGAGAGGACGAGTCAATGAAAAACACCCTCCCAGGAGAGGACGAGTCAATGAAAACACCCTCCCAGGAGAGAAAGAGTCAATGAAAAACACCCTCCCAGGAGAGAAATAGTCAATGAAAAACACCCTCCCAGGAGAGAAAGAGTCAATGAACACACCCTCCCAGGAGAGGAAGAGTCAGTGGAAACACCCTCCCAGGGGAGAAGGGTCAATGAACACACCCTCCCAGGAGAGAAAGAGTCAATGAAAACACCCTCCCAGGAGAGGAACAGTCAATGAAAAACACCCTCCCAGGAGAGAACGAGTCAATGAAAAACACCCTCCCAGGAGAGAAAGAGTCAATGAACACACCCTCCCAGGAGAGGAAGAGTCAGTGGAAATACCTCCCAGGAGAGGAAGAGTCAATGAAAAACACCCTCCCAGGAGAGGACGAGTCAATCAAAAACACCCTCCCAGGGGAGAAGAGTCAATGAACACACCCTCCCAGGAGAGAAAGAGTCAATGAAAACACCTTCCCAGGAGAGGAAGAGTCAATGAAGACACCCTCCCAGGAGAGGACGAGTCAATGAAAACACCCTCCCAGGAGAGGAAGAGTCTATGAAGAACACCCTCCCAGGAGAGAAAGAGTCAATGAAAAACACCCTCCCAGGAGAGAAAGAGTCAATGAACACACCCTCCCAGGAGAGGAAGAGTCAGTGGAAACACCCTCCCAGGAGAGGAACAGTCAATGAAAAACACCCTCCCAGGAGAGGACGAGTCAATGAAAACACCCTCCCAGGGGAGAAGAGTCAATGAACACACCCTCCCAGGAGAGAAAGAGTCAATGAAAACACCCTCCCAGGAGAGGAAGAGTCAATGAAAACACCCTCCCAGGAGAGGACGAGTCAATGAAAACACCCTCCCAGGAGAGAAAGAGTCAATGAACACACCCTCCCAGGAGAGGAAGAGTCAGTGGAAACACCCTCCCAGGAGAGGAAGAGTTAATGAAAAACACCCTCCCAGGAGAGGACGAGTCAATGAAAACACCCTCCCAGGGAGAAGAGTCAATGAACACACCCTCCCAGGAGAGAAAGAGTCAATGAAAACACCCTCCCAGGAGAGGAAGAGTCAATGAAAAACACCCTCCCAGGAGAGGACGAGTCAATGAAAACACCCTCCCAGGAGAGAAAGAGTCAATGAAAAACACCCTCCCAGGAGAGAAAGAGTCAATGAACACACCCTCCCAGGAGAGGAAGAGTCAGTGGAAACACCCTCCCAGGAGAGGACGAGTCAATGAAAAACACCCTCCCAGGAGAGGACGAGTCAATGAAAACACCCTCCCAGGGGAGAAGAGTCAATGAACACACCCTCCCAGGAGAGAAAGAGTCAATGAAAACACCCTCCCAGGAGAGGAAGAGTCAATGAAAACATCCTCCCAGGAGAGGACGAGTCAATGAAAACACCCTCCCAGGAGAGGAAGAGTCAATGAAAAACACCCTCCCAGGAGAGAAAGAGTCAATGAAAAACACCCTCCCAGGAGAGAAAGAGTCAATGAACACACCCTCCCAGGAGAGGAAGAGTCAGTGGAAACACCCTCCCAGGAGAGGAAGAGTCAATGAAAAACACCCTCCCAGGAGAGGACGAGTCAATGAAAACACCCTCCCAGGGGAGAAGAGTCAATGAACACACCCTCCCAGGAGAGAAAGAGTCAATGAAAACACCCTCCCAGGAGAGGAAGAGTCAATGAAAACACCCTCCCAGGAGAGGACGAGTCAATGAAAACACCCTCCCAGGAGAGAAAGAGTCAATGAAAAACACCCTCCCAGGAGAGAAAGAGTCAATGAACACACCCTCCCAGGAGAGGAAGAGTCAGTGGAAACACCCTCCCAGGAGAGGACGAGTCAATGAAAACACCCTCCCAGGAGAGGAAGAGTCAATGAAAAACACCCTCCCAGGAGAGAAAGAGTCAATGAAAAACACCCTCCCAGGAGAGAAAGAGTCAATGAACACACCCTCCCAGGAGAGGAAGAGTCAATGAAAAACACCCTCCCAGGAGAGGACGAGTCAATGAAAACACCCTCCCAGGGGAGAAGAGTCAATGAACACACCCTCCCAGGAGAGAAAGAGTCAATGAAAACACCCTCCCAGGAGAGGAAGAGTCAATGAAAACACCCTCCCAGGAGAGGACGAGTCAATGAAAACACCCTCCCAGGAGAGAAAGAGTCAATGAACACACCCTCCCAGGAGAAGAAGAGTCAGTGGAAACACCCTCCCAGGAGAGGAAGAGTCAATGAAAAACACCCTCCCAGGAGAGGACGAGTCAATGAAAACACCCTCCCAGGGGAGAAGAGTCAATGAACACACCCTCCCAGGAGAGAAAGAGTCAATGAAAACACCCTCCCAGGAGAGGAAGAGTCAATGAAAAACACCCTCCCAGGAGAGGACGAGTCAATGAAAACACCCTCCCAGGAGAGAAAGAGTCAATGAAAAACACCCTCCCAGGAGAGAAAGAGTCAATGAACACACCCTCCCAGGAGAGGAAGAGTCAGTGGAAACACCCTCCCAGGAGAGGACGAGTCAATGAAAACACCCTCCCAGGAGAGGAAGAGTCAATGAAAAACACCCTCCCAGGAGAGAAAGAGTCAATGAAAAACACCCTCCCAGGAGAGAAAGAGTCAATGAACACACCCTCCCAGGAGAGGAAGAGTCAATGAAAACACCCTCCCAGGAGAGGACGAGTCAATGAAAAACACCCTCCCAGGAGAGGACGAGTCAATGAAAACACCCTCCCAGGAGAGAAAGAGTCAATGAACACACCCTCCCAGGAGAGGAAGAGTCAGTGGAAACACCCTCCCAGGAGAGGAAGAGTCAATGAAAAACACCCTCCCAGGAGAGGACGAGTCAATGAACACACCCTCCCAGGAGAGAAAGAGTCAATGAAAACACCCTCCCAGGAGAGGAACAGTCAATGAAAAACACCCTCCCAGGAGAGAAAGAGTCAATGAAAAACACCCTCCCAGGAGAGAAAGAGTCAATGAACACACCCTCCCAGGAGAGGAAGAGTCAGTGGAAACACCCTCCCAGGAGAGGAAGAGTCAATGAAAACACCCTCCCAGGGGAGAAGAGTCAATGAACACACCCTCCCAGGAGAGAAAGAGTCAATGAAAACACCCTCCCAGGAGAGGACGAGTCAATGAAAACACCCTCCCAGGAGAGAAAGAGTCAATGAACACACCCTCCCAGGAGAGGAAGAGTCAGTGGAAACACCCTCCCAGGAGAGGAAGAGTCAATGAAAACACCCTCCCAGGAGAGGAAGAGTCAATGAAAACACCCTCCCAGGAGAGGACGAGTCAATGAAAACACCCTCCCAGGAGAGGAAGAGTCAATGAAAAACACCCTCCCAGGAGAGGACGAGTCAATGAAAACACCCTCCCAGGAGAGAAAGAGTCAATGAAAAACACCCTCCCAGGAGAGAAAGAGTCAATGAACACACCCTCCCAGGAGAGGAAGAGTCAGTGGAAACACCCTCCCAGGAGAGGACGAGTCAATGAAAACACCCTCCCAGGAGAGGAAGAGTCAATGAAAAACACCCTCCCAGGAGAGAAAGAGTCAATGAAAAACACCCTCCCAGGAGAGAAAGAGTCAATGAACACACCCTCCCAGGAGAGGAAGAGTCAATGAAAACACCCTCCCAGGAGAGGAAGAGTCAGTGGAAACACCCTCCCAGGAGAGGAAGAGTCAATGAAAACACCCTCCCAGGAGAGAAAGAGTCAATGAACACACCCTCCCAGGAGAGGAAGAGTCAGTGGAAACACCCTCCCAGGAGAGGAAGAGTCAATGAAAACACCCTCCCAGGAGAGGAAGAGTCAATGAAAACACCCTCCCAGGAGAGGACGAGTCAATGAAAACACCCTCCCAGGAGAGGACGAGTCAATGAAAAACACCCTCCCAGGAGAGAAAGAGTCAATGAAAAACACCCTCCCAGGAGAGAAAGAGTCAATGAACACACCCTCCCAGGAGAGGAAGAGTCAGTGGAAACACCTTCCCAGGAGAGGAAGAGTCAATGAAAAACACCCTCCCAGGAGAGGACGAGTCAATGAAAACACCCTCGCAGGGGAGAAGAGTCAATGAACACACCCTCCCAGGAGAGAAAGAGTCAATGAAAACACCCTCCCAGGAGAAGAAGAGTCAATGAAAACACCCTCCCAGGAGAGGACAAGTCAATGAAAACACCCTCCCAGGAGAGAAAGAGTCAATGAAAAACACCCTCCCAGGAGAGAAAGAGTCAATGAAAAACACCCTCCCAGGAGAGAAAGAGTCAATGAACACACCCTCCCAGGAGAGGAAGAGTCTGTGGAAACACCCTCCCAGGAGAGGACGAGTCAATGAAAACACCCTCCCAGGAGAGAAGAGTCAATGAACACACCCTCCCAGGATAGAAAGAGTCAATGAACACACCCTCCCAGGAGATGAATCATGTTGTACATTGCTACTCCCCTAAACACTCTTCCTGAAGCCCAAAGACAACATCTCTTTTCTACCTGTCTGACTCTGGCTGACTGAGCCATCTGTGTGTCTGATGCTTGGCACGTCTGAGTTTGATGTGTCTCTTTCATAAAGCACCTGCATCTCTCTGCTGGATGACTTACAAGTTCTGCCAAGAGGAGCAGTCCAGATGTGCTGCATGAATAAAACCCCAGACATCTTCATCACTCTCTTTTCAGTATCCTCCTTCTAACAGAATAATATTTTTTTATTTCACCTTGTTTCACCTTTACTTAACCAGGTAAGCTAGTTGAGAACAAGTTCTAATTTACAACAGCGAACTGGCCAAGATAAAGCAAAGCAGTGCGACACAAACAAACAACAACACAGAGTTACACATGGAGTAAACAAGTGTACAGTCAAGAACGCAAGTTTATATACAGTGTGTGCAAATGGCATGAGGTGGTAAGGCAAGAAATAGGCCATAGTAGCAAAGTAATTACGCTTTATCAAATTAACACTGGAGTGATAGATGAGCAGATGATGATATGCAAGTAGAAATACTGGTGTGCAAAGTAGCAGAAAAGTAAATAAAAACAATATGGGGATGAGGTAGGTAGATTGGGTGGGCTATTTACAGATGGGCTATGTACAGCTGCAGCGATCGGTTAGCTGCTCAGATAGCTGATGTTTCCAGTTAGTGAGGGAAATATAAGACACTTTGCAATTCGTTCCAGTCATTGGCAGCATAGAACTGGAAGGAAAGGCGGCCAAAAGAGGTGTTGGCTTTGGGGACGACCAGTGAGATATACCTGCTGGAGCGTGTGCTACGGGTGGGTGCTGTTGTCGTGACCAGTGAGCTGAGATAAGGCGGAGCTTTACCTAGCATAGACTTATAGATGACCTGGAGCCAGTGGGTCTGGCGATGAATATATAGCAAGGGCTAGCCGACTAGAGCATACAGGTCGCAGTGGTGGGTAGTATATGGGGATTTGGTGACAAAACTGATGGCACTGTGATAGACTGCATCCAGTTTGCTGAGTAGAGTGTTGGAAGCTATTTTGTAAATGACATCGCTGAAGACGAGGACGAGGATCAGTAGGATAGTTAGTTTTACGAGGGTATGTTTGGCGGTGAGTGAAGGAGGCTTTGTTGCGAAATAGGAATCCGATTCTAGATTTAATTTTGGATTGGAAATGTTTAATATGAGTCTGGAAGGTGAGTTTACAGTCTAGCCAGACACCTAGGTATTTGTAGATGTCCACATATTCTAAGTCAGAACCGTCCAGAGTAGTGATGCTTGTCGGGCGGGCGGGTGCGGGCAGCGAAAGGTTGAAAGCAAGCATTTGGTTTTACTAGCGTTTAAAAGCAGTTGGAGGCCACGGAAGGAGTGTTATCTAGTGTTAACTATTTCTCTACATATGTCTCTGTTTCTCTCTATGTCTCTGTCTCTTTCTCTCTATATCTCTGTGTGTCTGTGTCTCTCTCTCTATGTCTCTGTGTCTCTCTCCCTCTGTCTCTCTCTCTCTCTATGTCTCTGTGTGTCTGTGTCTCTCTCTCTGTCTGTGTCTCTCTCCCTCTGTCTATCTCTCTCTCTCTCTCTCTCTCTCTCTCTCTCTCTCTCTCTCTCTCTCTCTCTCTCTCTCTCTCTCTCTCTCTCTCTCTCTCTCTCTGTCTCTCCTTTCTCTAAGTCTCTCTTTTTGTCTCTGTCTCTCTTTCTCTCTCTATGTCTCTGTCTCTCTCTGTCTCTCCTTTCTCTAAGTGTCTCTTTTTGTCTCTGTCTCTCTTTCTCTCTCTATGTCTCTGTCTCTTTCTCTCTATGTCTCTGTGTGTCTGTGTCTCTCTCTCTATGTCTCTGTGTCTCTCTCCCTCTGTCTCTCTCTCTCTCTATGTCTCTGTGTGTCTGTGTCTCTCTCTATCTCTCTCTCTGTGTCTCTGTGTCTCTGTGTCTCTGTGTCTCTGTGTCTCTCTCTCTCTCTCTCTCTCTCTCTCTCTCTCTCTCTCTCTCTCTCTCTCTCTCTCTCTCTCTCTCTCTCTCTCTCTCTCTCTCTCTCTCTCTCTCTCTCTCTCTCTCTCTTCTCTAAGTCTCTCTTTTGTCTCTGTCTCTCTTTCTCTCTCTATGTCTCTGTCTCTCTCTGTCTCTCCTTTCTCTAAGTCTCTCTTTTTGTCTCTGTCTCTCTTTCTCTCTCTATGTCTCTGTCTCTCTTTCTCTCTCATTTTGTCTCTCCTTTTTCTCTCTCTGTCTCTCTCCCTCTTTCTCTCTCTCTATGTCTCTGTATCTCTCTCTCTTTCTCTCTCTATGTCTCTGTGTCTCTCTCACTTACTCTCTGTCAATGTTTGATGCAGTTGTCTACAGTGTCTCATTACTTGTGTCAATGGGTGGATGAACAAGAAGTCAGCTAGCGTATTTGACCTCCTCAGAGCGAGCGTTGCAACAAAGTTATCAGCCCCCGCTTTACTTTCTTTGGGAACTGTAGAGTTACTGGCCTGTGGTTGATGATCTGTGTCCCAAATGGCACCTTATTACCTAATCCCTACATAGAGCACTACATCTGACCAGATCCCATTGGGCCCTGGTCAGAAATAGTGCACTACATAGGGAATAAGGGGCCATCTGGGACACAACAATGGTCTGAACCAGATGTGATAGATGGCAGAGTTCTTCTACTAGCGCTAACCCATAGAGCTCTATAGAAATTGTGGCCATGATGTGTGACTTGCTACATTGATTTTCATAGTCTATTAGTGAACCAGTCGGCAGATTTTACTCTGACTTAGTGATGGGGCACTATTAAGCCAAACATGGCCCTCTTGGGACGGTTCCCTGGACCTGCACTTTCTAATACAGTCCAGTAAAATACACAATGACTTTCTTCAAATGATTTTGTTGTAATACACGTAAGATTACTCCGGCCTAGTATTCGGTCAGACGCTGGAAAAGTAGCGGAGCTACTGACACGTATATTAGTTCTGTAGTGCCAATAACAAGAGAGACTTGTCACTAGGCACATATTAAATATTGAACAAGGAAGGGTGGACGAGGATGGTCGGGGTTGGTTTGGGAAATGGCGGACTACAAAGGAATGATTCATTGATGGATGGAGACAGAGGGGAGAATTAAATTGAAAAATGGCACCCTATTCCCTATTCAGTGCACTACAATTGACCGGAGCCCTATGGCGCAGTACAAAGGGAATAGAGTACCATTTGGGACACAACCAAGGAGAAGAGTCATTTGGGATGGAGATAGCGCTGGCTCAAGAAAGATGAGGCTCTTGGATTGTTCTTCAGACATTATGAATAGACAGTGAAACAGTCAGTACATGAAGAGACAGTGAAACAGTCAGTACAGGAAGAGACGGTGAAACAGTCAGTATACGAAGAGACAGTGAAACAGTCAGTATATGAAGAGACAGTGAAACAGTCAGTATATGAAGAGACGGTGAAAAAGTCAGTATATGAAGAGACAGTGAAACAGTCAGTACAGGAAGAGACGGTGAAACAGTCAGTATACGAAGAGACAGTGAAACAGTCAGTATATGAAGAGACAGTGAAACAGTCAGTATACGAAGAGACAGTGAAACAGTCAGTATACGAAGAGACAGTGAAACAGTCAGTATATGAAGAGAAAGTGAAACAGTCAGTATATGAAGAGACAGTGAAACAGTCAGTATATGAAGAGACAGTGAAACAGTCAGTATATGAAGAGACAGTGAAACAGTCAGTTCATAAAGAGACAGTGAAACAGTCAGTATATGAAGAGACGGTGAAACAGTCAGTATAGGAAGAGACGGTGAAACAGTCAGTATATGAAGAGACAGTGAAACAGTCAGTATATGAAGAGACAGTGAAACAGTCAGTATACGAAGAGACAGTGAAACAGTCAGTATACGAAGAGACAGTGAAACAGTCAGTATATGAAGAGAAAGTGAAACAGTCAGTATATGAAGAGACAGTGAAACAGTCAGTATATGAAGAGACAGTGAAACAGTCAGTATATGAAGAGACAGTGAAACAGTCAGTTCATAAAGAGACAGTGAAACAGTCAGTATATGAAGAGACAGTGAAACAGTCAGTATATGAAGAGACAGTGAAACAGTCAGTACATGAAGAGACGATGAAACAGTCAGTACATGAAGAGACGATGAAACAGTCAGTATATGAAGAGACGGTGAAACAGTCAGTATATGAAGAGATGGTGAAACAGTCAGTATATGAAGAGACAGTGAAACAGTCAGTTCATAAAGAGACAGTGAAACAGTCAGTATATGAAGAGACGGTGAAACAGTCAGTATATGAAGAGACAGTGAAACAGTCAGTATATGAAGAGACAGTGAAACAGTCAGTATATGAAGAGACAGTGAAACAGTCAGTACATGAAGAGACAGTGAAACAGTCAGTATATGAAGAGACAGTGAAACAGTCAGTACATGAAGAGACGGTGAAACAGTCAGTATATGAAGAGACGGTGAAACAGTCAGTATATGAAGAGACGGTGAAACAGTCAGTATATGAAGAGACAGTGAAACAGTCAGTATATGAAGAGACAGTGAAACAGTCAGTTCATAAAGAGACAGTGAAACAGTCAGTATATGAAGAGACGGTGAAACAGTCAGTATATGAAGAGACGGTGAAACAGTCAGTATATGAAGAGACAGTGAAACAGTCAGTATATGAAGAGACAGTGAAACAGTCAGTATATGAAGAGACAGTGAAACAGTCAGTACATGAAGAGACGGTGAAACAGTCAGTATATGAAGAGACGGTGAAACAGTCAGTATATGAAGAGACAGTGAAACAGTCAGTATATGAAGAGACGGTGAAACAGTCAGTATATGAAGAGACAGTGAAACAGTCAGTATATGAAGAGAAAGTGAAACAGTCAGTATATGAAGAGACAGTGAAACAGTCAGTATATGAAGAGACAGTGAAACAGTCAGTATATGAAGAGACGGTGAAACAGTCAGTATATGAAGAGACGGTGAAACAGTCAGTATACGAAGAGACAGTGAAACAGTCAGTATATGAAGAGACAGTGAAACAGTCAGTATATGAAGGGACAGTGGAGTCAGTATATGAAGAGACAGTGAAACAGTCAGTTCATAAAGAGACAGTGAAACAGTCAGTATATGAAGAGACGGTGAAACAGTCAGTATATGAAGAGACGGTGAAACAGTCAGTATATGAAGAGACAGTGAAACAGTAGGGTCATGAAGAGACAGTGAAAAATCGCGCAACATTTCAGCGCCCTGCTACTCATGCCAGGAATATAGTATATGCATATGATTAGTATGTGTGGATAGAAAACACTCAGACGTTTCTAAAACTGGTTAAATCACGGCTGTGACTATAACAGAACGTGCGTTTCATCGAAAAGTGCAGGAAAATCTGATCACTGAAAATGGAAAAAAATATCCATGCGCCACTTCAAACAATTGTTAAAGGTGACCCAGATTAAATGAGGTCGAGGTTGCAATACCTACAGCTTCCACACGATGTCAACATTCATGTCATTTCCCTACGATTTGTTTCTTGGTCAAACGAAGAAGAGACAGCCCTTTTCTTCAGGTATCCGACCGGATATTTTGGTTGAGATTTACCCGGACATTATTTCCAGACGGACACCTATAGAATATACATCGCCTCGTGATCAATTTTATCGCTTATTAACGTGTACTAATACCTAAAGTTGCATTACAAAAGTATTTCGAAGTGTTTTGTGAAAGTTTATCGTCAACTTTTTTCATTTTAAAAAATGACGTTACGTTAGAAAACGCTATTTTTTTCGTTGTTCACACAGTCTTCATAGATCGATATCTAGGCTATATATGGACCGATTTAATCGAAAAAAATACCCAAAATTATGTTTATGGGACATCTAGGAGTGCCAAGAAATAAGCTTGTCAAAGGTAATGAATGTTTTATATTTTATTTCTGCGTTTTGGTTCGGACCGGCTACCGCAAAATCTGTCGTTTTAGATGAAGTTCCAGTACTTTTGGGTGCATGCTATCAGATAATAGCTTCTCATGCTTTCGCCGAAAAGCATTTTACAAATCTGACTCGGTAGCTAGATTCACAACGAGTGTAGCTTTAATTCAGTACATTGTATGTGCATTTTAATGAAAGTTTGTGTTTTATCAAAAACTATACGTACACTTGAAATTTCCGCTGATTGATGTTCCCACAGCGGGAGCACTTCCCTAACAAGATTTAAAAAACAGTGAAACATTGAAAGTCAGCCATGCTAGATTTTAGTGCCTCTCAGACTCGTCACTCTTTCTCCTCAGTCTTCTGATGGAACAGAAAAATCTAAACAAATGCCTCCTTTAACATCAAGGTGGTACTAATGTGGAAGAGGCAGGGAAGGGTTGTGGATCTACTGCCAATTCATGACAGGTATTCTGAATTTTTCAAATCCTCTTTACCATCCCATCATTTATTGTTCCTAGAGAAGATCTTGACTGATAAAGTCTAATTCAAGTAAAAGGTATATGTGCATAGATCTTGGAGGTTGATCTCCCAGGTTCTGGTCTTGAAGCTGAATGTTAATCTCCCAGGTTCTGGTCTTGAAGCTGAAGGTTAATGTCACAGTTTCTGTCCAATTAAAGGTTGCAAAACAGGGTGTGAACAAGGAAAAGATTTAGGCAGTGGATGTATAATAGAATGGGCTAGAGATGGTGTACATGTTGTAAAAGACACGAGTCAGTATCCAAGAAAATATGACATGATTGTACATTTGTAGTCTACATTTCTGGGAGATTCTCAGCTTGGGTGAGCAACATAGATGACTGTGACCGACACATTAAGGGTAGATCAAATCAAATCAAAGTTGATTTGTCACGTGCGCCGAATACAACAGGTGTAGTAGACCTTACAGTGAAATGCTTACTTACAGGCTCTAACCAATAGTGCATAAAAGGTATTAGGTGAACAATAGGTAAGTAAAGAAATAAAACAGTAAAAAGACAGGCTATATACAGTAGCGATGATATAAATGTAGCAAGGCTACATACAGACACCGGTTAGTCAGGCTGATTGTGGTAGTATGTACATGTAGATATGGTTAAAGTGACTATGCATATATGATGAACAGAGAGTAGCAGTAGCGTAAAAGAGGGGTTGGCGGGTGGTGGGTGGGACACAATGCAGATAGCCCGGTTAACCAATGTGCGGGAGCACTGGTTGGTCAGCCCAATTGAGGTAGTATGTACATGAATGTATAGTTATAGTGACTATGCATATATGATAAACAGAGAGTAGCAGCAGCGTAAAAAGAGGGGTTGGGGGGCACACAATGCAAATAGTCCGGGTATCCAATGTTCATGTTACCTGTTCAGAAGTCTTATGGCTTGGGGGTAAAAGAGAGAACAATAGAGAGAGAACAGTCTATGACTGGGGTGGCTGGGGTCTTTGACAATTTTTAGGGCCTTCCTCTGACACCACCTGGTGTAGAGGTCCTGGATGGCAGGCAGCTTTGCCCCAGTGATGTATTGGGCGGTACTCACAACTCTCTGAAGGGCCTTGCATTTAGAGGCCGAGCAATTGCCGTACCAGGCAGTGATGCAACCGGTCAGGATGCTCTCGATGTTGCAGCTGTAGAACCTTTTGAGGAGCTCAGGACCCATGCCAAATCTTTTTACAGCCCCGTTGATGAGAATGGGGGCGTGCTCGGTGCTCCTTTTCCTGTAGTCCACAATCATCTCCTTAGTCTTTGTTACATTGAGGGATAGGTTGTTATTCTGGCACCACCTGGCCAGGTCTCTGACCTCCTCCTTATAGGCTGTCTCGTCGTTGTTGGTGATCAGGCCTACCACTGTCGTGTCGTCTGCAAACTTAATGATGGTGTTGGACTCGTGCCTGGCCATGAGGTCGTGAGTGAACAGGGAGTACAAGAGGGGACTGAGCACGCACCCCTGGGGAGCTCCAGTGTTGAGGATCAGTGTGGCAGATGTGTTGCTACCTATCCTCACCACCTGAGGGTGGCCCGTCAGGAAGTCCAGGATCCAGTTGTAGAGGGAGGGGTTTAGTCCCAGGTTCCTTAGCTTAGTGATGGGCTTTGAGGGGTACTATGGTGTTGAACGTTGAGCTGTAGTCAATGAATAGCATTCTCACATAGGTGTTCCTTTTCTCCAGGTGGGAAAGGGCAGTGTGGAGTGCAATATAGATTGCATCATCTGTGGATCTGTTTGAGCAGTATGCAAATTGGAGTGGGTCTAGGGTTTCTGGGATAATGGTGTTGATGTGAGCCATTACCAGCCTTTCAAAGCACTTCATTGCTACAGACGTGAGTGCACCAGTCTGTAGCCATTTAGGGAGGGTGCCTTTGTGTTCTTGGGCACAGGGACTATGGTGGTCTGCTTGAAGCATGTTGGTATTACAGACTCAATCAGGGACATTTTGAAAATGTCAGTGAAGACACCTGCCAGTTGGTCAGCACATGCCCTGAGCACACGTCCTGGTAATCCGCCTGGCCCCGCAGCCTTGTGAATGTTGACCTGTTTAAACGTCTTACTACGTTCGCTACGGGGACTGTGATCACACAGTTGTCCAGAACAGCAGTCGTCACACAGTTGTCACACAGTCTCTTAGAACATTCACAGTCAGTCCACTGACACCCCTATCAGATCACAGAAAAATCATACTCTACTTGAACAGAGCTATGGTCAGTCATGAGGCATCAAAGCCAAAGGGACTGAATAACATTAAGAAATGCTATGGCTGGAAGGAAAATAGTGTGGAAATCTACAAAAAATAATTAGGCAACAGAAAATTAAATCCCTTCTAGACAATGTCCTGGACAAAAGGTTGTACTGTAATAGTGAAGGTGTAAACTTGGTAGTAGAAAACCTAAACAGTATATTTGACCTCTCAGCTTCCTTCTCAAATAAAAAAATGTCAATCAGACACCCTAAGAAAATGAACAACAATGACAAATGATTTTATGAAGAATGCAAAAACCTAAGAAAGAAATTGTGAAGCCTACCCAACCAAAAAGATAGAGACCAAGAAAATCTGAGCCTACGCCTTCACTAATGGTGAATTACGAAAACAATACAGAAATACACTACGGAAAGAGAAGGAACAGCACATCAGAAATCAGCTCAATGCAATTGAAGAATCCATAGAATCTAACCTCTTCTGGGAATATTGGAAAACTCTAGATAAATAACAACACGAAGAGTTATCTTTCCAAAATGGAGTGTAATGATAAACCACTTCTCCAATCATTAAGGCTCTGTAACAAACAGCAAAAACATATGATGATCAAATACAAATTGTAGAATCAACTATTAAAGACTACCAGAACCCACTGGATTCTCCAATTACATTGAATGAACTACAGGACAAAATTCAAAACCTCCAACCCAAAAAGGTCAGTGGGGTTGATGGTATCCTAAATTAAATTATACAATTTACAGACCACAAATTGCTATTGGCTACACTTAAACTCTTGAACATTATCCTCAGCTCAATATTTGGAAGCAAGAACTGATCACCCCAATCCAAAAAAGTGGAGACAAATTTGACCCCAATAACTACCGGGAGATATGCGTCAATAACAAACTTGGGAAAATCCTCTTCATTATCATGAACAGCAGACACACACATTCCCTCAGCGAAAACAATTTGATGTCAAGATGTCAAATTGGCTTTTTACCAAATTACCATACAGCAGACCACATATTCACCCTGCACACACTAATTGAAAAACAAACAAACAGAATCAAGGTCTTCTCATGCTTAGTTTATTTGAAAAAATATTTTGACTCAAATTGGCATGAGGGTCTGCTATAAAAATGAATGGAAAGTGGTGTTGGTGGGAAAAGACACTATAATATCCATGTACACAAACAACAGGTGTATGGTTAAAATGGGCAAAAAACACATATTTCTTTCCACAGGGTTGAGGGGTCAGATAGGGATGCAGCTTAAGCCCCACCCTCTTCAACTCGTCTGTTGTCCTTTGACAGCTCTTTGGTCTTGGCCATAGTGGAGTTTGGAGTGTTCCCACCATAATTTGCAAATAAATTCATAAAAAAATCCTACAATGTGATTTTCTGGAATTTTGTTTCTCATTTTGTCTGTCATAGTTGAAGTGTACCTATGATGAAAATTACAGGCCTCTCTCATCTTTTTAAGTGGGAGAACTTGCACAATTGGTGGCTGATTAAATACTTTTTTGCCCCACTGTATTTAGTCAGACCTGGGCCTTGACAGTAATTCTCAGTAAGACAAAGATCATCCAAAAAAGGATCACCTGCCAGGACCACAAATATAAATTTCATCTAAACACCTTTGACCTAAGAGCACGTGTTCCCAAACAGGGGTATGGGTAGGCACATTGTCGTCGGGGGTACGCCAAATAAGTATGTGATTCACATAAAAAAAATGTATACAGTGCCTTACAAACGTATTCATCCCCCTTGGCATTTTCCTATTTTGTTGTATTCCACCCCCTTGGCATTTTCCTATTACAACCTGTAATTTAAATAGATTTTTGGGGGGATTTTGTGTAATGGACACACACAAAATAGTCCAAATTGGTGAAGTAAAATAAAAATAAATAGCATGTTTCAAAAACGTCTAAAAAATAAAAAATGGAAAAGTGGTGCTTGCATATGTATTCACCCCCTTTGCTATGAAGCACCTAAATAAGATCTGGTGCAACCAATTACCTTCAAAATTCACATGATTCGTTAAATAAAATCCACCTGTGTGGTCACATGACCTGTCACATGAACTCAGTGAAGAATCAACAACTGTATTTTTTTGTGAAGAATCAACAACAAGTGGGACACAATCATGAAGTGGAACGACATTTATTGGATATTTCAAACTTTTTTAACAAATCAAAAACTGAAAAATTGGGCGTGCAAAATTATTCAGCCCCCTTAAGTTAATACTTTGTAGCGCCACCTTTTGCTGCGATTACAGCTGTAAGTCGCTTGGGGTATGTCTCTATCAGTTTTGCACATCGAGAGATTGACATTTTTTCCCATTCCTCTTTGCAAAACAGCTCGAGCTCAGTGAGGTTGGATGGAGAGCATTTGTGAACAGCAGTTTTCAGTTCTTTCCACAGATTCTCAATTGGATTCAGGTCTGGACTTTGACTTGGCCATTCTAACCCCTTGGATATGTTTATTTTTGAACCATTCCATTGTAGATTTTGCTTTATGTTTTGGATCATTGTCTTGTTGGAAGACAAATCTCTGTCCCAGTCTCAGATCTTTTGCAGACTCCATCAGGTTTTCTTCCAGAATGGTCCTGTATTTGGCTCCATCCATCTTCCCATCAATTTTAACCATCTTCCCTGTCCCTGCTGAAGAAAAGCAGGCCCAAACCATGATGCTGCCACCACCATGTTTGACAGTGGGGATGGTGTGTTCAGGGTGATGAGCTGTGTTGCTTTTATGCCAAACATAACGTTTTGCATTGTTGCCAAAAAGTTCAATTTTGGTTTCATCTGACCAGAGCACCTTCTTCCTCATGTTTGGTGTGTCTCCCAGGTGGCTTGAGGCAAACTTTAAACAACACTTTTTATGGATATCTTTAAGAAATGGCTTTCATCTTGCCACTCTTCCATAAAGGCCAGATTTGTGCAATATACGACTGATTGTTGTCCTATGGACAGAGTCTCCCATCTCAGCTGTAGATCTCTGCAGTTCATCCAGAGTGATCATGGGCCTCTTGGCTGCATCTCTGATCAGTCTTCTCCTTGTATGAGCTGAAAGTTTAGAGGGACGGCCAGGTCTTGGTAGACTTGCAGTGGTCTGATACTCCTTCCATTTCAATATTATCGCTTGCACAGTGCTCCTTGGGATGTTTAAAGCTTGGGAAATCTTTTTGTATCCATATCCGGCTTTAAACTTCTTCACAACAGTATCTCGGACCTGCCTGGTGTGTTCCTTTTTCTTCATGATGCTCTCTGCGCTTTTAACGGACCTCTGAGACTATCACAGTGCAGGTGCATTTATACGGAGACTTGAATACACACAGGTGGATTGTATCATCATATTATCATCATTAGTCATTTAGGTCAACATTGGATCATTCAGAGATCCTCACTGAACTTCTGGAGAGAGTTTGCTGCACTGAAAGTAGCTGAATAATTTTGCACGCCCAATTTTTCAGTTTTTGATTTGTTAAAAAAGTTTGAAATATCCAATAAATGTCGTTCCACTTCATGATTGTGTACCACTTGTTGTTGATTCTTCACAAAAAAATACAGTTTTATATATTTATGTTTGAAGCCTGAAATGTTGCAAAAGGTCGCAAAGTTCAAGGGGGCTGAATACTTTCGCAAGGCACTGTATATACACCTGTTCTGAAAGGCTCCAGAGTCTGCAACACCACTAAGCAAGGGACAGCACCAAGCAAGCGACACCATGAAGACCAAGGAGCTCTCCAAACAGGTCAGGCAGGGACAAAGTTGTGTAGAAGTACAGATCAGGGTTGGGTTTAAAAAATATATCTGAAACTATGAACATCCCACGGATCACCATTAAATCCATTATTAAAAAATGGAAAGAATATGGCACCACAACAAACCTGCCAAGAGAACTCACAGACTAGGCAAGGAGGGCATTAATAATCAGAGAGGCAACAAAGAGACCAAAGATAACCCTAAAGGAGCTGCAAAGCTCCCCATTCGGAGATCTGAGTATTTGTCCATAGGACCACTTTAAGCCGTACACTCCACTGAGCTGGAATTTACGGAAGAGTGGCCAGAAAAAAAACATTGCTTAAAAAAATAAATAAGCAATTACGTTTGTTTTTTGTCAAAAGGCATGTGGGAGACTCCCCAAACATATGGAAGAAGGTACTCTGGTCAGATGAGACTAAAATGTAGTTTATTGGCCATCAAGGAAAACACTATGTCTGGCACAAACCCAACACCTCTCATCCAGTGAATCATGGTGGTGGCAGCATCATGCTGTGGGGATGTTTTTCATCGGCAAGGACTGGGATACTGGTCAGAATTTAAGGAACGATGGATGGCGCTAAATACAGGGAAATTCTTTTGGGAAACCTGTTTGTCTTCCAGAGATGTGTTCTTTCAGGACAACCCTAAGGACAACCCTAAGCATACTGCTAAAGCAACACTCAAATGGTATAAGGGGAAACATTTAAATGTCTTGTAATGGCCTAGTCAAAGCCCAGACCTCAATCCAATTGAGAATCTGTGGTATGACTTAAAGATCACTGTACACCAGCGGAACACATCCAACTTGAAGGAGCTGGAGCAGTTTTGACTTGAAGAATGGGTAAAAATCCTAAGCTTATAGAAACATACCCCAAGAGACTTGCAGCTGTATTTGGCGCAAAAGGCGGCTCTCCAAAGTATTGCCTTCGGGGTGAATAGTTATGCTCAAGTTTTCTGTTTTTTTGTGTGTCTTTTTTCTTGTTTGTTTCACAATAAAAAAAAAATGTTGTATCTTCAAAGCGGTAGGCATGTTGTGTAAATCAAGTGATACAAACTCCCCAAATATCCATGTTAATTCCAGGTTGTAAGGCAACAAAACAGGAAAAATGCCAAGGGGGGTGAATAAGCCACTGTATATACAGTCGTATGAAAAAGTTTGGGCACCCCTGACAATTTCCATGATTTCCATTTATAAATAATTGTGTGTTTGGGTCAGCAATTTCATTTTGATCTATCAAATAACTGATGGACACAGTAATATTTCAGTAGTGAAATGAGGTTTATTGGATTAACAGAAAATGTGCAATATGCATCAAAACAAAATTAGACAGGTGCATACATTTGTGCACCCCAATAGAAAAATCACATCAATATTTAGTAGAGCCTTCTTTTGCTAAAATAACAGCCTCTATACGCTTCCCATAGTCTCTAATGAGTGTCTGGATTGTGGATGAAGGTATTTTTGAACATTCCTCCTTACAAAACATCTCCAGTCCAATTATTCCCAAGAATCTGCTGATATTGAGTGGAATCCATGTGACCCTCAACTTTAACAAGATTCCCAGTACCGGCACTGGCCACACAGCCCCACAGCATGATGGAACCCCCACCAAATTTTACTTTGGGTAGCAAGTGTTTTTCTTGGAACGCTGTGTTCTTTTGCCGCCATGCATAACGTCCCTTGTTATGACCAAATAACATCAGTCCACAGCACCTTATTCCAGAATGAAGCTCGTTTGTCCAAATATGCGTTTGCATACCTCAAGCGACTCGGTTTGTGGCTTGTGTGCAGAAAATGCTTATTCACTCTCCCATACAGCTTCTCACTGTGCAAAGTGCGCTGAATTGTTCAACGATGCACAGTGACACCATCTGCAGCAAGATGATGTTGTAGGTCTTTGGAGGTGGTCTGTGGGCTGTTTTTGACCGTTCTCACCATCCTTTGCCTTTGCCTCTCTGATATTTTACTTGGCCTGCCACTTCTGGCCTTAACAAGAACTGTGCCTGTGGTCTTCCCTTTCCTCACTATGTTCCTCACAGTGGATACTGACAGCTTAAATCTCTGCGATAGCTTTTTGTAGCCTTCCTCTAAACCAGAATGTTGAACAATCTTTGTTTTCAGGTCATTTGCGAGTTGTTTTGAGGCCCCCATGTTGCCACTGTTCAGAAAGTCAAAGAGAACAACAACTTGAAACTGGCCACCTTAAATACCTTTTCCCATGATTGGATGCACTTGTCAATGAAGTTCAAGTCTTAATGAGCTCACCAAACCAATTGTGTTCAATTAAATCAGTGCTAAGTAGTTACAGGTATTCAAATCAACAGAATGACAAGGGTGCCCACATTTTTGCATAGACTATTTTTCACATCTGATTTAATTTCATACAACGTAATATTTCTGCACTAAGAATCTTTGTCTGGTCAATACCCCAGTACTCAGCTTTCATTAGAAAATGAATGGCATGCCACTGTGATGATTTTCTGTGACGACAGAGTAAATTATTATGCAGCCTCAGAGGTGTGCCCAAACTTTTTCATACGACTGTATATATATATTTTTTACTTTACATTTTCAAACAGTCCATTTATATTTTCCAATGGGGCTATACATTTGGATGACTTTTATTTCTTGCTTGAGTAGCCTCATTTCACCGCCGAAAAAATCAAATTAAAAGATCTAGTGTTCATCGAAATAACAACGCAATGTCAAATACAGGTAGCCTAGTCAAATAATTAACATCCAATCACATTCACCGTTACTCTCTTGCGGAAATTCCACTAATGGTCTGTATGTAGCCAAACGTATCTACTGCTCATTCCGTTTGCTCCAGAATGGATAAATGGGTAAAAAATGTTTAAGGAAGACATCCTCTTCTGGAAACCACTGGAAACCAGGACAACAGGAGAGGATATTATTAAAGCACTGTACAGCTTTGTGACATCAAATGGACTTTGTTGGTCAATATGTGGTGATATCTGTACTGATGGCGCAAAATCCATGACAGAGAGACACAGTGGAGTGGTAACGGGCATGCAAGTAATTGCTCCCAACACCATTTGGGTACACTGCAGCATCCACTGATAGGCTCTTGCTGCCAGAGGAATGCCTGACAGCTTGAAATACGTTTTGAACATACAGTGAAAATTGTTAACTTTGTTAAAGCAAGGCGCCTGAACTCTCGTGTATTTGCTGCACTATGCAATGATATGGGCAGCGACCATGTAACACTTTTACAACATACAGAAAGAAGTGCGCTGGTTATCAAGGCGCCAAGTATTGACACCTTTTTTTAGATTGAGATTTTTTAGATTCAGTTTAAAGTTTTCTTTACTGACCATAATTTCCACTTGTCTGACCGCTTGCATGATGACGAGTTTCTCACACGGCTGGCCTATCTGGGTGATTTTTCTCTCGCCTGAATGATCTGAATCTAGGATTACAAGGACTCTCTGCAACTATATTCAATGTGGGGGACAAAATTGAGCCTATGATTAAGAAGTTGGAACTCTTCTCTGTCTGCATTAACAAGGACAACACACAGGTCTTTCCAACATTGCATGATGTTTTGTGTGCAAATTAACTCAAGCTTACAGACAATGTCAAATGTGATATAGCGAAGCACCTGAGTGAGTTGGGTGTGTAATTACGCAGGTACTTTCCCGAAATGGACGACACAAACAACTGTATTCATTATCCCTTTCATGCTCTGCCTCCAGTCCACTTACCAATATCTGAACAAGAGAGCCTCATCGAAATTTTGGTTCTGTGAAAATTAAATTGAATCAGAAGCCACTGCCAGATTTCTGGATTGGGCTGCGCTCAGAGTATCCTGCCTTGGCAAAATGCTCTGTTAAGATACTGATGCACTTTGGAACCACGTACCTATGTGAGAGTGGATTCTCGGCCCTCGCTAGCATTCAAACTAAATACAGGTGTGTGGAAAATGATTTAAGACTGAGACTCTCTCCAATACAACCCAATATTTCCGAGTTATGTGCATCCTTTCAAGCACATCCTTCTCGTTAACCTGTGGTGAGTTATTCACCATTTTCTATGAACAAATAAAGTTTTATATGTAAATAAAGAGCAAAATGATTGATTATTATTATATTATTATTTGTGCCCTGGTCCTATAAGAGCTCTTTGTCACTTCCCATGAGCCGGGTTGTGTCCAAAACTCACACTCATTCTTATGTTTAGTAAATGTATCATATAGTGTGTGTGTGTGGCAGGCTTACAATGATGGCAAAAAACAACATTTGAGAGTGCGCTGATCCTGGTGCTAGAGGGGGTACGCAACTGGAGGTTAAATGTTTGAATGGGTACGGGACTATATAAAGTTTGGGAACCACTGTCCTAGAGCACAAAAAAAACTGTACATACATCAGAGCCACAGGTAACTTCCATTAAGCTGTGAAAGATCTGAGAGACAAGGCAAGAAGGTCCTTCTATGCCATCAAAAGGAACATACAAATTAGGATCAGTTATAGAACACATTTCCCTTTATGGATGTGAGGTCTGGGATCCGCTCACTAAACAATAATTCACTAAATGGGACAAACACCAAATTGAGACTCTGCATGCAGAATTCTGCAAAAATATACTCCCTGCATAATGTAAAACACCAAAAAATCAGAATTGGAAAGAATTTACAAAAAAAAACAGAGCAAACTAGAATGCTATTTGGCCCTAAACAGACCCAGAATTAAGGAAATATTTGACTATGTACAGACTCAGTGAGCATTGCTATTGAGAAAGGCCGCCGTAGGCAGACCTGGCTCTCAAGAGAAGACAAGCTATGTGCACACTGCCCACAAAATGAGGTGGAAACTGAGCTGTAATTCCTAACCTCCTGCCAAAACTATGACTGTATTAGAGACACATATTTCCCTCAGATTACACAGACCCACAAAGAATTCGAAAACAAATTAAATTTTGATAAACTCCCATATCTATTGGGTGAAATACCACAGTGTGCCATCACAGCTGCAAGAGAGAGCGAGAGAGAGAGAGTTTGAGTTTTAAATAACCTTTTTTTGGTCTGGGAACCTGCAACACAATAAACACTCAAACGATCAAAACCATGGTTACACATCAACTAAAAACACAACACCAAATGTTCCTCCACAGTAACTAAACACAACAGCCTCTGAATTCCCCATATTTTCATAAACAGCCCAATGTTGTTACCCATTTTGTAATAGACAAACTCAACTCTCAGTCTCGATGCCAACATCCCCTCCAGCATTCCCATCACATCCACAGACCCTGTCCCCGAATAGTGTTCTTTGTGTCTTCCAAACTGCTAATTTAGCTGCCCCTGACACAAAGTTAAGCAAGGGAACTACACACCTTCGACTAAACCTGTACTTTAGCCCAAATATGAACTGCTGGGAAGAGAAAACCTCTCCCAGAGCTGAGAACCAACTAGTGATGTACTTGTAAGTAAGCATTTCACTGTAAGGTCTACTACACCTGTTGTATTCGGCGCATGTGACAAATACATTTTGATTAGATTTAAGTTGATCAGGTCAATCATCCCGACCAACCACTGTAAGAACAGATATGACAAAGTTTCAGACTAAGCACAGAATGGACACCCCTCCCCAACAGTAGGTTCCAGGTGTACCAGATGCATATTGGTGGCTATGGCTCCATGTATTATCCTCCATTGGAGGACTCTTTTCAATAGGCAGTTTGTATAAAGACCGCCAACAGCCTTTTGGGGAGGCACCTGGACCAAACACACTTGTCCACCTCGACAATATTTCCCCTTCCCGGGAAGTAGCACGGGACATTTTTACGTCGATTTTGTACATGGCCTTCTTTCCCACCACCTTGAAATCCCCCAGATCCGGTGTATCGAAGAAAAGCAGCATCCCCAAGTCCTCCTCGAATGCCCCTGACGCAACACTAACATTCAGCGCAGGGAACACATAATCCAGACCCTCCGTCCACAGATCAGATTTGGAAGTGTCAGTCGATGCGGTACTGGCAAGGAATCGCAGACCTCAGCTATGACCTTCCTGAGTAGGCGAGATGATCGGATCCCCACTCTTTCTCCCTGCTCCTCCAACGATCTGCTCCTGCTCCGCATCAGATGACCCAGCTTGGTACACGCCACACCTAACAGGCAAGAATGTAGGCTGGCTGAACCCATAGCATGGGACTGGAAGGCAGTGTTATAAAAAATAGTCTCTTGAAAAACCCATATCCCCGGTGGTGTGTCGTCCTTACAGGACATGATGAAAACTCTCCAAGCCTGCATAACAGACTCATAAAATAGAGTCAGACCAGACAAATCACCCCCCTCTAGCTTTAAGAGAAAAAGATGATTGTTTAAGCCCAAACAGTCCACTCTCCTCATCAATGTGTAGGCTGTGCCAACCCAGCTAGAACCGTCACTGTACAACAGTCTCTGGGCTGCTTGAAGCCGGAAAGCCATGATCCTGGAAGAAATGTCCACCAGGCCTTGCCCACACTCGTGCACTGGCAAGTACAGGGCTGCAGCTTTAATCCAGTGTTGTCCAGACCAGATGAAATTGACAAGGGTCCTCTGAAGCTCTTGTATCAGACCCCCCCCCCCCAAATCATTAGTCTGTGCCACAGGGTAGAGGTGGATAGATTATTGGCTACCAGCACCCTTCCCCTATAAGACTGCTGGGGTAGCACCCGTTTCCACCTAGATAATCTGGCACACACTTTCTCTACTACACCCTCATAGTTCTGTTTTTGAAAGCTATCAGAGCCTAGAAGATCCCCCAAAGTCTTCATCCCATCTCTGCCCCACTGAATCCCCCGTGGTAAACGTGGAGCGGACACCATCTGAAGCTGACCTGCACATTGCGATTCACGCTTTTCCCAATTGACTGTAGCTGAGGAGGCCTCATACATCTTCTAAGCGTTTGAGAGAACCTTTACATCCCCACCCCTGTAATAAAACCTTTTGGGTCATCTGCGTACGCAGACAGTGCTATTGTGGGACCCTTCATTAACCCTGGCACAGTGAAAGCAGTAAGCCTCTTAGAAAACAAAGTATTGGTTCTATTGCAAGACAATATAACTGTCCTGAAATTGGGCATCCCTCCCTGATACCCCTTTGGAAGGGGATGGGGCAACTCAAACCACCCCCCACAATCACCATACATGAGGCCCCAGCATACAGTAAACTCTTCCAAGACAAAAAAAACATCCCCAAACCCAAAGGCTGGTGCAACCAATCTAAAACTGGTGCAACCTGTTTTAGAGACACTTAGATATAATGTAATATTCTGTACACAGCAATGCAACCTGTTTTAGAGACACTTAGATATAATGTAATATTCTGTACACAGCAATGCAACCTGTCACCATGTTTTTTTAAAAGAGCCATATCAAATGAAAGCACAACACATTGACAGGATATAGGAAGACAATCACACACCACTTCATAAGATCCCCCCCAATAGACCCTCAAAAGTGCTAATAGAATTCAGATGGTACACCATCGATGCCAGGGGCTCGGCCTGATGAAAGCTGCATAACTGGAGTGGACAGCTCCTGCAGAGTAATGTTAGAGTCCAAAGCAGATTTCTGCTCAGGGCCTAATTGAGGAAGTCCATGTAACAACTGTTCAGCACACAGAGAATCACAATCCTTCAACCTTATAGAGGGCAGAGTAGAAATCCACAGCATGATGGCGCATTTCACTGTCATCCGTGGTCACCTTCCCATCAGTGAGACTAAATCAGACCATCTGTCTGCGTTGCAATGTCGACTGCGCTAGTTTTTTTTTAAAGGCGCTAGGAGCATCCAAATCCTTGAGGGTAGCAAAGCAAGACCTAATCACCCCCCCCGTTCACTCTTTCATGTAAAAACAACCTCAGTTCTTGTCTCTTGTCCTGTAAGTTCATGAATAGTCCGGGGTCATTCTGAGTGAGCAACGTCAACTCAATATATTTGATGTCCTGTTCAAGGGCCCTGATAGTCTCTTTAACTTCAATAGGAGACAGAGCAGTATACTGTTGACAAAACACTCGTATCCTGGGCCTTCCCAACATCCCACCCTTGTCTCAAGGACTCAAAATTCCATTTAATAACCCTCCATTTTTCCCAAAACAACAACAACTTTTCACAAAACATGACATCATGTAACAACTTATCATTAAAATACCAATAAGGTGATGAGCTTTGTGGACAGGACATGTGAATATCAACAGTCACATTATGATGATCAGAAAAACCCACAGGAGGAATGTCACACCTTCCAACCCTACTACAGTAGTGCTCAGATACATACAACCTGTCTAACCTTCCAACCCTACTACAGTAGTGATCAGATACATACAACCTGTCTAACCTTCCAACCCTACTACAGTAGTGCTCAGATACATACAACCTGTCTAACCTTCCAACCCTACTACAGTAGTGCTCAGATACATACAACCTGTCTAGTGATCAGATACATACAACCTGTCTAACCTTACCAGATACATACAACCTGTCTAACCTTCCAACCCTACTACAGTAGTGATCAGATACATACAACCTGTCTAACCTTCCAACCCTACTACAGTAGTGCTCATACAACCTGAACCTAACCCTACTACAACCTGTCTAACCCTGTTAACAACCCTACTACAGTAGTGCTCAGATACATACAACCTGTCTAACCTTCCAACCCTACTACAGTAGTGCTCAGATACATACAACCTGTCTAACCTTCCAACCCTACTACAGTAGTGATCAGATACATACAACCTGTCTAACCTTCCAAACCTACTACAGTAGTGCTCAGATACATACAACCTGTCTAACCTTCCAACCCTACTACAGTAGTGATCAGATACATACAACCTGTCTAACCTTCCAACCCTACTACAGTAGTGCTCAGATACATACAACCTGTCTAACCTTCCAACCCTACTACAGTAGTGCTCAGATACATACAACCTGTCTAACCTTCCAACCCTACTACAGTAGTGCTCAGATACATACAACCTGTCTAACCTTCCAACCCTACTACAGTAGTGCTCAGATACATACAACCCGTCTAACCTTCCAACCCTACTACAGTAGTGCTCAGATACATACAACCTGTCTAACCTTCAACCCTACTACAGTAGTGCTCAGATACATACAACCTGTCTACAACCTACTACAGTCTAACCAACCTTCCAACCCTACTAAAGTAGTGCTCAGATACATACAACCTGTCTAACATACTGTCCAACCCTACTACAGTAGTGCTCAGATACATACAACCTGTCTAACCTTACAACCCTACTACAGTAGTGCTACAACCTGATACCCTATACTACAACCTGTCTAACCTTCCAACCCTACTACAGTAGTGCTCAGATACATACAACCGGTCTAACCTTCCAACCCTACTACAGTAGTGCTCAGATACATACAACCTGTCTAACCTTGCTGCACTGACTCCACCTTCATTAACTTGTAACCATGTGTACTGCCTAACTTTTGGCATTCCTTACTCTCCACACATCAGAAAGCTAAAACTCATGTTATAGACCAGACAGGCAAGTAGCTGACCGCAGTTGAGGTTCTTCAGCAGTGCGGTCAACAGTAAAATCCACTGTACAGTTCCAGTCCCTCCCTAAAACCATACACCCCTCTTGGTCACACTGTCTTGGTCACAGCAATACGCTCGGTACCCTCATTGGTTGCATAAACGTAAAAAACACAAAGAAAATAAAAATATAACATCCGCATTGACCAATAAAAACCGACCCTTGACAATCTCTGTTGTAAATAACACAATCACCCCTAAGCATGAGGAAAACAAAATTGCTACCCCAGCATTTAAATTAGTGCCATGACTGAGTATATGCTGTCCCTCCCAGCACATACCCTAGTCAACCCCGTTAGCCTCATCACGTATCTCCTGTAGAAAAACTACATTTAGCCCTTTCTGTTTTGTTACTTCTAATACCCAAGCCCTCTTATTCCTCTCCCTTCCCCCATTAATATTGAGAGAACCTACCCTTAGTCCCTCCATATAGAAAAGAGAAAGGAAAAGCAGAAGAAACTACATAGAAACCAGACAAGGGTTAAAAAACACCCTGATCGTCGTAGTGAGGAGACCAAAGCGCAGCGTGATGTGAATACATACTTTTAATATAAGACGAATGAACACAAAGTACACTAAACAAACAAAATATGTTATATATATATTTATATTTATTTATTGCAGACACAGGCAACTAACGATAGACAACCCACGAAATACCCAAGGAATATGGCTGCCTAAACATGATTCCCAATCAGAGACAACGATAAACAGCTGCCTCTAATTGTGAACCAATCTAGGCAACCATAGACATACATAACACCTAGGCTAGTGAACACCCATAGACATACAAAACCCCTAGACAGGAGAAAAAAACACATACATCACCCATGTCACACCATGACCTAACCAAAATAATAAAGAAAACAAATAATACTAAGGTCAGGGCGTGACACTATGAGGCATGATCTTCATCACTGTTTTAATTTTCTCTAAACCTTACCACGTTTCCCACTACCTTTTGCTGCCGGGACAGCAGTAACACATTTCATCAAGCAGAAACACTTCTTCACACTCAACTGGTCTAACCCCACCGTCTTCTGTAACACCACAGCTGACCTCACAAACTTATCAACATAAAAAAAATCGGACTTTTCCCAAAAATCTGATCCAAGAAACTTTTTACCTCCTCTAAATTGTAAATTGAGTCGTCACCAGCTGCTACCATATGAAAATAGATGTCGATATCCTTCTCCTGATCCTCCTCAACTGAGGCCACAGACTCCCCTCTGCCACATCCCTCTCAACACTCCCCACTTGTACCCCATCACTCTTACCGGGCATCTTCTCCACTACCTGGGAGACTAGCTCCACCGGAACCCCCTCCTGTACCCCGTCACTCGTACTGGGAATCTCCTCACCAGTCTGAGGAAATAACTCCCCAGATCCCTCCTTACCTCCTACAACAATATTTTTTTCTGCTGCATAATGGATGCTATGTTCCCATCTGGTACAAGCTGCAACTCAGTACCCTCAACACAGACAACTTGTTCCTCAGCAACAGGTGCTTGTGGGTCCTCTACAACTGTCAGTCTATCTCTCCCTACATCAGTGGGCCCAGGCATTACGAGGACCACCTGCATCCCTCCCTCCGCCTTCTCTCTTTTTGGGCAAGCATGTCACTTATGGCCAACATCCCCGCACTCAAAACACTATTGACTGCCTGTACTAGCATAAGCCATATGCAGGGACTGTTGTCATACTTGACTTTAAACAATAACTCCAAAGTCTGCTCTGGTGAGTCCAAAAACATTAACACCTGTCGCCGAAACAACATAACCTGTTTCAAAGCCGGGTGTTTTCAACCCAATGGGACAATCTTAAGTGAACTTGCAAATTTCCCAAACTGCAATAACTCGCACTCCAATAGCTCATTGGAAATAAACGGCGGTACATTTGAAATCGTTACCCTTGTTGACGGAGAAATAAGCGGAGTAACTTCAATAAACATACCTTTAAGAAGTACGCCATGCTCAACCATCCGATCAACAAGACGCTCTTCTTCAAGAAAAACCACCACCTCTTTATTCATTGCCGATTTCCGGTCACAACTTGCAGACTTGTTTTTGAGTTGCTGTGCGTTTTGTTGCCAACCTATTTTGCTACCTGACAACTTTACGGTTTTTGCTTTTTAATTACCGGACGCTTCATCTGGACATGATTCGTCAGGACCTCCAACAGCCGAAGCTAAGTAGTAACATTAACATGATGCCTTCTAATTGCAGTCGCTGTACATAATGTTAACTTTCACTGCTATGCGGATGACACACATCTGTACATTTCAATGAAACATGGTGAAGCCCCAAAATTGCCCTTGCTAGAAGCATGTGTTTCAGACATAAGGAAGTGGATGGCTGCAAACGTTCTACTTTTAAACTCGGACAAAACAGAGATGCTTGTTCTAGGTCCCAAGAAACAAAGAGATCTTCTGTTGAATCTGACAATTAATCTTAATGGTTGTACAGTCGTCTCAAATAAAACTGTGAAGGACCTCGGCGTTACTCTGGGCCCTGATCTCTCTTTTGAAGAACATATCAAGACCATTTCAAGGACAGCTTTTTTCCATCTACGTAACATTGCAAAAATCTGAAACTTTCTGTCCAAAAATGATGCAGAAAAATGAATCCATGCTTTTGTCACTTCTAGTTTAGACTACTGCAATGCTTTACTTTCCGGCTACCCGGATAAAGCACTAAATAAACTTCAGTTGGTGCTAAATACGGCTGCTAGAATCCTGGCTAGAACCAAAAAATTTGATCATATTACTCCAGTGCAAGCCTCTCTACACTGGCTTCCTGTCAAAGCAAGGGCTGATTTCAAGGTTTTACTGCTAACCTACAAAGCATTACATGGGCTTGCTCCTACCTATCTCTCTGATTTGGTCCTGCCGTACATACCTACACGTACGCTACAGTCACAAGACGCAGGCCTCCTAATTGTCCCTAGAATTTCTAAGCAAACAGCTGGAGGCAGGGCTTTCGCCTATAGAGCTCCATTTTTATGGAACGGTCTGCCTACCCATGTCAGAGACGCAAACTCGGTCTCAACCTTTAAGTCTTTACTGAAGACTCATCTCTTCAGTGGGTCATATGATTGAGTGTAGTCTGGCCCAGGAGTGGGAAGGTGAACGAAAAGGCTCTGGAGCAACGAACCGCCCTTGCTGTCTCTGCCTGTCCGGTTCCCCTCTCTCCACTGGGATTCTCTGCCTCTAACCCTATTACAGGGGCTGAGTCACTGGCTTACTGGGGCTCTCTCATGCCGTCCCTGGAAGGGGTGCGTCACGTGAGTGGGTTGATTCACTGATGTTCTGTTATGATCTCCACCCAGCACAGCCAGAAGAGGACTGGCCACCCCACATATGCTCTCTCTAATTCTCTCTTTCTTTCTCTCTCTCGGAGGACCTGAGCCCTAGGACCATGCCCCAGGACTACATGACATAATGACTCCTTGTTGTTCCCAATCCACCTGACCGTGCTGCTACTCCAGTTTCAACTGTTCTGCCTCATTATTATACGACCATGCTGGTCATTTATGAACATTTGAACATATTGGCCATGTTCTGTTAAAATCTCCACCCGGCACAGCCAGAAGAGGACTGGCCACCCCACATAGCCTGGTTCCTCTCTAGGTTTCTTCCTAGGTTTTGGCCTTTCTAGGGAGTTTTTCCAAGACACCGTGCTTCTACACCTGCATTGCTTGCTGTTTGAAGCAGTAAACTGGGATATAACACTTCATTTATCATCCAACAACTGGAAGACTGGACAAGACCTTCTACCCTCATACCATCAGGATGCTTGACTTTTTCCACATTTTGATATGTTACAGCCTTATTCTAAAACTTACTAAATGTTTATTTTTTCCTCATCAATCTACACACAATACCACAATAATGACAAAGCAAAAACAAGGTTTTTAGAAATGTTTGCAAATGTATACAAAATAAAAAACATAAATATCACAGTTAAATAAGTATTCAGACCCTTTACTCAGTACTTTGTAGAGCACCTTTGGCAGCGATTACAACCTTGAGTCTTCTGGGTTTAAATAGGTTCAAGTCCAGGCTCTGGCTGGGCAACTGAAGGACATTCAGAGACTTGTCCCAAAGCCACTCCTGTGTTGTCTTAGCCGTGTGCTTAATATTGTTGTCATGTTGGAAGGTGAACATTCGCCCCAGTCTGAGGTCCTGGGCGCTCTGGAGCAGGTTTTCATCATGGATTTCTCTGTACTTTACTCCGTTCATCTTTCCCTCAATCATGTCTAGTCTCCCATTCCCTGCCTCTGGAAATCATCCCCACAGCATGATGCTGCCACCACTCTTCTTCAACATAGGAATGGTGCCAAGTTTCCCCCAAATGTGAGGCTTGGCATTCAAGCCGAACAGTGTTCTATCACATTTTTTTTGTCACACCAGAGAATCTTGTTTCTCATGGTCTGAGAGTCCATTAGGTGCCTTTTGGCAAACTCCAAGCGGGCTGTCATGTGCCTTTTACAGAGGTGTGGCTTCCGCCAGGACACTACCATAAAGGTCTGATTGGTGGAGTGCTGCAGAGATGGTTGTCCTTCTGGAAGGTTCTCCCATCTCTATAGAGGAAGCTCTGGAGCTCTGTCAGAGTGACCATTGGGTTTTTGGGTTGTAGCAACATCTCAGGGATGATCAATGGAAACAAAATGGACCTGAGCTCAATTTTGAGTCTCAGAGCAAAGGGTCTGAATAATTATGTAAATATAGTATTTCTGTTTTTATTTGTAATAAATTTGCAAACATTTTTTCTCTGTCATGATGGGGTATTGTGTGTAGATTGATGATGAAAAAACATATTTCAACCATCTTAGAATAAGGCTGTAACTTAACAAAATGTGGAAAAATGGAATGGGCCTGAAAACTTTCCGAATGCACTTTATATCTAAAAGTCGCTCTGGATAAGAGCGTCTGCTAAATGACTTAAATGTAATGTAAATGTAAAATCTAAATTCCTCATTTAACATCATTACACTGTTCTAGTGCCAAGAACATCATAGTAACACTATATAATATACATGTACTATTCCAAATACATTGTGGAGTTATGGAGCACTCCACATCAGCACAGTACTCAATATTGTCACGCCCTGGTCGTAGTATTTTGTGTTGTTCTTCATGTATTTGGTCAGGCCAGGGTGTGACATGGGTTTTGTATGTGGTGTGTAGATAGTGGGATTGTAGCTTAGTGGGGTGTTCTAGGTTAGTCTATGGCTGTCTGAAGTGGTTCTCAATCAGAGGCAGGTGTTTATCATTGTCTCTGATTGGGAACCATATTTAGGCAGCCATATTCTTTGGTTGTATTGTTGGTGATTGTCCTGAGTGTCTTGATGTCCTTGTGCTGTGTTAGTTGACACAAGTATAGGCTGTTTTCGGTTTTCATTTTGTTTATTGTAGTGTTTGTGTTTATTCATGTTTACGTTGTTTGATTCAACATGGATCGCAATGTACACGCTGCAGTTTGGTCCGACTCTCCTTCACCATATGAAAACCGTGACAAATATATTTACAGCAGACTGAGACCGAGGTCCAAGTGGTCAATCTAATTAGCTGTCCAAGAGATGCTGAATGTGAAATGATTCAGAAAAAGAGGTGGGCGTTGGGGAGAGGAGATTCATCTTGTGCTAGTTACGCCAGAGGGAAGAGGAAATACTCATGAACCCCCATTTCTCACATTCTGTTACACACACTCACATGGGCACACACACACAAGGATATACCCACACTTGAATGAGAAATATCACCCTGCGCAGAGAGCCAGCATTTACTCTCTAACTGTGAGCCTGACAAAACATAATTGTAATTATCTTCATATATACAATATATATATATATACATATACAGTTGAAGTCGGAAGTTTACATGCACCTTAGCCAAATACATTTAAACCATTCCTGACATTTAATCCTGTCTTAAGTCAGTTAGGATCACCACTTTATTTTAAGAATGTGAAATGTCAGAATATTTGTAGCAAGAACGATTTATTTCAGCTTTTATTTCTTTCATCACATTCCCAGTGGGTCAAGAAGTTTACATACACTCAATTAGTATTTGGTAACATTGAGTTTAAATTGTTTAACTTGGGTCAAACGTTTTGGGTAGCCTTCCACATGCTTCCCACAATAAGTTGGGGGAATTTTGGCCTATTCCTCCAGATAGAGCTGGTGTAACTGAGTTAGGTTTGTAGGTCTACTTGCTTTCACACACTTTTTCAGTTCTGCCCACACATTTTCTATATTCTTGAGGTCAGGGCTTTGTGATGGCCACTCCAATACCTTGACTTTGTTGTCCTTAAGCCATTTTGCCACAACTTTGTAAGCATGCTTGTGGTCATTGTCCATTTGGAAGACCCATTTGCGACCAAGTTTAACTTCCTGACTGATGTCTCGAGATTTTGCTTCAATATATCCACATAACTTTCTTCCCTCATGATGCCATCTATTTTGTAAAGTGCACCAGGCCCTCCTGCAGCAAAGCACCCCCACAACATGATGCTGCCACACCCGTGCTTCACAGTTGGGATGGTGTTCCTCGGGTTGCAAGTCTCCCCCTTTTTCCTCCAAACATAACAACGGTCATTATGGCCAAACAGTTCTATTTCTGTTTCATCAGACCAGAGGATATTTCTGCAAAAAGAACAATCTTTGTCCCCATGTGCAGTTGAAAACCGCAGTCTGGCTTTTTTATGGCAGTTTTGGAGCAGAGGCTTCTTCCTTGCTGATCGGCCTTTCAGGTTATGTCGACATAGGACTCGTTTTACTGTGGATATAGATACTTTTGTACCTGTTTCCTCCAGCATCTTCACAAGGTCCATTGCTGTTGTTCTGGGATTGATTTGCACTTTTCGCACCAAAGTACGTTCACCTGTAGGAAACAGAACGCGTCTCCTTCCTGAGTGGTATGATGGCTGCAAAGTCCCATGGTGTTTATACTTGTTTGTACAGATGAATTGTGGAATTGTGATACAGTGAATTATAAGTGAAATAATCTGTCTGTAAAAAATGGTTGAAAAAATTATTTGTGTCAAGCACAAAGTAGATCTCCTAACCGACTTGCCAAAACTATAGTTTGTTAGCAAGACATTTTTGGAGTGGTTGAAAAACAAGTTTTAATGACTCCAACCTAAGTGTATGTAAACTTCCCAACTCTATATAAACTCTATTTTCAGCAAACTAACATGTTTAAATATTTGTGTGAACATAATAATGTGTCCCTGAACAAAGGGGGGGTGGTAAAAATCAAAGTAACAGTCGGTATCTGGTGTGGCCACCAGCTGTATTAAGTACTGCAGTGCATCTCCTCATGGACTGCACCAGATTTGCCAGCCCTTGCTGTGAGATGTTACTCCACTCATCCAACAAGGCACCTGCAATTTCTCTGACATTTCTGGGGTGAATGGCCCTAGCCCTCACCCTCCGATCCAACAGGTCCCAGACGTGCTCAATTTGATTGAGATCCGGGCTATTCGCAGGCCATGGCAGAACACTGACATTCCTGTTTTGCAGGAAATCACGCACAGAATGAGCAGTATGGCTGGTGGCATTGTCATGCTGGAGGGTCATCTCAGGATGAGCCTGCAGGAAGGGTACCACATGAGGGAGGAGGATGTCTTTCTTCCCTGTTGCACACAGCGTTGAGATTGCCTGCAATGACAACAAGTCAGTCCGATGATGTTGTAACACACCGCCCCAGACCATGACGGACCCTCCACCTCCAAATCGATCCCGCTACAGAGTACAGGCCTCGGTGTAACGCTCATTCCTTCTACGATAAACGCGAAACCAGACCATCATCATGGGTGAGACAAAACCGCGACTCGCCAGTGAATAGCACTTTTTGGTGGGTTTGTGCACATAGGCACGTTGTTGCCAGTGATGTCTGGTGAGGACCTTTCTTAAAACAGACCTACAAGACCTCAGTCCAGCCTCTCTCAGCCTATTGCAGACAGTCTGAGCACTGATGGAGGGATTGTGCGTTCCTGGTGTAACTCGGGAAGTTGTTTTTGCCTTCCTGTACCTGTCCTGCAGGTGTGATGTTCGGATGTACCGATCCTGTGCAGGTGTTGTTACATGTGGTCTGCCACTGCGAGGACGATCAGCTGTCTGTCCTATCTCCCTGTAGCGGTGTCTTAGGCGTCTCACAGTACGAACATTGCAATTTATTGCCCTGGCCATATCTGCAGTCCTTATGCCTCCTTGTTGCATGCCTAAGGCACGTTCGAGCAGATGAGCAGGGACCCTGGGCATCTTTCTTTTTGTGTTTTTCTGAATCAATAGAAAAACCTGATTAGTGTTTTTACAGTTGCATGTTTATTCGTTGTTCATGGTTCATTGAACAAGAGTGAGAAACAGTGTTAAAACCCTTTACAAAGATCTGTGAAGTTTTTTTTCTCCGAATTATCTTTGAATGACTTGGTCCTGAAAAGGGGACTTTAGGCGATTTCCTGTATTACAAAAGTCATGTTGAATTGTGTTTTGTTGACAACACAACCAAATATCAACATTTGAAGGATATGTTATTAGTGTTTGAATAGTTTCATCTGAACCACTGACTTAGTTTGGCTTTAAAACATGTTTGTTTAGGACTAGGACTATATCAAATGTTAAATGCACTTTAAATAAAGTTTGATTTAGTCCTATTCTTATTAGGGGGGGGGTCTCTACTATCCATCTCCATTGTAGTTTTATGCGGTCCACTCTGTAGTTTTATGGGGGTTCTCTACCGTCCATTTCCAGTGTAGTATTTTGGTGGAGGTCTCTACTGTCCATTTCCAATGTAGTTTTAAGGGGAGTCTCTTACTGTCCATCTCTACTGTAGAGGGGGTGGGGTCTCGAGAGTCCACCTCCAGTGTAGTTTTAGGGTGGTCTCTACTGTCCATTTCCACTGTTGTCATTTATGTTGGGGGTTCTCTAATGTCCATCTCCAGTGTAGTTGTAGGGGGTCTTGACTGTCCATCTCTGTAGTTTTAGGGATGGGGTGCTACTGTCCGTTTCTGTAGTTTTAGGGGGACTTCTCTACTGGACATCTCCAGTGTATTTTTAGGTGGGGTCTCTACTGTACATCTCCACTGTAGTTTTACGGGGGGTCGCTACTGTCTATCTCTGTAGTTTTAGGGAGGAGGGTCTCTACTATCCATCTCCAGTGTAGTTTTAGGGGGGGTCTCTTCTGTCCACCTCTGTCGTTTTAGTTGGGGTCTCTACTATCCATCTCCAATCTATTTTTAGGGTGTGGTCTCTGCTATCCATGTCTAGTGTAGTTTAGGGGGGTCTCTGTTGTCTACTCTGTAGTTTAAGGGGGGTCTCTACTGTCTATATCCAGCGTAGTTTTTTGGGGAGGTCTCTGCTGTCCACTCTGTAGTTTTATGGGGTGTCTCTACTGTCCATTTCCAGTGTTGTTTTAAGGGGTGTCTCTGCCGTACACGTCAGTAGTTTAGTGGGGGGGGTGGGGGTCTGTACTGTCCATAACCTTGTTTTCTTTTTTGGGGGGGGTCACTACTGTCCATCTCTAGTGTAGTTGTGGGGGGTGTCTCTTCTGTCCATCTCCAGTGTAATTTTAGGTGGTGTCTACTGTCCTTCTCTGTATTTATGGTGAAGGGGGTTCTCTACTATCCATCTCTATTGTAGTTTTAAGGGAGGGTCACTACTGTCCGTCTCTGTATTTATGGTGATGGGGGTTCTCTACTATCCATCTCTATTGTAGTTTTAAGGGAGGGTCACTACTGTCCGTCTCTGTATTTATGGTGAAGGGGGTTCTCTACTATCCATCTCTATTGTAGTTTTAAGGGAGGGTCACTACTGTCCGTCTCTGTATTTATGGTGAAGGGGGTTCTCTACTATCCATCTCTATTGTAGTTTTAAGGGGGGGTCACTACTGTCCGTCTCTGTAGTTTTATTGGGGCATCTCTTCTGGCCATGTCCAGTGTAGTTTTAAGGGGTGTCTCTACTGTCCATCTCCATTATAGTTTTAGGTTAGGTCTCTGCTGTCCCCTCTGTAGTTTGATGGGGGTTCTCTACTGTCCATTTCCAGTGTAGTTTTAAGGTGTATCTCTACTGTCCATCTCCAGTGTCGTTTGGGTGGGGTCTCTAGAGTCCACCTTCAGTGTAGTTTTAGGGTGGTCTCTACTGTCCATTTGTACTGTTGTTTTTTTGGGTGGGGGTTCTCTAATGTCCATCTCTAGTGTAGTTTTAGGGGAGGTCTCTACTGTCTATCTCTGTAGTTTCAGTGATGGGGGGTCGCCACTATCCATCTCCATTGTAGTTTTTTTTTTGGTGGGGGCTACTGTCTGTCTCTGTAGTTTTAGGAGGGGGAGTCTCTACTATCCATCTCCATTGTAGTTTTTTTTTTTGGTGGGGGCTACTGTCTGTCTCTGTAGTTTTAGGAGGGGGAGTCTCTACTATCCATCTCCATTGTAGTTTTTTTTTTGGTGGGGGCTACTGTCTGTCTCTGTAGTTTTAGGAGGGGGAGTCTCTACTATCCATCTCCATTGTAGTTTTTTTTTTTTGGGGGGGGGCTACTGTTCATCTCTGTAGTTTAAGGAGGGGGAGTCTCTCATATCCATCTCCATTGTAGTTTTTTTGGGGGGGGCTAATGTCCATCTCTGTAGTTTAAGGAGGGGGAGTCTGTCATATCCATCTCCATTGTAGTTTTTTTGGGGGGCTAATGTCCATCTCTGTAGTTTAAGGAGGGGGAGTCTCTCATATCCATCTCCATTGTAGTTTTTTTGGGGGGCTAATGTCCATCTCTGTAGTTTAAGGAGGGGGAGTCTGTCATATCCATCTCCATTGTAGTTTTTTTTTGGGGGGGGCTAATGTCCATCTCTGTAGTTTAAGGAGGGGGAGTCTCTCATATCCATCTCCATTGTAGTTTTTTTGGGGGGGGCTAATGTCCATCTCTGTAGTTTAAGGAGGAGGAGTCTGTCATATCCATCTCCATTGTAGTTTTTTTTGGGGGGGGGGCTAATGTCCATCTCTGTAGTTTAAGGAGGGGGAGTCTCTCATATCCATCTCCATTGTAGTTTTTTGGGGGGGGGCTAATGTCCATCTCTGTAGTTTAAGGAGGGGGAGTCTGTCATATCCATCTCCATTGTAGTTTTTTTTTGGGGGGGGCTAATGTCCATCTCTGTAGTTTAAGGAGGGGGAGTCTCTCATATCCATCTCCATTGTAGTTTTTTTGGGGGCTAATGTCCATCTCTGTAGTTTAAGGAGGAGGAGTCTGTCATATCCATCTCCATTGTAGTTTTTTTGGGGGGGGCTAATGTCCATCTCTGTAGTTTAAGGAGGAGGAGTCTGTCATATCCATCTCCATTGTAGTTTTTTTTTGGGGGGGGCTAATGTCCATCTCTGTAGTTTAAGGAGGGGGAGTCTCTCATATCCATCTCCATTGTAGTTTTTTTGGGGGCTAATGTCCATCTCTGTAGTTTAAGGAGGAGGAGTCTGTCATATCCATCTCCATTGTAGTTTTTTTTGGGGGGGGGCTAATGTCCATCTCTGTAGTTTAAGGAGGGGGAGTCTGTCATATCCATCTCCATTATTTTTTTTTTTGGGGGGCTACTGTCCATCTCTGTAGTTTTAGGAGGGGGAGTCTCTACTATCCATCTCCATTGTAGTTTTTTTTTTGGGGGGCTACTGTCCATCTCTGTAGTTTTAGGAGGGGAGTCTCTACTATCCATCTCCATTGTAGTTTTTTTGGGGGGGGCTACTGTCCATCTCTGTAGTTTTAAGGGAGCTTCTCTACTGGCCATCTCCAGTGTAGTTTTAGGGGGTGTCTCTACTGTTCCTCTCCAGTTTAGTTTTATGGGGTGTCTCTACTGTCCATCTATCGTTACGTTTTAATAGTGCTCTCTACTATCCATTTCCAGTGTAGTTTTAATGGGTGTCTCTACTGTCTATATATACTGTCTATGTAGTTTTAATGGGTGTCTCTACTGTCTATATCTACTGTCTATGTAGTTTTAATGGGTGTCTCTACTGTCTATATCTACTGTCTATGTAGTTTTAATGGGTGTCTCTACTGTCTATATCTACTGTCTATGTAGTTTTAAGGGTGTTCTTTACCGTCCATATCCATTGCAGTTTTAGGGGGTGAGTCTCTACTGTCCATCTCTACTGTAGTTTTAGGGTGTGAGTCTCTACTGTCCATCTCTACTGTAGTTTTAGGGGGTGAGTCTCTACTGTCCATCTCTACTGTAGTTTTAGGGGGTGAGTCTCTACTGTCCATCTCTACTGTAGTTTTAGGGGGTGAGTCTCTACTGTCCATCTCTGCTGTAGTTTTAGGGGGTGAGTCTCTACTGTCCATCTCTACTGTAGTTTTAGGGGGTGAGTCTCTACTGTCCATCTCTACTGTAGTTTTAGGGGTGAGTCTCTACTGTCCATCTCTACTGTAGTTTTAGGGGTGAGTCTCTACTGTCCATCTCTACTGTAGTTTTAGGGGTGAGTCTCTACTATCCATCTCCATTGTAGTTTTTTTGGGGGCTACTGTCCATCTCTGTAGTTTTAGGAGGGGGAGTCTCTACTATCCATCTCCATTGTAGTTTTTTTTTTTTGGGGGCTACTGTCCATCTCTGTAGTTTTAAGGGAGCTTCTCTACTGGCCATCTCCAGTGTAGTTTTAGGGGTGTCTCTACTGTTCCTCTCCAGTTTAGTTTTATGGGGTGTCTCTACTGTCCATCTATCGTTACGTTTTAATAGTGCTCTCTACTATCCATTTCCAGTGTAGTTTTAATGGGTGTCTCTACTGTCTATATATACTGTCTATGTAGTTTTAATGGGTGTCTCTACTGTCTATATCTACTGTCTATGTAGTTTTAATGGGTGTCTCTACTGTCTATATCTACTGTCTATGTAGTTTTAATGGGTGTCTCTACTGTCTATATCTACTGTCTATGTAGTTTTAAGGGTGTTCTTTACCGTCCATATCCATTGCAGTTTTAGGGGGTGAGTCTCTACTGTCCATCTCTACTGTAGTTTTAGGGGGTGAGTCTCTACTGTCCATCTCTACTGTAGTTTTAGGGGGTGAGTCTCTACTGTCCATCTCTACTGTAGTTTTAGGGGGTGAGTCTCTACTGTCCATCTCTACTGTAGTTTTAGGGGGTGAGTCTCTACTGTCCATCTCTACTGTAGTTTTAGGGGGTGAGTCTCTACTGTCCATCTCTACTGTAGTTTTAGGGGGTGAGTCTCTACTGTCCATCTCTACTGTAGTTTTAGGGGGTGAGTCTCTACTGTCCATCTCTACTGTAGTTTTAGGGGGTGAGTCTCTACTGTCCATCTCTACTGTAGTTTTAAGGGGGTGAGTCTCTACTGTCCATCTCTACTGTAGTTTTAGGGGGTGAGTCTCTACTGTCCATCTCTACTGTAGTTTTAGGGGGTGAGTCTCTACTGTCCATCTCTACTGTAGTTTTAGGGGGTGAGTCTCTACTGTCCATCTCTACTGTAGTTTTAGGGGGTGAGTCTCTACTGTCCATCTCTACTGTAGTTTTAGGGGTGAGTCTCTACTGTCCATCTCTACTGTAGTTTTAGGGGTGAGTCTCTACTGTCCATCTCTACTGTAGTTTTAGGGGGTGAGTCTCTACTGTCCATCTCTACTGTAGTTTTAGGGGGTGAGTCTCTACTGTCCATCTCTACTGTAGTTTTAAGGGGTGAGTCTCTACTGTCCATCTCTACTGTAGTTTTAGGGGGTGAGTCTCTACTGTCCATCTCTACTGTAGTTTTAGGGGTGAGTCTCTACTGTCCATCTCTACTGTAGTTTTAGGGGGTGAGTCTCTACTGTCCATCTCTACTGTAGTTTTAGGGGGTGAGTCTCTACTGTCCATCTCTACTGTAGTTTTAGGGGGTGAGTCTCTACTGTCCATCTCTACTGTAGTTTTAGGGGGGTGAGTCTCTACTGTCCATCTCTACTGTAGTTTTAGGGGGCTGGGTGCTCTCTGCTTTCTATCTCCAGTATAGTTTTATAGGGTTGGGTGCTCTCTGCTTTCTATCTCCAGTGTAGTTTTAGGGCGGAGGTCTCTACTGTCTATCTCCAGTGTAGTTTTAGGGGGAGGTCTCTAGTGTCCATCTCCAGTGTGGTTCTCTACTAAGTCCAGTTGGTGTAAGGGGGGCGATCAGGGACTCGCACACTGAGAGGAGAGTGTGCATCAGCTTTAAGGAGGCCTCTACTCCCTGCAAAACTGACATCACTGTACTTGTCATAAGTAATACAATATGGTCCTACTGTGGTAATGTGTTTGGCTTGACTAGTCATAGGTCATGTATGGGCCTATACTGTCTGTGGTAATGTGTTAGGCTTGAATAGTCATGGAGGGGCCTACATTGTATGGGGTTATGTGTTAACCTTGACTGGTCATGGAGGGGCCTTTAATGTCTGTGGTAATGCGTTAGTCTTGACTTGTCATGGATGGGCCTATAACATCTGAGATAATGTGTTAGGCTGACCAGTCATACAGGCGCTTATTGTGTAACTATGGAGTTAGCTAAACTAGTGAATGGTGGCTGTCCATCTCCATTGAGTGGTGACATTTCCAATGATTGGTCATGCTGACCTTTCCTATTGTGAACCAGTCACCCAAGAAGGACCCGTAACCCACCTGTTCTCTATTGAACCCAACACTGACTCCCCTAAGCCTTTATCATTGTAAATAATTCAAACAGGCCAAACAAACATCTGACAAAGAGTGATGGTTTGCATGAGACCTTTTTATATAAGAGGGAGAGAGAGAAAGAGAGATATAGAGAGAGGAGAGAGAGAAACCTGTGGGCTGCCAAGCGACTCCTCTGGAGCTCATTAAGTTTTCATAATGAAAAATGTTTTTTTAATGATGACCTTTTGAGAAAGAAAAAAGAGAAAATACTAAAGAGAAACCTCAGCATGTCATCTGTTCCAGACTTGATCATTCAGTCAGTCTAACTGTGCTGCTAACTGTGCTGCTCTCTCTGCTCTGCCAATATTGTGTGTAGAGTAGGGTCTTCACCCGCCCAACCCCTCACTTTCTGATGAAGCATCATCCAAGAAGAGCACACACACGCACACACACACACACACACACACACACACACACACACACACACACACACACACACACACACACACACACACACACACACACACACACACACACACACACACACACACACACACACACACACACACACACACACACACACACACACACACACACACACACAAAAACAGAGTGCATGACCCGGTGCCCTACGAAGCTTCATCATAAGCATCAGTACAAAAAAATAAATCATGTATGCACTCTGGATAAGATTGTTTGCAACATGAGTAAATTGTAAAAATTGCAAACGTAAGCTCCATCTGCATCTGATATAATATGCTGCCTGGTGACATGACATCCCGAACAACTGATGCTCTGCTTTACATATAAAATGTGTATAAAACAAACAGAAAACATTGAATCTCCTCACTGATGTTCATATGATCGGCTGGATGTCTGTTACATTCCTCGATCCCTTCTGAGATGCCAACATCTACAGCAGCATGCTTTGTATCTCTTACTCTCGCTCCACATACAGTACACCTGGACATTGTTCATGTAAGGCAAGACAAAATAAGGCAAGGTAAAATTGATTCACTGTTTAATGGATTTTTCCCCCAGAAAAGTGAGACGGGCGAGCTAAAAAAATAAAAATACAAAAATAAAATAAAAACATTAAGTGGATAAGGAATAACATATCACACCCTGACCATAGAGAGCTGTTTATTCTCTGTTGGTTGGGGCGTGATAGTGACTAGGGTGGGTCATCTAGGTGATTAATGGTTTATGTTGGCCTGGTATGGTTCCCAATCAGAGACAGCTGTTTATCGTTGTCTCTGATTGGGGATCATATGTAGCCAGCCATTTCCTCATTGTGCTTTGTGCGATCTTGTCTACAGATAGTTGCCTGTGTGCACACCAGTAGCTTCATGTTTCATTTGTGCTTGTTTTTTTTTTATTTGGTGAGTTTCTATTAATTAAAGTATGTGGAACTCTACGCACGCTGCGCCTTGGTCCAATCATTTCGACGAGCGTGACATTACAGTACTTTACCACATTGTCCTAGGCTCTTGTGCAGGCTAAAGGTCTAATGTGAGCTTCAAAAGTTATATTAATCCATGCAAAAACCTACACTATTTTTCATTTAAATGAATGCAGATGTTACAATGTTGTTATAACCATGAGAAATGAAACACAATGGGAAGTATACCTTGTGACAGTTTCTTTATTCCTGATTTAAAAAAAAGTGCAATCCAATCTCGTAATTTAATGTGATGTATAGGGTAATAGAGAATACTAAGTAACGAATGAATGACAATAAATGACTGTAATCAAATTAAAATCTTGATGCACAATAACGAGTTCATTACCTGAATGCGTCTCTATAGCCTAGGCGTTAATAAAATATCCATACAAATATGATTAGGCCTCTCATAGACCAGTAGGCCTTGTAGAAAGAGGATCAATCAAGTTAGGTCTGCAAAATGAACGTAGCATTGGAAAAAATACATAAATCCAGCCATAGAGTATAACCTTTAATCATAAAAAAATTTAAGCATCAATCTATACGGAGTAAGCTTGACTAAATTCGAGCCCAGAATCTCACCGGATACTCCTTCGATTGGCTCATCTGGCTGCCACGAAAAGCCTGCACCTTGGAGACAGTCGATCACATCATTGCGGAGCTGCTGATCTGCTCGAAGTGTGTGCGTCCCACTGGCGATGTATTTAGCTGAAAATGCTAGCTGTTCTCGGCGGCGAATCATCAACAAATTCCGTCTTGGTGTTTCCGGAAAAAGCTATGGATCGCAAATCACCATACAACAACATCTCTCGAACTACAGACACCAGTGTCTCAGGTCAGGTAGTTTCTGTTCCCTCAAAAACACATTTTAAGCCCAAGTCCACCGTTTGTCCCATCGTCTAGAATCCCACACTAAATGGTAATTTTGATGTGGAGTATCTGTTTAAGGGTAAAATTGACTCCAACCAAACAGACAAATATGTGACAGAAGCCTATCGTCAATTAGACAATGATGAATTCTACCAATCTCTTACCTTCAACCCTACTGAGGACCTAAAAACTGCATTGAAAGGGATCCTCACAGAAGCTAAGGAGAATGGTTACATTTCAGACAATGAGTTCAAATGTCTTTTCAATGGCAGTCTGGCTTCTTTTTACCTTCTTCCAAAAATCCACAAACATCTTGAAAATCCCCCAGGCAGACCAGTCACTACGTTAGAGATGGGTTCTGTCAGACTTTCATTAACACTAATGACTGGTCTGCCTGGGGGATTTTCAAGATGATTGTGGATATTTGGAAGACGTCTTTTCTGACGTCACTCCCAGCCTATCTTCAAGATACCACAGATGTGTTGAACAAAATGAAGGAATTGAACAATATAGGTACTGTAGTATCTGGGATCTACATCTGTTTATATTAGTTACTGTGCTGTTACTAAGCAGTAATGCATTACGGCAGTGTTACGTTACTACACCTAATAGGAAATGCACATGCGCACTGGAATGCCGCGAACTGTAGAGCACGAGGGGTTTTTGACTAAACTACAACTAACTGTACTCCCGTCTCCTGCCTGGTCATTTCTCCACAACACAAATATTACAGGTACAGCTTCCTTTTTATAGTCACCATTGATGTGGAGTCTCTATACACCACCATTGAACATGAACAAGGTTTGGCAGCTATGCACCATTTCTCGAGTACCAGACCTGAAACTGAGATGCCTCCTACAGAATTCATTGTCTCACTGACTGAATGGACTCTTAATCATAACATCTTTATCTTTCAGGATCATATTTTTAAACAGGTCAAAGGGTGTGCCATGGGAGCTACAGCCCTTCCTATGCTGGTTTGTACTTGGGTGAATGGGAAAATGACTTCATTTTGAATCCTTCTAATATCCATTTATTTGACTGGATTATACGATGGGGACGCTATATTGATGATGTTTGCCTGTTTTGGTCCGGAATACCAATCTGAGGGCAGACAGCTTTCACCCCAGAAGGCTAAAAGAGAATATTCCATATGGCCAATTCCAAAGAGTCTGCAGAATTTGTGATCAGGAAACAGACTAGTGTCAAATCTGCTTCTTGAATCGGGGCTACAGCGTTCAGGTCCTGAAAGATGCCTGTCTAAGGGCTGGATTACTTGACAGAGAGAACTTGTTGCGAAGGGGAGAGCCTCGTGATACATCAGAGAGAGTGTATTTTGTTAAAAAAATACAGCACTGAAGCAGAGAACATTAAAATAATCATTAAAAATAATTGGGGAATCATCCAAAGTGATACGCTACTACGCCAAGTCTTTCCTGAGCCACCAGTCATAAGCTTTAAGAGATGTCCGACCCTAAATGACAAATTAATCCACAGTTATTTTCCGGGTGACTCTTAAAAAACTTGGCTTGACCACAAAGCCAAGGGCTCTTTTAAATGTAACCATTGCAACCATTGCAGAAACATTGCACAGAAAAAGTATTTTGTTGATACAGCTTCCGAAATGAAATATTACGTCAAGCATTTCATTAACTGCAAAACCACTCATGTCATCTACAGATTGGAATGTCCACAGTGCAAGGTGTTCTACATTGGACGGACAAAGAGACGCCTTCCAGAACGCTTAGCGGAACACAAGTGCGCCATACGGGTAGGCAATGAAGACTACCCCATGGCAAAGTCCTTACACCATGGCAACCCTGCCTCCCTACAAGCTATGGGTATCGATCATGTTCCGGCCTCTATTAGAAAAGGGGACCAGTTAAACCAAAGGGAATGTTTTTGGATTTACAAACTACAGGCCACTAAATACCCTGGTTTAAATGAAGATCCTTCTGTAGCTCAGTTGGTAGAGCATGGCGCTTGTAACGCCAGGGTAGTGGGTTCGATCCCCGGGACCACCCATACGTAGAATGTATGCACACATGACTGTAAGTCGCTTTGGATAAAAGCGTCCGCTAAATGGCATATATTATTATTATTTATATATAAGATATGGATTTACAAACTACAGGCCACTAAATACCCTGGTTTAAATGAAGATATGGATTTACAAACTACAGGCCCCTAAATACCCTGGTTTAAATGAAGATATGGATTTACAAACTACAGGCCACTAAATACCCTGGTTTAAATGAAGATACGGATTTACAAACTACAGGCCACTAAATACCCTGGTTTAAATGAAGATACGGATTTACAAACTACAGGCCACTAAATACCCTGGTTTAAATGAAGATATGGATTTACAAACTACAGGCCCCTAAATACCCTGGTTTAAATGAAGATATGGATTTACAAACTACAGGCCACTAAATACCCTGGTTTAAATGAAGATACGGATTTACAAACTACAGGCCACTAAATACCCTGGTTTAAATGAAGATATGGATTTACAAACTACAGGCCACTAAATACCCTGGTTTAAATGAAGATATGGATTTACAAACTACAGGCCACTAAATACCCTGGTTTAAATGAAGATACGGATTTACAAACTACAGGCCACTAAATACCCTGGTTTAAATGAAGATATGGATTTACAAACTACAGGCCACTAAATACCCTGGTTTAAATTAAGATACGGATTTACAAACTACAGGCCACTAAATACCCTGGTTTAAATGAAGATATGGATTTACAAACTACAGGCCACTAAATACCCTGGTTTAAATGAATATACGGATTTACAAACTACAGGCCACTAAATACCCTGGTTTAAATGAAGATACGGATTTACAAACTACAGGCCACTAAATACCCTGGTTTAAATGAAGATACGGATTTACAAACTACAGGCCACTAAATACCCTGGTTTAAATGAATATATGGATTTACAAACTACAGGCCACTAAATACCCTGGTTTAAATGAAGATATGGATTTACAAACTACAGGCCACTAAATACCCTGGTTTAAATGAATATATGGATTTACAAACTACAGGCCACTAAATACCCTGGTTTAAATGAAGATATGGATTTACAAACTACAGGCCCCTAAATACCCTGGTTTAAATGAAGATATGGATTTACAAACTACAGGCCACTACATACCCTGGTTTAAATGAAGATATGGATTTACAAACTACAGGCCACTACATACCCTGGTTTAAATGAAGATATGGATTTACAAACTACAGGCCACTACATACCCTGGTTTAAATGAAGATATGGATTTACAAACTACAGGCCACTACATACCCTGGTTTAAATGAAGATATGGATTTACAAACTACAGGCCACTAAATACCCTGGTTTAAATGAAGATATGGATTTCTCACCCTTCTTGTAGGGTCGTGATGGGTCCATTTGCTCTCATCTAGTGGACATTTTGCTCAATTGCCCTCAGCTATGGTTAGACTGTTGTTGTTCATGTTTGCTGTGTTCTAGTGTACTATGGAATATATTGCTTTCTTATTCTTAACACTTGTCCCAGTCATATTTAAAGTTCAAACTACCTTTCTAAGTGTTCTGATACTTCTAGCTTGGAGTTGTATTATTTTGTTGATAACATAGCTACAGTATTTCACTTTTTAATGTGTATAGTATTGTTTACTAGGGATGTCCAATGAATTCTGTAACCACTCCCTCTTCAAATCAGGGCTGATTGGAAAAAGCTGTTCAAAAGAGGACATTGTATTATTTCTTTGTACTCCCTGACGAAGGCCATGCAGCCGAAACGTGTCGGAATTTGAAAACCTTGTTTCTATTGAACATGCCATACTAATAAAGGCATTTTAATGAACTATATGAAGAGTGCCTTGGTCCTCCTTTCTTTTTGGAACTGACACACTTCGATTTCATCAATCATTTTGACTATCAGCTTTCACTGTGTCTATGCTGATGAATGCCCTGATCTCCAGCCAGTCAATTGCTTAAATTACATTGTTGTTTAGTCTACTTGATTTATTATTCTATTTAGTCTTGTAATAGATCTGAAAATTATGAATTAACCATGAATTTAACCGACTGTTTGCTTATAATGAGGGGCGTCCCACGTTTAACCTGGACACATAAAGTTGGAGTTGGAGATTGCGCTGGCTTCAGCCACGCCTGCATGAGAGACAAATGAAACATCTGCACGTCACTTGCAGGTGTGAGTGTGTGTGTTTCACTGTCCAATCCGGAGCTTGAACATGATCTGAGAGTGTGATCTGAGGCATCAACTTGGGAAAGCATCAAGGGAGAGCGGACAGTGCATTATAAAGAAAATAACAGCTGTATTTTTTTGTGGGGTGTGGAGAAAAGTGAGGCTGGGCATCTGTTCAACTTTGTCCAGCCTAAAGGTCTTTCTTACTCTCGCTCCACAATCAGTACACCTGGACATTGTTTCATGTGGAACAGGAACGATAAGTCTGTGGATATATTGATGGAGGAAAGAGGGACACAGTATTATGACCACCTCTGAGCATTCAGTTTCATGACTTCAGAGAGAGAGGGTCAATTTCAAACCCCTTTCTGACATAATAAAGCCTGTAATGATTTGCATTACTGTTCCTAGATGGCTGAAAGAGACTCACAAACATTGGCTGTTTGTTTGTTTAATCTAATGTATTGTCACTAAAACATTGGCTGTTTGTTTGTTTAATCTAATGTATTGTCACTAAAACATTGGCTGTTTGTTTGTTTAATCTAATGTAATTGTCACTAAAACATTGGCTGTTTGTTTGTTTAATCTAATGTATTGTCACTAAAACATTGGCTGTTTGTTTGTTTAATCTAATGTAATTGTCACTAAAACATTGTCTGTTTGTTTGTTTAATCTAATGTATTGTCACTAAAACATTGGCTGTTTGTTTAATCTAATGTATTGTCACTAAAACATTGGCTGTTTGTTTAATCTAATGTATTGTCACTAAAACATTGGCTGTTTGTTTGTTTAATCTAATGTATTGTCACTAAAACATTGGCTGTTTGTTTGTTTAATCTAATGTATTGTCACTAAAACATTGGCTGTTTGTTTGTTTGTTTGTTTAATCTAATGTATTGTCACTAAAGCATTGGCTGTTTGTTTAATCTAATGTATTGTCACTAAAACATTGGCTGTTTGTTTGTTTGTTTAATCTAATGTATTGTCACTAAAACATTGGCTGTTTGTTTGTTTGTTTGTTTAATCTAATGTATTGTCACTAAAGCATTGGCTGTTTGTTTAATCTAATGTATTGTCACTAAAACATTGGCTGTTTGTTTGTTTAATCTAATGTATTGTCACTAAAACATTGGCTGTTTGTTTGTTTAATCTAATGTATTGTCACTAAAACGTTGGCTGTTTGTTTGTTTGTTTAATCTAATGTATTGTCACTAAAACATTGGCTGTTTGTTTGTTTAATCTAATGTATTGTCACTAAAACATTGGCTGTTTGTTTGTTTAATCTAATGTATTGTCACTAAAACATTGGCTGTTTGTTTGTTTGTTTAATCTAATGTATTGTCACTAAAACATTGGCTGTTTGTTTGTTTGTTTGTTTGTTTAATCTAATGTATTGTCACTAAAGCATTGGCTGTTTGTTTAATCTAATGTATTGTCACTAAAACATTGGCTGTTTGTTTGTTTAATCTAATGTATTGTCACTAAAACATTGGCTGTTTGTTTGTTTAATCTAATGTATTGTCACTAAAACGTTGGCTGTTTGTTTGTTTGTTTAATCTAATGTATTGTCACTAAAACATTGGCTGTTTGTTTGTTTAATCTAATGTATTGTCACTAAAACATTGGCTGTTTGTTTGTTTAATCTAATGTATTGTCACTAAAACATTGGCTGTTTGTTTGTTTGTTTGTTTAATCTAATGTATTGTCACTAAAACATTGGCTGTTTGTTTGTTTAATCTAATGTATTGTCACTAAAACATTGGCTGTTTGTTTGTTTAATCTAATGTATTGTCACTAAAACATTGGCTGTTTGTTTGTTTAATCTAATGTAATTGTCACTAAAACATTGGCTGTTTGTTTGTTTGTTTGTTTAATCTAATGTATTGTCACTAAAACATTGGCTGTTTGTTTGTTTAATCTAATGTATTGTCACTAAAACATTGGCTGTTTGTTTAATCTAATGTATTGTCACTAAAACATTGGCTGTTTGTTTGTTTGTTTGTTTAATCTAATGTATTGTCACTAAAACATTGGCTGTTTTTTTGTTTAATCTAATGTATTGTCACTAAAACATTGGCTGTTTGTTTATTTAATCTAATGTATTGTCACTAAAACATTGGCTGTTTGTTTGTTTAATCTAATGTATTGTCACTAAAACATTGGCTGTTTGTTTGTTTAATCTAATGTACTGTCACTAAAACATTGGAGGACATAGATGATAAAATAGAACAATGCTCTTTGTCTATCTGTCGAACTCAAGGTGTCATCACCTCTGTCACACTTGACCATAAAGCCCAAACAAAAACAGATGGCTTGAAATGTCCTAGTCAGCTGTAGGTTGCAGATAAGCCAGTGATATTTCACAGCTGACAGTAATCAAAGCTGACACACTTAATGCTTTTCTCTCAGCATAAATTTGGAAGAGTGGGGTTACTGAATCTTGAATCTGTAACTCTACCTACATGTATTGTACATATTACTTCAACTAACTGGTGCCCCCGCACATTGACTCTGTACCGGTACCCCCCTGTAAATAGTCTCGCTATTGTTATTTTACTGTTGCTCTTTAATTACTTGTAACTTTTATTTCTTACTCTTATCCGTATTTTTAAAACTGCATGGTTGGTTAGGGGCTCGTAGTAAGTAAGCATTTCCCATTGTATTCGGCGCATATGACTAATAACATTTGATTCGATTTTTTATTTTTTTGAGATATGGGGTCAGTCTCTAATTGGGACCACCAATTTGGAGAACTTAGCCTTCCTTCCCCTTTGTATTTTCTTAAACTTGTAGACATCCACAATGTCTAAGTCTGGAGAGGGCAGTGTTGATCCGCTTGGAAGTCTTCTACCCTGAAGATTCTCTGAAGGAATGGAGAATCTGTTCCTGTTCAACATCTCTGGCCACGCCGGAACGCCATGATGGAATGTTCATTATGATGTATGTCCCAAGACTGTCACATTGAAATTCTTCTGCCTGGTCTTCTGATGCCACAGACTGTAGCAGGCATGTGATGAATGTCTGGCCTACAGTTCAGATGTAAGTGCTCCCATAGATTACTGCAACACTTCGGACACTGCACTGGCACAAATGTGTTTTGATGACACCTCATCTTTCTTCTGTCTCAACTCTTTCCCCCCTCCCCCCAATATTCCACGGACCTTTTGACAAATAGGGTAAAAAAAGTATCCAATCAGATTTCCATTTGAGAGAAAGAAGATTGAGAGAGTGAAGGGTTGAAGGGGGATAGACTGAATGCTCCAGGGGTATATTTAGTGACTGTGGACCACACCTAGGTTCAAGACTATTTGAAATAGTTTCAGATGCTTTCAGGGTTTGCTTTAGGCTGCCTAGGGTGCTGGGTGGACACAATATTAGGGGTTTAATATTAGGTGTTTAATATTAGGTGTTTAATATTAGGGGTTTAATATTAGGTGTTTGATATTGGGTATTTAATATTAGGTGTTTAATATTAAGGGTTTGAGGTTAGGGGTTTAATATTAGGGGTTTAATATTAGGTGTTTAATATTAGGTGTTTAATATTAAGTGTTTTATATTAAGGGTTTAATATTAAGGGTTTAATATTGGGTGTTTCATATTAAGGGTTTAAATTAGGTGTTTTATATTAAGGGTTTAAGGTTAGGGGTTTAATATTAGGGGTTTAGTATTAGGGGTTTAATATTAGGTGTTTTATATTAAGGGTTTAATATTAGGGGTTTAATATTAGGTGTTTTATATTAAGGGTTTAATATTAGGGGTTTAATATTGGGTGTTTAATATTAGGTGTTTTATATTAAGGGTTTAATATTAGGTGTTTAATATTAGGGGTTTAATATTGGGTGTTTAATATTAGGGGTTTAATATTAGGGGTTTAATATTAGGTGTTTTATATTAAGGGTTTAATATTAGGGGTTTAATATTATGGATTTAATATTAGGGGTTTAATATTAGGGGTTTAATATTAGGTGTTTTATATTAAGGGTTTAATATTAGGGGTTTAATATTAGGGGTTTAATATTAGGTGTTTAATATTAGGAGTTTAATATTAGGTGTTTTATATTAAGGGTTTAATATTAGGGGTTTAATATTAGGGGTTTAATATTAAGGGTTTAATATTAGGGGGTTAATATTAGGGGTTTAATATTAGGTGTTTTATATTAAGGGTTTAATATTAGGGGGTTACTATTGGGTGTTTAATAGTAGGTGTTTAATATTAGGTGTTTTATATTAAGGGTTTAATATTGGGTGTTTAATATTAGGTGTTTAATATTAGGGGTTTAATATTAGGGGTTTAATATTAGGGGGTTAATATTAGGGGTTTAATATTGGGTGTTTAATATTAGGTGTTTAATATTAGGTGTTTAATATTAGGGGTTTAATATTAGGGGTTTAATATTAGGGGTTTAATATTGGGTGTTTAATATTAGGTGTTTAGTATTAGGGGTTTATTATTAGGGGTTTAATATTAGGGGTTTAATATTAAGGGATTAATATTAGGTGTTTAATATTAGGTGTTTTATATTAAGGGTTTAATATCAGGTGTTTTATATTAAGGGTTTAAGGTTAGGGGTTTAATATTAGGGGTTTAATATTAGGTGTTTAATATTAGGTGTTTAATATTCAGGGTTTAATATTTGGTGTTTTATATTAAGGGTTTAAGGTTAGGGGTTTAATATTAAGGGTATAATATTAGGTGTTTAATATTAGGTGTTTAATATTCAGGGTTTAATATTAGGTGTTAGATATTAGGTGTTTTATATTAAGTGTTAAAGGTTACGGGTTTAATATTAGGTGTTAGATATTAGGTGTTTTATATTAAGTGTTAAAGGTTACGGGTTTAATATTAGGTGTAAAGAACCATCAGTCTACTCCTGCTGATGTCCTGATGGTCCCCCCACTCCTACACCCGAGCCGCCCTACTCTGGACACACACACACACACACGCACACGCACACGCACACGCACACGCACACGCACACGCACACACACACACACACACACACACACACACACACATACCAGCATGCACCTCCACACAGCTGGGAAGTATTTGGGCTTTAGCAGAACTTCAGTGGAATAATGAGGGTATTTACCCCTGGGTCATGACCTGAGTTGACCCCTGACCTCTGCAAGCCACTGATACCTGATGGGGACTTTGACAGTGACTGGCCCAGACACACAGAGTGCATCCCAGATGTCTTGCTATTCCCTATATAGTGCACTACTTTTGACCAGAGCGCTATGGTCAAAGGTAGTGCACTAGAGAATGGGGTGTCATTTGGTGCCCACAGGTTTGCCAGAGCAGTGACCTCCAACCAGCTCTGACTGATTGGAAGAGGATGATTGGATGATTGTTATCCACAGAAGGAGTCACATCTCCTTTTGTTAAACAAGAGTAGGAAGTATGTTGTAATTAAAAAGCACAGGGACAGACGGAAGTCCGTCCGAGACGGAGAAAGAGAGAGGCTGGAACACTCTCTCCTCTCTGCTGTTCTGCGGTTTACCTTAAAGAATAGCCATTGACTTCTCATAAAGAACAGACTTGTTACCGCTGCTACTGTTTTCCATTTATTATAACTATTTTGCCACCTCGACTTAATCCACGTTCCACATCAGCAAGAAACACTCTACAAAGATTGCATGTTCGTGGGTTTCTGTTACCCCGAATGCCCTTTGAGCTAACTGAATAGTCAATATGATAATTGAGTGTTGTTGATTTTAATGGAAGTTTGATTATTTTAATCAGTTTGTCTCTTTCATTACAGTTTTTCTCAATTGCTAAAACGCAATTTCTGAAAATGTATTCCATTTCCTGAAAACATTCAACACAAAACCTCATCTTCAGGCACTATTTATATAACCTCTGACTCCTCTCGCAAAATGAAACATTTGCCTCAAAACAGTTTTACCTGTGTTCAAAATGAAAGACTGCTCTCAAATCATAAACAAAGTGATCAAAATGATATACACTCTCAAGCAGTCAGTAAACAATCCCCCCGAAAAATAGAAAACACATTGTTAAAAACATACAATTCTCAGGGAGAAGTAAATTGTTAATCTAAAAAAATATTCATATTTTTCCGTCATTGTCTTTTGATGAACGAAAACATGTTCTATCATAGTAGCTCAAAATTGATCAGAAATTACTGCTCTGCTTTGCTCTTTGCAATTTAGTTTTTTGTCCTTCCTTCTCCTATTTTTACAGTACTGTACCCTGCATCTCACAAACTCACAAATTTGTCTCTGTGATACTGTAAATCTTGTTCTTTGTTGATATGAACCTGCAACCAGTCAAAATCTGTTGAGCAGTCAGTACTGTTAATAAATGGAAAGCACAATGTTCAGGGCCATACTATTTGTCCATTGTACGGTATACAGCCTACAATGCACTGTAATACAGTATACAATACTAAAAGGGACACAAACAAAGGAGTAAACATGTGATCAATGTGCTTCTTCTTGTCTTTGGGCTGGGTCAGGCCAGAGCACTTCGTCGACATCACAAGAAATATTGTCCCTCCTGAGGCAACGGGGGAAGAAGCCTCTTGTGTGCCGTGTCCAGCCCTGACATGATTCCTCACCTATATCACCACAGGCTAAATCCATGGCTTGCAGCAGATTTACTCTGGTGTAGGGTTGTCTATCATACACTTTCCATCTCCAAGAGGAGAAAAACTCCTCAATCGGATTCAGGAAAGGCGAGTACCGAGCGAGGTACAAGTTCATATACTGCCCATTGATGTTAAACCATTCCCTTACCTGAGCAGCTCAGTGGAAACTGACATTGTCCCACACTATCACATAGGTGGGAATGGAATTCTCATTTAGCTCTTGACCCTGCTGCTCTTGAACCTGCTGCTCAAATAAAATATCTCTTAGATTGGCAATAAATCTTAGAAGGTGCTGGGTGTTATATGGCCCGAGTGCAACATGGTGATGTAAAACACCATGGTTGCTTATAGCAGCACAGATTGTGACATTGCCACCTCGTTGACCAGGGACTTCAACAATGGCCCGCTGTCCAATCATGTTTTGGCCTCTCCTTCTCCTCTTTGTTAGATTGAAGCCTGCTTCACCGACAGAGATGAACTCATGGGGTCTGTCCAAGGATTCCAAGTCAAATATTGTCTGTGTAGAAATACAATATACTATATGTAGGATTTTGTAAGTCGTACAGACACACTGCTATACTGTAGAGTACATTTAGGCTTCTGATTCACATACACTGATTCACATGTATGTACTGAAGAGTAATGTCATTCACATAGTATGTGTTTGTACTGTAGACAATCTGGATTACAGTAAATGTTTCTGAATGTACACTTACTTGCACATACTGAGCTCGCAGTTCTTTCACCCTTGGTGAGTTGCGCTCAAAAGGTACTCTGTATACTTGTTTCATTTGCATCCTGTTACGATGGAGGACACGGTCAGTTGTGGAAATGCTCACATTGTCGATTGTGGAAGTGCGTGTTGTCTTGGTCTACAATTTTGTTTCTGGTGTGCTTTGACAGCTCTTTGGTCTTGGCCATAGTGGAGTTTGGAGTGTGACTGTTTGAGGTTCTGGACAGGTGTCTTTTATACTGATAACAAGTTCAAACAGGTGCCATTAATACAGGTAACGAGTGGAGGACAGAGGAGCCTCTTAAAGAAGAAGTTACAGGTCTGTGAGAGCCAGAAATCTTGCTTGTTTGTAGGTGACCAAATACTTATGGAAAATAAGTAATTTTCAATTAAATTCACAAAAAATCCTACAATGTGATTTTCTGGATTTTTCCCCCTCATTTGTCTGTCATAGTTGAAGTGTACCTATGATGAAAATTACAGGCCTCTCTCATCTTTTTAAGTGGGAGAACTTGCACAATTGGTGGCTGACTAAATACTTTTTTGCCCCACTGTATATATCAACGAACTGGTGAGGGCACTAGAACAGTCTGCAGCACCTAGCCTCAGCAAACTAGAATCTAAATTAAAATGTCTACTGTTTGCTCATGATTTGCTGCGTCTGTCCCCAGCCAAGGAGTGCCTGAAGCAGCACAGAGATATTTTGCACAGATTCTGTCATACCTGGGCGCTAACAGTAAATCTCAGTATGAGAAAAATAATGGTATTCCAAAAATGGTCAAAATCAAATCAAAATCAAATGTATTTATAAATCCCTTAATACATCAGCCGATGTCACAAAGTGCTATACAGAAACCCAGCCTAAAACTCCAAAGAGCAAGCAATGCAGATGTAGAAGCACGGTGGCTAGGAAAAACTCTGTAGAAAGGCCAGAACCTACGGAGAAACCTAGAGAGGAACCAGTTTGAGGGGTAGGCAGTCCTCTTCTGGCTGTGCCGGGTGGAGATTATAACAGTACATGGCCAAGATGTTCAAACATTCATAGATGACCAGCAGGGTCAAATAATAATAATAATAATAATACCAGTGGTTGTAGAGGGTGCAAAAGGTCAGCACCTCAGGAGTAAATGTCAGTTGGCTTTTCATAGCCGACCAGTTGCCAGGACCACGAAAACAAATTCCATCTAGACATGATGCCCTAGAGAACACAAACAACGATACATACCTCGGCCTAAACATCAGCGCCACATGTAACTACCACAAAGCTGTGAACGATCTGGGAGACAAGACCAGAAGGGCCTTCTATGCCATCAAAAGGAACATAACATTCAACATACCAATTAGGGTCTGGCTAAAAATACTGGAATCAGTTATAGAACCCACTGCCTTTATGGTTGTGAGGTCTGGGGTCCGCTCACCTCTCTGAAATGTTTTGCAGTCTAAATTTGCCTTACTTCACAACCACCCCAACACCCCCTGAGATTGACTGGACCCGAAAACCAGAAGTTACATTCATCCATTTTCCACACCCTGATATCTCTCCATAGCTGCATACCCCTTTATAATTGAAGTGATATTTACTATTCGATTATGAATGCATGATGGGAGGTAGGTCTGGTAAGAATAATGGCATAAATCTAGAGCCTCACTGATTTCACGAGACAGGCTGTAAATTTGTTATGAATTATGTCCACTGCTTTTATCCCGTGGCACACACCTGAGAGGAAACGTTTTGTAATGAAGCCTTGAACAAACTCCACTAAGTTTCTTAGAACTCGTTTTTATTTATTAAAGTAATCAGAGGTTAATAATGCATGCCACACACACACACACACACACACACACACACACACACACACACACACACACACACACACACACACACACACACACACACACACACACACACACACACACACACACACACACACACACACACACACACACACACACACACACACACACACTATGGCCAAACGGAGGAATTTGAGATTATCAATATTTTCATAATTTGTGAACGAGTTCCCCTTTCAGCAAGGAGGAAATAGTAGAATAACATGAATTGCATATCATTGGCTTGGTCCACCCAAAGACAACAGGATTAGGGACTGAGAAAACAGAGAGATTCATAATCTAATTGTACTGAATAACTGGTGACTGCACAGGGAGAGCATACATGTATTTTAATCACACTGCTTCCATTGGAGGCATGTAAAAGAGAGTAGATAGTAGATGTTTTCATTGATCCACCTGTACCCGAAAACCCGAGACCCGATCTGGGACCCGAGGGGTTCCGGATCCAGAATTCTAAGAAATGTCACAGGTCTGGGTCGGATCTGATTGTCACAGGTCTCGGGTATGTGTAATTTGAACTTTGTCCAGAATGTCCATACAGATCTTAACAGACTACTGCAGTAGAGAGAGAGATGTTAAAATTGATCCTGCTGCTCTTACTTTGAGTGACAGGAGAACATGGCGCGTGTAGCTTGTTGTTGGCCAATCAGAAGACATCAACGAGGCAATAGGCTACAGTCATAGAGCCTTCGTGTGGCAAAAGTTAGTAGGTATCTAATCAATGGAAGATGGAATTATAATGACAGAATTAACAGTGAATTTCTACGGTATTGGTGACACTAAACTGGACGGTTGTTGCTAACGTGCGCGCCAATGTGACTAGAATGACATTGTAACAGCCAACTTTCCAGGACATAGACATACGGGCAGAAAGCTTAAATTCTTGAATTCTAAATGTACTGTCCAATTTACTGTAGCTATTACAGTGAAAAATACCATGCTGTTGTTTGAGGAGAGTGCACAACAACAACAATACCATGCTGTTGTTTGAGGAGAGTGCACAACAACAACAATACCATGCTGTTGTTTGAGGAGAGTGCACAACAACAACAATACCATGCTCTTGTTTGAGGAGAGTGCACAACAACAACAATACCATGCTGTTGTTTGAGGAGAGTGCACAACAACAACAACAATACCATGCTCTTGTTTGAGGAGAGTGCACAACAACCATGCTGTTGTTTGAATACCATGCTGCTTGTTTGAGGAGAGTGCACAACAACAACAATACCATGCTGTTGTTTGAGGAGAGTGCACAACAACAACAATACCATGCTGTTGTTTGAGGAGAGTGCACAACAACAACAATACCATGCTGTTGTTTGAGGAGAGTGCACAACAACAACAATACCATGCTGTTGTTTGAGGAGAGTGCACAACAACAACAATACCATGCTGTTGTTTGAGGAGAGTGCACAACAACAACAATACCATGCTGTTGTTTGAGGAGAGTGCACAACAACAACAATACCATGCTGTTGTTTGAGGAGAGTGCACAACAACAACAATACCATGCTGTTGTTTGAGGAGAGTGCACAACAACAACAATACCATGCTGTTGTTTGAGGAGAGTGCACAACAACAACAATACCATGCTCTTGTTTGAGGAGAGTGCACAACAACAACAATACCATGCTGTTGTTTGAGGAGAGTGCACAACAACAACAATACCATGCTCTTGTTTGAGGAGAGTGCACAACAACAACAATACCATGCTGTTGTTTGAGGAGAGTGCACAACAACAACAATACCATGCTGTTGTTTGAGGAGAGTGCACAACAACAACAATACCATGCTCTTGTTTGAGGAGAGTGCACAACAACAACAATACCATGCTGTTGTTTGAGGAGAGTGCACAACAACAATACCATGCTCTTGTTTGAGGAGAGTGCACAACAACAACAATACCATGCTGTTGTTTGAGGAGAGTGCACAACAACAACAATACCATGCTGTTGTTTGAGGAGAGTGCACAACAACAACAATACCATGCTGTTGTTTGAGGAGAGTGCACAACAACAACAATACCATGCTGTTGTTTGAGGAGAGTGCACAACAACAACAATACCATGCTGTTGTTTGAGGAGAGTGCACAACAACAATACCATGCTCTTGTTTGAGGAGAGTGCACAACAACAACAATACCATGCTGTTGAGAGTGCACAACAACAACAATACCATGCTCTTGTTTGAGGAGAGTGCACAACAACAACAATACCATGCTCTTGTTTGAGGAGAGTGCACAACAACAACAATACCATGCTCTTGTTTGAGGAGAGTGCACAACAACAACAATACCATGCTGTTGTTTGAGGAGAGTGCACAACAACAACAATACCATGCTCTTGTTTGAGGAGAGTGCACAACAACAACAATACCATGCTGTTGTTTGAGGAGAGTGCACAACAACAACAATACCATGCTCTTGTTTGAGGAGAGTGCACAACAACAACAATACCATGCTCTTGTTTGAGGAGAGTGCACAACAACAACAATACCATGCTGTTGTTTGAGGAGAGTGCACAACAACAACAATACCATGCTCTTGTTTGAGGAGAGTGCACAACAACAACAATACCATGCTGTTGTTTGAGGAGAGTGCACAACAACAACAATACCATGCTGTTGTTTGAGGAGAGTGCACAACAACAACGCTTTTATCACTGCAACTGGTTTGATACATTCACCTCTGAAGGAAAATAATGTACTTGCATTCAATAATCTTGCTCTGATTTGTCATCCTGAGGGTCCCAGAGACAGAAGGTAGCATTGTTTAGTTTGATAAAATGTATTTTTATATTCAAATGTTGGAACTGGGTTCACAGTTTGAACCCCTGCTGTCTCTAAATTGCACCTGATCTCCTATCTGATTAGATGGCCTTTCTTTTGCATTTCAAAGATGATGGATTTCTTTTTTGAAAATGCATGTTTTTTTCTTTGTATTTTCTTTTAACAGATCTAATGTTTTATATTCTCCTACATTGATTACACATTTCCACAAACGTCAAAGTGTTTCCTTTCAAATGGTATCAAGCATATGCATATCCTTGCTTCAGGTCCTGAGCTACAGGCATGAAGATTTGGGTATGTCATTTTAGGCAAAAATTGAAAAAAGGGTACGATCCTTAATAGTAAAGAAGGATAGGCTACAATGACCAAGACCCGACATAACACAGGCATGATGACAAACATTAGTGAAAAACCAAAATGTTCACCAAAAAATCTTGCCTAGAGAAGTATTGAGATTACTGTGAGTTGGACGTTGAAGTCAACAACGCCATCATCCAAGATTGTGGGCACACCCCATCTACATAGCGGGAGGTATCTGCATTTGCTATGAATGCCGGAGTTTGTGGTTCACTATGAGCAGATGAATACACAGGAACTTCCCGACTTCCCGATTTTACCAGTGATATGAAAATGCCTTCATTATAGCTTGTGGTTTGGAGAATTTTTATGTTTATGTTAAAACGTCAATTTAATATTCTGAAAGGAGTTGTTGTTATTTGTAAATGTAGGATGAGAAAGAGCATGCTACACTGCAGCCTCAATTAGCCTAGGTATCCAACATTAGCTAGCTCAACTAGCTTTTCCTGGTTTGATGAGGTCAAGACAGGCACTACGTAATCATATTGGATGATAAATAACCTAGCTGTGGCAGCTATTAGTCTACTATGGAGCGAATCAGCTTAGTTATTTGCGGTCTCTCCTCTCTCCCTTCCTCCTCCCTGCTCCCTCTGTCACTCCCTCACTGTACGGTACCTCCGCTGCCTCTCTCCCTCATCTCTCGCTTAAAAAAAGGACTTTTCTGCTGTTTCCCTCACTCGGATTGGATCCGGCCAGGTCAAAAAGGAACGGGTCTCGTTGTCCTTGGGTCCTTTCAGGAACAGGTGTCTATATTTCAAAAAATATATATGCATATTCGGTCCGGGTGGGAAAGTTCCAGGTCCATTTTGGAATGGACTGTCCAATTTTTGGACCCATGAAGATCTGTAGTATGTAGCAATGTCATGGTTATCTTTCTGATCTTATGCTAGTCCCATTCAACAGGTATACAAGCCTGGCATATGAGGCTAGGATTATGCAAACAGCAAAAGTGTTTTCTTATGAGACAGCTATTTTCTCTCTAGTCATGAGATGATCTTTTGAGTTATGCCAAATGCCAGCAGACTATATTGTAGGTTATCCCATGTTCAGTTGCCCAAACAATGGATGACGGACCACCCCTTGTGTGGATGGCGGACCACCCCTTGTGTTTTTGGTTAGTTAGCTGTTGAAGTAGGCTAGTCTAGCTTAGGGGTGTTTCTGAATACTTAATGTTTCTTTTCCTGCTCCCCCCATTACTGTGTGTTTACAAATAAACCTTGAGTTTGACCGTAGATTTCAGTTGTCGTAGTTATTTTGTTCTCACTTTTACTTTGTCACTATTATAATTTGCATGAGTTATGTTACGGGTCTCATTTACCCCCCTAGACTGTCGGGCCAAAAGGGATTCGTAACACTCACAAACTAGAATCAGGGTGCCCACTCCGACAAGGTTAATGGACCCACAGTCCCACACGGTGACATGATATCATCGACGTGACGTGCAAATGAGCGATAGAAAACTGATCGCAAATGTCACCATTCCAATTTTTTTGGTGCGGGCGCCCCATGCCGCCGTGGGTGGCTGCCCGTGTAGTGTTTCTGTACGTCCTTCAGTGTGTAGGGTGCTGTTGAATTGGAACCTGACCCTGGCGTTATTATTGGAGTGATGTAGCAGGGGCTGATGGCTCATCTCATTGGCTGGGATCAAGTGTAACTGGTCTGCCTCTGTGACAGCCCTGGGTTCAAGTACTACTACTACTGTCTCTGTGGCATCCCTGGGTTCAAGTACTACTACTGTCTCTGTGGCAGCCCTGGGTTCAAACACTACTACTGTCTCTGTGGCAGCCCTGGGTTCAAACACTACTACTGTCTCTGTGGCATCCCTGGGTTCAAACACTACTACTGTCTCTGTGGCAGCCCTGGGTTCCAACACTACTACTGTCTCTGTGGCAGCCCTGGGTTCCAACACTACTACTGTCTCTGTGGCAGCCCTGGGTTCCAACACTACTACTGTCTCTGTGGCAGCCCTGGGTTCCAACACTACTACTGTCTCTGTGGCAGCCCTGGGTTCCAACACTACTACTGTCTCTGTGGCAGCCCTGGGTTCCAACACTACTACTGTCTCTGTGGCAGCCCTGGGTTCCAACACTACTACTGTCTCTGTGGCAGCCCTGTGTTCCAACACTACTACTGTCTCTGTGGCAGCCCTGGGTTCCAACACTACTACTGTCTCTGTGACAGCCCTTGGTTCAAACACTACTACTGTCTCTGTGGCAGCCCTGGGTTCAAACACTACTACTGTCTCTGGCTCTGTGACAGCCCTGGGTTCAAACACTACTACTGTCTCTGTGGCAGCCCTGGGTTCAAAAACTACTACTGTCTCTGTGGCTCTGTGGCAGCCCTGGGTTCAAACACTACTACTGTCTCTGTGGCAGCCCTGGGTTCCAACTCTACTACTGTCTCTGTGGCAGCCCTGGGTTCCAACACTACTGTCTCTGTGGCAGCCCTGGGTTCCAACACTACTGCTGTCTCTGTGGCAGCCCTGGGTTCCAACACTACTGCTGTCTCTGTGGCAGCCCTGGGTTCCAACACTACTGCTGTCTCTGTGGCAGCCCTGGGTTCCAACACTACTGCTGTCTCTGTGGCAGCCCTGGGTTCCAACACTACTACTGTGGCAGCCCTGGGTTCCAACACTACTACTGTGGCAGCCCTGGGTTCCAACACTACTACTGTGGCAGCCCTGGGTTCCAACACTACTACTGTGGCAGCCCTGGGTTCCAACACTACTACTGTGGCAGCCCTGGGTTCCAACACTACTCTGTGGCAGCCCTGGGTTCCAACACTACTACTGTCTCTGTGGCAGCCCTGGGTTCCAACACTACTACTGTGGCAGCCCTGGGTTCCAACACTACTACTGTGGCAGCCCTGGGTTCCAACACTACTCTGTGGCAGCCCTGGGTTCCAACACTACTGTCTCTGTGGCAGCCCTGGGTTCCAACACTACTGTCTCTGTGGCAGCCCTGGGTTCCAACACTACTGCTGTCTCTGTGGCAGCCCTGGGTTCCAACACTACTACTGTCTCTGTGGCAGCCCTGGGTTCCAACACTACTACTGTCTCTGTGGCAGCCCTGGGTTCCAACACTACTACTGTCTCTGTGGCAGCCCTGGGTTCCAACACTACTACTGTGGCAGCCCTGGGTTCCAACACTACTACTGTGGCAGCCCTGGGTTCCAACACTACTACTGTGGCAGCCCTGGGTTCCAACACTACTACTGTGGCAGCCCTGGGTTCCAACACTACTACTGTCTCTGTGGCAGCCCTGGGTTCCAACACTACTACTGTCTCTGTGGCAGCCCTGGGTTCCAACACTACTACTGTCTCTGTGGCAGCCCTGGGTTCCAACACTACTACTGTCTCTGTGGCAGCCCTGGGTTCCAACACTACTACTGTCTCTGTGGCAGCCCTGGGTTCCAACACTACTACTGTCTCTGTGGCAGCCCTGGGTTCCAACACTACTACTGTCTCTGTGACAGCGCTTGGTTCAAACACTACTACTGTCTCTGTGGCAGCCCTGGGTTCAAACACTACTACTGTCTCTGGCTCTGTGATAGCCCTGGGTTCAAACACTACTACTGGCTCTGTGACAGCCCTGGGTTCAAACACTACTACTGTCTCTGGCTCTGTGACAGCCCTGGGTTCAAACACTACTACTGTCTCTGTGGCAGCCCTGGGTTCAAACACTACTACTGTCTCTGGCTCTGTGACAGCCCTGGGTTCAAACACTACTACTGTCTCTGGCTCTGTGGCAGCCCTGGGTTCAAAAACTACTACTGTCTCTGTGGCTCTGTGGCAGCCCTGGGTTCAAACACTACTACTGTCTCTGTGGCAGCCCTGGGTTCCAACTCTACTACTGTCTCTGTGGCAGCCCTGGGTTCCAACACTACTGTCTCTGTGGCAGCCCTGGGTTCCAACACTACTGCTGTCTCTGTGGCAGCCCTGGGTTCCAACACTACTGCTGTCTCTGTGGCAGCCCTGGGTTCCAACACTACTGCTGTCTCTGTGGCAGCCCTGGGTTCCAACACTACTGCTGTCTCTGTGGCAGCCCTGGGTTCCAACACTACTACTGTCTCTGTGGCAGCCCTGGGTTCCAACACTACTACTGTCTCTGTGGCAGCCCTGGGTTCCAACACTACTACTGTCTCTGTGGCAGCCCTGGGTTCCAACACTACTACTGTGGCAGCCCTGGGTTCCAACACTACTACTGTGGCAGCCCTGGGTTCCAACACTACTACTGTGGCAGCCCTGGGTTCCAACACTACTACTGTGGCAGCCCTGGGTTCCAACACTACTACTGTGGCAGCCCTGGGTTCCAACACTACTACTGTGGCAGCCCTGGGTTCCAACACTACTACTGTGGCAGCCCTGGGTTCCAACACTACTACTGTGGCAGCCCTGGGTTCCAACACTACTACTGTGGCAGCCCTGGGTTCCAACACTACTCTGTGGCAGCCCTGGGTTCCAACACTACTACTGTCTCTGTGGCAGCCCTGGGTTCCAACACTACTACTGTGGCAGCCCTGGGTTCCAACACTACTACTGTGGCAGCCCTGGGTTCCAACACTACTCTGTGGCAGCCCTGGGTTCCAACACTACTGTCTCTGTGGCAGCCCTGGGTTCCAACACTACTGTCTCTGTGGCAGCCCTGGGTTCCAACACTACTGCTGTCTCTGTGGCAGCCCTGGGTTCCAACACTACTACTGTCTCTGTGGCAGCCCTGGGTTCCAACACTACTACTGTCTCTGTGGCAGCCCTGGGTTCCAACACTACTACTGTCTCTGTGGCAGCCCTGGGTTCCAACACTACTACTGTGGCAGCCCTGGGTTCCAACACTACTACTGTGGCAGCCCTGGGTTCCAACACTACTACTGTGGCAGCCCTGGGTTCCAACACTACTACTGTGGCAGCCCTGGGTTCCAACACTACTACTGTCTCTGTGGCAGCCCTGGGTTCCAACACTACTACTGTCTCTGTGGCAGCCCTGGGTTCCAACACTACTACTGTCTCTGTGGCAGCCCTGGGTTCCAACACTACTACTGTCTCTGTGGCAGCCCTGGGTTCCAACACTACTACTGTCTCTGTGGCAGCCCTGGGTTCCAACACTACTACTGTCTCTGTGGCAGCCCTGGGTTCCAACACTACTACTGTCTCTGTGACAGCCCTTGGTTCAAACACTACTACTGTCTCTGTGGCAGCCCTGGGTTCAAACACTACTACTGTCTCTGGCTCTGTGACAGCCCTGGGTTCAAACACTACTACTGGCTCTGTGACAGCCCTGGGTTCAAACACTACTACTGTCTCTGGCTCTGTGACAGCCCTGGGTTCAAACACTACTACTGTCTCTGTGGCAGCCCTGGGTTCAAACACTACTGCTGTCTCTGGCTCTGGGTTCAAACACTACTGACAGCCCTGGGTTCAAACACTACTACTGTCTCTGGCTCTGTGGCAGCCCTGGGTTCAAAAACTACTACTGTCTCTGTGGCTCTGTGGCAGCCCTGGGTTCAAACACTACTGTCTCTGTGGCTCTGTGGCAGCCCTGGGTTCTACTGCTGTCTCTGTGGCAGCCCTGGGTTCCAACACTACTGCTGTCTCTGTGGCAGCCCTGGGTTCTGTCTCTGGCTCTGGCAGCCCTGGGTTCCAAACACTACTGCTGTCTCTGTGGCAGCCCTGGGTTCAAAAACTACTACTGTCTCTGTGGCAGCCCTGGGTTCCAACACTACTGCTGTCTCTGTGGCAGCCCTGGGTTCCAACACTACTACTGTCTCTGTGGCAGCCCTGGGTTCCAACACTACTACTGTGGCAGCCCTGGGTTCCAACACTACTACTGTCTCTGTGGCAGCCCTGGGTTCCAACACTACTACTGTCTCTGTGGCAGCCCTGGGTTCCAACACTACTACTGTGGCAGCCCTGGGTTCCAACACTACTACTGTGGCAGCCCTGGGCCCTTCCAACACTACTACTGTGGCAGCCCTGGGTTCCAACACTACTACTGTGGCAGCCCTGGGTTCCAACACTACTCTGTGGCAGCCCTGGGTTCCAACACTACTACTGTCTCTGTGGCAGCCCTGGGTTCCAACACTACTACTGTGGCAGCCCTGGGTTCCAACACTACTACTGTGGCAGCCCTGGGTTCCAACACTACTCTGTGGCAGCCCTGGGTTCCAACACTACTGTCTCTGTGGCAGCCCTGGGTTCCAACACTACTGTCTCTGTGGCAGCCCTGGGTTCCAACACTACTGCTGTCTCTGTGGCAGCCCTGGGTTCCAACACTACTACTGTCTCTGTGGCAGCCCTGGGTTCCAACACTACTACTGTCTCTGTGGCAGCCCTGGGTTCCAACACTACTACTGTCTCTGTGGCAGCCCTGGGTTCCAACACTACTACTGTGGCAGCCCTGGGTTCCAACACTACTACTGTGGCAGCCCTGGGTTCCAACACTACTACTGTGGCAGCCCTGGGTTCCAACACTACTGTCTCTGTGGCAGCCCTGGGTTCCAACACTACTGTCTCTGTGGCAGCCCTGGGTTCCAACACTACTGCTGTCTCTGTGGCAGCCCTGGGTTCCAACACTACTACTGTCTCTGTGGCATCCCTGGGTTCAAGTACTACTACTGTCTCTGTGGCAGCCCTGGGTTCAAACACTACTACTGTCTCTGTGGCAGCCCTGGGTTCCAACACTACTACTGTGGCAGCTCTGGGTTCCAACACTACTACTGTGGCAGCCCTGGGTTCCAACACTACTACTGTGGCAGCCCTGGGTTCCAACACTACTCTGTGGCAGCCCTGGGTTCCAACACTACTACTGTGGCAGCCCTGGGTTCCAACACTACTCTGTGGCAGCCCTGGGTTCCAACACTACTACTGTCTCTGTGGCAGCCCTGGGTTCCAACACTACTACTGTGGCAGCCCTGGGTTCCAACACTACTCTGTAGCAGCCCTGGGTTCCAACACTACTGTCTCTGTGGCAGCCCTGGGTTCCAACACTACTACTGTGGCAGCCCTGGGTTCCAACACTACTACTGTGGCAGCCCTGGGTTCCAACACTACTGTCTCTGTGGCAGCCCTGGGTTCCAACACTACTGCTGTGTCTGTGGCAGCCCTGGGTTCAAACACTACTACTGTCTCTGTGGCAACCCTGGCCTCCAACACTACTACTGTCTCTGTGGTAGCCCTGGGTTCCAACACTACTACTGGCTCTGTGGCAGCCCTGGGTTCCAACACTACTGCTGTCCCTGTGGCAGCCCTGGGTTCCAACACTACTGCTGTCTCTGTGGCAGCCCTGGGTTCCAACACTACTACTGTCTCTGTGGCAGCCCTGGGTTCCAACACTACTACTACTGTGTCTGTGGCAGCCCTGGGTTCCAACACTACTACTACTGTGTCTGTGGCAGCCCTGGGTTCCAACACTACTAATGTCTCTGTGGCAGCCCTGGGTTCCAACACTACTAATGTCTCTGTGGCAGCCCTGGGTTCCAACACTACTACTGTCGCTGTGGCAGCCCTGGCCTCCAACACTACTACTGTCGCTGTGGCAGCCCTGGGTTCAAACACTACTCAACATATTTCAAATGCGTTTGATCTCGTCTTCCTGGAGTGCCAGGTGGGCGGGGTTTGCACTGCTGGGAATTTTCTATTGGTTCATTAAAGGCAGGCAAGCTCAACTAAGCACATATCACGTATTTGGTAGGATTTCGACTGATATTTGAACCCAGGCCTGCTTTGTAGAGCCTCTAAAAGACAGGGGCAGGTGTGTGGCAGATCCAGGCGTTAGGGGATGGCTGAGACCCCCAGAGATGACAGCCTCTTGGCCTGTCGTATGGACTGATTAGGGGCCCGGTTGGCAGTCCATGCTGCCTGTTACTCCGTACCCCTCCATCGACTCCCACAACCACCCTCCAACCCCCTTCCTTTCATGTGTGGAACAGGAGACAGGGTCAGCCAGCACTTACACTGCCAATTACATTTTTCTGATTTAGCAAACTTTTTTACAGGGAGATGCAGAAAATGCAACGACTGGACTGGAGAGACAGAGGGGCAACTGGCAGTTGAAAGGCTGAGAGTGGACAGGGTTAGGCTGGGATGAGTGTCAAGGGTGGCCAAAGCATTGAAGGGATGGTGGGGAAAGGTGGTCCTTAAGTCTCAGATTCAGAAACAAGTGCCATCATTGTCATCACCTTGTTGTGATTTCATTTCATCTCATCTCTCGCCGCCACTATAGCAGGCAGTATCTGGCTGTTGGGTTACAGAGGGGCCTACCTCAAATGTTTTTCATGGAAATCCACTGACAGAGGCCTGTGGAGGACCATTCTCAACCACCAGGCAGGGATGAGTATTCTGGTTATTTATGAGCAGTGATGAGTGGGTATTTATATGAATATATTGTGTTCGCAGGGCAGAGGGACATTTAATAGTTATCTATGAATAGCATCAGAGGCTCTCAAACCGACAAGGAAGTTAATATCATGTCTTAATATAGTATAATGTTTATGTGTTTTATATCGGCCCTACGCCAGCTGGTTCTTCCTCCTGATGAGATGGCACTGTCATTCTCAGTGTCTACTTTCACAATGTGCTGCTACTTCTGTAATTATCATTATCTAACCAGAAAAAAATCGACCACACTGCAGATTTAGCAAGAAAAAAAAACATGTATTTGACTTTGATAGTAATGGCTCTTGTCTCATAGCCATCCCGTTTAGTTAGTCTCCTGTCAGCATTTCTAGATGACTGGCAGGCTGCCTGCCTGTGATGTGGTGTGGGCTATATCCTAAATGGCACACTATTCCCTACATAGTGATCTACTTTTAACCAGCGCCCTATGGTAGTGCACTATTAGGGAATAGGGTGCCATTTAGGACCCAGATGTGATGTGTCTGATCAGTTTAATGGCAGTCCTCTCAGTAGTAACATGTCTAGTCAGGGGGTAATGATGGAGTTCTGAGCACATCAGAGGGCTGTTAGACCTAATGATGAAGTGTTGGCAGGTTAACAGGGTCTGCCTTCAAAATGGCTCCCTATTCCCTACATAGGCCCATTGGGCTCTGAATAAAAGTAGTGCACTATAACAGGGAATAGGGTACCATTTGGGACACAGACAGGGTCTACAACCAAGAGACGTGGCTAATTTCACTCGGGAAGGGAAGGTCTCGTAAAACACAAGAAGGGTGGAAAGAAACCAGAAACCCCATCAAGATTAGATATACCCATCAACCTTTTACTGTAAACCATTAATGTTATGGACAAATGTGGGGTGACGTTCTGCTTCAAACAGACTTCAACTCTCTGCGTAACTCAACACTTCTGGCCGGTAGATTCAGTAAGTCATCCAGTCATTTTCCTGTTAACTCTGAGAGCCGACAAGGAGACATGAGATTGTGTTTGATCCAAGTGTCACTTCATTTTAGAGGTTGAGAGTGATGTGACATGCCAGCAAGCTCACGATGCAGGGGTAATCCTGGGGTTTTGGTTGAAAGCCCCCACACATATCCATGTCCATCATCCAGATGTTTTACAGGTATGGGATTGTAAATTAGTGGGAACATGTGAGTTGTCAGTGGGATAATCAGGATATTATTTATTTATAAAGATTTAGATGCAGTATTGTAAAGGGTCTGTTCCACTGGATGTCATAAGGTGAATGCACCAATTTGTAAGTCGCTCTGGATAAAAGCGTCTGCTAAATTACTTAAATGTAAATGTAATATTCCACACTGATTCATCCATTTCAGTTTTCCAGATACAAGAAGATAGAAAGATACCTAATAAAGATATTGTACTCTAATCATACATTAAATTGCCCATAATGGTTTCAATTCAGTCATTTGAAGACTTGACTGAGATGCGGTTGTCCCACCTAGCTATCTTAAAATGAATGCACTAGTTAATAGCGGCTCTGGATAAGAGCGTCTGCTAAATTACGCAAATATCAAATGACTCCAGAACGCACGCACGTGCTATTAATGTTTAAGAATCCAGACAGGAAGGACCAGAACTAATGTCAAAGAGGGCCCGATACCATGCCGTTACCTAGCCGACCCAAGACAGCTGCCAGGTTACCCTAGCAACCCCTAGCAACAAGTGGCATCTGGCAGCGTCAAACCCACTAAGGTCAGGAGCACCGGTGGGAAAGTGACATCACAGCCCATATTGCCCAGCGTGCTTTACCACTATGGTGCCCTTAACCCCGCAACCTGGCGTGATGGCGGAGATCAAAGGGACCATGTGTCACCAGCCGCTGTCGCCACACACAGCTCCTGCAGTTTTGTGCCCTTTCAGACACAGCCGTCATGGGGAGCCGGCAGACACGGGGCAGCTTGGGCAGAGGAGAGTCATAATAACAGCTTTGTATTGAAGTGGTGTTCTCCATGGATCTACAAAGAGTCCCTCTGGGCCCCAAAGCGTGACATGCATTGAAATTGTTCACCTCATTAAAATAAGTGTTGTAAACAACATGATTAATATAATGAAGTGTTATGTTTTATGACATGCGTAGTAGGACTCCAAAATGGATCACAATTCAAGACATTGAGAGTGAACAACTAAGCAAAATGCCTCGCGGGGATGCACACTATGCCACAATTTATAGTGAACTATAAGTTAACTACAGATGTGCCAAGTAAATAATCTCCAGTTCATTGCTCCAGCTATGCATTTGGTTTGCTAACTTGTTAGCTATGTGGCTAGATAGACTAGCTTGATCTTGCCATGTTCTTTTTTCTATGTTGTGTTTGTGTTTGGCCTGGTATGGTTCTCAATCAGAGGCAGGTGTCGTTCGTTGTCTCGGATTGAGAATCATACTTAGGCAGCCTTTTCCCACCTGTGTTTTGTGGGTGATTGTTTTCTGTTTAGGTTGTTTCCCTGACAGAACTCTGCGCTTTCGGTTTCTCTTTGTCATTTTGTTTGAGTGTTTTTTTGTGAACATTAAATATGAACAATTTCCACGCTGCGCTTTGGTCTCATTCCAATGACGATGGACACACACACACACACAGTAAGTGAGTTAAACTCCCATTACCGTCACAGGAATGGAGGACCGATGTATAAAGTAAAAGCGTTTTGTTGGCTGCTTGCACAGATGGGTTCATTCCAGTGTTTTGGGAAATTTTATGTTTCTGACTTGAGGCCCCGTTTTTGCATCTTAATATTGGTCTTAAGTGTTTTCTAGCGTTAACTAGGTCTGAAGTACCAGTGTTTGGCGACGTACAGTTTTTCCCCAATGGTTAACACACGTTTGCTGAAACTACATCTCAGGTACTCAACTCTGAACACAAAACAGTTAGCCAATTTCCCCTAATCCCACAGACTTGCAAAATGAAACACAGTGATCAAAATCATGTACTCCCTGCTCAGAATGAAACTCTGCCTACAAATGAGACACACACACGTCAAATGACTCTAACTTAGTGACAACCGATATATTTTGCATATGCAAAGGAAAAAAATAGGCCTATTTGTACTACTGTACGTTAGATCAATTGTACAGAACAGATGAAGAAAGTGTCAAAATACAGTAAAATCTAAATTATGAGTCAAACAAATACACCATTGCAAAAAAAAATCAGTCATATCGGTTGTTCTGGCCTTGGTCAAACAGAGGGGGAAATATCTTCTGGCATGACACATCCACCCCTGACAGACTGGAATGTCATCACAGGCCTCCTCCTTTGCCTGGAGAACGGCCATATGTTCATGGGGTTTGCGATCATACACCTCTCACCACCATGCTGAAAACAACTCCCGATTGGGGTTGGGGAATATGGTGGGAGATAAATTGTATACCTGGAATGGTCATGGAAGCATTTCCGGACCTGAGCAGCCAAATGGAAACTCACGTTGTACCAAATTAGAACATACATTTGCTGCTCAGGATCACCTGGCCCTTTCTGCTCTGGCTGAAACATATGGTCATGCAAGGTGTTCAGGAAATTAAAGGAGATCGGCTGTGTTGTATGATCCAAGGGTGGCATGTCAGTGGAGGAGCTCATTGTGGCTCATAGCTGTGCATATGGTGACATTTCCCCGGTGCTGGCCAGGTACCCAAATGATGACACGTTGACCAAAGTTACCACGTTCCTCTCCTCCTCACCGTTGCTAAATTTAATCCAGCCTCATCTACAGTTGCAGTCGGAAGTTTACATACAATTTAGCCAAGTACATTTAAACTCAGTTTTTCACAATTCCTGACATTTAATTAGAGTAAAAATTCCCTGTCTTAGGTCAGTTAGGATCACCACTTTATTTTAAGAATGTGAAATGACAGAATAATAGTAGAATGATTTATTTTGGCTTTTATTTCTTTCACCTTCCCAGTGGGCCAGAAGTTTACACACACTCAATTAGTATTTGGTAGCATTGCCTTTAAATAGTTTAACTTGGGTCAAACGTTTCTGGTAGCCTTCCACAAGCTTCCCACAACAAGTTGGGTGAATTTTGGCCCATTCCTCCTGACAGAGCTGGTGTAATTGAATCAGGATTTTAGGCCTCCTTTCTCACAGAGGCTTTTTCAGTTCTGCTCACACATTTTCTATAGGATGGAGGTCAGGGCTTTGTGATGGCCACTCCAGTACCTTGACTTTGTTGTCCTTAAGCCACTTTGGAAGTATGCTTGGGGTCATTGTCCATTTGGAAAATACATTTGTGACCAAGCTTCAACTTGGTGCTTTTAGATTTTGCCTCAATATATCCACATCATTTTCCTTCCTAATGACGCCATCTATTTTGTGAACTGCACCAGTCCCTCCTGTAGCAAAGCACCCCCACAACATGATGCTACCACGCCTGTACCTCATGGTTGGGATGGTGTTCTTCGGCTTGCAAACCTCCCCCTTTTTCCTCCTAATCTAACGATGGTCATTATGGCCAAACAGTTATATTTTTGTTTCATCAGACGAGAGGATATTTCTCCAAAAAGTACGATCTTTGTCCCCATGTGCAGTTGCAAACCGTAGTCTGGCTTTTTTATGGCGGTTTTGGAGCAGTGGCTTCTTCTTTGATGAGCGGCCTTTCAGGTTATGTCGATATAGGACTCGTTTTACTGTGGATATAGATACTTTTGTACCTGTTTCCTCCAACATCTTCACAAGGTCCTTTTCTGTTGTTCTTGGATTGATTTGCACTTTTCTCACCAAAGCATGTTCATCTCTAAGAGATAGAACGTGTCTCCTTCTTGAGTGGTATGACGGCTGCGTGGTCCCATGGTGTTTATACTTGCGTACTATTGTTTGTACAGATGAACGTGGTACCTTCAGGAATTCGGAAATTGCTCCCAAGGATGAACCAGACTTGTGGAGGTCTACAATCTTTTTCTGAGGTCTTGGCTGATTTCTTTTGATTTTCCCATGATGTCAAGCAAAGACTTACTGAGTATGAAGGTAGGCCTTGAAATACATCCACAGGTACACCCCCAATTGACTCAAATTATGTAAATTAGCCTATCAGAATCTTCTAAAGCCATGACATAATTTTCTGCAATTTTCCAAGCTGTTTAAAGGCACAGTCAACTTAATGTATGTACACTTCTGACCCACTGGAATTGTGATACAGTGAATTATAAGTAAAATAATCTGTCTGTAAACAATTGTTGGAAAAATGACTTGTGTCGTGCACAAAGTAGATGTCCTAACCGACTTGCCAAAACTATAGATTGTTAACAAGAAATTTGTGGAGCGGTTGAAAAACCATTTTTAATATCTCCAACCTAAGTGTATGTAAACTTCTGACTTCAACTGTATGTATATGAGTTCCTGCGGAAAAGGACTATCATCCAACCCCATAATTGTCTAAAATGACAATAAATACTGTATTTGCAGTATACTAAAGTTCACTGGTGACATCAATGAGTCTCTAATGTTTCAAGAGTGTAATAATAGTACATTACATACTTGCACATATTTGTACAGTTTATCCTTCACTCTTTGGGAATTTCCTTCAAATTTCCTTCAAATCCGACTTGCTTCATCTGGGAAATGTTGTTTCTTAAGGATGCAGGCTATGATTGATAAGCTCACTATGATGTTATGGAAGATGGTAGGGTTTTAAATCATCTGTTGTTAGATTTACCGCCGTCTTATGGCATTCATTTCAACTACAATTTGCACAATAGCAGCCTCCTGTTCGTCTGTAAATAGACGCGTTCTACCACCACGTGGTGGTCGTCTTTCAGTTCACAAAAACAAAATAGCATTCAGTACAGTAATACAGTATACAAGATAAATATGTTACAAAATAGTAAAGCTCCAAATGTCATACATACAGTAATACATGAAACATTTACTGTGATTCCCCTTACAGTATGCATTGGAATCTACAGTGTTAAGGATACAGGTATTCTGTGTGTATCCTGTGTGTGTGTGTGTTTGTATTTCTTTTCTCTCCTTCTCCCCTCCTCACAAGGGTGGCAATCATCATTCCCCAATCAGTCATCAATCAGTCGCTAATCAGAAGACACACCTCCTCCTGTTTCCATTACCCAATCACATTCCCCCTTCCCTTGGTTTAACAACCCATTCAGTTGTTTCCCTGGAACTTGATCTCTCTGTGTTTCAATCTCTTGCAATAAAGATCTCTTTCTTTGGATTGAGCTCTTTTGTTTTGTTTTAGCACCTCCATATCACTTTGTCCCCACCTGTGAGTATTGTATTTGTTATGGTGTTTGATGGTGGGAAAGGGGGGAACCAAGACAAGTTGCCCCCGGGCATACACTACCCGTAGGACTACTTTGTCTATGAACACTCGTTAGAACTAGGCGGACCACCCACTGTATTTTTGGTTAGTTAGTTAGCTCTATGGATGTAGGCTAGTCTAGCTTAGGTGTATTTTTGGATATTTGTTTCTTTCCTTGGGTCCAGCTCAGCCCCCCCCCCCCATTTTCAACATTGTAGAATAATAGTGAAGACAAACTATGAAATAACACGTATGGATCATGTGGTAACCAAAAAAGTGTCAAACAAATCCAAATATATTTGAGATTATTCAAATAGCCACCTTTTGCCTTGATGACAGCTTTGCACACTCTTGGCATTCTCTCAACCAGCTTCATGCGGTAGTCACCTGGAATGCATTTCAATAACAGCTGTGCCTTCTTAACCCTTGTGTTTTGTTAAGGGTTAAAATTGACCCACCGCTATGTTTAACGGCAGAGAAAACCCACTAAATTATCTTTTTTCATCTTGAAATTTGATTAATTTTCCTAGAGTGACCCCAACATTTAGAAAAAGTGAAACATTGCCTTTTCATATATCAATAAAAGCTGTACACCACCAGGGTACAAAGATTGTCATAGGGTCATTTTTGACCCGGCATAAATAAAATCATTTACACACTACAAAAACCAGACACACACAATGAGAAATTGAGATTATATGCTACTGATTGAATCACCATGGTGGGCACAGTTAGAAAGAACAAGCCAGAGCTCCCCTGCACTCATAACAAGGGGGAGAGAGCCCTTCTCATCAAGGTTTGCCTTCACCCCCACCACAACCATCATCCTGGACTACAACCACAACAAAGGAGTTGTGGACAACCTGGGGATTGGAGCCTACCTGGTGATTGGTCACTTACCTGGTGATTGGTCATCTTCCATAACATCATTGATGTGTACTCAAACAATGCCTTTGTAACATGGAACAAGATCAACCCTACCTAGATGCCTGATAAGCGGAACAAGAGGAGGTTGATCCTGGAGCAGCCGGGAAAGGCACTTGTAACCCCACACATTCAAAGAAGAGAACGCCTCCCCAGCACAGCAGCCTCAGAAGCACTTGTGAAAGCTGTTTAGGGGGCTGAATCTTGTCCTGATCCACCTGAGGCTGCAGCTGGGGCAGGAAAGTGGAGTAGATGCCAATTCTGCCCCCAAAAGAAGGACGGTAAAAACAAATACTATGTGCTGCACATGTCAGAAATACATCTGCAAAGTCTTAGGATATACAAGCGCTATCGCTTGCTAAAAAAAAACATGTTTACACCCATGCAGTACCTTCAGCAATAATAATAATAAACCTCTACTTTAGAAAAGAAAACAATTATGACAGGTCTGTTGTAATAAAAGTTAATGGTGTCCACTGATTAAATGCAGTCTTTCTGTTGCATTGTGATGAGGGAAAACACAGATATTCACAAAATTCGTGATGATCGACATGTTATCTCTTCATGCAAAATAGAGTTGGGGTTAATCATTCAAATAAGCTGCTTTAGTTGAAGGGTTTAGTGAAGGTGGGTCATTTTTTAACCTTAGGACTAGGGGAGTATACAGAATGCTAAGACTACACAAGGGTTTACATTTGTGTAAACAAATATTTAAAACTTGAGATTCTACAAAGTAGCCACCCTTTGTTTGATGCCTGCTTCGCACACTCATGCCACTCATGCCATTCTCACAACCAGCTTCATGAGGTAGTCAACTGGAATGCAATTTCAATTAACAGGTGTGCCTTGTTGAAAGACAATTTGTGGAATTTCTTTCCGTCTTAATGTGTTTGAGCCAGTCAGTTGTGTTGTGACAAGGTAGGGGTGGTATACAAAATATATCCCTACTTGGTAAAAGACCAAGTCCATATTATGGCAAGAACAGCTCAAATAAGCAAATCTTTAATGCAAATAAGCCATCTTTAATGTATAGGACTGGCTGATTCAATAATGTGTAGGACTGAGTGAATCTTTAATGTATAGGACTGAGTGAATCTTTAATGTGTTGGACAGCCTGAATCTTTAATGTGTAGGACTGAGTGAATCTTTAATATGTAGGACTGACTGAATCTTTAATGTGTAGGACTGACTGAATCTTTAATGTGTAGGACTGAGTGAATCTTTAATGTGTAGGACTGAGTGAATCTTTAATGTATAGGACTGAGTGAATCTTTAATGTGTAGGACTGAGTGAATCTTTAATGCGTAGGACTGACTGAATCTTTCATGTGTTGGACTGACTGAATCTTTCATGTGTTGGACAGCCTGAATCTTTAATGCGTAGGACTGACTGAATCTTTAATGCATAGGACTGACTGAATCTTTAATGTGTTGGACTGACTGAATCTTTCATGTGTTGGACTGACTGAATCTTTCATGTGTTGGACTGACTGAATCTTTAATGTGTAGGACTGACTGAATCTTTAATGTGTTGGACTGACTGAATCTTTAATGTGTTGGACTGACTGAATCTTGAATGTGTAGGACTGACTGAATCTTTAATGTGTAGGACTGACTGAATCTTTAATGTGTTGGACTGACTGAATCTTTAATGTGTAGGACTGACTGAATCTTTAATGTGTTGGACTGACTGAATCTTTAATGTGTAGGACTGACTGAATCTTTAATATGTAGGACTGACTGAATCTGTAATATGTAGGACTGACTGAATCTTTAATGTGTAGGACTGACTGAATCTTTAATATGTAGGACTGACTGAATCTTTAATATGTAGGACTGAGTGAATCTTTAATGTGTAGGACTGACTGAATCTTTAATGTGTAGGACTGACTGAATCTTTAATGTGTTGGACTGACTGAATCTTTAATGTGTAGGACTGACTGAATCTTTAATGTGTTGGACTGACTGAATCTTTAATGTGTAGGACTGAGTGAATCATTAATGTGTAGGACTGAGTGAATCTTTAATGTGTAGGACTGAGTGAATCTTTAATATGTAGGACTGACTGAATCTTTAATATGTAGGACTGACTGAATCTTTAATGTGTTGGACTGACTGAATCTATAATGTGTTGGACTGACTGAATCTATAATGTGTTGGACTGACTGAATCTTTAATGCGTTGGACTGACTGAATCTTTAATGTGTAGGACTGACTGAATCTTTAATGTGTTGGACTGACTGAATCTTTAATGTGTAGGACTGACTGAATCTTTAATGTGTAGGACTGACTGAATCTTTAATGTGTTGGACTGACTGAATCTTTAATGTGTAGGACTGACTGAATCTTTAATGTGTAGGACTGACTGAATCTTTAATGTGTTGGACTGACTGAATCTTTAATGCGTTGGACTGACTGAATCTTTAATGTGTAGGACTGACTGAATCTTTAATGCGTTGGACTGACTGAATCTTTAATGTGTTGGACCGAGTGAATCTTTAATGTGTTGGACTGACTGAATCTTTAATGTGTAGGACTGACTGAATCTTTAATGTGTAGGACTGACTGAATCTTTAATGTGTTGGACCGAGTGAATCTTTAATTTGTAGGACAGACTGAATCTTTAATGTGTAGGACTGGCTGAATCTTTAATGTGTTGGACTGACTGAATAATGTGTTGGACCGAGTGAATCTTTCATGTGTTGGACTGACTGAATCTTTAATAAGTAGGACTGACTGAATCTTTAATGTGTTGGACCGAGTAAATCTTTAATGTGTTGGACTGACTGAATCTTTAATGTGTTGGACCGAGTGAATCTTTCATGTGTTGGACTGACTGAATCTTTAATGTGTAGGACTGAGTGAATCATTAATGTGTAGGACTGAGTGAATCTTTAATATGTAGGACTGACTGAATCTTTAATGTGTAGGACTGACTGAATCTTTACTGCGTAGGACTGACTGAATCTTTAATGCGTAGGACTGACTGAATCTTTAATGTGTAGGACTGACTGAATCTTTCATGTGTTGGACTGACTGAATCTTTCATGTGTTGGACTGACTGAATCTTTCATGTGTTGGACTGACTGAATCTTTCATGTGTTGGACTGACTGAATCTTTAATGTGTTGGACAGCCTGAATCTTTAATGTGTAGGACTGAGTGAATCATTAATGTGTAGGACTGAGTGAATCTTTAATATGTAGGACTGACTGAATCTTTAATGTGTAGGACTGACTGAATCTTTACTGCGTAGGACTGACTGAATCTTTAATGCGTAGGACTGACTGAATCTTTAATGCGTAGGACTGACTGAATCTTTCATGTGTTGGACTGACTGAATCTTTCATGTGTTGGACTGACTGAATCTTTCATGTATTGGACTGACTGAATCTTTCATGTGTTGGACTGACTGAATCTTTCATGTGTTGGACTGACTGAATCTTTAATGTGTAGGACTGACTGAATCTTTAATGTGTTGGACTGACTGAATCTTTAATGTGTTGGACTGACTGAATCTTTAATGTGTTGGACTGACTGAATCTTTAATGCGTTGGACTGACTGAATCTTTAATGTGTTGGACTGACTGAATCTTTAATGTGTAGGACTGACTGAATCTTTAATGTGTTGGACTGACTGAATCTTTAATGTGTAGGACTGACTGAATCTTTAATGTGTTGGACTGAATCTTTAATGTGTAGGACTGACTGAATCTTTAATGTGTAGGACTGACTGAATCTTTAATGTGTTGGACTGACTGAATCTTTAATGTGTAGGACTGACTGAATCTTTAATGTGTAGGACTGACTGAATCTTTAATGTGTAGGACTGACTGAATCTTTAATATGTAGGACTGACTGAATCTTTAATATGTAGGACTGACTGAATCTTTAATATGTAGGACTGAGTGAATCTTTAATGTGTAGGACTGACTGAATCTTTAATGTGTAGGACTGACTGAATCTTTAATGTGTAGGACTGACTGAATCTTTAATGTGTTGGACTGACTGAATCTTTAATGTGTAGGACTGAGTGAATCATTAATGTGTAGGACTGAGTGAATCTTTAATGTGTAGGACTGAGTGAATCTTTAATATGTAGGACTGACT